>NC_092343.1:178839375-180073750 GCF_046630445.1 Rutidosis leptorrhynchoides | reverse complement strand
CAGCGGAGGCTCTTAATATTCACCTGAGAATAAACATGCTTTAAACGTCAACAAAAATGTTGGTGAGTTATAGGTTTAACCTATATATATCAAATCGTAACAATAGACCACAAGATTTCATATTTCAATATACATCCCATACATAGAGATAAAAATCATTCATATGGTGAACACCTGGTAACCGACATTAACAAGATGCATATATAAGAATATCCCCATCATTCCGGGACACCCTTCGGATATGATATAAATTTCGAAGTACTAAAACATCCGGTACTTTGGATGGGGTTTGTTAGGCCCAATAGATCTATCTTTAGGATTCGCGTCAATTAGGGTGTCTGTTCCCTAATTCTTAGATTATCAGACTTAATAAAAAGGGGCATATTTGATTTCGATAATTCAACCATAGAATGTAGTTTCACGTACTTGTGTCTATTTTGTAAATCATTTATAAAACCTGCATGTATTCTCATCCTAAAAATATTAGACTTTAAAAGTGGGACTATAACTCACTTTCACAGATTTTTACTTCGTCGGGAAGTAAGACTTGGCCACTGGTCGATTCACGAACCTATAACAAATATGTACATATATATCAAAGTATATTCAAAATATATTTACAACACTTTTAATACATTTTGATGTTTTAAGTTTATTAAGTCAGCTGTCCTCGTTAGTAACCTACAACTAGTTGTCCAACGTTAGATGTACAAAAAAAATTGATATATATTATCTTGAATCAATCCATGGCCCAGTGTATACACGTCTCAGGCTAGATCATAACTCAAAGTATATATATTTTTGGAATCAACCTCAACCCTGTATAGCTAACTCCAACATTACTGCATATAGAGTGTCTATGGTTATTCCAAATAATATATACACATGTGTCGATATGATATGTCAAAACATTTGCATACGTGTCTATGGTATCCCAAGATTACATAATATATTAGAATACATGTATAATACAATATAAGTTAGCTAGGATATGATTAATATAGATTTGTTACCAATTTTCACGTTGCTACAACAAGAAAAATTATCCAATCTTGTTTTACCCATAACTTCTTCATTTTAAATCCGTTTTGAGTGAATTAAATTGCTATGGTTTCATATTGAACTCTATTTTATGAATCTAAACAGAAAAAATATAGGTTTATAGTCGGAAATATAAGTTACAAGTCATTTTTGTAAAGGTAGTCATTTCAGTCGAAAGAACGACGTCTAGATGACCATTTTAGAAAACATACTCCACTTTGAGTTTAACCATGATTTTTGGATATAGTTTCATGTTCATAAGAAAAATTATTTTCCCAGAAGAACAACTTTTAAATCAAAGTTTATCATAGTTTTTAATTAACTAACCCAAAACAGCCCGCGGTGTTACTACGACGGCGTATGTCCGGTTTTACAGTGTTCTTCGTGTTTCCAGGTTTTAAATCATTAAGTTAGAATATCATATAGATATAGAACATGTGTTTAGTTGATTTTTAAAGTCAAGTTAGAAGGATTAACTTTTGTTTGCGAACAAGTTTAGAATTAACTAAACTATGTTCTAGTGATTACAAGTTTAAACCTTCGAATAAGATAGCTTTATATGTATGAATCGAATGATGTTATGAACATAATTACTACCTCAAGTTTTCTGTATAAAGCTACTGGAAATGAGAAAAATGGATCTAGCTCAAAGGATCCTTGGATGGCTTGAAAGTTCTTGAAGCAGAATCATGACACGAAAATAAGTTCAAGTAAGATTTTCACTCGAAATAAGATTGTTATAGTTATAGAAATTGAATCAAAGTTTGAATATGAGTATTACCTTGTATTAGAAAGATATCTTACTGTAAATAATAAAGATTTTTTGAGGTTGGATGATCACTCTACAAGATTGGAAGTAAGCTAGCAAACTTGGAAGTATTCTTGATTTTATGAAACTAGAACTTGTAGAAATTATGAAGAACACTTAGAACTTGAAGATAGAAATTGAGAGAGATTAATTATATGAAGAAAATTGAAGAATGAAAGTGTTTGTAGGTGTTTTTGGTCGTTGGTATATGGATTAGATATAAAGGATGTGTAATTTTGTTTACATGTAAATAAGTCATGAATGATTACTCATATTTTTGTAATTTTATGAGATATTTCATGCTAGTTGCCAAATGATGGTTCCCACATATGTTAGGTGACTCACATAGGCTGCTAAGAGCTGATCATTGGAGTGTATATACCAATAGTACATACATCTAAAAGCTGTGTATTGTACGAGTACGAATACAGGTGCATACGAGTAGAATTGTTGATGAAACTGAACGAGGATGTAATTGTAAGCATTTTTGTTAAGTAGAAGTATTTTGATAAGTGTCTTGAAGTCTTTCAAAAGTGTATGAATACATATTAAAACACTACATGTATATACATTTTAACTGAGTCGTTAAGTCATCGTTAGTCGTTACATGTAAGTGTTGTTTTGAAACCTTTAGGTTAACGATCTTGTTAAATGTTGTTAACCCATTGTTTATTAAGTCAAATGATATGTTAAATTATTAAATTATCATGATATCATGATGTATTAATATATCTTAATATGATATATATATACATTAAATGTCGTTACAACGATAATCGTTACATATATGTCTCGTTTCAAAATCATTAAGTTAGTAGTCTTGTTTTTACATATATAGTTCATTGTTAATATACTTAATGATATGTTTACTTATCATAATATCATGTTAACTATATATATATATATATATATATATATGTCATCATATAGTTTTTACAAGTTTTAACGTTCGTGAATCGCCGATCAACTTGGTGGTCAATTGTCTATATGAAACCTATTTCAATTAATCAAGTTTTAACAAGTTTGATTGCTTAACATGTTGGAAACATTTAATCATGTAAATATCAATTTCATTTAATATATAAAAACATGGAAAAGTTCGGGTCACTACATTACCTACCCGTTAAATAAATTTCGTCTCGAAATTTTAAGCAGTTGAAAGTGTTGACGAATCTTCTGGAAATAGATGTGGGTATTTCTTCTTCATCTAATCTTTACGCTCCCAGGTGAACTCGGGTCCTCTATGAGCATTCCATTGAACCTTAACAATCGGTATCTTGTTTTGTTTAAGTCTCTTAACCTCACGATCCATTATTTCGACGGGTTCTTCAATGAATTGAAGTTTTTCATTGATTTGGATTTCGTCAAACAGAATAGTGAGATCTTCTTTAGCAAAACATTTCTTCAACTTCGAGACGTGGAAAGTGTTATGTACATTCGCGAGTTGTTGAGGTAGCTCCAGTTGGTAAGCTACTGGTCCGACACGATCTATAATCTTGAATGGTCCAATGTACCTTGGATTTAGTTTCCCCCGTTTACCAAATCAAACAACGCCTTTCCAAGGTGAAACTTTAAGCATGACCATTTCTCTAATTTCAAACTCTATATCTTTTCTTTTACTGTCCGAGTAGCTCTTTTGTCGACTCTGGGCGGTTTTCAATCGTTGTTGAATTTGGATGATTTTCTCGGTAGTTTCTTGTATTATCTCCGGACTCGTAATCTGTCTATCCCCCACTTCATTCCAACAAATCGGAGACCTGCACTTTCTACCATAAAGTGCCTCAAACGGCACCATCTCAATACTAGAATGATAACTGTTATTGTAGGAAAATTCTGCTAATGGTAGGTGTCGATCCCAACTGTTTCCGAAATCAATAACACATGCTCGTAGCATGTCTTCAAGCGTTTGTATCATTCTTTCGCTCTGCCCATCATTTTGTGGATGATAGGCAGTACTCATGTCTAGACGAGTCCCCAATACTTGTTGCAATGTCTGCCAGAACCTTGAAATAAATCTACCATCCCTATCAGAGATAATAGAGACGGGTATTCCATGTCTGGAGACAACCTCCTTCAAATACAATCGCGCCAACTTCTCCATTTTGTCATCTTCTCTCATTGGCAGGAAGTGTGCTGACTTGGTGAGACGATCAACTATTACCCAAATAGTATCATAACCACTTGCAGTCCTTGGCAATTTAGTAATGAAATCTATGGTAATGTTTTCCTATTTCCATTCCGGGATTTCAGGTTGTTGTAGTAGACCTGATGGTTTCTGATGTTCAGCTTTGACCATAGAACACGTCAAACATTCTCCTACATATTTAGCAATATCGGCTTTCATACCCGGCCACCAAAAGTGTTTCTTGAGATCTTTATACATCTTTCCCGCTCCGGGATGTATTGAATATCTGGTTTTATGTGCTTCTTTAAGTACCATTTCTCTCACATCTCCAAACCTTGGTACCCAAATTCTATCAGCCCTATATCGGGTTCCGTCTTCCCGAATATTAATATGTTTCTCTGATCCTTTGGGTATCTCATTCTTCAACTTTCCTTCTTTTACAATCCCCTGTTGCGCCTCCTTTATTTGATTAGTAAGGTTAGTACGAATAATTATATTCATAGCTTTTACCCGTATAGGTTCTCTGTCCTTTCTACTCAAAGCGTCATCTAGCACATTCGCCTTCCCCGGGTGATATCGAATCTCAAAATCATAATCATTCAACAGTTCAATCCACCTGCGTTGTCTCATATTCAGTTGCTTCTAATTAAATATATGTTGGAGACTTTTGTGGTCGGTATATATAATACTTTTGACCCCAAATAAATAATGCCTCCAAGTCTTTAATGCAAAAACAATAGCACCCAATTCCAAATCGTGAGTTGTATAATTTTGCTCGTGAATCTTCAATTGTCTAGACGCATAAACAATCACCTTCGTTCGTTGCATTAATACACAACCGATACCTTGCTTTGATGCGTCACAATAAATCACAAAATCATCATTACCTTCAGGAAATGATAATATAGGTGCCGTAGTTAGCTTTTTCTTCAATAACTGAAATGCCTTCTCTTGTTCATCCTTCCATTCAAATTTCTTCCCTTTAGGCGTTAATGCAGGCAAGGGTTTTGCTATTTTGGAGAAATCTTGGATGAATCTTCTGTAGTAACCAGCCAATCCTAAAAATTAACGTATATGCTTCAGAGTTTTTAGGGTTTCCCACTTTTCAACGGTTTCGATCTTTGCCGGGTCCACCTGGATACCTTCTTTGTTCACTATGTGACCGAGGAATTGAACTTCTTCCAACCAAAATGCACACTTTGAAAACTTAGCGTACAGTTTTTCTTTCCTCAATACTTCTAGCACTTTTCTCAAATGTTCTTCGTGCTCTTGATCATTCTTTGAGTAAATAAGTATGTCATCGATGAAAACAATGACAAACTTGTCAAGATATGGCCCACACACTCGGTTCATAAGGTCCATGAACACAGCTTGTGCGTTAGTCAATCCAAACGGCATAACCATAAACTCGTAATGACCATAACGCGTCCTAAAAGCAGTTTTTGGAATATCATCCTCCTTTACTCGCATTTGATGATATCCAGAACGTAAATCGATCTTCGAATAAACCGACGAGCCTTGTAGTTGATCAAATAAGTCGTCAATTCTCGGCAGTGAATAACGGTTTTTAATGGTAAGTTTGTTCAACTCTCTGTAGTCAATACACAACCTAAATGTACCATCCTTCTTCTTGACAAATAAAACAGGAGCTCCCCATGGTGATGTGCTTGGTCGAATGAAACCACGTTCTAATAGTTCTTGCAGTTGGCTTTGCAGTTCTTTCATCTCGCTGGGTGCGAGTCTATAAGGAGCATGAGCTATTGGTGCAACTCCTGGTACAAGATCTATTTGAAATTCAACAGATCGATGTGGAGGTAGTTCCGGTAATTCTTTCGGAAATACATCGGGAAATTTTTTTGCGACGGGAACATCATTGATGCTCTTTTCTTCAGTTTGTACTTTCTCGACGTGTGCTAGAACGGCATAGAAACCTTTTCTTATTAGTTTTTGTGCCTTCAAATTACTAATAAGATGTAGCTTCGTGTTGCCCTTTTCTCCGTACACCATTAAGGGTTCTCCTTCTTTTCGTACAATGCAAATTGCATTTTTATAACATACGATCTCTGCTTTCACCTTCTTCAGCCAGTCCATGCCAACTATTATATCAAAACTCCCTAACTCTACGGGTATTAAATCAATCTTAAATATTTCGCTACCCAGTTTAATTTCTCGATTCCGGCATATATAATCTGCTGAAATTAATTTACCGTTTGCTAATTCGAGTAAAAATTTACTATCCAACGACATCAATGGACAACATAATTTAGCACAAAAATCTCTACTCATATAACTTCTATCCGCACCCGAATCAAATAAAACGTAAGCAGATTTATTGTCAATAAGAAACGTACCCGTAACAAGCTCCGGGTCTTCCTGTGCCTCTGCCGCATTAATATTGAAAACTCTTCCACGGCCTTTTCCATTCGTGTTCTCCTGGTTCGGGTAATTTCTAATAATGTGGCCCGGTTTTCCACATTTATAACAAACTACATTGCCATAACTTGCTCCGACACTACTTGCTCCACCATTACTCGTTCCGACATCATTTGTTCCTTTTGTTCTGTTAACCCCTGGTCCGTAGAACTCACACTTCGCCGCGCTATGACCATTTCTTTTACACTTGTTGCAAAATTTGGTGCAGAACCCCGAGTGATACTTTTCACACCTTTGGCATAGCTGCTTCTGATTGTTGTTGTTGTTGTTGTTGTTGTTGTTGTTGTTGCGGTTGTTATTGTTGTTGGGATGGTTGTTGTAGTTGTTGTTGTTGTTGTTGTTGTTGTTGTTGTTGTTGTTGTTGTTGTTGCTGCTGCTGCTGCTGCTGCTGCTGCTGCTGCTGCTGCTGTTGTTGTTGTTGTTGTTGTTGTTGTTGTTGTTGTTGTTGTTGGGCCGTTTGTTGTAGTTGGGATAGTTGTTGCGATTATTGGAATAGTTGTTGCGATTATTGTTGTAATTGCTGCTGTTGTTGTATTGTTGATTCTTATCACCGTTTTCCTCCCACTTTCTTTTGACTTGCTTCACATTGGCCTCTTCAACCGCCTGTTCTTTAATTCTTTCCTCAATCTGGTTCACTAGTTTGTGAGCCATTCTACATGCCTGTTGTATGGAGACGGGCTCGTGTGACCTTATATCTTCTTGGATTCTTTCCGGTAATCCTTTCACAAACGCGTCGATCTTCTCTTCCTCATCTTCGAACGCTCTCGGATACAATAGGCACAATTCTGTGAATCGTCTTTCGTACGTGGTAATATCAAATCCTTGGGTTCGTAACCCTCTAAGTTCTATCTTGAGCTTATTGACCTCGGTTCTGGGATGGTACTTCTCGTTCATTAAGTGCTTGAATGCTGACTGAAATGTCCCGTTCTTATTGATTAAAAACGTTCCATATTAATTGATTTCGTTGCGAGGTTTTGACATCTATATGAGACGTTTTTCAAAGACTGCATTCATTTTTAAAACAAACCATAACCTTTATTTCATAAATAAAGGTTTAAAAAGCTTTACGTAGATTATCAAATAATGATAATCTAAAATATCCTGTTTACACACGACCATTACATAATGGTTTACAATACAAATATATTACATCGAAATCAGTTTTTACACAATATCATACAAACATGGACTCCAAATCTTGTCCTTATTTTAGTATGCAACAGCGGAAGCTCTTAGTATTCACCTGAGAATAAACATGCTTTAAACGTCAACAAAAATGTTGGTGAGTTATAGGTTTAACCTATATATATCAAATCGTAACAATAGACCACAAGATTTCATATTTCAATACACATCCCATACATAGAGATAAAAATCATTCATATGGTGAACACCTGGTAACCGACATTAACAAGATGCATATATAAGAATATCCCCATCATTCCGGGACACCCTTCGGATATGATATAAATTTCGAAGTACTAAAGCATCCAGTACTTTGGATGGGGTTTGTTAGGCCCAATAGATCTATCTTTAGGATTCGCGTCAATTAGGGTGTCTGTTCCCTAATTCTTAGATTACCAGACTTAATAAAAAGGGGCATATTCGATTTCGATAATTCAACCATAGAATGTAGTTTCACGTACGTGTGTCTATTTTGTAAATTATTTATAAAACCTGCATGTATTCTCATCCCAAAAATATTAGATTTTAAAAGTGGGACTATAACTCACTTTCACATATTTTTACTTCGTCGGGAAGTAAGACTTGGCCACTGGTTGATTCACGAACCTATAACAATATATACATATATATCAAAGTATGTTCAAAATATATTTATAACACATTTAATATATTTTGATGTTTTAAGTTTATTAAGTCAGCTGTCCTCGTTAGTAACCTACAACTAGTTGTCCACAGTTAGATGTACAGAAATAAATCGATAAATATTATCTTGAATCAATCCAAGACCCAGTGTATACGTATCTCAGTATTGATCATAACTCAAACTATATATATTTTGGAATCAACCTCAACCCTGTATAGCTAACTCCAACATTCACATATAGAGTGTCTATGGTTGTTCCGAAATATATATAGATGTGTCGACATGATAGGTCGAAACATTGTATACGTGTCTATGGTATCTCAAGATTACATAATATACAATACAAGTTGATTAAGTTATGGTTGGAATAGATTTGGTACTAATTTTCACGTAGCTAAAATGAGAAAAATTATCCAATCTTGTTTTACCCATAACTTTTTCATTTTAAATCCGTTTTGAGTGAATCAAATTTCTATGGTTTCATATTGAACTCTATTTTATGAATCTAAACAGAAAAAGTATAGGTTTATAGTCGGAAAAATAAGTTACAAGTCATTTTTGTAAAGGTAGTCATTTCAGTCGAAAGAACGACGTCTAGATGACCATTTTAGAAAACATACTTCCACTTTGAGTTTAACCATAATTTTTGGATGTATTTTCATGTTCATAATAAAAATCATTTTCCCAGAATAACAACTTTTAAATCAAAGTTTATCATAGTTTTAAATTAACTAACCCAAAATAGCCCGCGGTGTTACTACGACGGCGTAAATCCGGTTTTACGGTGTTTTTCGTGTTTTCAGGTTTTAAATCATTAAGTTAGCATATCATATAGATATAGAACATGTGTTTAGTTGATTTTAAAAGTCAAGTTAGCAGGATTAACTTTTATTTGCGAACAAGTTTAGAATTAACTAAACTATGTTCTAGTGATTACAAGTTTAAACCTTCGAATAAGATAGCTTTATATGTATGAATCGAATGATGTTATGAATATCATTACTACCTCAAGTTCCTTGGATAAACCTACTAGAAATGAGAAAAATAGATCTAGCTTCAAAGTATCCTTGGATGGCTTGAAAGTTCTTGAAGCAGAATCATGACACGAAAACAATTTCAAGTAAGATTTCCACTCGAAATAAGATTGTTATAGTTATAGAAATTGAATTAAAGTTTGAATATGATTATTACCTTGTATTAGAAATATAACCTACTGTAAGTAACAAAGGTTTCTTGATCTTGGATGATTACTTGGAATGAATTTAGAAAACTTGGAAGTAAACTTGCAATCTTGGAAGTATTCTTGATTTTATGAAACTAGAACTTTTGGAATTTATGAAGAACACTTAGAACTTGAAGATAGAACTTGAGAGAGATCAATTAGATGAAGAAAATTGAAGAATTAAAGTGTTTGTAGGTGTTTTTGTGTAACAACCCAAACCAAACCACGACAATTCCCGTTAAATTTTACAACAAAAAAAAATTTCTGGTGCAGTTCAATTGCGCGGCGCGCCAGGTGGGTGCGCGGCGCGCCAAACCACCTGGACAGCCCGCTGTCCCCGGAAGTCAATTTAACGAAAATGTTCGACTAGTTCCCGACATTTTTAGCCAAAACGCTTTCAACCATGAATTCATATATATAAAACTAGCACGTTTAATTAATAAAATTAAGTTTACGGAGTGGGTCCGACATCGACCCATATTACCACCTTAAGTACCAAAAATACAATTTTCGACTTTAAGATTTTAATACAAAACAAAGCCGAGCATGGCGATCGGGAATACACTACCCAATCCTAAACAATCCAAAAGCAAGTCACTAAAGCAACTATACAAGTCTTCTAGTCCTCGCGCTTACCCGAGCCACCATCCGCATGCAATCTATAAAAAGAGTCAACAACGAGAGGGTAAGCTAATGCTTAGTGAATGATAATATACTACATACATATATATGTATAAAATGAATACGCCACACAAAACAAATACCGCATACCGAAGCATCCAAGTATAAAGCATCTACACTAAGCATACCGTACGATCTAAGCAACGAGCTAAAGATACAACACAAAAGATAGTCCACCAACGACAAAGTAAACATCGCCAAATAGCTACACCCGGAGGGTTAGCTACAACACAACAACACATTAATATAATACAATAATAATAATACACAAGGTTAACCCCTTAACCTCAATCACACGAACATTGGCCGAACAACCCGAGCCTTGTGAATTCGCACAACCCGAAATTCACTTCTCAACCATAAGATGACCGAACAACCCGAGTCATCGTGAATCCGCACTACCCGAGATCCACTACCTCAATAAGGTGACCGAACAACCCGAGTCACCATGAATCCGCACTACCCGAGATTCATTTCTCATTACTAAAGCCCACGGTCACGGGATTATAAAATCCACCACATCGGGGTCATCCACAACACAACCATATCAACCCTTCGCCATTAGGGTTATAACAACCAAATCACAACCATGTGTGATAATGTGTACACAAAATGTGCACCTTGCCAAAGATGGTCAACCAAAACGCACAACCGTGCCAATTGGACTTATACACAAGTCCATCAAGTCCACCTATATGTGAAGTGAGCTCTATAACCGAGAATCACTTCACCCGACCCGCACCCATCCTACACATACATATGCACATAGGATATTATCACTCACCTTGAAGTCTTGAAGAAAGCTTCTAAGTAATCCGCAACTCGTCAATGGAAAGTACCTATTCCATTATCACAAATATCACAACACAATTAGGATGGATTTACAAACCACCCAATTCGACCCTTAGTGCAATTTCGACCCAAATGCACTTCCAAGCACAAACCGTATCCGAACTAACCAATAATCACTAACACAAGTGAGAATGGTCATAATATGCTAAATAAACCCGAACTCAAGTGTTAAACACGTGTCATACCCATTTTGACACTTAAACCCTAATTTTGACCCATAAAGGTCAAAATCTCATCCTTTACAAGTTTGACACCAAAACACATTTAACTCGGTTTAATACTTCAACCTAATCCATTTTAAGTTTATAAACCTCATTAATTCGCCAATCGGGTCATAATTACCACCAAAACCTAATTTGACCCAAAGTCACAATTAGTCACCCAAATTACCCTAAATGGGTTCCAATACTTCCATAATCACTAATCCAAGTGATTAAACTCCAAACCAAAGCCTAATCAAGGCCAAAACGTCATCCAACCCAAAACCCGCCAAGTGACAAGAATAACTAGTCACCATAAACCCATTTCATCACCTAAGTGGGTTACTCAACAAATTAACTCAAAACCCTAAATTGAATATCAAGTTAAACAAATGAAATTCGGAGTTTGAGCTTACCAATACCACCACAATGTAGCTAGGAACGAGGAGAACAACTTTAAAACCCGAGACTTTGAACGATTCGAGCTTCTTCCTCACCAAAACCTTCAATCTCTCTCTAAGCCTCTCTCTCTCTCTCTAAGAATGGATGAAGATGATGAGTGGATGTGAATGGGATCCAAAACTGATCCAAACTAGCTCATAAGCCTCACAAATCCGGCCCCATGTGATTTTACCCTTTTACCCCTCATTAAAGCAATTAAAAATAAAGAGGGTTCTGTCAGCAGCAATCGGCGCGGCGCGCCCCAACCCTGCGCGGCGCGCAACACAGCTGAACCAGATTCCTTTGCATATTAATTCCATATAAATATTAAACGAAGCCCGATCTCATATGTCTTTTATAAACAAGTATACAAAATAAATATTCGGGTCTTACAACTCTCCCCCACTTAAACTCGATCACGTCCTCGTGATCCTCATCACTTGACCAAACGGACTCCACTCTACGGTCCTCAACATAAGTCCAATCCGACTTTCCTAAGCAATTTTTCCCAACGAATCGCCTTCCACAACTAAATCGTCACCCGCGATTTATCAAATCCACAATCCGAGCACTAACACCATGCTCATTCCCTAACACTGGGAAAAACCCAACCAATCTCATACCGAGATATTAATTCCTTAGTGTACTATTACCGAGTACAACGCTAAAAGCAACCAAGTCTCAACCTAAAGTCAACAATCCGAAACGGTGAAGACCGAACCAAACGAATCCTTGCGGATAACACCAATCACTAGACATCCTTTGTAGTGCGCTATACGACCAATACGCCACTACTGTAACATCATAATCCAACGGTTAGAAACCGATAGCGTCCAAAACGACTATGGCAACGCTAAACCCGAAGGTGTACAAAATCAACTCTCGTCACACCCGTGACAACATGTGAGCGAAACACGGCTATCGCATCACTAATCACACAACATGGTCCTCACGACCCCACTACCGGCGTATAAAACAACCAATAGATCAAACCACACGGTCCTCATGACCCCACCATCGGTGTATAAAACAACCGATAGATCACAACTCAACATGGCTGAAACAACCCGAGCCAAAACACATATGGAGGATGGTCGAAACAACCCGAACCTTAGTGAATTCGCACAACCCGAAATCCACCAACCCAATCCATATATCTCACAACAGAATGACCGCACAACCCGAGTCATCGTGAATACGCGCAAACCGATATTCACTACCACTGCCACATAGTGTAACCGAGGATGGCCGTACAACCCGAGCCTTAGTGAATCCGAACTACCCGACATTCACTACCTCAAACTATGAGCCCAACCAACAGGGACAATCGTACTACCCGAAATATTGTGAATACGAACAACCCGATATTCACGTCCCACAACACAACTCTCTTGATGAAGTCAGCGGACCCCGAAGGTCATGCTCCACCAATCTCAATACCGGATGAAGTCAGCGGACCCGAAGATCATGCTTCACCGATCTCAACACCACGCTCATGACGAAGTCAGCGGACCCTAAAGATCATGCTCCATCAATCACGTACTCCCATGATGAAGTCAGCGGACCCTAAAGATCATGCTCCATCAATCAACCATACCATAATGAAGTCAGCGGACCCGAAGATCATGCTTCATTAATCGTCAATCCCATGATGAAGTCAGCGGACTCCGAAAGTCATGCTTCATCAATCACATACCATAATCGAGCAAGAACCACCTATATCAAGCATAGGTACCGAACAAGAATTCTCCAAACGAGAACCCGACACACACCTTCCTTAACCGAAGGATTTCACCTTGCTCACCAAACACGTCCATTATCTCTCAACGAGATTTACCACATTACCACCTCGGTGGTAATTCCAATCCAAACCATAAGTACAATTTATCCGAAATCGTACCCTACCACAAATCGACCAAAACTAGGTCTCGACAAAAATTTCCGGATCTACCAAAAGCATCATCCGAAATATCACACTAAAACTTCCTCGTGCGGGAGTGCGACTCCCCCACTTGGAACCACGTTCCTATCTCACAACTCGTACAACCGTACAATGCTACCAAAGGTAGACTTTACCGACGATTGGGTACACACGACCCATCACTACACCTTGCTCCAACCTTGAGCATACAAAGGATTTCAATCAATCCTTAAACACTTCGAACGAAAAGTGTAGCACGATTACACAAACCATACCCTCGCAATTATCCAATTGCTTTAGTTTGTCAAGTTTCACTTAGTCACTCATGTACCTAAGGGTTTCTCCCGGGACCCTAAGTACAATGTAACCACAACACAATCGGAGTCGACACCACGCTAGTAGGTATAAAAGAGGCACCTAATGTCGCGTCATAAAGACTCCATTACCAACATACGTCAAGATTTTAAACACTCGATCTCAAAGGTTCCAATCACCCGACGAACCCCATGGTTCATCACTTCAACACAGAAGCGAACACGCGCTTAACAATCGAACACCAAATCCATTTCCGTGGCTTGGTAGTAACATTTCCCAAATACTAAGGAATGCTTGGTTGCACCAAGTCTTACGCCCTTCGTCCCAAAAATCAAACATCGTCACAGGGTACTTCCATTAGGAACGTCACCCTTAACAATAACATGCACAACACAATGCATCTAACAAATCCGAACCTAAACGCCACATAAATAAATATTCAAAAGACATATTTATTAAAACGAAACGTACCTCAACGTCTCCTTGCGGCATTCGCCGCCGCCAACTCGGGACAATCCGGCTTGCGATGTCCCTCTTTATGACAATAGTAGCACACTCCGTCATCACTTCTCGGCATTGTGCATTCCCACAACTTGTGACCCCTAACGCCACAATTGAAACACCTAGGTGCACGAGAATCCACCGCGCCCTTTACCACATTACTCGTACTCGCACTCGGACCCTTAGTCCTCTTACTCGGAGCACCATAAGAAATAACCCTTCTCTCACTTGAAGGTTCGGCCTTTTTCGATCGCGTATAAGACTCGAAACCTCTAGCCACCGCAAATAACTCCGCAAACGACTTCGCGTAACCCCGGCTAATTTTGTTTTTCAAGTCATCGCTCAAAGTTCGATAGAAATCCTCCATCAACAAACGATCGCTCCCCAAATATTCCGGGCAAAAACGAGCCTTCGACATAAAAGTCGTCTTTAAAGTATTCAAGTCCATAGAACCCTGTTGCAAATTTCGCAACTCACAACGCAATTCCGATAAATCGGCTGAAGTTCGGAACTCCTCGAAGAATTCCTCCTTAAATTCGTCCCATGACAATGCCATAAACGTCTCACCACCGACAAGATCAATCTTGCCATCCAACCAATCCTTCGCCCTACCTCGCAACAAACTAGTAGCGAGTCTCGTCTTTTTCTCGGGTGGGCATTCCATAGTACGAAAACACCCTTCGACATCCGAAACCCAAGTCGTACTCACCAAAGGATCCGGTTTCCCATCATACATAGGGGGTTTAGTCCTCATGAAGCTCTTAAGACAACGCTCCATTTCACCCCTATTTTGGAATTCGGAATACTTCCCATCCATTTCTTCTCGAAACGCCCTCATTTGCTCCGCAACGGCGGCCGTAACTCTAGCGTTAAATTCCGTGTCGTTCATCTCGGTCTCGTTTCGCGTCGTCATTCTAAAGAATGCAAAACGATTAGTCCACGCACGTATAAAACGACACGCACAACACCCTCCCATCTTGCTAAACACTCGTCGTACATCACTTGTTAGACACGATTTGCACCCGTAATAAGGTCTGCAGGTTCTTATTACGCACGCACGCCGCATCGACTCGTTAGTACAACGACCGCCTCGCTCGATGCTATAAACAAACACAAACAAAATTCTACGCGATAGAAGCACACGCGAGAATTACACCACAACACAAATAATATATTAATAATATCCGCATTACTAATATAAACGTTAGTCGACCTATAAACAAGGCACTAACTAAACCCGTTCCTGACCCGTAATCCTACAAGTCCCGCAACAAATTACGCGCACACAAAAGTCTAAGTCTAGGCACCTATCTCAAGTCACCTAAATCCCTTAGACCAGGCTCTGATACCACTTGTAACAACCCAAACCAAACCACGACAATTCCCGTTAAATTTTACAACAAAAAAAAAATTTCTGGTGCAGTTCAATTGCGCGACGCGCCAGGTGGGTGCGCGGCGCGCCAAACCACCTGGACAGCCCGCTGTCCCCGGAAGTCAATTTAACGAAAATGTTCGACTAGTTCCCGACATTTTTAGCCAAAACGCTTTCAACCATGAATTCATATATATAAAACTAGCACGTTTAATTAATAAAATTAAGTTTACGGAGTGGGTCCGACATCGACCCATATTACCACCTTAAGTACCAAAAATACAATTTTCGACTTTAAGATTTTAATACAAAACAAAGCCGAGCATGGCGATCGGGAATACACTACCCAATCCTAAACAATCCAAAAGCAAGTCACTAAAGCAACTATACAAGTCTTCTAGTCCTCGCGCTTACCCGAGCCACCATCCGCATGCAATCTATAAAAAGAGTCAACAACGAGAGGGTAAGCTAATGCTTAGTGAATGATAATATACTACATACATATATATGTATAAAATGAATACGCCACACAAAACAAATACCGCATACCGAAGCATCCAAGTATAAAGCATCTACACTAAGCATATCGTACGATCTAAGCAACGAGCTAAAGATACAACACAAAAGATAGTCCACCAACGACAAAGTAAACATCGCCAAATAGCTACACCCGGAGGGTTAGCTACAACACAACAACACATTAATATAATACAATAATAATAATACACAAGGTTAACCCCTTAACCTCAATCACACGAACATTGGCCGAACAACCCGAGCCTTGTGAATTCGCACAACCCGAAATTCACTTCTCAACCATAAGATGACCGAACAACCCGAGTCATCATGAATCCGCACTACCCGAGATCCACTACCTCAATAAGGTGACCGAACAACCCGAGTCACCATGAATCCGCACTACCCGAGATTCATTTCTCATTACTAAAGCCCACGGTCACGGGATTATAAAATCCACCACATCGGGGTCATCCACAACACAACCATATCAACCCTTCGCCATTAGGGTTATAACAACCAAATCACAACCATGTGTGATAATGTGCACACAAAATGTGCACCTCGCCAAAGATGGTCAACCAAAACGCACAACCGTGCCAATTGGACTTATACACAAGTCCATCAAGTCCACCTATATGTGAAGTGAGCTCTATAACCGAGAATCACTTCACCCGACCCGCACCCATCCTACACATACATATGCACATAGGATATTATCACTCACCTTGAAGTCTTGAAGAAAGCTTCCAAGTAATCCGCAACTCGTCAATGGAAAGTACCTATTCCATTATCACAAATATCACAACACAATTAGGATGGATTTACAAACCACCCAATTCGACCCTTAGTGCAATTTCGACCCAAATGCACTTCCAAGCACAAACCGTATCCGAACTAACCAATAATCACTAACACAAGTGAGAATGGTCATAATATGCTAAATAAACCCGAACTCAAGTGTTAAACACGTGTCATACCCATTTTGACACTTAAACCCTAATTTTGACCCATAAAGGTCAAAATCTCATCCTTTACAAGTTTGACACCAAAACACATTTAACTCGGTTTAATACTTCAACTTAATCCATTTTAAGTTTATAAACCTCATTAATTCGCCAATCGGGTCATAATTACCACCAAAACCTAATTTGACCCAAAGTCACAATTAGTCACCCAAATTACCCTAAATGGGTTCCAATACTTCCATAATCACTAATCCAAGTGATTAAACTCCAAACCAAAGCCTAATCAAGGCCAAAACGTCATCCAACCCAAAACCCGCCAAGTGACAAGAATAACTAGTCACCATAAACCCATTTCATCACCTAAGTGGGTTACTCAACAAATTAACTCAAAACCCTAAATTGAATATCAAGTTAAACAAATGAAATTCGGAGTTTGAGCTTACCAATACCACCACAACGTAGCTAGGAATGAGGAGAACAACTTTAAAACCCGAGACTTTGAACGATTCGAGCTTCTTCCTCACCAAAACCTTCAATCTCTCTCTAAGCCTCTCTCTCTCTCTCTAAGAATGGATGAAGATGATGAGTGGATGTGAATGGGATCCAAAACTGATCCAAACTAGCTCATAAGCCTCACAAATCCGGCCCCATGTGATTTTACCCTTTTACCCCTCATTAAAGCAATTAAAAATAAAGAGGGTTCTGTCAGCAGCAATCGGCGCGGCGCGCCCCAACCCTGCGCGGCGCGCAACACAGCTGAACCAGATTCCTTTGCATATTAATTCCATATAAATATTAAACGAAGCCCGATCTCATATGTCTTTTATAAACAAGTATACAAAATAAATATTCGGGTCTTACATTTTGGTCGTTGGTGTATGGATTAGATATAAAGGATATGTAATTTTGTTTTCATGTAAATAAGTCATGAATGATTACTCATATTTTTGTAATTTTATGAGATATTTTATGCTAGTTGCCAAATGATGGTTCCCACATGTGTTAGATGACTCACATGGGCTGCTAAGAGCTGATCATTGGAGTGTATATACCAATAGTACATACATCTAAAAGCTGTTTATTGTACGAGTACGAATACGGGTGCATACGAGTAGAATTGTTGATGAAACTGAACGAGGATGTAATTGTAAGCATTTTTGTTAAGTAGAAGTATTTTGATAAGTGTCTTGAAGTCTTTCAAAAGTGTATGAATACATATTAAAACACTACATGTATATACATTTTAACTGAGTCGTTAAGTCATCGTTAGTCGTTACATGTAAATGTTGTTTTGAAACCTTTAGGTTAACGATCTTGTTGAATGTTGTTAACCCATTATTTATTATAACAAATGATATGTTAAATTGTTATATTATCATGATATTATGATATATAATATATCTTAGTATGATATATATACAGTTAAATGTCGTTACAACGATAATCGTTACATATATGTCTCGTTTCGAAATCATTAAGTTAGTAGTCTTATTTTTACATATGTATTTCATTGTTAATACACTTAATAATATATTTACGTATCATTTAACATAATTAACCAAGTGTATCAATATCTTAATATGATTCATATGTACCTAGTAAGACGTTGTTATAACGATAATCGTTATATATATCGTTTTTGAGTTTCTTAAATTAATAGTCTCATTTTTATGTATATAACTCATTGTTAAAATACCTAATGAGATACATACTTATAATAAAATCATGTTAACTATATATATAACCATATATATGTCATCGTATAGTTTTTACAAGTTTTAACGTTCGTGAATCACCGGTCAGCTTGGGTGGTCAATTATCTATATGAAACCTATTTCAATTAATCAAGTCTTAATAAGTTTGATTGCTTAACATGTTGGAAACACTTAATCATGTAAATAACAATTTCATTTAATATATATATAAACATGGAAAAGTTCAGGTCACTACAGTACCTACCCGTTAAATAAATTTCGTCCCGAAATTTTAAGTAGTTGGAGGTGTTGACGTATCTTCTGGAAATAAATGCGGGTATTTCTTCTTCATATGATCTTCACGCTCCCAGGTGAATTCGGGTCCTCTACGAGCATTCCATCGAACCTTAACAATCAGTATCTTGTTTTGTTTAAGTCTCTTAACCTTACGATCCATTATTTCGACGGGTTCTTCAATGAATTGAAGTTTTTCATTGGTTTGGATTTCGTCCAACGGAATAGTGAGATCTTCTTTAGCAAAACATTTCTTCAAATTCGAGACGTGAAAAGTGTTATGTACAGTCGCTAGTTGTTGAGGTAACTCAAGTCGGTAAGCTACTGGTCCGACACGATCAATAATCTTGAATGGTCCAATATACCTTGGATTTAATTTCCCTCGTTTACCAAATCGAACAACGCCTTTCCAAGGTGCAACTTTAAGTATGACCATCTCTCCAATTTCAAATTCTATATCTTTTCTTTTAATGTCAGCATAGCTCTTTTGTCGACTTTGGGCGGTTTTCAACCGTTGTTGAATTTGGATGATCTTCTCGGTAGTTTCTTGTATTATCTCCGGACCCGTAATCTGTCTATCCCCCACTTCACTCCAACAAATCGGAAACCTGCACTTTCTACCATAAAGTGCTTCAAACGGCGCCATCTCAATGCTTGAATGGTAGCTGTTGTTGTAGGAAAATTCTGCTAACGGTAGATGTCGATCCCAACTATTTTTGAAATCAATAACACAAGCTCATAGCATGTCTTCAAGCGTTTGTATCGTCCTTTCTCTCTGCCCATCAGTTTGTGGATGATAGGCAGTACTCATGTCTAGACGAGTTCCCAATGCTTGCTGTAATGTCTGTCAGAATCTTGAAATAAATCTGCCATCCCTATCAGAGATAATAGAGATTGGTATTCCATGTCTGGAGACGACTTCCTTCAAATACAGTCGTGCTAACTTCTCCATCTTGTTATCTTCTCTTATTGGCAGGAAGTGTGCTGACTTGGTGAGACGATCAACTATTACCCAAATAGTATCATAACCACTTGCAGTCCTTGGCAATTTAGTAATGAAATCCATGGTAATGTTTTCCCATTTCCATTCCGGGATTTTAGGTTGTTGTAGTAGACCTGATGGTTTATGATGTTCAGCTTTGACCTTAGAACACGTCAAACATTCTCCTACATATTTAGCAATATCGGCTTTCATACCTGGCCACCAAAAATGTTTCTTAAGATCCTTGTACATCTTCCCCGTTCCAGGATGTATTGAGTATCTGGTTTTATGAGCTTCTCTAAGTACCATTTCTCTCATATCTCCAAATTTTGGTACCCAAATCCTTTCAGCCCTATACCGGGTTCTGTCTTCCCGAATATTAAGATGCTTCTCCGATCCTTTGGGTATTTCATCCTTTAAATTTCCCTCTTTTAAAACTCCTTATTGCGCCTTCTTTATTTGAGTAGTAAGGTTAGTGTGAATCATTATATTCGTAGATTTTACTCGAATGGGTTCTCTGTCCTTTCTGCTCAAGGCGTCGGCTACCACATTTGCCTTCCCCGGGTGGTAACGAATCTCAAAATCGTAATCATTCAACAATTCAATCCACCTACGCTGCCTCATATTCAGTTGTTTCTGATTAAATATGTGTTGAAGACTTTTGTGGTCGGTATATATAATACTTTTAACCCCATATAAGTAGTGCCTCCAAGTGTTTAATGCAAAAACAACCGCGCCTAATTCCAAATCATGCATCGTATAATTTTGCTCGTGAATCTTCAATTGTCTAGACGCAAAAGCAATCACCTTCGTCCGTTGCATTAATACACAACCGAGACCTTGCTTTGATGCGTCACAATAAATCACAAAATCATCATTCCCTTCAGGCAATGACAATATAGGTGCCGTAGTAAGCTTTTTCTTCAATAATTGAAACGCCTTCTCTTGTTCATCCTTCCATTCAAATTTCTTCCCTTTATGCGTTAATGCAGTCAAGGGTTTTGCTATTTTGGAGAAATTTTGGTTGAATCTTCTGTAGTAACCAACCAATACTAAAAATTGACGTATATGCTTCGGAGTTTTTGGGGTTTCCCACTTTTCAACGGTTTCGATCTTTGCCGGGTCCACCTGGATACCTTCTTTGTTCACTATGTGACCGAGGAATTGAACTTCTTCCAACCAAAATGCACACTTTGAAAACTTAGCGTACAGTTTTTCTTTCCTCAATAATTCTAGCACTTTTCTCAAATGTTTTTCGTGCTCTTGATCATTCTTTGAGTAAATAAGTATGTCATCGATGAAAACAATGACAAACTTGTCAAGATATGGCCCACACACTCGGTTCATAAGGTCCATGAACACAGCTGGTGCGTTAGTCAATCCAAACGGCATAACCATAAACTCGTAATGACCATAACGCGTCCTAAAAGCAGTTTTTGGAATATCATCCTCCTTTACTCGCATTTGATGATATCCAGAACGTAAATCGATCTTCGAATAAACCGACGAGCCTTGTAGTTGATCAAATAAGTCGTCAATTCTCGGCAGTGGATAACATTTTTTGATGGTAAGTTTGTTCAACTCTCTGTAGTCAATACACAACCTAAATGTACCATCCTTCTTCTTGACAAACAAAACAGGAGCTCCCCATGATGATGTGCTTGGTCGAATGAAACCACGTTCTAATAGTTCTTGCAGTTGGCTTTGCAGTTCTTTCATCTCGCTGGGTGCGAGTCTATAAGGAGTACGAGCTATTGGTGCAGCTCCTGGTACAAGATCTATTTGAAATTCAATAGATCGATGTGGAGGTAGTCCCGGTAATTCTTTCGGAAATACATCGGGAAATTCTTTTGCGACGGGAACATCATTGATGCTCTTTTCTTCAGTTTGTACTTTCTCGACGTTTGCTAGAACAGCATAGCAACCTTTTCTTATTAGTTTTTGTGCCTTCAAATTACTAATAAGATGTAGCTTCATGTTGCCCTTTTCTCCGTACACCATTAAGGGTTCTCCTTCTTCTCGTACAATGCGAATTGCATTTTTATAACATACGATCTCTGCTTTCACCTTCTTCAGCCAGTCCATGCCAACTATTACATCAAAACTCCCTAACTCTACTGGTATCAAATCAATCTTAAATATTTCACTACCCAGTTTAATTTCTCGATTCCGGCATATATTATCTGCTGAAATTAATTTACCGTTTGCTAATTCGAGTAAAAATTTACTATCCAACGGCGTCAATGGACAACTTAATTTAGCATAAAAATCTCTACTCATATAGCTTCTATCCGCACCCGAATCAAATATAACGTAAGCAGATTTATCGTCAATAAGAAACGTACCCGTAACAAGCTCCGGGTCTTCCTGTGCCTCTGCCGCATTAATATTGAAAACTCTTCCGCGGCCTTGTCCATTCGTGTTCTCCTGGTTCGGGCAATTTCTAATAATGTGGCCTGGTTTTCCACAGTTATAACAAACTACATTGGCATAACTTGCTCCGACACTACTTGCTCCGCCATTACTCGTTCCGACACCATTTGTTCCTTTCGTTCTGTTAACCCTTGGTCCGTAGACCTCACACTTCGCCGCGCTATGACCATTTCTTTTACACTTGTTGCAAAATTTGGTGCAGAACCCCGAGTGATACTTTTCACACCGTTGGCATAGCTGCTTCTGATTGTTGTTGTTGTTGCCGTTGTTATTGTTGTTGGGATGATTGTTGTAGTTGATGTTGTTGTTGTTGTTGTTGTTGTTGTTGTTGTTGTTGGGCCGTTTGTTGTAGTTGCGATTGATGTTGCGATTGTTGGGATAATTGTTGCGATTATTATTGTAATTGCTGTTGTTGTTGTATTGGTGATTCTTATCACCGTTTTCCTCCCACTTTCTTTTGACTTGCTTCACATTGGCCTCTTCAGCCGTCTGTTCTTTAATTCTTTCCTCAATCTGGTTCACTAGTTTGTGAGCCATTCTACATGCCTGTTGTATGGAGGCGGGCTCGTGTGAACTTATATCTTCTTGGATTCTTTCCGATAATCCTTTCACAAACGTGTCGATCTTCTCTTCCTCATCTTCGAACGCTCCCGGACACAATAGGCACAATTCTGTGAATCGCCTTTCGTACGTGGTAATATCAAATCCTTGGGTTCGTAACCCTCTAAGTTCTGTCTTGAGCTTATTGACCTCGGTTCTGGGACGGTACTTCTCGTTCATCAAGTGCTTGAATGCTGACCACGGTAGTTCGTACGCATCATCTTGTCCCACTTGCTCTAAATAGGTATTCCACTATGTTAACGCAGAACCTGTGAAGGTATGCGTAGCGTACTTCACTTTGTCCTCTTCAGTACACTTTCTTATGGCAAACACCGATTCGACCTTCTCGGTCCACCGTTTCAATCCGATCGGTCCTTCGGTTCCATCAAATTCCAAAGGTTTGCAGGCAGTGAATTCTTTGTAGGTGAATCCTACACGATTTCCTGTACTACTAGATCCAAGGTTATTGTTGGTATGTAGCGTAGCCTGTACTGCGGCTATGTTTGAAGCTAGAAAAGTACGGAATTCCTCTTCATTCATATTCACGGTGTGTCGAGTAGTCGGTGCCATTTCCTTCAAAATAGTCAAATGGAACAAGTTAATCATACAGAATATTAAGAGTAGTTAATAGTATTTCGTAGCATAATATGAACTCATTTATAAAAGCTTTTTCTTCATATTAGCGTTTTATAAGTTTAAATTCGGGTAGTACCTACCCGTTAAGTTCATACTTAGTAGCTAATATACAATTCAACTACTACAATTCTATATGAAAAACTGATTATAATAATATTTCGCGTTCAAACTTTTATACAATATTTTACAAACTTACAATACCGCTTATTTTACATAAAGCATGAAATATAGCACACAATAACTTTGATACAAGATTTTTGTGAAGATAATTCTAGCTAGTACACAAGTCGTTCAGCAAAGGCAATAAAGACACGTAATTCATACGTCCAGAAACAAGTCATGCATTCTGGTTTTACTAGGACTACTTCCCATCCTTGGTCTTGTGGAACATAACCGTTATGGCCGTTGATAAGACAGCGTGTTGTAACGTCGTCAAAGGGACGACGGTTACGTAATGACCAACAGTCTCGTAATAACCTAAAAACCTCATTTCTTACCCCAATTACCGACTCCGTCACTTGTGGGAACATTTTGTTTAATAGTTGTAGCCCGATGTTCTTTTTCTCACTTTGGTGAGAAGCGAACATTACTAACCCGTAAGCATAGCATGCTTCTTTATGTTGCATGTTAGCCGCTTTTTCTAAATCATGAAGTCCTATATTCGGATACATTGAGTCAAAATAATTTCTTAACCCGTTGCGTAAAATAGCATTTGGGTTCCCCGCAATATATGCGTCAAAGTAAACACATCGTAACTTATGGGTTTCCCAATGTGATATCCCCCATCTTTCAAACAAAAGTCTCTTATAAACCAAGACATTCTTGGAACGTTCTTCGAATGTCTTACAAACTGATTTCGCCGTAAATAGTTGTGCCGAAGAATTCTGACCGACTCTAGACAAGATTTCATCAATCATGTCTCCGGGTAGGTCTCTTAAAATATTGGGTTGTCTATCCATTTTGTGTTTTTATACTGTAAAATAGACAAGAGTTAGATTCATAAAAAAAAATACTTATTAATACATGCAATTTTTACATATATCATAAAGCATAAGCACACTATATTACATATATTACACCACACGAATACAACTATCTTATTCCGACTCGCTCGTTTCTTCTTCTTCGGCTTTGGTTCGTTTTACCAAGTTTCTAGGGATATATGATGTTCCCCTAATACGAGCTGTCGTTTTCCACAACGGTTTAGAAAAACCTGGTGGTTTAGAGGTTCCCGGGTCATTGTTACAACTTAAGGGCTTCGGGGGTTGACGATACATATAAAGTTCATCGGGGTTGGAATTAGATTTCTCTATTTTTATGCCCTTTCCCTTATTATTTTCTTTTGCCTTTTTAAATTCAGTTGGGGTAATTTCTATAACACCATCGGAATTCTCGTCGGAATCCGATTCATCGGAGAATGGTAATCCTCCCAATATTTTGCTTCCTTGGCGGAAACACCATTGACCATAATTAACCTTGGTCGGTTGGTTGAGGATTTTCTTTTACTTAACCGTTTTATTATTTCCCCCACCGGTTCTATTTCCTCCTCCGGTTCCTCCTCTTCCGGTTCTGATTCTTCTTTCGGTTCTGATTCTTCTTCCGGTTCTTCTTCGGGAACTTGTGAATCAGTCCAATATATATTCGACACTTCGTTATTATTAGGTGAGTCAATGGGATTTGTGCTAGAGGTAGACATCTATCACACAATATCAAACATGTTAAGAGATTAATATATTACATAATATATACATGTTAATAATATATAGTTTTCAACAAAAATGTTAAGCAATCATTTTTAAAGAAAACACGGTCGAAGTCCAGACTCCCTAATGCATCCTAACAAACTCGATAAGACACACTAATGCAAATTTTATGGTTCTCTAAGACCAACGCTCGGATACCAACTGAAATGTCCCGTTCTTATTGATTAAAAACGTTCCATATTAATTGATTTCGTTGCGAGGTTTTGACCTCTATATGAGACGTTTTTCAAAGACTGCATTCATTTTTAAAACAAACCATAACCTTTATTTCATAAATAAAGGTTTAAAAATCTTTACGTAGATTATCAAATAATGATAATCTAAAATATCCTGTTTACACACGACCATTACATAATGGTTTACAATACAAATATGTTACATCGAAATCAGTTTCTTGAATGCAGTTTTTACACAATATCATACAAACATGGACTCCAAATCTTGTCCTTATTTTAGTATGCAACAGCGGAAGCTCTTAGTATTCACCTGAGAATAAACATGCTTTAAACGTCAACAAAAATGTTGGTGAGTTATAGGTTTAACCTATATATATCAAATCGTAACAATAAACCACAAGATTTCATATTTCAATACACATCCCATACATAGAGATAAAAATCATTCATATGGTGAACACCTGATAACCGACATTAACAAGATGCATATATAAGAATATCCCCATGATTCCGGGTCACCCTTCGGATATGATATAAATTTCGAAGTACTAAAGCATCCAGTACTTTGGATGGGGTTTGTTAGGCCCAATAGATCTATCTTTAGGATTCGCGTCAATTAGGGTGTCTGTCCCCTAATTCTTAGATTGCCAGACTTAATAAAAAGGGGCATATTCGATTTCGATAATTCAACCATAGAATGTAGTTTCACGTACTTGTGTCTATTTTGTAAATTATTTATAAAACCTGCATGTATTCTCATCCCAAAAATATTAGATTTTAAAAGTGGGACTATAACTCACTTTCACAGATTTTTACTTCGTCGGGAAGTAAGACTTGGCCACTGGTTGATTCACGAACCTATAACAATATATACATATATATCAAAGTATGTTCAAAATATATTTACAACACTTTTAATATATTTTGATGTTTTAAGTTTATTAAGTCAGCTGTCCTCGTTAGTAACCTACAACTAGTTGTCCACAGTTAGATGTACAGAAATAAATCGATAAATATTATCTTGAATCAATCCACGACCCAGTGTATACGTATCTCAGTATTGATCACAACTCAAACTATATATATTTTGAAATCAACCTCAACCCTGTATAGCTAACTCCAACATTCACATATAGAGTGTCTATGGTTGTTCCGAAATATATATAGATGTGTCGACATGATAGGTTGAAACATTGTATACGTGTCTATGGTATCTCAAGATTACATAATATACAATACAAGTTGATTAATTTATGGTTGGAATAGATTTGTTACCAATTTTCACGTAGCTAAAATGAGAAAAATTATCCAATCTTGTTTTACCCATAACTTCTTCATTTTAAATCCGTTTTGAGTGAATCAAATTTCTATGATTTCATATTGAACTCTATTTTATGAATCTAAACAGAAAAAGTATAGGTTTATAGTCGGAAAAATAAGTTACAAGTCGTTTTTGTAAAGGTAGTCATTTCAGTCGAAAGAACGACGTCTAGATGACCATTTTAGAAAACATACTTCCACTTTGAGTTTAACCATAATTTTTGGATATAGTTTCATGTTCATAATAAAAATCATTTTCCCAGAATAACAACTTTTAAATCAAAGTTTATCATAGTTTTTAATTAACTAACCCAAAACAGCCCGCGGTGTTACTACGATGGCGTAAATTCGGTTTTACGGTGTTTTTCGTGTTTCCAGGTTTTAAATCATTAAGTTAGCATATCATATAGATATAGAACATGTGTTTAGTTAATTTTAAAAGTCAAGTTAGAAGGATTAACTTTTATTTGCGAACAAGTTTAGAATTAACTAAACTATGTTCAAGTGATTACAAGTTTAAACCTTCGAATAAGATAGCTTTATATGTATGAATCGAATGATGTTATAAACATCATTACTACCTCAAGTTCCTTGGATAAACCTACTGGAAATGAGAAAAATAGATCTAGCTTCAAAGGATCCTTGGATGGCTTGAAAGTTCTTGAAGCAGAATCATGACACGAAAACAATTTCAAGTAAGATTTTCACTCGAAATAAGATTGTTATAGTTATAGAAATTGAATTAAAGTTTGAATATGATTATTACCTTGTATTAGAAAGATGACCTACTGTAAGTAACAAAGGTTTCTTGATCTTGGATGATTACTTGGAATGAATTTAGAAAACTTGGAAGTAAACTTGCAATCTTGGAAGTATTCTTGATTTTATGAAACTAGAACTTTTAGAATTTATGAAGAACACTTAGAACTTGAAGATAGAACTTGAGAGAGATCAATTAGATGAAGAAAATTGAAGAATGAAAGTGTTTGTAGGTGTTTTTGGTCGTTTGTGTATGGATTAGATATAAAGGATATGTAATTTTGTTTTCATGTAAATAAGTCATGAATGATTACTCATATTTTTGTAATTTTATGAGATATTTTATGCTAGTTGCCAAATGATGGTTCCCACATGTGTTAGGTGACTCACATGGGCTACTAAGAGCTGATCATTGGAGTGTATATACCAATAGTACATACATCTAAAAGCTGTGTATTGTACGAGTACGAATACGGGTGCATACGAGTAGAATTGTTGATGAAACTGAACGAGGATGTAATTGTAAGCATTTTTGTTAAGTAGAAGTATTTTGATAAGTGTCTTGAAGTCTTTCAAAAGTGTATGAATACATATTAAAACACTACATGTATATACATTTTAACTGAGTCGTTAAGTCATCGTTAGTCGTTACATGTAAATGCTGTTTTGAAACCTTTAGGTTAACGATCTTGTTGAATGTTGTTAACCCATTATTTATTATAACAAATGAGATGTTAAATTGTTATATTATCATGATATTATGATATATAATATATCTTAGTATGATATATATACAGTTAAATGTCGTTACAACGATAATCGTTACATATATGTCTCGTTTCGAAATCATTAAGTTAGTAGTCTTATTTTTACATATGTATTTCATTGTTAATACACTTAATAATATATTTACTTATCATTTAACATAATTAACCAAGTGTATCAATATCTTAATATGATTCATATGTACCTAGTAAGACGTTGTTATAACGATAATCGTTATATATATCGTTTTCGAGTTTCTTAAATTAATAGTCTCATTTTTATGTATATAACTCATTTTTAAAATACCTAATGAGATACATACTTATAATAAAATCATGTTAACTATATATATAACCATATATATGTCATCTTATAGTTTTTACAAGTTTTAACGTTCGTGAATCACCGGTCAACTTGGGTGGTCAATTGTCTATATGAAACCTATTTCAATTAATCAAGTCTTAACAAGTTTGATTGCTTAACATGTTGGAAACACTTAATCATGTAAATAACAATTTCATTTAATATATATATAAACATGGAAAAGTTCGGGTCACTACACTGACCACGATAGTGCGTAAGCATCATCTTGTCCCACTTGCTCTAGATAGGTATTACACCATGTTAACGCAGTACCTGTGAAGGTATGCGTAGCGTACTTCACTTTGTCCTCTTCAGTACACTTACTTATGGAAAACACCGAGTCGACCTTCTCGGTTCACCGTTTCAATCCGATCGGTCCTTCGGTTCCATCAAATTCCAAATGTTTGCAGGCAGTGAATTCTTTGTAGGTGCATCCTACACGATTTCTTGCGCCGTTAGCTGCATTGCTAGATTCGGAGTTATTGTTGGTATGTAGCGCAGCCTGTACTGCGGCTATGTTTGAAGCAAGAAAGGCACGAAATTCCTCTTCGCTCATATTCAAGGTGTGTCGAGTAGTCGGTGCCATTTCCTTCAAAATAATCAAATGAAACGAGTTAATCATATAGAATATCAAGAGTAGTCAATAGTATTTCGTAGCGTAATATGAACTTATTTATAAAAGCTCTTTCTTCATATTAGCATTTTATACTCTTTAATTCGGGTACTTCCTACCCGTTAAGTTCATACTTAGTAGCTAACATACCATTTCAACTACTACAATTCTATATGAAAAACTAATCACAAAAAAAAAAAAAAAAATATCATATTCAAACCTTTATACAATAACTTGCAAACTTACAATACCGCTTTTTTTTACATATAGCATGAAATATAGCACATAAAACTTTGATACAAAGTAGTTGCGAAGATAATTCTAGTTAATAAATAAGGCGTTCAGCAAAGGCAATAAAGACACGTAATTCATACGTCCAGAAACAAGTCATGCATTCTGGTTTTACTAATACCACTTCCCATCCTTGGTTTTGTGGAACATAACCATTGTGACCGATAGTAAGACAATGTGTTGTAACGTCGTCAAAAGGATGAAGGTTACGTAATGACCAACAGTCTCGTAATAACCTAAAAACCTCATTTCTTACCCCAATTATTGACTCCGTCACTTGTGGGAACATTTTGTTTAATAGTTGTAGCCCGATGTTCTTGTTCTCACTTTGGTGAGAAGTGAACATTACTAACCTGTAAGCATAACATGCTTCTTTATGTTGCATGTTAGCCGCTTTTTCTAAATCATGAAGTCCTATATTCGGATATATTGAGTCAAAATAATTTCTTAACCCGTTGCGTAAAATAGCATTTGGGTTCCCCGTAATATATGCGTCAAAGTAAACACATCGTAACTTATGGATTTCCTAATGTGATATCCCCCATCTTTCGAACGAAAGCCTTTTATAAATCAAGGCATTCTTGGAACGTTCTTCGAATGTCTTACAAACTGATCTCGCCTTAAATAGTTGTGCCGAGGAATTCTGACCGACTCTAGACAAGATTTCATCAATCATGTCTCCGGGTAGGTCTCTTAAAATATTGGGTTGTCTATCCATTTTGTGTTTTTATACTGTAAAATAGACAAGAGTTAGATTCATAAAAAAAATACTTATTAATACAAGCAATTTTTACATATATCATAAAGCATAAACACACTATATTACATATATTACACCACACGAATACAACTATCTTATTCCGACTCGCTCGTTTCTTCTTCTTCGGTTTTGGTTCGTTTTGCCAAGTTTCTAGGGATATATGATGTTCCCCTAATACGAGCCGTCGTTTTCCACATTGGTTTAGAAAAACCTAGTGGTTTAAAGGTTCCCGGGTTATTGTCACAACTTAAGAAATACGGGTGTTGACGATACATATAAAGTTCATCGTGTTTGGAATCAAATTTCTCTATTTTTATGCCCTTTCCCTTATTGTTCTCTGTTACCTTATTTGTCACACCCCCAGTTAGGGCCTGGGTGAAATGTGACTTAATATCAAATCAACCAACATATTATAATATACGAGAACAATACTAAATGATAAAACAAACTTTATTGAGCACGCAGCGGAAAATGAAACGTAGTTACAATGATAGGAGTAACAATAATGGAAATGTTCACATGCAGAAGTAATAAATGCGATATCTCTTGATCCTATGTCCAAGTAGCATCACATAAGCAGTAAGTATAAGAGCTTGAATCAAACAGCACCTGAGACAAAACATGCTAAAGTGTCAACCAAAAGGTTGAGTGAAGTTCATAGGTTTAACAAATAACTTTGACCGTTTGTTTTAGACCACAAGATTTAATTTGTAAGGTTGATCTCCCGCAGGATCAAAAAGTAGATCTCGCAGATCCAAAAGTTATGCCAGTGCGTGATATTTAGACTAAACATTCAAGTTTGCCCCATGACAAGTTGTGTCTGTCCTTGTCGGTTTAATTTCATTATCAAGTAATACAAAGACTTAGTCAAATGTATCGGGGACGTTACTCCCGATAGGCCTACCCCCAATAAATAAGCATGTCGCAGCACTTAAAAATATCACTGTAGGGACTTAGTCGGACATAGCCGGGTATAGCATAGTTTTAACAGTTGGTACTGATATTTAGACTAGACTTTCAAGTTTACCCCATTTCAAGTTATCGTTTATACTTGTCGGTTGGGGGCTTGCTAGTCATAGCCCAACATATCACAGTTTAATAGTAGATACGTGTAAGTACTGATATTTAGACAAGACTTTCAAGTTTACCCCGTAACAAGTTATCGTTTATACTTATCGGTTGGGGGCTTGCTGGTCATAGCCGAACATATCACAGTTTAATAGTTAATACGTGTAAAACAGTTCTAAAAGTTGTGCATGTATTCTCACCCCAAAAGTTATAAAACAGTTATGAAACAGTAAAAAGTGGGGCTATGAATTCACATATATAAATATTGTAAAACATTTATTAAAATATTGCATGTTAAAAATTTAAAAGCAAGCATGTGTCTCACCCCATAGTTTCAAAACAGTAATGAAATAGTAAAAAGTGGGGCTATGAAATTCACCTTAGTAAGTAGAGAGAGAGTTATTCCTCAGAATAAAGAGTTGAACGAGTGAGCAGGAAAGTCAACCTATTGACATTTAAGAGTAGTTAAGTGTTTTGCCCATGTTTAAGTTTAAGTATGTGTTTAAGTATAGTTTGTTTTACTAAGTTTCTATTCCTAGTAAGTTACTATTTTTATAAAGTTTCCATTTTTAGAAAGTTTCTTATTTTACTAAGTTTCTATGACTAGAGAGTTTCTACTTTTATAAGTGTTTTTCATTTTAGGATACTTGCCGTATTAGATAAGCTTCCAATCACCCCTTTTCCTTCGAATGGCTAATTTAGATCTAGGGGCTTGAGCCATAGGACCCTTTAAATCGGAAATCCAAACCCTCTGCCTAGAATCTCGTAGAAACCATTCGTCAAGAAAGTTCGAAGATCTATACATCTCTAATACATATCCCAAAATGTTTTTGTGCTACAATATAAGTAGTAGGTTATAGGTGCTAGTAATAGTAATAGTAATAGTGTATACATGTTAAGTACTAGTATAAGTAGTATTAGGGTTTAAGGTTTTAATATGTATATGTATATATAATTCGTATATATACATAAAAATATATTTTTTTTTACATGTATATATGTATATATAAATCTAGGAGTGTTTATGTATATACTTATGAATAACAAGTTTATAATATAAATATGAATTAACAAAGATTAAAGTTTATGTAAATAGTTTAGGGTTTATGTTATACCTTTGAAGATTCAAGATAATTAACAAAGAAAAGATGAACACGATGAAGATGGAAGATCAAAGCCTTAAAAATCTTGAAGAACTCCTTGAAGATTCTTGAAGAACACGAAGAACAAGCTTGAAGATCCGAATACCACAAGAGAGGGAGAGGGAGAGATTGTTTTTGAGAGGATTTTGGTGTGATTTGTGAATGAGAAACTAGGAGTTTATATAGTGCAAGTATTAGAGTGTTAGTCAACATAAGGATGTTCTAATTAATGATTTTATTTTGTTTTATAATTTTTAGTCAACAATAGGTGGTACTAGTTTATATATATATTTTATTTTAATTTTTAGTCAACATAAGGATGTAATTGTTTAAGATTCTTTAGTCTCATTATTATTACTATTATTACTATTATTATTTTTACATTTACTACATGATAAGTATTATTTCTTTTTACTAATTCATGACTTGTATATATTTAGTTCCCAATTGTTTTATTATTTATATAAATGTCAATTTTTATTTATTACTTATAGGTTATTAGTTATAATATTACATAAATGCATAAATTTTAATTAGCAGTGAGTGTCGACTAACAGTTTATTATTTTCATCTTTTATTAACTTGTCAATTATTGCACAAAGTTAATTAATATGTTTTCTAACTCTTAACACTTAACAATTGTTGATTAAAGTTTGATCATTAAGTTTTAATTATATTGTTTGGGCATTTAATATTGAAAAAATATAGAATGGAAAAATGAGGGTCGTTATATTATTAAATTGTGTTGGGGTAATTTCTATAACATCATCGGAATCCTTGTCGGGATTCGATTCATCGGAGAATTGGTAATTTTCCCAATATTTTGCTTCCTTAGCGGAAACACCATTGACCATTATTAACTTTGGTCTATTGGTTGAGGATTTTCTTTTATTTGACCGGTTTTCTGTGGTTCATACTATTCCCCCCTCCGGAACCTCTTCTTCTTTCGGTTCCTCTTCTTCTGGTTCCTCTTCTTCCGGTTCCTCTTCTTCCGGTTCCGTTTCCTCTTCTTCCGGTTCCTCGGGAACTTGTGAATCTTGCCAATATATATTCGACTCTTCGTTATTATTAGGTGAGTCAATGGGATTTGTGCTAGAGGTAGACATCTATCATACAATATCAAACATGTTAAGAGATTAATATATCACATAATATTTACATGTTAATAATATATAGTTTCCAACAAAAATGTTAAGCAATCATTTTTAAAGAAAACATGGTCGAAGTCCAGACTCACTAATGCATCCTAACAAACTCGATAAGACACACTAATGCAAATTTTCTGGTTCTCTAAGACCAACACTCTGATACCAACTGAAATGTCCCGTTCATATTGATTATAAACGTTCCATATTAATTGATTTCGTTGCGAGGTTTTGACCTGTATATGAGACGTTTTTCAAAGACTGCATTCATTTTTAAAGCAACCATAACCTTTATTTTATCAATAAAGGTTTTAAAAACATTACGTAGATTATCAAATAATGATAATCTAAAATATACTGTTTACACACGACCATTACATAATGGTTTACAATAGAAATATATTACATCGACATATGCTTCTTGAATGCAGTTTTTACATAATATCATACAAACATGGACTCCAAATCTTGTCCTTATTTTAGTATGCAACAGCGGAGGCTCTTAATATTCACCTGAGAATAAACATGCTTTAAACGTCAACAAAAATGTTGGTGAGTTATAGGTTTAACGTATATATATCAAATCGTAACAATAGACCACAAGATTTCATATTTCAATATACATCCCATACATAGAGATAAAAATCATTCATATGGTGAACACCTGGTAACCGACATTAACAAGATGCATATATAAGAATATCCCCATCATTCCAGGACACCCTTCGGATATGATATAAATTTCGAAGTACTAAAGCATCCGGTACTTTGGATGGGGTTTGTTAGGTCCAATAAATCTATCTTTAGGATTCGCGTCAATTAGGGTGTCTGCACCCTAATTCTTAGATTACCAGACTTAATAAAAAGGGGCATATTCGATTTCGATAATTCAACCATAGAATGTAGTTTCATGTACTTGTGTCTATTTTGTAAATCATTTATAAAACCTGCATGTATTCTCATCCCAAAAATATTAGATTTTAAAAGTGGGACTATAACTCACTTTCACAGATTTTTACTTCGTCGGGAAGTAAGACTTGGCCACTGGTCGATTTACGAACCTATAACAAATATGTACATATATATCAAAGTATATTCAAAATATATTTACAACACTTTTAATTCAATTTGATGTTTTAAGTTTATTAAGTCAGCTGTCCTCGTTAGTAACCTACAACTAGTTTTCCAACGTTAGATGTACAGAAAAAAATTGATATATATTATCTTGAATCAATCCATGACCCAGTGTATACACGTCTCAGGCTAGATCACAACTCAAAGTATATATATTTTTGGAATCAACCTCAACCCTGTATAGCTAACTCCCACATTACTGCATATAGAGTGTCTATGGTTGTTCCAAATAATATATACACATGGGTCGATATGATATGTCAAAACATTTGCATACGTGTCTATGGTATCCCAAGATTACATAATATATTAGAATATAAGTTAGCTAGGATATGATTAATATAGATTTGTTACCAATTTTCACGTTGCTACAACAAGAAAAATTATCCAATCTTGTTTTACCCATAACTTCTTCATTTTAAATCCGTTTTGAGTGAATTAAATTGCTATGGTTTCATATTGAACTCTATTTTATGAATCTAAATAGAAAATGTATATGTTTATAGTCGGAAATATAAGTTACAAGTCGTTTTGTAAAGGTAGTCATTTCAGTCGAAAGAACGACGTCTAGATGACAATTTTAGAAAACATAATTCCACTTTGAGTTTAACCATGATTTTTGGATATAGTTTCATGTTCATAAGAAAAATCATTTTTCCAGAAGAATAACTTTTAAATCAAAGTTTATCATAGTTTTTAATTAACTAACCCAAAACAGCCCGCGGTGTTACTACGACGGCGTATGTCCGGTTTTACAGTGTTCTTCGTGTTTCCAGGTTTTAAATCATTAAGTTAGCATATCATATAGATATAGAACATGTGTTTAGTTGATTTTAAAAGTCAAGTTAGAAGGATTAACTTTTGTTTGCGAACAAGTTTAAAATTAACTAAACTATGTTCTAGTGATTACAAGTTTAAACCTTCGAATAAGATAGCTTTATATGTATAAATCGAATGATGTTATGAACATCATTACTACCTCAAGTTTTCTGGATAAAGCTACTGGAAATGAGAAAAATGGATCTAGCTTCAAAGGATCCTTGGATGGCTTGAAAGTTCTTGAAGCAGAATCATGACACAAAAACAAGTTCAAGTAAGATTTCCGCTCGAAATAAGATTGTTATAGTTATAGAAATTGAATAAAAGTTTGAATATGAGTATTACCTTGTATTAGAAAGATATCTTACTGTGAATAATAAAGATTTCTTGAGGTTGGATGATCACTCTACAAGATTGGAAGTAAGCTAGCAAACTTGAAAGTATTCTTGATTTTATGAAACTAGAACTTGTAGAATTTATGAAGAACACTTAGAACTTGAAGATAGAACTTGAGAGAGATTAATTAGATGAAGAAAATTGAAGAATGAAAGTGTTTGTAGGTGTTTTTATTTGTTGGTATATGGATTAGATATAAAGGATGTGTAATTTTGTTTACATGTAAATAAGTCATGAATGATTACTCATATTTTTGTAATTTTATGAGATATTTCATGCTAGTTGCCAAATGATGGTTCCCACATGTGTTAGATGACTCACATGGGCTGCTAAGAGCTGATCATTGGAGTGTATATACCAATAGTACATACATCTAAAAGCTGTGTATTGTACGAGTACAAATACGTGTGCATACGAGTAGAATTGTTGATGAAACTGAACGAGGATGTAATTGTAAGCATTTTTGTTAAGTAGAAGTATTTTGATAAGTGTCTTGAAGTCTTTCAAAAGTGTATGAATACATATTAAAACACTATATGTATATACATTTTAACTGAGTCTTTAAGTCATCGTTAGTCGTTACATGTAAGTGTTGTTTTGAAACCTTTAGGTTAACGATCTTGTTAAATGTTGTTAACCTATTATTTATTAAATCAAATGAGATGTTAAATTATTACATTATCATGATATCATGATGTATTAATATATCTTAATATGATATATATACATTAAATTTCGTTACAACGATAATCGTTACATATATGTCTCGTTTCAAAATCATTAAGTTAGTAGTCTTGTTTTTACATATGTAGTTCATTGTTAATATACTTAATGATATGTTTACTTATCATAATATCATGTTAACTATATATATATATATCCATATATATGTCATCATATAGTTTTTACAAGTTTTAACGTTCGTGAATCGCCGGTCAACTTGGGTGGTCAATTGTCTATATGAAACCTATTTCAATTAATCAAGTCTTAACAAGTTTGATTGCTTAACATGTTGGAAACATTTAATCATGTAAATATCAATTTCATTTAATATATAAAAACAAGGAAAAGTTCGGGTCACTACATTATGTAAATTGGCTGCTTTAGCTTTTTCGCATTTTCAAAAGCAAGTTTTGGTATAAGAGTTACTGAACAAATCAATTGATGGCAGATTAGTTGTAGCGGCAGTCGATGAAATACAGCCAAATTAGATGAACCCCATTCTCAATAAGTTGAGGAACAATGTGTTGTCAGAAGACAAGCATGAGGCTCGTTTAGTTCACGAAAGAACACCAATGTATGTAATAGAGAATGATGTTTTGTACCAAAAATCTTTCACTAGTCCGTTAATGCGATGTTTGGGCCCAGCGGAGGCAGCGATAATTGTGGAAGAGGTGCACAGTAGTTCTTGCGCGCTTCATTCTGGGTACAAGCCTATAGCGGCTAAAATAATGCGAATTGGTTATTTTTGGCCAAGTATGTATCGTGATGTGGCGAAAATTGTAAAGCGGTGTAAAGGGTGTCAGAGGCATGCCCCGCAAAATCGAAAACTGCGGCATGATATGATCCCAGTTAATTCCCCGTGGCCATTTTATAAATGGGACATTGACATTGTGGGACCATTCCCGCAAGGGGCTCGAAATGTAAAATTCTTAATTGTTGCAATCGACTATTTTACCAAATGGGTTGAAGTGAAGGCGGTGCATACGATTACAGGTGTGCAGGTGCAAAAGTTTGTTTGGGAGTATATTGTATGTCGATTTGGAATTTCTCCTGAACTTGTTAGTGATAATGGTGCGCAGATAGCAAAAGACCCATTCAAAACATGGTGTGAGGATTTAAATATAATCCAAAAATTTACATCAGTCGCGTACCCACAAGCTAATGGCTTATGCGAAGTCACTAATCGTGATATTGTTAATGGAATTAAAAAGCGTTTGAATGATAAGTGAATGGGATGGGTTGACGAGCTTTCTAATGTGCTATGGGCTCACCGCACAACTTTTAGAAAGAGCACTGGAGAAACACCTTTTAGTTTGGTATGGTTCTGAGGCCGTAATTCCCGCTGAAATCCTTGTACACACATATAGAATTGCTAATTTTGATGAGGGGGCAAATAAGGAAGCTTTATGTGAAAATTTAAATTTTATCGAAGAATGTAGGTTGATGGCCGCGATAAAAGAAGCAAATAATAAACAGCAGATAGCGAAGTATTACAATAAAAAGATGCGCGCATTGGCTTTTGACATTGGCGAGTGGGTTTTGAGGAACAACGAAGCAAGTCGCACTGAAAACCAAGGAAAGTTGGGACCTAATTGGGAAGGCCCTTATCAAATAATGGCGATAGACGCGGTTGGTTCTTACAAACTCGCATATGTTGAGGGACGTAATCTTCCTAATGCGTGGCACGCTACATTATTAAAGCGATATTATATGTAAACAGATATACACCGTATTGTGTGTCCAGTTTTTGAGCAGTGCACTTGTGGTCTAAAGTTTATAATATGATCAAAAAATTGTTAGTTTTCATAAGTGCAAATTGTTTTATTTATTTTGTGATCGCGGTGTACTGATCTTCATGAATGAACATGCGATGTAGAAAATAATAATTGCTAAAAGTGATGGGATAAGACCAATTTAGTTATTAAACTTTGTATAGTTTCGCAAATAAAAATTAGCGTGTTAAAATGCATATTAACCTAAGGATCGCTTTGGCAGACTTGGAAGATTCATAAGTATGTTACAGATTATTTTGTAACAGTACATATTTGTTATGTGTACAATAGCATGTGTGGAAATTGCAAAGAACAAGTCTAGGAACTATGAATATATGAAAAAATTAAAAGCGCTATATAAATAAGAATAATTGCAATTGACACAATAAAAATTTTTATTCGCAGAGAAAGCTGCGACATTACATTAAAAGGAAAATGCTCGCTAACATTCTTAAGCTATTAGCTTAAGTCAAGGTTGATTATTTTGTCAACCGTTGCATCTTCTTTCTCGCTTATCGTAATAAGCTTGGGAATGGAGATGGATGTCGTTTCCGCCCTGGCTATCTAAAGCATTTAATCTACTTCAGCATGGGAGAAAATGCGGTCCGTGACGATTGATGGTAGCGGGTCTGATATGTTGACAATAGCGGAAAGCTCCGCCAGGAATTCTACCCTTTCCACAAGCTGCAACGCGCCAGCATAGGCAGAAAAGGATTCAGATACAGGTCGGGAGTCCATGATTTTTTGCCCAAAAATGGGCAGATGTTAGCGAAGCTTGGCAAAGTTAAGCTCAGCAGTATTTTTTTCCGCAAGGGCATTATCGCGACCAGAGATAAGGGTCGCCACTTCTTGCTTCAAAGCCTCATTGGCATTCTTCAGATCTTTTTCCGCTGTTTCTTTGGCGGCAAGCTTTTCCTTCAACTCTGCAATAGTAGAGTTAGCGGATTGTAGGTCAGATGCCAATGCAGATAATTGCTTTTCACTCTGCAAAAACTTATTGTGTTCGGCTTTTGACTTGTTCACTTCATCTTCAAGGACTTTGAAAAGCTGTTCTTGGTGGGACATCATGTCATACGCTAAATTAAAGGACATATAAAAGTTTTGCACAAAGCAGTTATGTGCATCTTTGGTGGTTAGTTTTGAGATTCACTCACCACTTCGTTAGGAATCGCCAAAGACATCTGTTGGCACTGTGAAAGTGCAGTAGCAGGAGAAGCCATAAGGTAGGCAGGAAGTCCGTCTACCTTGATGCAAGTAAACGGACTTGGTGGAGTCCGGAACATTTCGTCAACTTTGACGAGAGAAAGATCTGGAGTTGTTGAGGAACCTCCAGGTGCTGCGGGAGGAGGATTGACAGTGGAACCTGTGGGAATCGTTGTATCTATAACCAGAAACACGTGTCAGCGTTAATGATCAAGGTTATTATGGAATATGTTCATAATAAACAATGACGCAAAAATAAAAATTATTACCTGGTTGGTTCGGAGAATTCACTTTGGCCACAACTGGAGTAGTGGCAGGTTTGGGGGTAGATTTGCTCCTTTTCTTTTGAGTAAACGTAGGTGGAGTAATAAGACCGTTTCCATAGTCGCTAATTCTGGTAACAGTAGGGGAGGTTGTCGATGATGAAGGAGGAGGAACAACTTTAACCTTCGGGCTTCTAAGCCTTTTGGTGATGAAGCTTTTGGGATTTTCTTTGTGGTTGATTTCTTCAATCTTCATCTTAGTTAACGGTAATGCAAAAGAATTGAAAGATGATTTTGAATATTAGATGAGAGAAATGCAAAGGAAATGAAGTAATTTTTTCAAAGAAGGATTATCCATATGTATAGACAATTTGAAAGATTCCAATTGGCCCACCTAAAAAAGCTGGAAAGTGGTGATAGGTCATATCATAGTGAGATTCGAAGATGTGATGAATTAGAGTGAGATTCGGTAAGTGAAGAACAGATTCTGTATTAGAGAGAATTGATAAAATTACATTCCACAGCTTCTTAAACTCAGTTAAAATGCAATGGTTATCTAATTAGGACTACTTAGGTTCCTTATATAGCCCTCTTCTAAGGAACCTTCATTTAGGCATGTTTCACAGTAACACTATACATACTTCGGGGTCCTAACAATCTCCCCCTTAGTGTTAAATGTGAAAATTAAATGTAATCCTATAAGAATTGTCTAAAGAAACTTTGTTCCTCTAAAATGAACTTTAGATTTGAATCCTCTGAGATTTCGTATCTTCTTATGTCCACTCTTGTTTTGAGAAGACTCTTCAATCTTGTGAGAATGTATTTGACAATCTCACTATCTTTCAATGAATAGCATTTGTTGATAAGTCTCTATCTTAAGTATTTGAAAGCATACATCAACGTTCTGTCTGAGTATCTTCTAAAGTCTGAAACTCTGATGAAGAACTTTGTGTAGTGAGAATTGACAAACACAAACCCATATGGATAATCACTTACTTCAAGTAAGGACATATATCTTAGCTCTTCAATCACTTAATTTGGCGGTTTGATTCCGAGCTTTTTGTGTCCAGATTCTAACCCCATCTGAAAGTCGTGAACAGATATCCATCTCATTGAGTCAAGAATAAAATCTGTAGACTGCCTTCATTGCAGTAGCATGATAAATTGTCGTAGATTCGTTCAGATCTATCAAGTAGTTATAGATGAAGATAATGTCGTCCATCTTTAATCTGTCAAAGTCCGCCTCTGAGAACTGATAGTCCTCATCATCCATTCTTGTCACATAGAAAAGTGGCATCTTTACTCTATCCTTGTTGATTATGAAGATTTTTTTTATGCTTTTGATTTCTGAATTCCGCTGTTCTTGAAGTTTCTCTTCATTCTTCAATTTAAATTTGTTGCGAACACTCAGATAAGCTTTGATGTATTCTGGTTTCTTATGATATTCCCATGCACCAAGAACACTCATTGAGGCTGCAAGGATGAGAACAGAATCTCCATAAATCTTGTAAGCTTGTTGTCCAATGAATGGTGAACGAAGAATCAGCTTCTCCTCATCTTCATCAAGTTGATAATCAGCATCACGTTCAAGGACAATTTCTGCAATTTGAAATGGAACATTAAGATCAGGAGGAGTCATAGCATCTACTTCACCGTTTGAGAAAATCTCCTTCTCAAAATGTATCGGTTGAAGATGTCATGTTGATGAATTATTGTTCATTAAACTCATTAGCAACACTAGACCCCCTCAAAATATTTTCAATGTTATCAAAGTTTTGATTGTCCTCTGGAGCTGACTTATCCTCTGTTTGTGCAATCATATCTATTACCATCAAAGTCCTTGAGTCACCCTCTCACTGAACTACCAATTCATCTAGAAAACTTTCACATTGAATCTCTCCAATTTCATCACTTTCAGAATCAGATAATTCAACTACATCATGATCCCAATGTTGACTAGAAGAATAAGCTTCATACGTTGATCGTTGAAAACCACTGGACCCGTAACCATGTCTATTCTCCCCCTCATGAATATTATCGGCATTGAAATCATCATGTTCAGGCATATGAATTGGTCCAGGTGACTTACATGGAGATGGAGGATATACTACTCTTGCTTGTTCAAGATAAATCATCATAGTATCGCGAACTTCATCAAGATCAGTCCGTTTAGCAATTTCAGCAAGATATAGCTCCTCCACCTCATTATCAGAGAGATATTTGAATCCATATCTATTTGAAATCCGAGAAGGTGACCCAGTTGGTGAAACAACGGTGTAACCATGAACAGCATCAGCATCAACAGCAACTGCTGAAGGTGATGTCGGTGAAAGTGTTTGAGTTGCCGTGAGGGCAGGTAAGGATAAATGTGCGGTATTTTTCTTATATGTAGGGCTATACATACTACTAGTTAGATTCGTGATATCCCCTTCTGATGAAGGATGGGTAACAACCGGAGTTATCGCCGGCAAAGATTCTTTCGAATCACCCGCCTCCATGACTTTAGTCTCATGGGACTCTGACAGAGTAGCAGAACTACCCATCAGTTTAGCTCTCGCAGAGATATTGCTATCTCCGACTCCTGAATTCATTAATGTACCATGAGGTGGCACATCTCTTTCAGTTAAAGACTCATCCCCAGACCCTGAGATTCAGAATCCGTAAGAGAAGTGGTTTGAACCAATGGATCAATTTCTTGAACCAAAGGAACAGTCTGCTGGAAGTCTGATAAATATCCCGAAGGATTGTCATGTTGATTCGTTTCCATGGGACTCGACAGATCTCCCTCATCAAGATAAGCTGGACCTCGAGGCCCTTTTGTACGTTAAATCAATACATCATCACGAGGATGAAGTATATCAAGAGGATTTCCAGCCGATACGCGGGGTGCCTTTTCAAGATTTTTTGGCTCCCCTTCGGCCTTCTGGACTTCAATGATTGAGTCAACGCAGACTTTACTGCAGGGGAAGACTTTACTTCCTTAAATGCTGAAGCATCTTGCTGGGTAGGATTTATTTTAAAGTCCTGATTAGGTTGGATGGGCTGATTGGTATTTTTACCATCCATGCTTTCAGCTCTCTTGCCTACTGAAGCTTGCGCTTCCTTTAGTGTAGGGCTTATTGTTATTATTGGATGTGATATGGAGATGGGTGAAGGTGACCTAACAGGTTCTAGGTCTTGGTCCGTTTCACCAATGGTTGGAGTAACTGTTAGGCGTACGATTGGAGTCGTAGTCCTAGATCTAGTTACGTGTTGAGTTGGCAGAGTCTGAATCATCTCATATGGGATATAACGTGTCCTCTTCTTTGGTAATTTGGGAGATGATTCAGTTGCTGATGAATTGGTTTCACTGCTATCATCAGGTGTTGTGGAAGGGTTGGTTCAATTCTAGGTGAACTAGGTTCCCTGATCCTCACGGGTTGAGCTTGTTGAGCTACCCTAGGGCGTTTGAGGTTTATCCTGAGTGGAGGATTAGCTGGTCCAGGTGATTGTACTATTGGTTCCTCTACGACCTCTGGGGCTGGAATCGCGGCTGGTTCAAATTGTACTTGTTGTACCGGGTTCGGAAGAGGTATACCTACCGCCTCAAAATAAGAACGCATTCTAGCGTCTTGGGTTCAGCTAGCCTCATCAGCCAATTTGGGATTGGTGCAGTGAATTGATTGTCTGAAATCACCGGGGTATTCATCTTTACCTCCCCAAATCTAACCATCTGTAATCCATGTGTACCTGGTACAAAAATATTTACATTTCTGCAAGCAATTATAGCATCATGGATAAAAATACTGAAAAACCTTTCACAAGGTATGTAGGAACTCCTTGTTTTACCCACTTGAGCTTGAACCAGATCCCATAAAAGTTCTGCATAATTTGGGTTTTCCACTTTTGTGAATGAGTAGAAAAGCTTGAGCATTGGCACTGTCAGGCTGTCAGATCCACTCCTTGTCATCAGCAAACATCTATTGATGATCGAGAAGATCACATACCTCCGGGAGTGCAAGTACTTCTTTTGAAACTTAGCTGGGGGAACATTATTAGCTCCACTATAGCCAAGCTGAAATACTGAGCTCATCATCTGCTGAGTAGATGGAAAACCATGAGAATTCTGTACAAGAGGAAGCTGAAAGATCTTCCTGAAATCAGCTTTTGTAATTCTCCTCAATCCCTGTACGCCTCTCAGCTCGAATTCAAATCTAGCTGGTTCTCCTTGTGGATTGCCAGCTGTAGGTTGTGTTGCCTCAACAAACTTTATAGTTATGTACAGAAGTTCCAAGTCTGTGACTGGCACACTAACAGTTGAGCTTAGTGCAGACCATAAAGTATGCCTCTCCAGAATTGTAATCCAGTAGTTACATGAAATGTTGGTTTCAGAATTGATAAAGTGATTATTCGCCATTTAGCTGTATAAATAAGAAATAGAAGACCACAAGATGTTATCATAAACACATATCTCTATCCTAATTTCCTTTGAAATCCTTTGTATTTTTCAGATTTTAAGAATTTTATAGATTTTGCAAGTGATAAAAACTTTTTATTCCAATTATGCACAAATATTTGTCTAACATGATATTAAAATGAGGTTCAACACATAACAAAATCATCATGCATAATTAAATATATAACACAGAGAACTAGAACAACACTTAGTCAATTTTTCAAAACATGTCAAGCAGATTCGTATTCATGAAAAATTTCAGATTAGGTAACCAAATTTTCTTGTTCTTTCATTTCAATGATCTAGAATAAGCATGCAAGTTTTTCCAATTCAAAATCAAAATATTTCAAAGTACCAAACACCAGACTCGGTATCAAGCCAAGAACAGATTCGGTAACTTCAAAATTCACAGATAATCACTTAAACATGCATATTCAGTCTCATAACATTCAAACTCATAACCAGAATCAATTAACAACTCAAATTAATCAGAAAAGCATGTAGTTGTTTGAACATACTCGGTATTGTAGCACGAACACATTTGGTATATACAGAATCCATCAAACCATCAATTAGTCATGCAATCAGAATCGGTCAATTGATAGATCAATCAATTAAAGAGAAGGACAGACTCGGTAGATTAAGTAGATTCGGTAAGGTTTAATCAGACTGGGTATGCAATTAACACAATGTGAGAGAAAGTTTGAATTTGACCCTCCTATTTATAGATACCGAAGATATGAAAAACATTTGGGCCTTACCAAATGGGCCTATTTTACCGAATGCAGTCCATTTTTTAATTTAATTAATTTGGCTTCAAATTTCAACAAACCTTTATAAAAAATTGTACAAGTTTATCATATTTTCAATGAAAAACTTTTCTGAGACATTCTTGAAAGTTTTAAACTTACCGAATCTGCGCTGTTGGTTGTCAGAATTGTTATAATGCTAAAAATAGCATTTATTCAATAAAATTCAATTTTTTTTGGATTTTATCTTTTTCAATTTTTAAGAATTTTCTAAAATCAAGATTTGTACTTATAAAAATATGAAATATGTACAAAGTACAAATCTTCAATGATACCAATTTTAAAACAGATTGCATACTGAGATGTATATAAGTCAAAGTGATATGTTCAATTTGAAAACATGAGTTTTTATGAATTCACTTTTTGAAAATCAATTTTCTCTTTAATTTGCTCCCTTTCTCCCCCTCAAAATGTGATATACAATGAAATGAATCAGCATTTTGATCTTCCCATGAAAATTTGATAATAACTCCCCCTTGAAAAATGAATTCAATCAGTTACCTCCCCCTTTCGTAACTTATTGAAAAATAAACCCAGGAAGTTATCAGAAATTTAAAGGCTCCCCCTTGAAAGATAATATCTAAAGCAGATACTCCCCCTAGAAAAGTACTACTCCCCCTAAACATAAGATCCCAGGTATAAGTCCAATTGAGCTAAGGAATGTTAATCATTATATTCTACCATGCCAAATTCTTTTATCAAGAACTTTAGTCTAAGTTCATCTAAGGGTTTAGTGAACATGTCACTAATTGACTTTGGTAGGCACGAAGTACAACTCTACATCTCCTTTTTCAACATGGTCCTTAATGAAATGATAACGAATATCTATGTGTTTAGTCTTAGAATGCTGGACTGGGTTGCTAGTAATGGCAATAGCACTTTGTGAATCACAGTATACTGGGGTCTTAGTGATCTTAAAGCCATAATCTAGGAGTTGAGTTTGCATCCATAAAACTTATAAACAACAATGAGCTGCATCAATATACTCAGACTCAACAGTTGATAAAGAAACACAGTTTTGTTTCTTAGATGACCAACCAACTAACCTATTCCCCAACATCTGAATTAATCCAGATGTGCTTTTTCTATCAACATGGCAACCGCCATGATCCGCATCAGTATAAGCAGTGAGATTGAAATCAAATCTATGTGGATACCAGATTCCAAGATTAGGAGTACCTTTTAGGTACTGGAAAATCCAAACCACCGCTTTGGAGTGGGATTTCTTAGGGTTTGACTAAAACCGGGCACATACAGTTACAGTAAGTGTAATTTCTGGTCTACTTGCAGTCAGATACATTAAAGAGACAACCATGCTTTGATAAAGTGTAATGTCAAAGGGTTCCCCATTAGTATCAGCATCCGGTAATGTCCTCATTGGAGTTGTCATTGGTTTTAAAGCAGTCATTTTAAAATGTTTTAGCATATCATTGATATACTTTGTTTGACTGATAAAAATCCCGTTTGGTAATAGTTTTACTTGTAACCCTAAGAAAAAATTTAGCTGGTAAAGCATGCTCATTTCGAATTTGTTGGCCATAAGGTCACCAAATTATTTGCATAAGGCTGGGGACGTGGAACCAAAAATAATATTATCAACGTAAATTTGAACCAAGAGAATGTGACCGTGGTTTTTACGGATGAAGAGCATTGTATCAATTGTTCCATGAGAGAAGCCATTATCCAGCAAGTACTTTGTCAAGGTCACGTACCATGCACGCGGTGCTTGCTTCAAACCATACAAAGCTTTCTCCAAGTAGTATACGTGGTTTGGATGAATGGGATCGACAAAGCCTTCTGGTTGATCAACATACACTTCCTCTTGAAGATGACCATTCAGAAAAGCAGTTTTGACATCCATTTGAAACAACGTGAACTTCATATGAGAAGCAAATGAAAGGAATAGACGAATAGCCTCAATCCTAGCAACCGGAGCAATCGTTTTGTCATAATCAATACCCTCTTGTTGTCGATATCCCTTGGCCACAAGACGTGCCTTATTTCTAACCACAATTCCATTAGAATCCTTCTTGTTCTTGAAAATCCACTTAACCCCTATTGGTCGTTAACCCGCTGGTCTTGGAACTAATCGCCATACTTTCAAATGTTCAAATTGATTGATCTTCTCTTTCATTGCTACCACCCAGTTCAGATCATGTAAAGCTTGAGCAACCGTTGTTGGTTCAATCTTACTAAGAAAGGTAGTGTATAAACACATATTCAGATTAGCCCTTCGAGTTGAAACTGGAGTAGATGCATCACCAATGATAAGATCAATTGGATGACATTTAGTCCATCAGTTGTTATGTAGAAGAGGTTGTACATTAGTGGTATCCATTGAAACATCAACCGTTGTTGACGTCGAGCCATGATCCTCTTGTGCTGACGTAGCATTTTTTGATGGATTCATTTGAGTATCTGGAGAAACAGCTGGAATTGTATCAACGGATGTATCTTGAATTGTTTCAAGATGAGCATCAGGAGGTGGGAGGGAGGATGAAGAAGCAACAGGTGAATCAGTTGGTGTTGTATCTTCTTCATAGAGACTTGGTTGTGTCTCCACAATAGTTGACTGTAATGGTGTAACCGGTACGGCTTGAACATCTGAATTCCGTTGAGGAGCATAAAGACTATCAAATAAGATATCCAGTTCCTCTGTTGTAACCGTCGGAACACCCTTCTTCAAGAAAATTGAATTATGCGCGGAAGAAGTAGTAGCCAGGTTAGGATCGGGTTTTGAACCGAGTTATTCAAAATCCATCCCCGATAACTCATCGAACTTAACATTAATGCTTTCCTTGATCATTTTTGTCCTTTTGTGATAGACACGATAAGCAACTTTGTTCGAAGAATAACTGAGAAATATGGCTTGATCGCCATGATGATCAAACTTTCCGAGGCTTTCAAAATCGTTAAGCACATAACATATACAACCAAAGACACGGAAATATTTGACATTCGGGCATCTACCATATAGTAACTCATAAGGAGTTTTTTCAAAACGTTTATTAATGATACAGCGATTTTATGTATAACATGCAGTTGAAATGGCCTCCCCCCACATTTTTGGAGGTAGTTTGGAGTAGGCAAGCATCGTTCGAGCTACCTCGTACAACGTACTATTACATCGTTCGACTACTCCATTCTGTTGGAGGGTTCTTGTAGGTGAGAACTGATGTTCAATGCCTTGGTTTTTCAAATAACTATCAAGCAGGTCATTCTTAAATTCCTTTCCATTATCAGTTCGGATGTTCTTAACATGTTTGTTAAAAGAGCGTTGAGTCTTTTTGATAAACTCAATGATAATGGTGGGGGTTTTAGATTTAGTCCTCGAAAGAAAAATCCATGTAAAACGTGTATAGTCATCTACAATGACAGGCACATGTTTTCGACCATCTAGGCTAGAAACTCTCATGGGTCTACATAAGTCCATATGCAATAATTGTAAAGACGATGTAGTACTTGGGTGTTACTTAAGCGAATGATTAGTCCGTTTTAGATTACCCATCGTACATGATGGACACACATGATGCTTAGCATATTGAAAGCTGGGAATACCATCAACTAAGTCGTTAGAGACTAGTCGATTAATACCCTTGTAATTCAAGTGTGACATCCGGTGATGCCATAACCACAAATTTTCTTTTGTAGAACGGGTAGCCAAACACATGTTTCCATGTGATGGTGCATCATTGAGGTCAATAGTATATAGTGAAGCACAACGTTTACCAACAAGGAGATCATTTCCATCGGTGGATTGCACCAAGCATTGACGATGTTCAAACAGAACTTTGAGATCTCCGTCGCAAAATTGGCTGACACTAAAGAAACTGCACCCCAAACCCTCAACATATGAGACCCGTTTGATCGTTATGCTATTTTTCACATAATCTCCATAACCCGTTATCACTGCAATCTCGTCATTTCCAAAAGTAACCTTTCCTAGGAATTTGTCAACAAAATTGAGAAGCAAGGATTTATCGCCCGTCATGTGTCGAGAACAACCGGAGTCGATGTACCACACACAGACATCGAAACCCTGTCAAAGTTAATTTTCCTAGAGTTTAGGTACCCAAAGTTTCTTGGGTCCTCTACGGTTAGTACCAACAAAAAACTTTGAATCACAGATTAATGTATCACGTAAAGCAGCATGCAATTTAGACATTACGGCATCATCTAAAGCCACATTACATGAAGCATCATAAGCGATATCAAGTTTTACATCATCAGAAGTCTTTACACACAATTTATTCAAAGTAGATGTTTTGTTCACACAAAAGAATTGAAAAACATGCGATGACTTCCTAGGTCGACTAGCAGATTTCTTGGTTTGATTTGCTACTTTCTTAGTCGTACACTTAGGAACCCATACAGACTTGTAATTCAAGTTAGGATTATAACTTGTGAGACGAAAAACACCTTTGTTAGTGAGACGTCCAAACTTTTCAGTTGAAATTCGAGTATTTTGATTTTGCAAAATTGATAATGCTAAAAACGAACATATATTTCATAGCATTATTCCTCAAGAAAGACAAGCTTTTAGTTGCAATTGTTCTATTTATAAGTAATATTCGTTTAAATAATAAAAGGTGAAGACAAAAGACAGATTCGACGAATTGAAGACGCAAACGACCAAAAAGCTCAAAAGTACAAAATACAATCAAAGAGGTTCCAATTATTGATAAGAAACGTCTCAGAATTACAAGAGTACAAGATTCAAAATGCAAAGTACAAGATATTAAATTGTACGCAAGGATGTTCGAAAATCCGGAACCGGGACCAGAGTCAACTCTCAACGCTCGACGCAACGGACTAAAAATTACAAGTCAACTATGCACATAAATATAATATAATATTTAAATAATTCTTATAATTATTTATATATTATATAATATATTATAAACCGTCGGCAAGAAAGGCTCCAAATTGGAGTGAGCTGTAAAAACGAACTCCGCGGGTTGCGGAGTTTGAAGAAGGAAAGGGTCGCGAGTCGCGGAGCCCCTAATTTTGAAAATTCCTATAAAAGCCAGCGCAATTCGACGAGTTTTAATGTCCAAAAATCTATCTCTCTCTCAATATATACGTAATATATATATATATATATATATATATATATATATATATATATATATATATATATATATATATATATATATATATATATATAATTTATATTTTAATTTTAATTTTAATTTTAAATCCTAATAATAAGGGTATGTTAGCGAATGTTGTAAGGGTGTAAGTCGAAATTCTGTCCGTGTAACGCTACGCTATTTTTAATCATTGTAAGTTATGTTTATATTATTTTCATTAATGTCTCGTAGCTAAGTTATTATTATGCTTATTTAATACCGAAGTAATCATGATGTTGGGCTAATTACTAAAATTGGGTAATTGGGCTTTGTACCATAATTGGGGTTTGGATAAAAGAACGACACTTGTGGAAATTAGACTATGGGCTATTAATGGGTTTTATATTAACTAAACAATACCTTGTTAATTTAATATACAAACTTATAATTTGACGTATTTATATATAACCACATATGCTTGACTGGGTACGGTGGGCGGGATATCTATAAATACCAATAATTATTCATTTTACCGGACACGGAACTGGATTAATAGTTAATAGACTTGTTGAAACAGGGGTGAATTACATTCAAGGGTAATTGGTGTAATTGTTAACAAAGTAGTAAAACCTTGGTTTACACGCAGTCGATAACTTGGTGTATTCATTAAACAAAGTATTAAAACCTTGTTACAATTCGAATCCCCAATTAGTTGGAATATTTGACTTCGGGAATAAGAATAATTTGACGAAGGCTTTCGCTCTTTATATTTATGACTGATGGACTATTATGGACAAATCCGTATGGACATATTAAATAATCCAGGACAAAGAACAATTAACCAATGGGCATAAAACTAAAATCAACACGTCAAACATCATGATTACGGAAGTTTAAATAAGCATAATTCTTTTATTTCATATTTTATTTCCTTTATTTTATATTTAATTGCACTTCTAATTATCGCACTTTATTTTATTGTATTTTATTACATCGCACTTTTATTTATCGCAATTTCATTATCGTTATTTACTTTACGCTTTAAATTAAGTCTTTTATTTATTTAATATTTTACATTTGGTTTTAACTGCGACTTAAGTTTTAAAAATCGACAAACCGGTCATTAAACGGTAAAACCCCCCCTTTATAATAATAATATTACTTATTTATATATTTGTATTTTTATAAAATAAAACTAATATAGCGTTAAGCTTTGTTTAAAGATTCCATGTGGACGAACCGGACTTACTAAAAAATACACTACTGTACGATTAGGTACACTGCCTATAAGTGTTGTAGCAAGGTTTAAGTATATCCATTCTATAAATAAATAAATATCTTGTGTAAAATTGTATCGTATTTAATAGTATTTCCTAGTAAAATATAATCTATTTCATATACCCCTCGCATAACATCAAGTATTTTTGGCGCCGCTGCCGGGGAATCAATTTCTTGCTTAAAAGCCAGAAGCGCTATTATAAAAAAAAGATTTTTATTTTTAGTTTACTTTTATAAAAAAAAATACGTTTTTGTAAAAATACGTTTTAAATATTCGAAAACATAAAAAGAAAAACAAAAATATAAATATTTTTAAGAGTTTGTTAAATATTTAAGTTTTATAAAGTTTCTTTATTTTTATTTTATAAAAATATAAGTTTTATTAAAATATTTTGTTTTTATTTAAAACATAAAAATTAAAAAAACCGAAAAAAAAGAAACCGAAAAAATAATATACATATAAATCTAGTTTTAAGATTTTTATGTATTTCTATTTTTATTTTAGTTTTTAAAAAAAACATAAGATTTTATTTAATTAATATAAATATTTTATATAAATACTAAAAACAGAAAAATAAAAAATATATATATATATAAATAAAAAACTGACCTGTTGAAATTTGAACCTGGTGCACGTGAACCTGTAACCTCCGCGACTCGCGGAGATATTGAACCGGGCCAACCGCAAGTCGCGGAGCAGTCTGACACGGGCCACACAGAAACCCTAACAGCATTAATTACGGGATAATTATTATTATTATTAATCTTAAACCCCAATTAGGGTATTTTTATTATAATATTTAGTTTTAATTTTATTATTTTGTTTTATTTAGTTTTAATTAAATTGAAAAATTAATAGTTTTAATAAAATAAATAATATAAAAATAATATTTTTATAAAAATTGTACTTTTTACAAATTTTAGTATATTTTTATATTTTGTATATTTTTATTTGTTTATTCGTAATATTTGTATTTTTCGCTCACATTTAGTTTTAAGCTTAGTTTTTGCCATAGTTATTTTTACTTTTAGATTTTTAGTCTTTGCCGTAAAATCCCTTAAGTGCTTTCTCTTTAGACTAAGATCTAAGTGCTTTAGAATTTTGCGACGCCTATCTAAGTTTTAGTACCTTTTTAAGTTATTGCCATTTGGGATATAGTTTTACTTGTAAGCTTTAATATTTTTGGACGCAACTTTTAATTTTTAGTTTTTAGTTCCTTTTTAAGTTTAGAGCTACTTTCTTACTTTCATTTTTCGAAGCCCTTTTACCTATGTATCAATTATCACTCCAATTAGTAATCTCAATTTGCAATTTTAATTTTAAGTTAGTGATAGTAATAAGGTTGGGTTAGTCGAGTGTTTTAAAGTTTCTTAAGTCATTTTTTTTATTTCTTATTTTTCGACGCCTTTTATTTTTTTTTCAACCCTTTTTTTTTCGACGCGCTCTTTTTCTTTCTTATTTCTCGCAATTCTAGTTTTTAGGACATAGATTTTTATTCTACTTCTTATCTAAATTTCTTAAAATTATGAAAATTTATTTTAAGTGGTTAAATTGATAGACATCAAAATTTTCTGGGTCGTAGTAATAGTTGGATTTGTACGTGGACCGGGTTATTGTAGCCAAACAGTACTCAATTATATTGAGACCAAATAAATCCTGCCCCTCGGCTACATCTTTTGGCTATTCGAAACGTGGGCAAAATCAGAAAAGTCTATTAATTGGATAACTTATATAATTTTTCTTTCCTTTTAAAAACTAATAGGATATTCAGTGAATGCACCGAGCAAGACGTTCACCATCTTTTGTACGTTCACCACCTGTAACTAGATCAAGATATTTAGCAAATATTACTGCCGTTGATTTTTCTTTAGAATCGTCATCCAGTCGACCAAGTACTCCAATTCAAATTTCCGATAATCCATTTTTTGAACCCGACCTCACAATTGAGAATCCGGAGAATATTCAGGGACGATTCATAGATCCTGAACCATTAATTTTTCCTCCAGAACCACCAATTATTCAAACAGAGATTGTTGAGGAACGAACCATTAAATCAGAATCCTCTAGTGATTCAGATTCAACAAATTCAATCATGGAAAATCTAGAACCTTTAAGTATGGAAGACCGAATGAGAGCTAAACGCACTGGCCAAGGTCACGCAATTACTCATCCAGACATTAATGCGCCAGATTATGAAATCAAAGGACAAATTCTACACATGGTGACTAATCAATGCCAATTTATTGGTGCGCCGAAGGAAGATCCAAACGAACATCTTCGTACCTTTAATAGGATCTGCACACTATTTAAAATAAGAGAAGTGGAGGATGAACAGATATATCTCATGTTATTTCCCTGGACTTTAAAGGGAGAAGCCAAAGATTGGTTGGAATCGTTACCTGAAGGGGCGATTGATACATGGGACGTTTTAGTTGAAAAATTTCTTAAACAATTCTTTCCGGCATCTAAAGCCATAAGACTTCAAGGAGAAATTGTTACGTTCACACAGAAACCAAATGAAACTCTATATGAGGCGTGGACTAGATTTGGAAAGTTATTAAGAGGATGTCCGCAACATGGTTTAGACACCTGTCAAATAGTACAAATATTCTACCAAGGATGCGACATCACTACAAGAAAAGACATAAATATAGCAGCTGGTGGTTCTATTATGAAGAAAACAGAAACTGATGCTTATAAAATTATTGATAACACTGCTTCCCACTCACATGAGTGGCACCAAGAAAAAGATATCGTTAGATCATCTAAAGCAGCTAGAGCCGATTCTAGCCATGACTTATATTCCATTTCAGCAAAGATAGATGCTGTGGAGAGACGAATGGAAAAGATGACTAAGGATATACACTCAATACGAATTAGTTGTGAGCAGTGTGGAGGACCACATTTGACAAAAAGATTGTCTTAGTATTGAGCTAACAATGTGTGACGATCGCTCCAAATCCATATGGACAATACGTCATTCATTGATTTCATTGCGAGGTATTTGACCTCTATATGATACGTTTTGTAAACATTGCATTCTTTTAAAAAGGCACACCATAAATGAATATTTAAATCAAAGGTTTTCGACATCTGATAATTTCTACATATATACAATCACTGTAAATAATAGTTTACAATAGTACTTCCGTTGACAATGCAGTCAAAATAAGATACATGGTGATGATTTGGTGAATGCAACGTTTCCTTGAAAAATATGCCATGTATGACTCCATGCACATAGCTTGTCTAACATATAAGCAAACAGCGGAAGACTTGTAGGGAACCTGAGAATAAACATGCTAACAAGTGTCAACACAAAGGTTGGTGAGTTCATAGTTTTAGTGTTTCGCATAATCTGTATATAAAAGTGGATCACAAGATTTCAGTTGTTTCATCCAGAAACGTTTATCAATAGATTATATAAAAGTGGATCACAAGATTTCAGTTGTTTCATCCAGAAACGTTTATCAAAATATTCTACGAAATTGAGCACCCTGGTAACTAAACTTTAACGTATATATAATTTGTACCCTTTGTATAATCATCTTAATAATACACGCAAACCAACGTGTACGCTTCTCAAATAGCATACGTCCGTTAAAAGGCTAGCGCTCTAGCTCGGACGGGGATGTCAAGCCCTATGGATCCATATATAACTACTCGCGCCCACCAGTTCTTATAACCAGCAGTTACTAGTTACCAAAGCTAAGGGATTTTCGGTTCAAACTCGGTGTAGAATTTAGTATGTACTTGTATCCATTGCGTTTAAAATAAAGTGCATGTATTCTCAGCCCAAAAATATATATTGCAAAAGCAATTAAAAAGGGAGCAAATGAAACTCACGCATATAAATATTGTAAATCAGTTAGTAAAGCATTTGCATGTATTCTCAGCCCAAAAATGTAGAGAGTAAAAGGGATCATATGAAACTCACGCATATAAATATTGTAAATCAGTTAGTAAAGTATTTGCATGTATTCTCAGCCCAAAAATGTAGAGAGTAAAAGGGATCATATGAAACTCACGCATATAAATATTGTAAATCAGTTAGTAAAGCATTTGCATGTATTCTCAGCCCAAAAATGTAGAGAGTAAAAGGGATCATATGAAACTCACTGTTTAATATTGATATACAATATTGCAGGAAAGCACGTAGACGCATCTGAGATGATAAACACGAGGTTTGATTCACAAAAAATACCCCCGAACATTACCCATAACCTCCTTGGCAATAACCCATAATTTCCTTAGCTCTAGCTTGCTCGAAAACTCATTTTGAAAATTACTTGGACAGCACTCCGTCGTAATATTTGATGTACATTATTATTTTTGTATCGCAAAAATAATAACACTAATAATAAAAAAAATAATAAGATTAATAATAATCTTATTAATAATAATAATAATAATAATAATAATAATAATAATAATATAAATAATAAATAAAATAAATACGGAGTAATATGTATGTGTGTGTTTTTTTTTTTTTCTTTACTCGGCAGAAAATGTTGCAATTTATAGAACCTGGCCTGAAATCTGGAGTCATGCGACTCGCATGGAAATGGCCTTCTGGCCATGCGACTCGCATGAGGACCAGGGACAGCTCACATTGTTTTTGTCCTAACATTTGTCGACATAATAAAATATAAATATAATATATATAATTTAAATTAATTAATTATATATTATATTAAATTCACGTGCATAGTTGACTTGTAATTTTTGTTCCGATAAGTCGTACGGTGTCACTCGACTTATGTCCCGGTTCCGGTTTTTCGAACGCCCTTTCGTACGCTGAGAAAACTTGTACTTTACGTTTCGTGAATCGTACCTTTGTCAAAATATAGTCTTAAATCATCCATAAAATATACCACTGTATCAATTTTTACTGTAGCAATTCACTGTAGCAAAGTCAATTTCACTGTAGAAAATAGTGATTTTCAAAAACACTGTAGCATTTTGGGTACTGTAGCAATTTGAAAATGTTACTATCGTTTACTAAATAACTTAAAATTATATATATGTATATATCTTTTTAATATATATAAATCAGTTTTTAAATACACATTGGAAGTTATTTATAAATAAATTTTAATAATAAATATTTCAACTTATCATATATATTCAAATAGATATTTAAACCAATAAGTTTAATGTACGGTATCAAATAATTAATACATTGTTACCTTTTCAAGTTATAGTATATATGTATCTATTTACATATAATTGTTCGCGAATCGTCGAAAACAACCGAAAGGTATTTAAATATATAAAAGTAGTTCAAAAATTTTGAGATTCAGTTTTACAGACTTTGCTTATCGTGTTGAAAATGTTAATCATACAAAGATTAAGTTTAAATTTGGTCAGAAATTTCCAGGTCATCACACAATGGAACAAAGAGAGAATATTTCATACATAAACCAAAGGCCTGGAAATAATTATCAGAATAATTATCAACCGCCAAGACCGATTTACAATCAAAAACAGAACTATAACAGAAATGTTCCATACAACAATCAACAAGGTCCAAGCAATCAACAAGTATCCAATAATACTTACAACCAGCAAAGACCTAATTTTCAAAACAAACCACCACAAATCGATGATAAAAAGCCGAATTTAGAAGATATGATGACGAAGCTAGTAGAAACTCAAACGCAGTTTTTCACATCTCAGAAACAAACCAGTGAACAAAATGCTCAAGCATTTAGAAATTAACAAGCTTCTATTCAAAACTTGGAACAAGAAGTAAGTAACCTAGTAAGGTTAATAGGTGAAAGAAAACCGGGAAGTTTACCTAGTGATACAAATGTAAACCCCCGGAATGAAATAGCTAAAGCCATTACCACAAGAAGTGGTATGACACTTAAACCACCTGAAATACCTGAAATTTCTAATGAAGCTATTCCTACTCCACAGGAACCACAACCTGATCAAGATAAGGAAAAAGAACCGGTAGTTGAAAAGGTTAATGAAGATAACACAGTTAAGGCTAAACCTTATGTTAAACCATACCAACCACCACTTCCTTACCCGAGTAAAATGAAAAAAGAGAAACTTGAAGCCGAGCAATCCAAATTCTTGGATATGTTTAAACAGATAAATGTAAATCTTCCTTTCATTGATGTGATTTCAGGAATGCCTAGATATGCTAAATTTCTGAAAGATCTAATCTCAAATAGAAAGAAAATGGAAGAACTCTCGGCTGTTACTATGAATGCTAATTGTTCAGCAGTGCTGTTGAATAAGATACCAGAAAAACTATCTGATCCAGGAAGTTTCACAATTCCATATTTTCTGGGTAGTCTTAGTTCAATAGAAGCATTGGCAGACTTAGGTGCTAGTATAAATTTAATGCCGTATTCACTATACGCTAAACTAGACCTTGGAGAATTGAAACCAACAAGAATAAGCATACAACTAGCCGATCGATCAATAAAATATCCTAGAGGGATAATGGAGAACATGCTAGTTAAAGTTGGTACTTTAGTATTTCTAGTAGATTTTGTTGTTCTGGACATGGAAGAAGATTCTCAAGTTCCTCTCATATTAGGAAGACAATTCTTCAACACGGCTAAAGCAATGATAGAAGTGTTCGGTAAGAAACTGACCCTAAGTATAGAGGATGAGAGTGTTACCTTTTCAGTTGATAGAGCAATGTAACAACCGCAATCTGCAGATGATACATGCTATTATATTCAAACTATAGATTCACATGCAGAATTGTTAGAAGAATTTCCAGAATTACAAGGAACAGGAGAATGTTCTTTAGGAGAAGGAACTGAACCAATTGATGAAGCTGAAATGTTAGCTACACTTATGGCTAATGGATATGAACCAACAACAGAAGAAATTCAAATGCTAAAAGAAGAAGACAGATATCGATATAAATCATCGATAGAAGAACCTCCGAAATTAGAGTTAAAGCCACTTCCGAACCATTTGGAATACGCTTATTTACATGGTGAATCTGAATTACCTGTAATAATATCGTCTTCTCTTACTGAAAATGAAAAATCACAACTCATTTCTGTGTTGAAAGCTCATAAACCAGCCATTGCATGGAAGATTCATGATATTAAAGGAATAAGTCCTTCGTATTGCACACATAAAATCCTTATGGAAGAAGGTCATAAAACGTATGTGCAACGCCAACGAAGACTAAATCCGAATATGAAAGATGTTGTTAAAAAAGAAATAATTAAACTGCTGGATGCAGGTTTAATTTATCCGATCTCTGATAGTCCATGGGTAAGCCCAGTTCAATGCGTGCCTAAGAAGGGTGGCATGACAGTTATCACAAATGAGAAAAATGAGCTTATTCCTACTAGGACTGTAACAGGATGGCGTGTTTGTATTGATTATAGAAAATTAAATGACGCCACCCGAAAAGATCACTTTCCCTTACCTTTCATTGATCAAATGTTGGAAAGATTAGCCGGAAACAGTTACTATTGTTTTCTAGATAGTTTTTCCGGATACTTTCAAATTCCAATAGCACCCGAAGACCAAGAGAAAACCACATTCACGTGCCCTTATGGTACTTTAACGCATGCCATTTGGACTTTGCAACGCCCCTGTAACCTTTCAAAGGTGCATGATGGCGATTTTTCATGACATGATAGAAGAATGCATGGAAGTTTTCATGGATGACTTTTCAGTCTTCGGTGATACTTTTGAAACATGTCTAGCTAATCTTTAACGAATGCTTATTAGATGCGAACAATCAAATCTAGTACTTAATTGGGAGAAATGCCATTTCATGGTTAAAGAAGGCATCGTTCTTGGACATAAAATTTCAAAAGAAGGAATTGAAGTGGATAGAGCTAAAGTAGATGTAATTGCTAAACTTCCACATCCCACCAATGTTAGAGGAGTTAGGAGTTTTCTAGGGCATGCCGGTTTTTACCGACGTTTCATAAAAGATTTTTCTAAAATTGACACTCCTATGAATAAACTCCTAGAAAAGGATGCTCCATTCATCTTTTCAGATGAATGTATCAAATATTTTAATATTCTTAAAGAGAAACTCACTAATGCGTCGATCATGATAACACCAAATTGGAATCTACCATTTGAACTAATGTGCGATGCAAGTGATTTTGCAATGGGAGCCGTTTTAGGACAAAGGATTGAAAAAAGATTTCAACCTATATATTATGCTAGTAAGACGTTACAAGGAGCACAAACGAACTATACAACTACTGAAAAAGAACTCCTTGCTATTGTCTTTGCTTTTGACAAATTTCGATCATATCTCATTCTAGCAAAAACGGTGGTCTATACCGACCATTCTGCTCTTAGATACCTATTTTTGAAACAAGATGCCAAACCAAGATTAATCCGTTGGATCTTACTCTTACAAGAGTTCGATATTGAAATTCGAGATAAAAGAGGAGCAGAAAATCTCGCCGCTGATCATCTTTCTCGTCTTGAAAATCCTTAATTAGAAGTTCTAAATGAATCGGCCATACAAGACAACTTTCCTGATGAATATCTATTGAAGATAGATTATAATGAAATTCCATGGTTTGCAGACTATGCAAACTACTTAGTATGTGGATTCCTTGAAAAAGGATTGTCATACCAAAAAAGAAAGAAATTCTTTAGTGACATAAAACACTATTTCTGGGAAGATCCACATTTATTTAAAAGTTGTCCAGATGGAATAATACGCCGATGTGTATTCGGAGATGAAGCCAATCAAATCTTAAACCATTGTCACACAGGACCAACAGGAGGGCATTATGGGCCTCAACTTACAGCAAGAAAAGTTTATGATGCTGGATTCTATTGGCCAACAATTTACAAAGACGCACACCTTCTTTGCAAATCCTATGATGCTTGTCAAAGGGCCGGAAAAATAAGTCAACGTGATGAAATGCCACAAAATGTCATTCAAGTATGTGAAGTATTTGACATTTGGGGTATTGACTATATGAGTCCATTTCCAAAATCTCATAATAATCTATATATTCTCGTAGCCATTGATTATGTATCTAAATGGGCGGAAGCACAAGCTCTCCCAACTAACGATGCAAGAGTTGTAGTCAACTTTTTAAAACGTCTTTTTGCAAGGTTTGGAACACCGAAAGCTTTAATAAGTGATCGGGGAACTCATTTCTGTAATAATCAACTTGAGAAAGTTCTTAAAAAATATGGAGTAACTCATAAAATCTCCACTGCATATCATCCACAAACAAGTGGACAAGTTGAAAATACCAACCGAACTTTAAAACGTATTCTAGAGAAAACCGTAGGATCAAATCCGAAGGAATGGTCCATAAAATTGGAGGATGCACTCTGGGCTTTTAGAACAGCCTACAAAACTCCAATTGGAACCACACCTTTTAAACTCGTTTACGGAAAAGCATGTCATCTTCCAGTAGAAATTGAACACAAAGCATTTTGGGCTTTGAAGACATGTAATCTTGATTTACATGAAGCTGGACGTCTACGGTTAAATCAATTAAACGAATTAGAAGAATTAAGGCATGAAGCATACGAAAATTCGTTAATCTATAAAGAAAGAATGAAGAAATGGCATGATAAAAGAATCAGAAGTTCAAAAGAATTTAAAGAAGGAGATAGAGTTCTTCTTTTCAATTCACGATTCAAGCTATTTCCTGGAAAATTGAAATCAAGATGGTCTGGACCATTCATAGTCAAAAGAGTTTTCCCATACGGAACGATAGAATTAATAAATTTAAATGGGATTGAATTTAAAGTTAATGGTCACAGAGTTAAACATTACATACATGGTCCGATGGAAGTTGACAATGAAGTTAATCATAATTTCACCACCCAAGAAAACCTTCAAAATGAAAACATAAATATGTTATCAACAACATATGAAAAATCAAAATTGGAATATAGGGAGGATTCAAATTTGAGTGATGAAGAAGAACTCTTATACAAACCTCCCATTCCAAGAAACGAAGAAAAATGTGAACAAGAAGTTCAAATAGAAGTGAAAGAACCAAGAAAAGAACACCCGAAAAAGGTTTACAAACCAACTCGACTTACTAAAGCAGGAGACCCGGGTGAATTTATCATTTCTTGCTTGCTTAATGATGGTGCTGTATATAATGGACTCGCAGATTTAGGAGCAAGTGCAAATATTATGCCTCTTTCCTTATACAAAAGATTAGGCATGGGTAAATTAAAACCAACCAAAATAGGTGTTCAATCATTTGACCAAACCATTAAACACCCGGTTGGAATAGCAAATAATTTACTTGTTAACGTGGGAAGTTTGACCTTTGTTGCAAACTTCATAGTGATTAATATGGAGGAAAACCTTGATATTCCTCTAATTCTTGGTCGCCCATTTTTAGCAACCACCGAGGCATTCATTGATGTAAGACAAGGTAGAATGACACTTAGGGATGGTGATACATCGATCACCTTTGTGAACTGAAAGTTTAGATCTCCACCAACCAAAACTGTTAGACCAATAAAAATGCACAAGTGTGGGGAAGATGAAGAAACACTTAATGATGATCCAATCGCAAATAATGCCGTTGATGAAACGAAATTAGATGAACCCATTTTTAACAGTTCAACGAAGAAACTTTATAAATGGATTCACGATGCTAAGATTAAAGGAAACTTTAAGTTATGTAACCGATTAATATCCAATCTATCGCCAAAAGAAAAGGCGATGTTAGTTGAATTTGTGAAAGTTACGGAGGAAATCAACAAATGGATTGAAGTAAAAGTCAAAGATATACAAGTTGTTGATGATTCAATTGAAAATAATGTTAATCACAATTTCAACTAAGTATAGGGAGGTTTATGTATTTCTGTTAGAGTTAGATTTTCTGTTTTCGTGTAGTTCTCGAAAATGGAACCCGAATGGTCTTTCCCTAGCAGACCCTAAAGAACTAGCCTTCTTCCCCCATTCTGAATTTTTATTTTTTTTTAGGTTTTTACGAAATGAAGACTTCCTGTGAACTAAACCATGGTCTAATGCTACACGCTTTGATCACTAAATGTAATAATGACACACTTCCGAGTGAAATAGTATCATTAATCAGAGGTAAATTGGACGGAGTAAGAAAAGAATCCAGATGCGAAGATAATAAGTTACAATTTGGTAAAGGAAAATCAAAATCCGCAGCGAAAAGAAGAGCACGACACCTTGAAAAATGTCACAAATGCGGAAAATGGTCACACGAAGGTAAATGTTCTAATAATCAAACCTATTCAAACGCCGAATTTGTTACTTTATGCAGAGACGGGCCGTTCATATGTTTAGAAGAAAAAACATTAAATGCTCGAGGTTACGCCTATGTAGCCATGGAAAACCAATTAGTCCGATTATCTTATGAGTGGGCTAGAGCATATCACTAAGAAATATATTTCACAGGTAAGTCTGTACAGTTTTTATTTTTATTTTTATTTTTTATTTTTAACCTTTTGATAATAAACGCTAATTTGTTCGCTATAAAGTATTAAATTGGTATTCGGTGAAATTAGGTCTTGCGACCGAAATTGTTAATATCATACAAAAATTTATTACATCACTGCGAAATTTAACGTTTATTCTTAAGGTATAAATATCTTTAATCAATCAACCCAAAATATTTCAAAAATTCGTCATGAGTTAAATTAGGTCATGGAACCGAAATTACTTTACCGAAAAGAGGGGCGTATATTTTTGATAATATTTGATTGATTAAAGTGGGATAAAAGCAAAAAAAAAAGATTTTTAATTTTATTTTTACTTTATTTTTAAAATTAATATTAAAATAATATTGTAAACTTGTTAAAATTAAATCAATATATTTAAAATTGTAAATATTTGAAAAATTAATATTTTTAATATAACTTTGTATGTATAAAAACAAAAATATAATATAAGTTTGGTGTGAATTTATAATATGAATTTTTAATTAAGTTGGTGTGAATTTTTAATTTTATGCATTTTAAATTTAAGTTTGGTGTGAATTTAAAAACAAAATTTTACTTTATTTCGTTAAGTTAAAAATATGATTTTTAAAATTCGTCGTAAGTTGAAGACTAGGTCGTTGAACCGAAATTACTTTACCTGAGGGAGGGACGAGAACTTTTATTATCATTATTTTTAATCTTATTGAATTAAAGTATGCCAAAAACATTAAAAACCCCAAAAATCTAAGCTTTTAAAACAATCGCTTGAAAAAGACAAATTTTAAAATTTTGTCGAGGGACGGATTAGGACATCGATCCGAAACGACCTCGTCCTAAATAACAAGGGAAATAAAATTTTAAAATTAATTACTTAATTGTTTTATAAGTTAAAGATTGTTAAAAAAAAAAAAAAAACCAAACGCCGCCACTCGCGGAGTTTGTAAGGGTCAAACACCGCAACTCGCGGAGGACTAAAAATACAGAAAAAAATAAAAACGCTGGAACTGATCAGTCCACACCACCCACACCAAAATATACCGCGAAAAATCCCGAAAAAGCACTCTAAAAATCGAAATTGTTCACCATTTTTCATCATATTTTTTACTAAAATCATGTTGAGAAGGATGCTATCAAGGAATTACTCAAGGAAAACGGTAAATTTCTACACCTAAACACCATTTAATCCGAAAATTAGTGTTCTTGAGCAATTTTATACCCAATTTGATTTTGATGCTTTTTAGTGTAATTATGCTTAAATTGCTTATGTATTATGCTTGTATAACCTAGATTGATGCTATTTAACATGATTAGAAGCCTTAAACTTCAAATTTTGAGTAATCTAGGGGTTTGTGTTCTTGAGCAATTTGGGGTTTTTTGATATAAACTGGTTATGGCCAATTTTTTTCATGAATTATTGCTAAATTAAGTAGTGTAACATGTTTAGATAGTTAAATGATCCAAACTTTGAGCCTAAACATGATTTTTGAAAATTAAAGTGGACTTTTTCAAGTCTAAAATTCATGAACTTGATTTTTGAGAGATAATGCCATTTGAAACTTGTTTAATTGCTAATAATGATTATTTTGACATGTTATTTGAGTTGAATGCTTATAAACTTGGCGAACATTTTCGTATATGCTTATTTGAAAAAGTGTAGATTTGATAAAAATATGAAAATGAGCATAAGTTTGATATAAATTGAACATGTCATTTTAATTATTTTGATTGATGATTTTGCTGACACTAATGCATATTTGGATGCACAAAAATTGTGTTTGATGTGTTTTGCAGACTGAAAGGGGTGAATCTTCATCCCAAGCTCGCAATGCTCCTCCTGAGAATGCGGAACAACAGGATGTTGATAGCTATTACAAACAAGATATACCTCATCCAGTTATGACATTTTCATATATGTACGTGGAGAATTTGCACCCGAACTTGAGAATAGACAGACATTGGATAGATTATCCAAAATACCAAAGGGGCTTGCATACTCTTCATTCTAAAGTTGTTGAAGTACCTAGGGTAATAGAATGGGGACCATTAGAAGCTGTAGAATTGGCCGAGCCAATTAGGGAATTACTTACACAGAGGTATGGTAATTCTATTTTTAACGATTGGGTATGATTATTCAACATGTGTAGACCTGTATATAAAGTATGGTGTGAAGAATTATTGTGTAGTATAGAAATAAATGATCGGGTAGCTAGTTTAACCGATCGATCTTTTATTAGATTTTTGTTAGGAGGTTCGATGCGCCACATGTCTCTACTAGACATGGCTCAGGCCTTACGTATATATACGCCTGAGGAGCTAGCATCTGCCGATTGTCGAGGGTTGATACTAAATGGTAGGAAAATTGATGAAAATTTTGATACGCATGGTGTATGGAGTCAAATGACTAGCTATCACCGATTTAAAGGGGGAAATTACTCTTATTTGGATATAGATAGAGCTGAATTAAGAGTAATTCACAGGTTTTTAGCCAATTCGATTACACAACGAGGTAAGAATAAAGAAAAGGTAAATGAACAGGATTTGTTTTACCACATGTGTATTCGAGACCCACAAAGCGCTGTAAGTATACCTTATTGTGTAGGTTATTATTTATCAGCTATGGTTAGGGGGATGAGACCGCACAGTATAATAGGAGGTGGTATATTTATTACTTTGATTGCTGAATATCTCAATGTGGATATAAGTCGGGGGGATTATTAATCGAAGAACCAGAACCCCACGATACAATTGGTTTAAATGTATATCATGGTGCTAAGGTTTTGAAGAGGCGAAATAATGCCGCAGTACGATATAATGGTAGACATCCACAGGTTGAGAGAAATCAACAGCAAGGTAATGTGGGAGGGGGAAATGAAATGACAGAAATGCAAAGGTTTATAGCTTCACAAGAGTATAAAAATGCTAGACATCGAGCATTTAAAGATTGGCAAGTTCATCAAAACCAAATCATAGCTCATTGCCAACATATAGGTAGAAACTATATTCCTACTCCAACGCCCATATTTCCTCCCTGGTCTATAGAGATGCAACCACCGTATCCTACTTATAACCCAGCTGAAGCATTTTATAACACATATGGTTATGCATGGAACCCCTACTGGTATCAGTAACAACCCTAGTTTATTTAGTTTTATTTATTTTATTTTTGTAATGCTACTACATTTAGCACTTATGTTGATATTGTAATAGTTTTTATAATTTTCTAACTTTTATTATTAGATTTTAATAATTTTTGAATGTGGGGTAATATACCAAACTTCAAAAATATGTATATATGTTTGCAGTTTATCTTATGTACACAACAGGGTAAAACAACGCATTTTCAAAGACTGGCATTAAGTTCATCAAAATCTACTAATTTTGACGACAAGATGAAAAATAAATGTGATGTAACAACAAGACGGAATGAACAAATGATGTGCACCATTTATCATTCAGCAAACAAACGCCAATATGTTTGGAAACTTTGGTAAAATTTAATCATTTTTCTACGCTAATCACCCTCAATAATTTAAAATTGTTACTGATTTCTTGCAAATGAGGGCATTGCAAGATCTTAAGTGTGGGAAGGGGTTAAATTCTTTCGAATTTTAAAATTTTTACTTTATACACTTGGTTGTCATTAGAAATACTAGTAACGCAGTAGTTGTATTAGAATCTAGTGCTCTCTGATAATAAAGAACAGCCCTAGTCTTATATACTGACTACCCAATTCTAGTAAAATTTTTCAAAATTTTCAATTAAATGAACTCAAAATCATGTTTATACATATTTATGAACGATAAAACTAGGTGTTAACACCGAAATTATTGTTACCTCAGAAAGGACATAAATTGAGAAACAAATCAAAATATTAGAATTCATTTTAAATGGAATAGAGGACAATAAAAAGGCAAATAAAAGAAAATAAAAGCCAAGTGTGGGAAAATTTACCAAGAAATTTTAAACATATGTCACATATTTCTGTAACAAATAACTGAAAATACTTTTGCTTTGGACTAAAATAAAAAGTTTTACCCGATTTACTGTAAGAAAGATGGATCTACACGATGAATCAATTCCATCATTTAAAGGAAGTAAAGTCTTCCGAAAAAGAAACGCGCTTCTTGTTTTAGGTCATGAAGTTGTCGTCCAGACCAGCTGTAGGTTGACGAAAAATCTAGAAAAGTCATCTCTAAAATCAGCAGGAAATCCACGGACCTCAGCATAAAACAGGGTCGCCAAGTGGTCAGACTTATCCTAACCATGAGAGGATCTGTCTCATAAAATGGGGAGGACGCCGTGAAAATTAGCTGGATAAGACTAATGAATCAGATCCCCAGAAAGGATAATCTCCTTAAAGATCAAAAATCAGCTTTTAAGACTGATATTACTCAATCCTAGATATTGACCTTAAAGATTGAGAATTCAAACTCATGGAATTCAATGATATCTAAACTCGAGCTTGAACGAGAAAATATTTTGATCAAATTATAATCCGATTTGTTTTCTGAAAACCCATTTTCAATTCGTTCATTACCATTGAATGTAAAATCCTAGGAATTCAACTGGAATTCATTAGGTCACCTGAACAAAATCGGGTGTCAACCGTAAGAACGGTGGTTGCATAGCATGGTCAAAGACAGGACCTTGTGCCAGACCAAAAAATTATAAGGGTGAGCTTTACTATTGCTCCTACAAAGGATAGTAATTGCGTCCGACACGTTATAGACCATAATTAAAAGCATGTCAGGGGACATTGCCTTAACAGTTGCTTGTTCAACGCTTTCCTTTACAACCGGACGGTAGTTTATCGAAAGGTAATATACGGAGCAAGTAAACTGGACGTGTTGCTTTCCTAATACAAGGATAGCAAGTGGGTGACACAAAACCATAAGTTTTGAGCTAAAGTTTTCAAATCTGAAACCCACCAAGCCCACAAAAAAAATTTGCAAACACCGGTGAAGGGTTATTCCGGAAAACTTATCTTGGGTAAAAGTTAGATTTAATTTTCAAAAAGATCAAATGTTTTCAAAAAGATCCAATTTCTTAATGGATCTAAATTTTTATAGTCATGTGGGACTGTAAACCATATCGTTACTACCATTGTTTATACCGCCATATAGAAATAACTGATGTACAAAGTGTGAAGAATAAAGAAGTGATTCTAGTATTTCAAGACTATATTGCTTGAGGACAAGTAACGCTCAAGTATGGGAATATTTGATAATGCTAAAAATGAACATATATTTCATAGCATTATTCCTCAAGAAAGACAAGCTTTTAGTTGCAATTGTTCTATTTATAAGTAATATTCGTTTAAATAATAAAAGGTGAAGACAAAAGACAGATTCGACGAATTGAAGACGCAAACGACCAAAAAGCTCAAAAGTACAAAATACAATCAAAGAGGTTCCAATTATTGATAAGAAACGTCTCAGAATTACAAGAGTACAAGATTCAAAATGCAAAGTACAAGATATTAAATTGTACGCAAGGACGTTCGAAAATCCGGAACCGGGACCAGAGTCAACTCTCAACGCTCGACGCAACGGACTAAAAATTACAAGTCAACTATGCACATAAATATAATATAATATTTAAATAATTCTTATAATTATTTATATATTATATAATATATTATAAACCGTCGGCAAGAAAGGCTCCAAATTGGAGTGAGCTGTAAAAACGAACTCCGCGGGTTGCGGAGTTTGAAGAAGGAAAGGGCCGCAAGTCGCGGAGCCCCTAATTTTGAAAATTCCTATAAAAGCCAGCGCAATTCGACGAGTTTTAATGTCCAAAAATCTCTCTCTCTCTCAATATATACGTAAATATATATATATATATATATATATATATATATATATATATATATATATATATATATATATATATATATATATATATATATATATATATATATATATATAATTTATATTTTAATTTTAATTTTAATTTTAAATCCTAATAATAAGGGTATGTTAGCGAATGTTGTAAGGGTGTAAGTCGAAATTCTGTCCGTGTAACGCTACGCTATTTTTAATCATTGTAAGTTATGTTTATATTATTTTCATTAATGTCTCGTAGCTAAGTTATTATTATGCTTATTTAATACCGAAGTAATCATGATGTTGGGCTAATTACTAAAATTGGGTAATTGGGCTTTGTACCATAATTGGGGTTTGGATAAAAGAACGACACTTGTGGAAATTAGACTATGGGCTATTAATGGGTTTTATATTAACTAAACAATACCTTGTTAATTTAATATACAAACTTATAATTTGACGTATTTATATATAACCACATACGCTTGACTGGGTACGGTGGGCGGGATATCTATAAATACCAATAATTATTTATTTTACCGGACACGGAACTGGATTAATAATTAATAGACTTGTTGAAACAGGGGTGAATTACATTCAAGGGTAATTGGTGTAATTGTTAACAAAGTAGTAAAACCTTGGTTTACACGCAGTCGATAACCTGATGTATTCATTAAACAAAGTATTAAAACCTTGTTACAATTCGAATCCCCAATTAGTTGGAATATTTGACTTCGGGAATACGAATAATTTGACGAAGGCTTTCGCTCTTTATATTTATGACTGATGGACTATTATGGACAAATCCGTATGGACATATTAAATAATCCAGGACAAAGAACAATTAACCCATGGGCATAAAACTAAAATCAACACGTCAAACATCATGATTACGGAAGTTTAAATAAGCATAATTCTTTTATTTCATATTTAATTTCCTTTATTTTATATTTAATTGCACTTCTAATTATCGCACTTTATTTTATTGTATTTTATTTCATCGCACTTTTATTTATCGCAATTTCATTATCGTTATTTACTTTACGCTTTAAATTAAGTCTTTTATTTATTTAATATTTTACATTTGGTTTTAACTGCGACTTAAGTTTTAAAAATCGACAAACCGGTCATTAAACGGTAAAAACCCCCCTTTATAATAATAATATTACTTATTTATATATTTGTATTTTTATAAAATAAAACTAATATAGCGTTAAGCTTTGTTTAAAGATTCCCTGTGGACGAACCGGACTTACTAAAAACTACACTACTGTACGATTAGGTACACTGCCTATAAGTGTTGTAGCAAGGTTTAAGTATATCCATTCTATAAATAAATAAATATCTTGTGTAAAATTGTATCGTATTTAATAGTATTTCCTAGTAAAATATAATCTATTTCATATACCCTTCGCATAACATCAAAAATTTCCATTTTTATTTTATGTTCCTTTGCATCATACTCACTCAAATCAGGTTTTGGACTCGTATTTTGTTTTGAAGACTTCATTGGTTTTGTTAAAAGACTTTCCTTTGTATGTTTTGTCATTAACCTCAGAGGAAGTTTTTCACTTGAACAAGAACCATCTGGATGATGTGCCTTCTTCACAACGAATTGTGGTGAAGGTGTAACCTTTGAAACTCTTTTTTTAAATTGAGAACGTAAAGGATTTTTAAGAATAGTAATGGGTTTTGAAGCTTTAGAAACATTTGATTGTGATTTACCCTTAACCTTCTTATCAATCCCGCCAGCACATTCAGACACAGTATTCATACACTTAGTAAGCATTTGTGATGTGTGTGCTTGCATAGCAATCTGTTTTGTTGTTGCCTGTTCTAGTTGAACAATCTTTCGATTCAAGATTTTAATCTCAAGACATAGATCATCAGCAGACACTAAAACTTCACATTTCTTAAAATCATAAGTGCATTCTTTCTTAGGAAGTTTAGGCAATTGTTCACACAATTCAAGCTTTTGTTTCAAGTGTTTACATCTAAGTTGCAATTCTATGTTCTTATTTTACAAGTTTGTCAACAAGATGAAACAGATCTAATTCTTCAGGCTTTTCCTCTTTAGGTTCTACCTTAGGTTCAAATTTTGGTTCTACGTTAGGTTCTACCTTAATATCAGAAGCCGTTTGACCTAGTGATACTGACTCAAACAAGATAGTAAATTCATGTGCTAGGTCTTCACAGATAAAATCATCAGAAACAGAACATGCAGGTAAAGCTGGTAGCATTGGTTTTACATCGAAAGTTGGTTCATCAAACACCTCATCTTTGGTAATAATGCTAGAACTATGTTTGTTAAACACTTCAGTCTCAAGCATTAAAATGTATTTCTCTAGCATGAGTGTAGGAATATAAACCAGTCTACGTTTAGGCACATAGTTAGCATGCTGCATATTCTTTTCTGATTCAACAAGTTCCTTCAAGAAATCAAGATTTGATTTACCCATTTTAGCATTAACTTTCTCATAAATTAAGCTAATTTGATGGTATTTTCCAGATTTGCGATTAACAATAGTATCATCAAAATCAGCATCAGATGCATGCACAAAATGAGATGGTAAACCAGCTTGAAAATAATCAGAATGATATAATCTTGGAATCTTTTTGGAAGCATCGTCTAAGATCTTAGGATCTTCAAAACCCAACCCCCACTTATCACCATGAATCGTTTTTGGTCTATTCATGAAAATTGTTTGTTTTTAAAGTTCCATATCAATGATAGCTTTAGATTGCTCTGTTCGATAGAGTTTTTCCTCATATCGAGCAAGTTGAGCTTTCATTTGAAGAGACTCTTTTGTTAATGAAGAAATTTCAGTGATCTTCACAATTATGGAGTCTTCCAATTGAATAATTTTCTTGTTTAGCTTTGAAAGTGTGGTTCATGTTGGTTTTTTAAATCAGAAAGGTCTTTTTCTAATAATTGAACTTTTTTCGCAAGACGTTCTGATTTTAGACGATAATCAGTTCGTTCAACTTTAATCGGATGAATTGATTTTTTTAAGTTCTTCTAACTCAGTATTCGTAGAGCTGAGTTGGACTTTCAATTTATTCATCTCCGATTGTGATTTGGATGATGAAAGTTTGGTCTCATTAAGTTTAATTTTATCTTTAAAACCTTGTTTTGCGATTTTAAACCTTTGACTTCTTTTGACATTAAAACCAAATTCTTCATCAAGTCATTTTGCATTTTGACAAAATCAGGTGGAAATTCAGTTAATTGTACCTCATCATCATTAGATGCAGCGTCAGAATTCTCCATTGTTTTCTTTGCTTTGATGAGCTTAGTCACCTTGCAAACATTTGCATGTTCCACATCTGAATCAGAATCATCAGTCCAGTTAAACCAAGTATCATCAACCGGTTTTAGCTCTCCTCCAGTTTCCACAATCTTTGCCATCAACATCTTCTTCTTGTAGTGAGCTGCATCCTTTTTCTTAGGCATCTTGTACTCACGAGAGTAATGACCAGCTTTGCCACAATTGAAACAGATTGAGTCATCCTTCTTGGAATCATTAGCACGTTGATGTTTTGATTGATCAGGTGTCTTGTAATAGGAGGAAGAAGATGAGTTCTTGTGTTGATTGCTTGATTTGCCTTTGAACTTATGTTTGTTCAAGGCTTTGGTAAACATGGCTGCCATCTTGACTAATTCAAGGTGAGAATCAACAACATCAGAAAGATTCAACTCATCAGAATCAGTTGATTCCTCAACAAGAACTTTCTTGGATAAGCTTTTGGAAGTAGTATATGATTTGCTCTTGTTTTTGGCAATGAGGGCAAGTGGATCACCCGGAGAAACTCTTTCCTTTCCTCTTGAAGTTTAGACACCACCGGTTGATGATGCATAAGAACTCCAACAAGCTCAGGAATAGTCATCTTGTCAATCTCTTTGGTAGATCGAATGATGGTTCTATAAGGAAGCCAATCAAGATTGAGCTTTTTGAGGAAATTCATGTTGATTTCATTGTTTCTTTTGTAATCTTGCACCTTTTCAACTCATTGAGAACACCATTGTAACGACGTTAGGTTTCCTTGAGTTGTTCTTCTGGTTCCTGCTTGAAATCTTCATAAGATCCCAGAGCCTTATTCAGTTTAGTAACATCGGACATGTCATAACCTTCTTGTTGTCGTTTGATCTCATCCCATATGTCTTTTGCTATCAACATTTTCAAACAACTAATATGGAATGGCTTGCATAACAATGTTCTTAGCTTCTATGTCACCCTGAGCTCTCTCACGTCTATCTCAAGAAAGTTCATAGACTGGAATTGGCATACCAGTATCTGGATGATACTATACAATTGGACCATCTCTAAGAGAAGCCCATATGTATTTTGCCTTTTCACCCTTGTAGTCTATGTACTGAGTGATACGGTTGAGCCACTGAGTATATTTACCATCAAACAACACTGGAGGTCGGGAATCTGATCCAATGATCAATGTATCTTGAGTAGACATCTTAAAATTGAGGTAGATTCGGTAAAGATTCGGTATTACACAAATCTAAGATGAAGGTTCACAAAAATCTAACAAAAATGTCAGATTCGGTATCTGGTTCGGTACTGTAGCAGACTCGGTAAGTGGTTCGGTACTGTAGCAGATTCGGTAAAATAGATTCTGTATCAGAAACTGATAAGTAACACAAGTATCACACCCAGATTCGGTATAAATTCGGTAACCACAAGACTTGAAGCCTTAGAATGCTTAAAACCAAAGAATTAAGTGATACCGAGACTCTGGTTCGGTATTTGACTCAGTAGTAAAATTATGTAAAACTTTGAACTCAAATACAATCCAATTCCTTTGAATTAGATTCGGTAACCTTGCTGCACAAGAAAACAAGTTAGTAACACACAGAATATCAATGATACTGAATGTGAAGGATACCGAATGTCAACTGTAGCAGTTGACAAACCGAGTCTAAGTATAGAACTTAGAAATTCAATTGAATCCTTTCTCAAACCACACCAATTAGTTGCGTATGATCAAACCAAATGTGATAGAATCACTAATACACCACAATCTGCAACACTTAAGATGAATTATCAACTTTGAAGCAGACTCGGTATGGCAGTTACGATACCGAATGTTGATCGAATCTTCAAAACTTGAAGAATTGATGAAACTGAACCATCAAAAATGTGATACCTCGCGAACACAAATGAATCCACAAATCTTTACTAAAATATAGAATCAAGCTGGAATTGATCAATACCGAGAGTTTTAGCCACGAACTCCCAAAATCAACTTGATTCTCCATAATTGTTGTTAAAAAGCTGTAATGATGATCGAAACTCTTTCTAATCAATCTAATAAACCTTCACTGAACTTATCACATGAATCTGAACGTCAGATTATCAAATTCTAATATACCGAATGTGATACAATCTAACCGATAGTGTACAGATTCTATAATCTTCAATCTCTGGATCGATATAGTGATGTAGAATCACTGGAAGCTCTGATATCAAATGATAGGTCAGATCATAGTGAGATTAGAAGATGTGATAAATTAGAGTGAGATTTAGTAAGTGAAGAACATATTCGGTATTAGAGAGAATCGGTAAAATTACATTCCACAGCTTCTTAAACTCAGTTACAATGTAATGGCTATCTAATTAGGACTACTTAGGTTTCGTATATAGCCCTCTTCTAAGGAACCTTCATTTAGGCATATTTCATATTAACACTATACATACTTCGGGGTCCTAACAAGTGGTTTTAAGTTGTGGTGTCACAGCGGTTGGCATAATAGCTTTTCGTTCTCTTTTGAAAGAGGCAAAGCTTTAAGCGGATGACGGATGATTCTAAGCTCATTTTTTGGAGTTTATCATGCTGCATTTTTATGCTAAAATGCAACATAATAAACTGGGGGGACTTGATTATATACATAGCTTTGCGTATATATATATTAAGCGTAAAAAGGCTAAGAGCGAAGAACCGCCGAGAGAAAATGGTAGACCGCGAAGGTAGCGTGAATGTATGCTAGTGCGAAGTTGCTATTCGCGAGTTTTCAGGACTGCGAAAAATGTTAGCAGAAGTTTTAATGGAAAGCGAATTGAGGGCATAAAGATGAATTCGCTAAGAATTCTAAACCTATAAATAGAGAGAGCTAACCCTCTCATTTATAGGTTGTTGATTCCAAGGAGTTGCTCTGACCTTTGTGACCAAACTTGTGATCACGCCCAAGTATAAACTCACATTGTGTTAAGGTAATTACTTCAAGACTGGGACGAGGTGATTGATCATTATCTGCTTTACTGAAAAACGATCATTAGGTCCCATAAACGTCATCAACCATCCATTCTACCCCATTATTGCACTCAATCCTGGATTAGAGTAATATCCTAATCTAGGATCGATCACCGGTATCTAAGAAACTTTCTAGATGGACTCGGTTGTTGGATTTTTCGAACAGTTTTTTGACCAAAAGGTTCCTGCGTCTCCACTAGATCTACCTGGCTTGTGATATTGGGTATTATATTGTGTAAACTCAACTATCTTGAATCCTATAATATCTGAATAAGCTCCATTTCAAATTCGACTGTTTATAGAATGACCCTAGGTCATACTTTCTACAATTAACCTTAAGATTAATACATAAAGAGATTTAGGCCCAACACTATAAATATAAAACCCCACCTCATATGCCGTAGATTGTCTTTACAATTAACGACATGTAAAAACTTGACTAATCCCGGCGTATTAATATTCGCTAAAAAGTCATGTTTTTACCCTCGATATTAAGGCCAAAAATGAATAAAGTAATTAACTTATCGAAGAAATAAGCGTTTTTTTGCTTTATTTAATAGATCAAGTGATTAGGTAGACGATGCAAGTTACGACCTCAGAAACCAAGTTACGTTCTCGCAAAAAAAGCAAAATTGGCCAAGCCATACGGTCATGGCACACGGCCTGCCATGAGCCTACGGCTTGCCAGGATTCAAGGCATACAGCCTGGTCACACAACTTTCCAGTGCACACCTGCTAGTTACACGCCCATGGCACACGATATAACAACCCAGAAAATTTTCGATTAAATTTAAACTTAACTTCAACTGTTTCCCAACAATTCACGAACAAATAATTGAAAATTAATATGTATATATACACATATAATAATCTGAAATATAGATTAAGATACGATTTAATTATAATTAAATATGTAAAATATACAATATACAATAATTGTTATATTATTACTATTATTAATATTAATATTAATATTAGTATTAGTAATATTATTATTTTCAATATATATATATATATATATATATATATATATATATATATATATATATATATATATATATATATATATATATATATATATATATATATATATCTATATATATATAATTTGTTAAACTTGATACACTCATATTATTGCCACTAGTGAATATTAATGTTAAATATTATTATTATTATTAATTATTATTATAAATATAATTATTATTATTATTATAAGTATTATTATTATTAATTATTATTATAAATATAATTATAAATATATTTATTATTATTAATATATAAATTAAATTAATAAGTAATCAAACAAATACCTAAAATATGTAGCTGTTTTCGAATTTTTTATTATCTGGAATCCATTCGACACTCAATTATCAGATACCTAATTTAGGTATAACCTGCTTTATATTTTTTTTTTATAATCGTGATCACCCAATATCAATAAACAATGATTCATAGTTTGCTTTACACATTTGATTTACATCATCAGACTCGTTATAAATTGATAGTAAGTTGCTGCCCATCGAAGATCAAACAGAAAATATTTTCTTTTTCATCGATACCTCTGTTTTTCAACTTCTAAGCCATATCCCGAAATCAAATCAAATTCAAAAATGTAATAATGCAATCTTGTTAGAAATCATTCACTCAAACAACCTGCAAAGTTTCAAATGCCAATTCTTTCTATCAAGTTGTAATTTTTGAAGTCAAAGTTAATTGTAAAAAGTCAAACGATTGTTCAATCAAGAAATTCGAGTTCATTTTTAATGTTTCAGTTAAATTGATAATTTTAAAAGTTTCTATTAGCGAATTAAAACCTTTTTCATTTTGGAATCATGATCCAAAACGTTTGCTAAATCAAAATCAAGTATTTTTTTCCTTCTTGGTCTGCGTCGAACAGCAAGCTGTTATGATATCTATATATATTTTTTTTCAATTAACATAACATTTAAATTTAATATTAATTTGTTATTATTATATTAAAACACTGAATTAAATAAAACACCCCTGGATCCCTAGTCGACTGTGAAACGGAAAAGAAGAAGGAGGAAAAGAACAGTTGTTGAACGGGTTTTATGTTTATGTTGGTGTTATAAAACAGATATAATACAGATGGAGTAGTGGTCTTGGGTGTTTTGTGTAATCTAGAGTTCTCGGGTTCGAGTCCCTTCTTGGGCATATTTTTTTTTAGAAAAGCTTTTAAAGGTATCTTTCTTTATCAAAATTTTTATTATTATTATTGTTATTATTATTAGAATTATAATTATGATCACTATTATTATTATGATTTTAATTATTATTATTATTATTAGTATCATAACTATTATAATTATTATTACTAATAAAAGTTACCATGTATTATCATTATTATTAACATAATTAAAATTAAAAATTTAAATTACTATTATTATTGTTACTACCAAAAAATATTATTATTACTAGTATCATTAGTAGTATTATTATCATTTTTACACAAATTTCTTTTCTATCATTAAAACTATATTATTATTATTATTTTTACCACTAGTATCGTTATTATTATTATTATTATTATTATTATTATTATTATTATTATTATTATTATTATTATTATTATTATTATTATTATTTCTATTATGACTATTACATTAGCGTTGTAATCATTAATATTATCATTAAAATCAAATACAACTTTTATCTGCCATTATTAACGGTATCTTACCAAATAAATATTATGTATATATTCATAAGTAATATTACATAAAAGTATATAATAATCACATTAACAATTTTTATATAAACATCCAAATATAACAAGTTAGGTATTTTGAATATGATACTAATCAAATATATATGTATATATATATATATTAACATAACCATATAAATATTAATCATTTTTGTATATACAAATTAAATATATAAGATATATAATTTAAGATACAATATATATAAACTTATTCGATTACGATTATATGTATTAATACATATATACTTGATATAGGTTCGTTAATCCAAGGACAACCCTACACTTGTTCAGTGCCATCAAACGCATAATTACTACAAACTATCGTATCGTATCATGAGTTCATTTGCTCCCTTTTTATCTATATTTTTGGGCTGAGAATACATGCGCAACTTTTATAACTGTTTTACACGTTAGACACAAGTACTCAAACTTTTATGCTGAATACGTGCTTTTTCATGCTAAATCCCTGCCGTAATATCGTTAATTACTTGGTGAACGCAAACTTAGTTATTATGAATAGCGCTATTGAGAGTAACGTCTCTAATCATTTGACCTCAGTTTTTTGGTTACATAATAATGATTCAAACTGACACTAACTGTTCAAGGTGTCTCAGGGTGAAATTCTGTTTAGTCGCGATATTACAAACAGCAACTCTTTAGATTGATAAGATGGGTATCAATCAACTTTAAACTGAAATCTTGTGGTCTAATGCTATATTGAACTATTGATTTATGATAAACCTATGAACTCACTCAACCTCGTGTTGACTTTTTAAGCATGTTTATTCTCAGGTACTTAAATATTGCTTCCGCTATATATCTGCTACTGTGATGATGATTTCTTGTCATGCTTGGAGTCTTCATGCATTACTCACCAATTCATTTAAAAACAATTAATGCTCTAAATACAATGTAATCTATTTATTTTCTGCTGCAAAACTCAATAAAACGTCTCATATAGAGTCGTTCTCATTTATACAACTATGATTTGATATAATTAGTCACAATTACCCCAGACCCTATTTGGGGGTGTGACAGATTGGTATCAGAGCAGACTATTGTAGAGAACCAGGATTGCATTTTATGTGTGCCTTATACAATTAGGTACATTAGCAATGTAGGACTACAACTTTCCTTGACCATAGTGCCTTTAATTATTGCCTTTAATTGTTAAATGTTACACTATACTTTAGAAACTTTACTTATCTTAGAATGCCGAGCCAATCTAAGAACTCTGCTCACTTTCCCAAGTACTATCCAATTCTGCCACCACATTTAAATGCGACACCATGATTTCTGAAATTCTCGACATTCCTTTGTCATCTATAATGGTTTTATATATTACATATGTATTACATGAAATGTTATCCATGATTTTTGAAATCTCTACTATTCATATTCATTACTTTCAAAATATTTGTTTTCTCGTTATTTTTGATCATTGAACTTTCTTGACGAGTGGCGTCTATGAAACTCTAGAATGGAAGGGTTTGGATTACCGATTTAAAGGATCCTATAGCTCAAACCCCTAGACCTGAATAGGACATTACGAATTGAAAGTCTTTAATCGAAAGATTATCATATTACATACTTATCATTTTTATCTCGACACGTCATACCGCAAATATTGCATAAATGGAGTATAGACACATCATATCTTATCGTATCTTATCATATCTATCCCAATAGACTTTGTCTAACACTTTTCCTAAATTTCCTCCGTAAATTACGAAAATCTTTTTGCTATATATACGTATTCAAGGAGACGAATATATCATTCAGTATCTAACACCCATTTCATACCAAACCCTATTCCAAACACATAATATGGATTCTTCGAACTCTTCGAGCTCCAATGGCAGCGTAACCAGAACAAATGAACCAATCAGCCATCATCTATTTTGGATGAATTGGGGATGGGTTCGTAGTCGACTTAATCAATGGAGACAAGAAGAAGGTAATCCCTTCCACCAACCAAATTCACCTCTTGGTGAAGAACCTGAAGCACTTACCGGCGAATCAATCCGGAACACCATTTTCACCCTCATTTCCAGGATATCCTACCACGAATATATAATATCTAAAATTCTAGATCTTATTCATCCCCTTGTTCCAACCGCCAATCATTCCGGAATAGTAGAAGAAGTCAATGAGCTTCGCGCTCGAGTGGTGGCTCTGGAGAATATGGTGTGAATTCTATAAGCATCAGCAGCACCAGCATCATAACCAGCACCACCAGTACCAGCAATACCGCCAACATCACCAAAATCGCAAGCACTGAAAGCACCAGTAGCATCACAAGCTCCGTAAACTCCGAAACTACTGAAGACAACAACACCATAAGTAATAATGAGTTAAGATGTATTGACTCATTCTTCCTGAAGAATTATATATGTATACTTTATATATATATGTATATGGTTTGGAACAATAATAAATCTTTTCGTACTAAGCTATTACGTGTGAATCTTAACTAGTATGTACTACTTGGTTAATTCATATCACTAATATGCTATGATGTACATCCTTCGTTAATGACTTATCAATCGTTAATCACTGCTTCAACACAATAAACTCCATTTCATAATAAATCAAGTGTAACGACAAATGTATTGATTCATAACTTCATTAGCGAAATATTTCGCGATAATTATGAAATCTCTAAGCTTTTGGAGATTATTCATTCTCGTTTCAATCCTAAATCAAACGAGTTTAATATTATATTAACTCATTAAATCCATGATTACATCTGAATATATTTGTACGTATATTTTCATAAAGATTGTAATTAAAATTCTGTTGTACAAACTGTTAATGATGAAAATATTTTAACGGGTAGGTAATACCCAAGAAATATTTAGAATTCACATTAATATTTACACTGTACAATCTTCAATTCTGATTCAGCAGACATTAACTATCCTACTCACATCCACAGATATATGTATCTGTTCACCGAAGAACAACCATTTTCATTCAAATTCAATTGGACATCTAAAGCTTTAGCAAGTGTTATCTTCCTAAATATCACTACATTCATGAATTATATTCATTCGCCTTCTGTGATGAATTATCACATCAAACCACCGAAATTATCATTTACGACATTTATTCAACAACCGTTAGATCCATTGATGGATACATCTTACGCTTAAACACTTCAAATTCAAAATTCTTGAAAACATCCTTTGTATCCTGACGATCACAATCAGCGTTCAATCATCTAAAAACAAAATTTCTTGAAACCATCTCGGATTGATAACCGATGATTCAAATATGGCTGCATTAAATGCAGAGGAAACAGCAAAATTGTAGAAGGTCTTAAGGGCCAAAAGTTTGATAATAAAGAATGGTACAAGCTCAAAAGAAAATTTGGTATCGAAAGACGGATTGAGCAAAACATGAAAGAAGCTGTGGACAAATCCCAAAGACTAAACCAATAACCAAAGACTCTAGATGATTCGATTTCTGAAGGAAATCACCGAAGATCTCTTTACGCATTCTAAATTTCTACAGAAGAATTTTCCTCAATTATAAAATCATCGTATCTTTCGTTATTAATATCCTCTATATCTCTGAAGATATCTTCATAACGATTCTTGTTCGCAATTAGTTATCTCTTTGCGATATCTTTATTACGTCATAAAGGAAACTGTTTTAGTTTCTATATTATGTAAAATTCAAGTTTAAATTATGAATGAATTTTGGAGAAGTGTTGGGAATTGAAGCATGAGTTAATATAATATAATGACGTCAGGCCAACGTGATTATATTACAGTAAGTCATGCTGAGTTTCTAATGGAACGTGATAAAGGTTCACAGATCATACCCTCATCATGAACCATGTTACATAACTCTTACATTCTATTTAACCTCTAAACATATCAAGAAAATATTTTTCTTGATGATTCGGTCTTTTCCGAATATTCTGGTAATTTGACAAATCAAATCGTGCTATTACCTTTCTTTTCTACTTTATATATTATGATCATTCAAAACATCATACCTACGAATTCTGGACCATTACTTGCTTTACGAAAGAATGAAACTTTGACATATAAGGGAAAATATAAAGCCCGATAACAACACTGAAATTACAAACCATGTATATCAATGCGTATAGCAATATAAAGACACGGGAGAATTAAAAACACAATAAATCCTAGAGCATAATAGAAGTAAACAGACTCCTCTGGTGGGAGTTGGAAAAGAAGGAAGATTGTGGCGATAACCAATATAAGGTCAAGAACAAGAACTGGATTGAGCATATTAACAAATCTTTTGGAAGTATGAATTAAGGAAGAAAGTATAGAAGTGGTGAAGATAATGAAACGGAAGAAGCTAATTTATAGCGAAATTCCAGACACAGCAATCGAGGCAATTCACCGCATTTAATTAAAGAAAATCCTAATTTCCTTAATTACCGGAGAATCAAATCTTATAAAGATTACGAAGATTTCCTTTAATCCCTTGAATTCCGGAAATCAACTTTAACCATGTCAAAAGTTAAGGCGAACATTTCATTTTCTCATTTCAATCTTTTATGATAACTTCATTTATACTCTTCCTGTAATCGAATCGTTTCATCCATATTACCCAATGTTGATAAAACTCTATTATTTAACTCATATTCATCATTCTTGTTGTAAAGAATGACGATCTCTATCAAACTTCATAACCGTGATTTTCACGAACTCCACTCTGTTTTGTCTACCCTAATATTGTGGCATAAACGCTCAAGATTTAAATAAGCTCAATATTATTCATAACACATTTCATATGTACTGAAATGCTTGTATAGTGTCATCATCTCTTTCCGAGAAAACCTAATAAATGACACTCTTGTTAAATCCTTTAGATAACCTCCGCATTAATAATAAAATGCACTTCGTAAAATTTATGGATCATAAGATTTAAACACTCGAAACAAAACAATATTCTATCCGTTGGAATTCACGCAAGGCCCCGAGTATACTTGGGAACGTGAAGACCAAATAAAACAAAAATATCCTCACCTGTTTACAAACAACGCCGACTGATGGAAACAACTAAATTTCGGGACGATATTTCTTTTAACGGGTAGGTACTATAACAACCCGAAAAATTTCCAAATAAATTTAAACTTAATTTCAACTGTTTCCCAAGAATTCACGAACAAATAATTGAAAAAAAATATGTATATATATACATATAATAATCTGAAATATAAATTAAGATACGATTTAATTATAATTAAATATGTAAAATATATAATAATTGTTATATTATTACTATTATTAATATTAATATTAATATTAGTATTAGTAATATTATTATTTTCAATATATATATATATATATATATATATATATATATATATATATATATATATATATATATATATATATATATATATATAATTTGTTAAACTTGATACACTGATATTATTGCCACTAGTGAATATTAATGTTAAATATTATTATTATTATTAATTATTATTATAAATATAATTATTATTATTATTATTATAAGTATTATTGTTATTATTATTATTATTATTAATTATTATTATTATAAATATAATTATTATTATTAATATATAAATTAAATTAATAAGTAATCAAACAAATACCTAAAATATGTAGTTGTTTTCGAATTTTTTGTTATCTGGAATCCAGTCGACACTCAATTATCAGATACCTAATTTAGGTATAACCTGGTTTATTTTTTTTATAATCATGATCACCCAATATCAATAAACAATGATCCATAGTTTGCTTTACACATTTGATTTACATCATCAAACTCGTTATAAATTGATAGTAAGCTACTGCCCATCGAAGATCAAACAGAAAATATTTTCTTTTTCATCGATACCTCTATTTTTCAACTTCTAAGCCATATCCCGAAATCAAATCAAATTCAAAAATGTAATAATGAAGTTTTGTTAGAAATCATTCACTCAAACAACCTGCAAAGTTTCAAATGCCAATTCTTTCTATCAAGTTGTAATTTTCAAAGTCAAAGTTAATTGTAAAAAGTCAAACGATTGTTCAATCAAGAAATTCGAGTTCATTTTTAATATTTCAGTTAAATTGATAATTTTAAAAGTTTCTATTAGTGATTTAAAACCTTTTTCATTTAGGAATCATGATCCAAAACGTTTGCTAAATCAAAATCAAGTATTTTTTTTTCCTTCTTGGTCTGCGTCGAACAACAAGCTGTTATGATATCTATATATTTTTTTTTTCAATTAACATAACATTTAAATTTAATATCAATTTGTTATTATTATGTTAAAACACTGAATTAAATAAAACACCCCTGGATCCCTGGTCGACTGTGAAACGGAAAAGAAGAAGGAGGAGAAGAACAGTTGTTGAACGGGTTATATGTTTATGTTGGTGTTATAAAACAGAAATAAAACGGATGGAGTAGTGGTCTTGGGTGTTTTGTGTAACCGAGAGGTCTCGGGTTCGAGTCCCGTCTTGGGCATATTTTTTTTAGAAAAGCTTTTAAAGGTATCTTTCTTTATCAAAATTTTATTATTTTTATTGTTATTATTATTAGAATTATTATAATTATGATCACTATTATTATTATTATTATGATTTTAATTATTATTATTATTAGTATCATAACTATTATAATTATTATTATTACTAATAAATGTTACCATGTATTATTATTATTATTAACAGAATTAAAATTAAAAATTTAAATTACTATTATTATTGTTACTACAAAAAAATATTATTATTACTAGTATCATTAGTAGTATTATTATCATTTTTACAAAAATTTCTTTTCTATCATTAAAACTATATTATTATTATTATTTTTACCACTAGTATCATTATTATTATTATTATTTCTATTATGACTATTACATCAGTGTTGTAATCATTAATATTATCATTAAAATCAAATACAACTTTTATCTACCATTATTAACAGTATCTTACCAAATAAATATTATGTACATATTCATAAGTAATATTACATAAAAGTATGTAATAATCACATTAACAATTTTTATATAAACATCCAAATATAACAAGTTAGGTATTTTTAATATGATACTAATCAAATATATATGTGTATGTGTATATATATATATATATATATATATATATATATATATATATATATATATATATATATATATATATATATATATTAACATAACCATATAAATATTAATCATTTTTGTATATACAAATTAAATATATAAGATATATATTTTAAGATACAATATATATAAACTTATTCGATTACGATTATATGTATTAATACATATATACTTGATATAGGTTCGTTAATCAAAGGACAACCCTACACTTGTTCAGTGCCATCAAACGCATAATTACTACAAACTATCGTATCGTATCGTGAGTTCATCTGCTCCCTTTATCTATATTTTTGGGCTGAGAATACATGCACAACTTTTATAATTGTTTTACATGTTAGACACAAGTACTCAAACTTTTATGCTGAATACGTGCTTTGTCATGCTAAATTCCTGCCGTAATATCGTTAATTGCTTGGTGAACGCAAACTTAGTTATTATGAATAGCGCTATTGAGAGTAACGTCTCTAATCCTTTGACCTCAGGTCTTTGGTTACATAATAATGATTCAAACTGACACTGACTGTTCAAGGTGTCTCGGGGTAAAATTCTGTTTAGTCGCGATATTACAAATAGCAACTCTTTAGATTGATATGATGGGTATCAATCAACTTTAAACTGAAATCTTGTGGTCTAATGCTATATTGAACTATTAATTTATGATAAACCTATGAACTCACTCAACCTCGTGTTGACTTTTTAAGCATGTTTATTCTCAGGTACTTAAATATTGCTTCCGCTGTATATCTGCTGCTGTGATGATGATTTCTTGTCATGCTTGGAGTCTTCATGCATTACTCACCAATTCATTTAAAAATATTTAATGCTCTAAATACAATGTAATATATTTATCTTCCGCTGCAAAACTCAATAAACTGTCTCATATAGAGTCGTTCTTATTTATACAACTATGATTTGATATAATTAGTCACAAATACCCAGGCCTTATTTGGGGGTGTGACACACGACCTGCCCGTGCTTGGCACACGGCCTGCCAGTATTTGGGATTGCCTATTTAAAGTCCATTCGTCACCCATTTTCAACACACTTCACACTTCACTTCTTTCTCTCTCTCATTACAAATTTAGAAAGTCATACTTTAAAGGCCTCTTCTCAGAGCGGGAAATTTGAAACCCGAAGAAGGACGCCGAAGATTGTATTAGGAGTGGTCTGGAGTATGAAGTTGTCACTTTTTTACTTTCGGAACTCGATTAATCTACTGGTAATTCTATCCTTTATCTTTATATAATGTCATCCATTATTACGATTTATGATATTATTACCATGACTAGCGAGTAGTTATCTTTAGTGTATGTTATGACTTAGTCAGTTACACTGCTAAAATAATATTGTGAGTTGTGTATGTTGTTGAGATGCTTTCCGATTATGTATTGAAGTCAATCGTTTTTCAACTAATAGAACGTAGTTATGGGCTTTGTTATCGGGAAGTTGCGAACCCCGATTCAGAGTACACTATCTGTGTCACCCCTTGGTAAGAAAAATATGTCGCATACAAAGCAAGTTTGATAGAGGCACACAAGTTATAGTAAGTTAACCTATGTTATGGATCCGGTAGAGGTCCCTTTCATAGTGGGATATCTGATTATATTAAGAGTACATTTTCGGTCTTGAACCATGTTGGTGTAGCCACTAAGCATATAAACTTAGTATGTACATGTTGAAGCACAACGATTGTTGTAAGCTGTATCTCTACTACGTAAAACCATGGAAACAGTCTAGTGTTAACCAGTGTACTACACCATAACGCAGTCTCAAGCATTGCATTCCGCTTGACGGATTCTTAGTTAATTAAAGAATTGTTTGTTTAAATGCCATAAAGGATTGGATCGTTAAGATAACCGAAAGTGTTCATGGAAGCTACTCCTTAGCTTGGCCATGGTGTTCTTTATTGTTAAACTCTTTCAAGGGCCTAACTACCTTGTATTAACCAATAGTTAACGAAATCATCAAAACACATCGTGTCTCTCGAATTAGGAATACCTTGTCTTTTGTTATGCATAAGAAAGTTTAGACCTTATGGAATGCTAATATGCCACCTTTTCCGAGAGCTCATATTGATGAGCCGCCCATGCCTACACGTACTCGTGTTTGATGGACGTCGGGGTTTAAGGGCATTATTGTCTTGAATCACCAAACCTAACTTAATTACCTAGTGGCATATCATTAACGTGATAGGGACATCTAGGTACAACAAAGTGAATACAAAGTCAATACATATTCATGAGCCAAAATTTCACAATCTCAGCCAAGTAACTGATGAAATCATAGCACACACTTATTTTAACCTTATCGGAATTACAAATTTTGTCGTATTTACTTTATCTATTTATCTATATTAGATCTTAGAAAACCTAAAGGTTAACACAAAACTACTCCTCAATCTAATTGATTACTAAGACAATTCTGCAGATAAGGTTCGATTCTGTTTTCTTCTTAAACGAATGACCCTAGGGCATAGTTTCCTTACTCACCCATAGGACAGAATAGTATATTTAGGCCCTGCATATATAAATTTAAAACATTGTCCTCTTACTAATACCCTTGATGGACGACCGCTGCCTGATGACATCTCACTAAAATAAACCGTATTTTTTGTCATATCAGTAGGAGAACAAGTTTTTACTGCTGCTGCTGCTAGGGACTGGTATTAGACAATAATGTTTTAATCAATCTTAATTACAAGCTTTTGGTGGTGTCTAAGAAAGACAATTATATACGGACTTGGTTGTAGGATTTTCCGAACAGTCTCTAAGATTGGAACCAAAAGGATACTGCCTCTCAATAGTCGATCTAGCTTCTTAGTTTATTGAATAGTTCATGCGAAACTCTATTATCAAAGTACCAGGGAAACAGCAGTAAGAACGAAAAATATCCTTAGAATAACTAATCCTAGTACTAATTAGATATTTTAGATTAGTTTACCTTAGACTAACCTAGACTACCTTAGAATAGATTAGATTACCCTAAAATAATTTAGAATTACTACTTTAGGATTCCCTATCTATAATGAAAATAGGCATACCTAGTGTATGACCCATACCCGATCCAGACCAGGACCAATAGTATTCGTCCTTGATCAGGAATCGATAATATCTAAAGCATGCAAGAAAGAAAGACTTAGAGCACACGTAAACCTGATGGCGCTACGCATCACTCTTGCCGAAAATAAAAAACTCTCGATTGAAGATCGAGGAGGAACATTAGATTTCCAGAGAGCCAAGGACACTCATTCGAGTTAAAACATCACATTGTACAACTTTTCCAAAATGGCTGTCAATTTCATGGAATACCGAATGATGACCACAACTCTTATCTTGATAAAATCTTTCTTTTGAACTCCTATAAACATCCAGGGATAGGACAAGATATTTTCCAGCTATACTTGTTTCCTTATTCTCTCACTCATCTTGCGCAGACATGGTTCAAAGGACTAGAAATGACTCCATCACTTCATATGCGGAAATGGCTATAAAATTCTTAACCAAATACTTCCCTCCTTCGAAGTAAACCAAACTCAATAATGATATGATTAACTTCAAACAAAGTTATGATGATTCTCTGTGCACCGTATGGGAGCGATTCAAAACTCTATTGAAAAAATGTCCTAATCACCAGTTAGAATGTTCAGCCCAAATATGTACCTTCTACAACGGTCTTACGGTAAATCATAGGACGACGATTGATGTAGCAGCTCAAGGACATCTGATGAACCAAACCGCAGACGAAGCATGGGAACTACTCGAAAACATAACGATACATCATCATGACTGGAATAGTGGTGAACAACCTTAGTCATTTTCCCCACTCTCCGCACTTAATAACCAAACAGAGGCCATCAAAACCCCCACGGACAAGATAGAATCTCTTGCTAAACAACTCGGAGAACTGAAGATGCAAACCCGGCAGGTTAATCAGTTCTAGCCCTGTAATAACTTTACCAACCTGCAACCCATATAAGAAAACCAATTAGAGTACAAGAATCCTGACAGTTCAGTTTTTTACATTCAGTACCCTGTTCATCAACAAAACCTAGATTTAATCAACAATCCAGAGGTAACCAGTTTCAAAGAAACAACCCACTTTTTCAACCTCGCTATAGATATCCACCTTATCCACAACAACAACCTCAGTTAACATACAACCAACCATTTCCACTCCCTGGACCCCCAGCTTAGGAAAACTCTCCAACCACCTAAATTACAAAAGTAACCAACCCAACCCTCTGAGTTAGTGATCAATTAAGTAAGTTCATTCAAGAACAACAACAATTAAATCAAAGAACTGCATCTAGACAAGACGAAACATAGATACTTATGAGAAATCAATTGACTCTGCTCAAAAGTCTAGAAACACAGCTCGACAGTTATCTCAACGCCTTGAAACCCGACCTCAGGGAAGATTGCCTAGTAATTCTATCCAAAATCCGTACATAGAAGAAGTAAAACCGAAATGGATTTTATAATCCTGAATAAAGAAACAACCACTCAGAGAAGGTCATCTAGGCTAAAAAAGAAATCAACTAACACTTAAAAGCTGCTCACTTAGTACCCAGTTCTTGTACCCTATCCTAGAAGACTTACAGATGAACCATCAAAGCTTGGTACTTATAAGCTTGATGGTAAATTCTTGGATACCATGTCCAAAGTTCCAAACCATAATAGATATATACGAAAACTTCTCTTTACAAAGGAAAGGATGCCAGATTCCAAAAAAATTCCACTCAGTGCAGAATGCTCGACATTACCCGGGAACTCTCTACCTAAAAAGCTCGGAGATACATGTCGATTCACTTTCCTGTGCTCAATATACCAATCCGCAACCATTAAAGCTTTAGCTGATTTAGGAGCAAATATTAACCTCATGCCATATTTTCTCTAAGAGATTGGAGCTAGGAGACTCGACACCAATAAAAATGACTATCCAACTTGTCGACTGCACAATCAGATATCATAAGGGAATAGTTGAGAACATCTTAGTAGAAGTTCATAAATTTGTATATCCTATGGATGTTGTAGTTATGGACATTAAGGAAGACCTGAACACACCGATTATCTTGGGAAGACCATTCAAGAATACGGCTAGGACTGTCATTGATGTGTATAATCAAACCTTGATCTTGCGATCACATGAGGAGATCATTACCTTCAAAATTAACTGCCCTATCTGCTTTTCTGAATAGGAAGAGATATTCAATATTTCCACTAGATGACACTTCCGATGATAAGTCTCCACCACCAGCCGATGACATCGAAATGAATATCGAGTCTCAGTCTGATGATGACCTAGAAACAGAAGAGGAGGATCCAAAAAAAATAGAGGAAAAAGAAGAATCTGAAGAGGAGATGGAAGAGGAGGAAGACGTGGAGGAAAATAAAGCGAGTGATAAGAAAATATCCCCTATCAGCTGTGACAACCAGGAAATTTTTGACCAAATTTAAACCTTGATCTTTATATGTTTCCGACACGATAAGCAAAGTTTGTTAAGTTAAATCTCAAGAATTTTAAAATATGTTCATACATTCATTTGACTTGAAAATGTTAACAAAGTATTAGACGTATAATACTTTACATGATTATATATGTATATGTGTATATATCATATATGTATATGTGTATATATTATAACTTGAAAATGTTTACAAAGTATTAGACGTATAATACTTTACATGAACGTATTTTTTTAAAATATATTTAAAATAATTATCGACGAAATTAAAAGATAATATCAAATGATTGAATTATCAGATACATTGAATTATGATTACGAGTCTCTGTTGAGAGATCCACATTGATTTGAGAAATCTTCCCATTTTAACGATATTCAGAAGATGGTAAAGTGATTTACAAGTAAGAACAAATAGGTCAATTAACAATAACTGGACAAAGGGTAGTAGAGAATAACTTTCAACACAATGATTGCCTCGAGTCATTTGATAAGATAATTATTAGTTTTCATAATATTGAAAACGTTTTATGACATAGTTGAAATCTTTTAAGAATGGATTTGAATATATACAATAAGTCGAAATGTTAATGGATCGAACTAAATATATATAAATAACTTGCAACGTGTATTTAAAACATGTTCATTAAATATATATGTTTTCAAATTAGGTAAATACATGATAGTAACACTCGCTTAGTGATGCGATTGATATATAAAACGTTAGTACATAAATGAATTATATCTATTTAGATTTTAAAATAAAAACGTTGTATGATATAATATTTCTATTACGTAAACGATCTAAATTATATTTGGAAATATAATTGTCCTTGAAAAACTAAATGTTACATTATGTTTCAATTACATACAATCTGTACAAATTTATATTTTAATGAGTATATATATATATATATATATATATATATATATATATATATATGTATTTTACAAAGTGATAAAAATAATACTAACTTAAAACATTTGATTTAAAATATATATTTTATATAAACATCGAAACGTCAATTTTTAGAAGCAAATGATCATATCACTCAAATGTATAAGTTATATTTTAAATGATATAGTTTATCGATATTATAAGTCTAGTTAATAATAAAGGTACGTATCGCGTAAGGTAAAGTACTAGTTTTCTAAATGTATGAAAATGCGTTCGAGAAACCGAAACCGAGACTATAGTCATGTGACGACGTACAATTTGTTGGAACTAAAATTACGAGTTAACTATGTACGTAAATATAATATAATATATAATTAATTATATGAATTAAATATATTATAATATATATATATATAAGTATATATATATATATATATATATATATATATATATATATATATATATATATATAAATCGTCGGCAGCCATGAAATCATTGAGGGTGAGCTGGGACAGGTACCTCCGCGAATGCGGAGGTGTTTGCCTACAAATTACCTCGATTGCGGAGTTCATGGGTCCAGAAACGGGTCTATAAAACTCGAGTCTTTCGGCCGAAGTAAATCATCTATCTATCTCTCAATTACTCCGTAGTATATATTTATTTATATTATTATTATTATTATTATTATTATTAAGATTAATATTATTATTATTAATCGTATTTAGTAGTATTATTATTATCATTAGTATTATGCATAAAATACTACGACGAAGTCCTGAGCAAGTTATTTCAAAACGGGTTTTACGAGCGGGATAGAGCTAAGGAAATTATGGGTTATAGCTATGGAGGTTATGGGTATCGATCAGTGGTATGCTCATGAGGTCAACCTAGTGTTTATCGTCTCCGTTACGTCTACGTACATTTCCTGCAATATTGAATCTCAATATTGATACGTGAGCACTCATAACTTAAATTTTATATATTAATAGTATATCCCTGACTAGTGCTCGAGTATATAGGATTATGCATGCTTGTACATTTGATATTGTCATTAGATAGGTTATGTTGAATCCTGAATTAGTTACATATGCGGTTGAGATAAGGTATAAGATATGCATGTCATTGGAAAATTAGTGAAAAATTAAGAACTTTTCATTTAGATATCGAATGATTTCGATGAACGGATTAGAAGTTATAATCAATTAGATTATATATGATTTTATGTATTATTGTTAAAATGATTATTATTATTATTACTATCGCCGTTATTATCGTCGTTATAATCTAATTATTATTATTATTATTATTATTATTATTATTATTATTATTATTATTATTATTATTATTATTATTATCACCGCTATTAATAAAAGATATTATTATTAAACATTGTTATTTTTATTATTATTACTATCGTTATTATCGTTAAGATTATAATTAGTATTATTATTATTATTATTATTATTATTGTTATTATTATTATTATTATTATTATTATTATTATTATTATTATTATTATTATTATTATTATTATTATTATTATTATTATTATTATTATTATTATTTTTATTATTATTATTATCATTAAAATAGTTATTAGTATTATCATAATATTTATTATTATACTTAAAACTAATATTAGTAACATCTAATTATTATGATTATTATTATTATCATTTTTACGAACGCGATGTAATAGACGACTAAGAGCTATTAACAAATTGATTAGGAAATAATGAGTATAAGTATCATGATGAAACTAAAATATTGAAAGGTATTGATTTAGATAAAAAAAAATATGGTTTTCATTATTTTTATCATTATTATTATTAAAAAGTATTATAAATATTAAAACTATCATTTTTACAAAAATTATTATTTATAGGAATATCATTGTGAATATAAAATATCATTATCATTTTAATAAAAATTATCATTTTTCATAATATCATTTTTAGTAACTATAAATATTATTATTAGTAGAATAATAATAATTATTATTACAAAATAATACAACTTTTATTTACTATTATTATTATCGATATTATTTTATCAAATAAATAGGTGATACAAACATATTTTACTACGTGTAATATAATTACATTAATAATACCTATCATATTATTTTTATGATATTAAATAAACTTTATAAATTTTATTACTTAAGATATATAAAAGTATATTTTATTATATAAATTTTATTATAAAATTTTATTTATTAATAAATGAATTATAGTATTTACTCTAATAAATCTGTTAAAAATATTTAAATATATAAAATTACTATATTTAAACTATATAATATTCATGTATAAGATTTTGGAAATCATTTTGAGTCAAATTGACTTTTGTTTACTTTTGCATATTAGTCTCGAGCATTAGGATTGTGGTACACTATGACTTGACCTAATTGGTTAGACAAATATTGACAATCATATAAATATATATATACTTAATATAGGTTCGTGAATCTGAGGCCAACCTTGCACTTGTTCAATGACGTCATATATATTTTTACTACGAAATACAGTATTGTGAGTTTCATTTGCTCCCTTTTTAAATGCTTTTGCAATATATATTTTTGGGACTGAGAATACATGCGCATTTATAAATATTTTATAGCATAGACACAAGTAATCGAAACTACATTATATGGTTGAATGGATCGAAGCCGAATATGCCCCTTTTAGCCTTGTAATCTAAGAATTAGGGAATAGTACCCCTAATTGATGTGAATCCTAAAGATAGATCTATGAGCCTAACAAACCCCATCCGAGGTACGGATGCTTTAGTACTTCGACTTATTACTATACAGACGAAAGGATTCTGCATTGGGGATATTCTATATGCATCCTGTTAATGTCAGTTACCAGGTGTGTAGTGACCCGAACTTTTCCATGTTTATATATATTAAATGAAGTTGATATTTACATGATTAAATGTTTTCAACATGTTAAGCAATCAAACTTGTTAAGACTTGATTAATTGAAATAGGTTTCATGTAGATAATTGACCACCCAAGTTGACCGGCGATTCACGAACGTTAAAACTTGTAAAAACTATATGAATGATTTTTATACAGATTGTATGTCATTCAAAGATGAAATCTTGTGGTCTATTATTACGATTTGATATATATAGGTTAAACCTATAACTCACCAACATTTTTGTTGACGTTTAAAGCATGTTTATTCTCAGGTGATTATTAAGAGCTTCCGCTGTTGCATGCTAATTTATGGACAAGAGTTGGAGTCAGCATGCTTGTATAATAATGTTTAAAAACTGCATTCGAAGATTTAAATTGATGTGTAATATTATTGTAAACCATTATGTAATAATCGTGTGAAAACGCTATATTTTAGATTATCATTATTTGATAATCGTCGTAATATTTTTAAATCTTTATTGATAAAATAAAGGTTATGGTTTGTTTAAAAATCGAATGCAGTCTTTGAAAAACGTCTCATATAGAGGTCAAAACCTCGCAACGAAATCAATTAATATGGAACGTTTATAATCGATATGAACGGGACATTTCAGTTGGTATCCGAGTGTTGGTCTTAGAGAACCAGAATTTTGCATTAGTGTGTCTTACCGAGTTGTTAGGATGCATTAGTGAGTCTGGACTTCGACCGTGTTTTCTTCAAAAACGATTGCTTAACACTTTTTATTGGAAACTATATATTATTAACATGTAAATATTATGTGATATATTAATCTCTTAATATGTTTGATATTGTGTGATAGATGTCTACCTCTAGTACAAATCCCATCGACTCACCTAATAATAATGAAGAGTCTAATATATTTTGGGAAGATTCACAAAATCCCGAGGAGGAATCGGAAGAGGAGGAACCGGAAGAAGAGGAACCGGAAGAAGAGGAACCGAAAGAGGAGGAACCGGAAGAGAGGAACCAGAAGAGGAGGAAGAAATATTAATACCTACAGTTAAACGATTAAATAAAAGAAAATCCTCAACCAACGGACCAAAGTTAATAATGGTCAATGGTGTTTCCGCCGAGGAAACAAAATTTTGGGAAAATTACCAATTTTCTGATGAATCAGATCCCGACGAGGATTCCGATGATGTTATAGAAATTACCTCGACCCAATTTGAAAAAGCAAAAGAAAACAATAAGGGAAAAGGTATCAAAATAGAGAAACCTGATTACAACCCCGATGAACTTTATATATATCGTAAACACCCGTACTTCTTAAATTTTAACAATAACCTGGGAACCTCTAAGCCACCAGGTTTTTCTAAACCATTTGTGAAAATGACGGCTCGTATTAGGGGAGCACCATATATCCCTAGGAAATTAGCGAAACGAACCAAGTCCGAAGAAGAAGAAATGAGTGAGTCGGATTAAAGAGTTGTAATCATGTTGTGTAATATATGTAATATAGTGTGCTTGTGCTTTTATGATAAATGTAAAAATTGCTTGTATTGTTTGTTAAGTATTTTTTTATGAATCTTACCCTCGTCTATTTTTACAGTATAAAAACACAAAATGGATGTTAAGGATAGACAACCAAAATTTTTAGAAGACCTACCTGGGGACATGATCGATGAAATCTTGTATAGAGTCGGTCAGAATTCGTCAGCACAATTGTTTACGGAAAAATTAGTTTGTAGAATATTTGAAGAACGTTCCAGGCATGCCTTAGTTAATAAAAGGCTTTCCTTTGATAGATGGGGTATATCACATTGGGGAGACCATAAGTTGCGCCGTGTTTTCTTTAAAGCATTAAATGCGGGAAACCCAGAAGCAATTTTTCGCTACGGGTTGAGAACCTATTTTGACTCTACCTATCCCAACATAGGAATTCGTGCTTTAGAAAGAGCTTCTAACGTGCAACATAAAGAAGCATGTTATGCTTACTGGTTAGTGATGTTCGCTTCTCACCAAAGTGAGAAAAAGAACATCGGATTACAACTATTAAATAAAACATTCCCACAAGTGACAGACTCAGTAATTGGGGTGAGAAACAAGGTTTTTAGATTGTTACGAGGCTGTTGGGCATTACGTAACCCTCGTCCTTTTGACGACATTACAACATGTTGTCGAGCTACCGATCATAACGGTTACTTTCCACAAGACCAAGGATGGGAAGTAGTCTTAGTAAAACCAGAATGCATGACTTGTTTCCGGACTTATGAATTATGTATTTTTATTGCCTTTGCTGAACGACTTGCGTATTAACTAGGATTGTTGTCACAACTATTTTTTATCAAAATTATTGTGTGCTATATTTTATGCTATATGTAAAATAGCGATATTGTAAATTTGTAAAATATTGTATAAAAGTTTGAACCTAAAATTTATTGTAATCAGTTTTTCATATAGAATTGTAGTAGTTAAATTGTATGTTATCTACTAAGTATGAACTTAACGGGTAGGTACTACCCGAATTAAAACTTATAAAATGCTAATATGAAGAAAAAGCTTTTATAAATAAGTTCATATTATGCTACGAAATACTATTGACTACTCTTAATATTCTATATGATTAACTTAATTCTTTTGGCTATTATTGAAGGAAATGGCACCGACTACTCATCAGAACTTGAACATGAGCGAGGAAGACTTCCGTGTTTTTCTTACTACAAACATAGCCGCCGTGTAGGCCGCAATGCAAAATAACAACAATAACTCTGGTTCTAGCAGTGGAACTAATTCCACAAGAAATCGTGTCGGATGCTCCTACAGAGAATTCACTGCCTGCAAACCTTTGGAATTTGATGGAACTGAGGGTCCAATCGGATTGAAATGGAGGACAGAAAAGGTTGAATCGGTGTTTGCCATAAGTAAATGTACTGAAGAAGACAAAGTAAAGTACGCTACGCATACCTTCACAGGTACTACGTTAACATGGTGGAACACCTACCTCGAGCAGGTGGGACAAGATGTTGCTTACGCACTACCGTGGTCAGCATTCAAGCATTTGATGAACGAGCAGTACCGTCCCAGAAATGAGGTCAATAAGCTTAAGGTAGAGCTTAGAGGGTTACAAACACAAGGATTTGATATTACACGTACGAACGACGATTCACAGAGTTGTGTCTATTGTGTCCGGGAACGTTCGAAGATGAAGAAGAGAAAATTGACGCATTTGTAAAAGGGTTACCAGAAAGGATTCAAGAAGATGTGAGTTCACACGAGCCCGCTTCTATACAAAAGGCAAGTCGAATGGCTCATAAACTCATAAATCAGATTGAGGGAAGAATTAAAGAGCAGGCGGTCGAAGAATCCAACACGAAACAACTCAAGAGGAAGTGGGAGGAAAACGGTGACAAGAGTCACCAGTACAACTGTAGTGACCCGTTCTAATCCGTCTGGACGAAGTCACCTACATCTGGTTCCAGTGCGATGATCGACTTCAAATAATGTCTTTACAGTGAGCAATATGCACAGCGAAAGATTTCTTTCATACCTGAGAATAAACATGCTTTCAAGTGTCAACCAAAAGGTTGGTGAGTTCATAGGTTTATCTTAAAACAATAAAATTTATCATTTTGATAGACCACAAAATTTAAATTTTGCATGGTACAAATGAGCCCGAATCGTATACCCACCTGTAAAGTACATGCTATATCTTTTAAATACAGTACATCTTTCTCGTGTACGAAACCATTTTCATAAATCATAGTAACCGTACACATATCTTGTGCACAAAAATAACATACACATACCCTGTGTATAAAATCATTCTCTCGATATATAAGATTCACATCAACTGGTGGCAATTATCATGTCCACATAATTCAATGGTGGCAATTATCATGTCCACATAATTCAATGGTGGCAATTATCATATCCACATAATTCAATAATAATCCGCAGAATTTCTGTCTGCATAATAATTCATTCGAGGAATGTTTTGCTTGTGTCTATCTCGTCAAACATTTATAAAAGCAATTCATGTATTCTCAGTTCAAAATATATTTCAAAAGCATTTAATAAAGCAGTTATAAAAACAACGCATGTATTCTCAGTCCCAAAAATGTAAAAAATAAAAGGGAATCAAATGAACTCACCTAATGTATTTTGTAGTAAAAATACATATGACTATATTGAACAATGCAAGGTTGGCCTCGGATTCACGAACCTATATCAATTATATATATTAACTCATAGAATCAAATAATTCTACCTATATAATATTTATATATTAGTGTTGTAATTATATTTAAAATTTATACTAAATCTTATTTAAAGTATATATATTTTATTTACTTGTTATATCTTTTATTATAGGTTATCTATATTTATCAAATATTAATATAGCTTTAATAAGTATATTTTTATATGACTAACTTTTGTTGTAATAATAATAATATAGTGGTAACAATAATAATAGTAACATTTTAAAAGAAAAGTGATACTTTTAATTTTAATGATAATTCTAATAATAATCTTAATAATAATTTTAATACAAATGTTAATAATAATAATAATAATAATAATAATAATAATAATAATAATAATAATAATAATAATAATAATAATAATGATAATAATAATAATAATAATAATAATAATAATAATAATAATAATAATAATAATAATAATAATAATAATAATAATAATAATAATAATAATAATAATAATAATAATAATAATAATAATAATAAAAGGACTTGTGTATACCCTTCAAAACTTCGAGTAAAAAGAAATGCTTCAGACGGGACTCGAACTCAAGACCCTTCACTTAACCCCAACACCCTTAACCAATGGACTACCTGACACAATTCTGTTATAAATCATAACTAGATTCTATTTTACCCTTATTTTCCTGTTTCCATTTTCTTCTTATTCTTCAACATTTACTCGTTTCCTTTTCAGTCCACTATCAATGCATAAATTGATTCTTGGCCCAATAAAGTGTAAGCCCACCAGTATTTTAAAGTCCTTATAACCAATTATCAAGCCCGAATAATAGTAATTCAATAATTAAAATCGAATAGCAGTTTTGATCGTGTGGGTTTTGTGGTGCTGGACCGTAAAACAAAAACAGAAAAAATAACAACAGTAGCGACAACCTTTGCAGCTGCAATTATCGATTAGCATAGTAGCAGTAGCGAAATAGGGTTTTGGTTCTCCCTTGTTCACCATCGTTTTTATCATCATCACTACCATAATCGTCATCTTGTACTCGTAACTATCATCATCATCATTCTTCTTTAAAGCATCGCCATCATCATCTATTTCTCATCTCATCGTTATCTTACATAAAATCATGAATCATTCATCATTATCATCACGTTCCTTCTTGTATATCATCTTTTCTTTTTATCAGACATGGAATATAGAAACCGACCCAATAAGTAAGGGAAATTACGGATCAAGACTAACAAAGTAATCAAGTCCATTTGATAATTCTCTTAATTGTAAATCAAGTGTCGGTGGGGTTTGGTTTCCCTGATATGCTCGAACATGTACAGCAACAATCAAATTAAATATAGTTCTATATTTTAAACAAAAGAACTAACAAGTGGGTTTATTTGTCTAATATTTTGGTAGAGAAAATATGGAGTTGGTAGCTTGAAAGTAAAAGTGGGTCACGACTTGTTCCTTTCTTCCGTCATCATTCCATTTGAAAGTAATAATGCACATAATAGTATTAGAAATACCCAATGTGTATGTATTTGTGTGAGAGAAACAAAACGGTTTGAAATAGGAAAAGGAATCGTTCATATAGTAGCAGTGGTGTGGTTAGAGTTTGGCTTGAGGCTCGTTTGTTAAAAAAAAAAAATTTTGCAGCAATCTAATGGGTTTTTGGTTTATTTTGCAGGTCAAAAGGAACAATAAATAAACAGTTGTTGTAGCTCAAAGGTTGGAGTTCAAAGGAAACAGAAAATAGATTTATGCAATAGAACTATCGGAATGTTAGCGTTGATCATCGAAATAGGATTGCAACAGTAGTATTTTGCAACGAATCACGGTGATCACTTGGAGAAGGAGGTGATGGTTTGGCTTCGGTTGAGAGTATAAACAGACCCCAAAACAGTAGCTAAAGCTACTGTTCGATCAGCCATACCTAGACTATAGTAATAGTCGTAGAAATGGGGTAACAATGACGATGGTTTTCGTTTATAGACCTGAAAAGGTATATGGCAGTCGCAGTTGATTCGATTAGTAGGAAGAAATAAGAAGTGGTTTTTGATGGTGGCGTATTTGAGATGGTTTTCTAGTGATGTTGTGGGGTGATAGGTGGTGGAAGCTTGTACATGGTGAAGTAGTTATGGTTCATGTGATTTGAAGTCCACTAGGTTTATATATTGTAAGCAAATCTAAAATTTTATAAATAGAGACAGAGATCTAGAGAGAAAAAAAAATGAGTCATGTGATTTTGATGAATTATTAAGGTGGTCGAATACTACCAACAAGCAGAAGAAAATGGATCGAATAGCATGTGGAAGTTAGAATTGTATATTTGTTTGCTTTTGGAAAAAAGGAAAGGAAGAAGAAAAAAAATATAAAGTAATAGTGTGGATTTATGTTTTACATCCATATTTATTAGTATATTATATATAGAGGATAGATAGATGAAATCGATGGTGGCCAGTTGTAACAAAAAGAAATCAGTACTACTCTCAAAAGTTAACCAATTCACAATTCACAATTCACGGATATAATAATATGGAACAAGTGGGTTTGTTTCCAAATTCAAATATCACATACATAAACATATATATGAGTGGTAGACAAGAATAATATATTATAATAAAAAAAAATGTGCACATGATAAATAATAAAGTCGTCTCTCACTTGTTTAATTTGAAAGTACTCATTCACTTGTCCTGTATACTGATAGCTTAATAGGGTTAGTATTTCGTACTCCGTTGTCTATCAATGGCAGATAAAAGTTTCTCAGAAAAATTCCAAATTTTTAAATTAAATGTATTTCTTTATTTTGATCATTATGGTATAAAATTCGATCATTAACTATTAAATAAAAAATACATTAATTATTCACTCCCAACCCCCAAGCAAAATATAAAAAGTTTTAAACTTGACAAACAACATCTAAGTATATTACTAATAAGCCTAAAATTTATAGAACTCATTTTCGTATCACCGTTTATTTTAAAATAACATAAGTTCCTTTTTAACTCGTTTAATATCTATCAAATGACAATTGAGCGTTACTGTCGTTTATTAAATAACTTCGAAATCACAAAATATATATTCTATACACTTTATACATATATATATATATATATATATATATATATATACTCATTAAATATTAATTATTATATATTATTTTTATTTTTCAATACTGATTATAACAATTACAATATATAATATTTCTTTTTATAATATATATATATATATATATTTGTATATATATATTTAATTATATGCATATTTATATATTATATATTAAATTAATAATATTAAATATTCTTATATTATTTTATATATTTATTTTCAACAATTAACTCATATATTATTTCAAATAATATTTCAAATAAAATTATATATATAAATCTATTTACAAAGTAATTGTTCGTGAATCGTCTGGAGTAGTTGAAGGTCAATTGAATATATAAACATAGTTTCAAAATCTTTGAGACTCAACATTATAGATTTTGCTTATCGTATCAAAATCATATGAAGATTAAGTTTAAATTTGGTCGGAAATTTCCGGGTCGTCACAACAACAACAACTACAACAACAACAACAACAACAATTACAACCACAATCGCAACAACTATCCCAACAACCACAACAACAATCGCAACAATAACCGCAATCCTAACAATAACTACAACAAACGTCCCAACAACAACAACCACCACAACATCAACCATCCCAATAATAATAACAAAAGGCAAAAACCATGTCAGAGGTGTGAAGGATACCATCCGACTGGGTTTTGCAAGATAACGTGTACTAAGTGTAAGAGAGGTGGTCATAGCGCGACGAAGTGTGAAATCTACGGACCGGTGATTAACAAAAATAATGCAACGAGTAATGTCGGGACAAGTAATGCCGCTTTTATTTGTTATGGATGTGGAAAACCGGGCCACGTCAAGAGTAAATGCCCAAGCCAAGGAAATACTGATATTGCCCATTTTTCATACATTTATCATGGCAATATCTTTCATTTTTGGTCCTTCGGATACGGTTTTTAGCTATTATTCACGAGTATTTGGAAGTTTATGGTTTGAGAGCCGAGAAGTGATAATTTGAGTGTTTTACGATGTTCACGGCACGTTTTTAGCAGTTTCCAGGCCACCGGGTGATTTTGGTTATGATATTATCAAGTTATAAGTAAAAAAGGGCGAGAATAGCTGATTTCTAATGTGCGCGCCGCGCATACGGTTGCGCACCGCGCGAACAGTGCAATTCCAGATCAGAGATTTTAACTTTACGGGCATCATATCTGTTTTGTATTATGCGCGCCGCGCAGATTTTTGTGCACCGCGCAAATTGGGCCGACCTGCTATTTTTAGGGTATTTAAAGGCTGCAGTTTTTATTTTGAAGGGTTATCTTTTGGCAGCCGGTTTTTGGAGCTTAGAGGTGCGATTTTCTGCAACTTTTGGGGAATTCCAAGGTTCTTATAACGCTCCAATCATTACGATTTCAAGGATCGATCCAACCATTCTTCAAGATTTATCGTGTTAGGTTGATTCTTAATTATCCAAAGATGTTTTCTCTATTATTTATTACTTTGATTTTTATTGTTGCCATGATTATTGGCTAAGTTCTTTTATGCTTGTCTAGATTAATAACCTATGTATTGGATGCTATTTATCAGTTTATTATTCAATTTATGATGATTTGATGTTTGAATTAAAGAACCATTCTTATTGAAGCTAGACTTTTCGATTCAATTGGTTGTGTACTTGTTTGATAGGACGAGAGTTCATTAATTTAGTGCATTAATTTACAATTGGTTTGTCTTAATTGATTGTTTGCCTACTCGGAGACGAGGGTAAATTGAATTCAAAAGGCTAGACGAAATAGGGGTGAATTACACGCAACGAGAGTTGGTGTGATTGTGATTTAAGTCTTCATATCAGTTGAGCTGTTTAGTCACAATTAGGAAGTCTTAGGCTACGGGGAATTCCGTGTCGTGTAATCTTAATTGAAGTGTTTGCGTTGGGGAATTCCAGGTGAACCGATTAGATAATTCACATAAGTTAGATAATAACTGGGGCTTAATTTTAATGCATCCAATACTAGGTGAAAAAGGTCTAGACAAGCATTCGTTTCTCTAATTGTTTACAACTATCTTTATTTACTCTTTTGTTTGCTTTAAAGCTTAAACTAAAAACACCAAAAATATTGTTATTTCTTGTTATTAATTGAATCTATCTTGATTTGGCTAATCGTTAAATAGCCAACAAAAAAAATTATCTTGTTATTCAATTTTCTAGATTAACTTAGTTTACTTTATTAGTTACAACCTTAATTTTCACGTCTTAAACTGTCCTTGGAACGAACTTGGATTTACCAACTTAATACTATTGCACGATCGGGTACACTGCCCTTAGTGTGTAGTAATCCTTTTAACCGGTATTTCCCATTATAAATTTATAGACGCGATTTTACACATCAAGTTTTTGGCGCCGCTGCCGGGGACAGTTGTGTTGAAAATTAAGTTTGAAAATTAAGTTTGTTTTTAGTTAATTTTAACTGTTTATTTTATTTTAATTCTAATTGAGTCGGTGCGTTTAATCGGTTTGTTAGCTGTGTTCTTGCAGTTACAGGTAGTGCATGCCACACACGCGTTCTTCAAGTTCTCCGATTTTAACACCATTTGACGAGCCTGAAAGAGAGTTGTTGAAAGCCTTAAGTCAAGAGCAAAAGTCTAAAGTGGATTCTTCGCCGTCTTCGAGTGAAGTTGTAGTCAATTTGTTCAGTAACAACGATATTGTGGTGCCCGAGACACCACCAGAAGTTAACTCAGAAGAAGATTCTTACGTTTCGTCTGACACTTCAGATACTGAAGAAATGGCCGAAGAACCACCTCGTCCTCAGACTATGGCAGAAAAGTTGAAGGCCACCCGAGGAGGCCAAGGCAATTCGATTACTCAGCCGAATATTACTCAGCCTTTTCAAATTACAGGGCCGATCCTGAATTTGATTTCTTCTGATTGCCGATTCTATGGCAAAGATACCGAGGATGCTAACGAGCATCTTCGTAATTTTAATGATGTTTGTAACTTGTTTAAGCTACATGAGGTTGCCGACACTTCAATTAAGACAAGACTTTTCCCTTGGACTCTTAAGGGAGAAGCTAAGAGATGGTTAGATAAGCAACCAGAGGGTACGATTACATCTTGGGAGACTTTGGAAGATAAGTTTTTGTCGAAGTTTTTCCCTGCATCTCGAGCTGCTCGACTTCAAGCAGATATTTCTCAATTTAGACAAAAGAGCAGTGAGACATTGTTTGATGCTTGGGACCGTTTTGCTACTTTGTTACGCTCGTGTCCGCAACATGGGTTGAATGATTTACAGAAGGTTCAGATTTTCTACAAAGGTTGTGATATTCCTACGCGTCAGAGTATTGATCAAGCTGCAGGTGGTACGTTAATGGATAAGACTGAAGAAGAGGCGTTAGAGATCATTGAAAAGCAAGCTGCTTATTCTCATGAGTGGCATCAGGATCATGAATCTTACCCTTCAGCTTCAGTTAAGAGAACAGAGACTATAGGTACAGGTGCTTATGATGATTTTGGGTCTTTCAGTGCTAAGTTGGATTCGTTTGGTAGGAATTTGGAGAAAATGAACAAGGATATTCATGGTATGAAGGTTGGTTGTGAATACTGTGGAGGTTTGCATCTGGGCAAAGATTGTGATGCGGGTTTGACTATGAATCAGAAAGAAGAGGTCAACTATATTAGTCAGCAGAATAACAATCAGTTTCAGGGACGTGCTCAGTTTAATAGGAATTTCAATAATACTTATAATCCGCAAGGTAATCAGGGTTCGAGGTTCCAACCGGGTTCTAGTGGAGGTTTTCAGCAGCAAGCACCCGGTTATTTTCAGAAACCACAGGTCGAAGAGAAAAAGTCCAACCTTGAGGCTATGATCGAGAAGTTAGTGATATCTCAGACTCAACTTGTCACTACCGTTACTCAGAATAATGAAAAGAATGACCAAATGTTTCGGAATCAACAAGCAGCTATTCATAATCTAGAACAACAGATTGGTCAACTTGCTAATAAGAATAGTGAGAGAAAACCGGGGGAGTTACCGAGCAAGACGGATACTAACCCGAAAAACGGGCATGTTAATGCTATCACCACCCGAAGTGGTTTAGCATATTATCCACCGAGGAAGCCCGACGAGTATGATTTGAGGGTACCGTTAGTTATTGATAGTGAGCCGGTTGTTGAAAGTGAACCGGAAAGGGAGAAGGAGCCGGAACAGGTGGCTGAAAAAGTTGTTAAGGAACCGGTTACTGTTGCTGCTAAACCGGTAGTTAGAGAGTATCAACCACCACTCCCATTCCTGAGGAAACAGAGATTGGAGAAGCTAGAGGCCGAAAAGTCCAAGTTCATGGACTTGATTAAAAAAGTTAACATAAATATGCCTTTTATTGATGTTATTGCAGGTATGCCTAAGTATGCAAGGTTTCTCAAAGATTTGGTGACTAACAGGCAGAAGCTGAAGAACGTGTCTTCAGTCAGGTTGAATGCCGCATGCTCAGCGGTTGTTGCAAACAAGCTTCCCGAGAAGCTTGAAGATCCTGGAAGTTTTACCATTCCTTGTTTACTTGGTAATTTGGACTGTATGAGGGCTTTGGCGGATTTGGGGGCTAGCATTAATTTAATGCCTTATTCTATTTACTTAAAGCTAGACCCCGGGGAGTTAAAACCCACGCGTATGGCTGTGCAGCTAGCCGACCGCTCTATTAAATTCCCTCGTGGAATCATAGAGAATATGCTAGTGAAGACCGGGTCGTTAGTTTTTCCGGCGGATTTTGTGGTTTTGGATATGGAAGTGGATGAAAGGATTCCACTAATTTTGGGGCGGCCATTCTTAAATACTGCTAGGTGTATGATTGATGTGTATGGCCAAAAGCTGACCCTTAGGATAGATGATTTGAGTGCAACATTCTCAATCGACCATGCTTTAAAATACCCTGGCTACACTGATGATACATGTTATTTTCTTAACACTGTGAATGTCCAGTCTGAGTTTTTGCAGGAATTCCCAGAGTTACAGGGTTCAGGAGAATGCTCATTGGTTGAGATTGATGAGGATGTGCAGGTTGAGGAGGTGGATATTTTAACCACCTTGATGGAATACGGCTATGAGCCGAGTGAAGAGGAGTTCAAAGAACTCGAACGTGATTCAAATTACCGGAGCAAGTCTTCAATTGAAGAACCTCCCGAGCTTGATTTAAAGCCACTTCCAGATCATTTGGAATACGCTTACTTGCATGAGGAATCTAAGCTTCCGGTAATTATTTCTTCTTCTCTTTCAGCAGGTCAGAAAACTGAGCTTGTTACTATGCTAAAGGCCCATAAACTGGCCATTGCATGGAAGATTCACGACATTAAGGGTATTAGTCCCTCCTATTGCACCCACAAAATTCTAATGGAGGATAACTCCAAACCTGTGGTGCAACGCCAAAGGAGGTTGAACCCGCACATGCAAGATGTCGTGAAGAAAGAGATCATAAAGCTCCTTGATGCAGGTCTGATTTACCCGATTTCTGACAGTCCATGGATTAGCCCGGTACACTGTGTACCTAAGAAAGGTGGTATGACTGTTACCACTAATGATAAAAATGAGTTAATTTCCACTCGGACTGTCACGGGGTGGCGTGTTTGTATCGACTACCGTAAGTTGAACGACGCCACACGTAAAGACCACTTCCCGCTACCTTTCATGGATCAAATGCTAGAGAGGTTGGCGGGAAACAGTTTCTATTGCTTTCTCGATGGTTTCTCGGGCTATTTTCAAATTCTTATTTCGCCCGAGGACCAAGAGAAGACCACTTTCACGTGCCCGTATGGCACGTTCTCATATCGACGCATGCCCTTTGGCCTTTGCAATGCTCCGGCCACTTTTCAAAGGTGCATGATGGCCATATTCCATGACATGATCGAAGATTGCATGGAGGTGTTCATGGATGACTTCTCGGTCTTCGGTGACACTTTCGATTCATGCCTTCTTAATTTAGAACGGATGTTGGTCAGGTGCGAAAAATCTAATCTTGTGCTCAACTGGGAGAAGTGCCATTTCATGGTTCAAGGGGGCATCGTTCTCGGGCACAAGATTTCTAAAAACGGTATAGAGGTGGATCCCGCAAAGGTTACCGCTATTAAGAACCTTCCACCTCCTACCGATGTTAAGGGTGTTAGGAGTTTCCTCGGGCACGCCGGTTTTTACCGGCGATTCATTAAAGATTTTTCTAAGATTGCCAACCCGATGAATAAACTCCTTGAAAAGGACACCCCGTGGAACTTCTCTGACGAGTGCCAAAAGGCATTCGAGCTTTTGAAGGAGAAACTAATCAATGCACCAATCATAATTGCTCCGAATTGGTCCCTTCCGTTCGAGCTTATGTGCGATGCATCTGATTTCGCTGTTGGCTCAGTTTTGGGTCAAAGGGTCGAGAAGCATTTCCGACCCATTTACTATGCAAGCAAGACCTTGCAAGGAGCGCAATTAAATTATACTACCACTGAAAAAGAGCTCCTTGCGGTGGTCTTTTCGTTTGATAAGTTCCGGTCCTACTTAGTCTTGTCTAAGACTATTGTCTTTACGGACCATTCTGCTCTAAAGTACCTTTTTGCTAAACCGGATGCAAAACCCCGACTTCTTAGATGGATCTTGCTTTTGCAAGAATTTGATGTTGAGATCCGGGACAAAAAGGGTGCCGAGAACTTAGCGGCCGATCACCTTTCACGTCTTGAGAACCCCTCCCGTGAGGTTCTCGATGAGACTGCTATTCATGATGATTTTCCCGATGAATATCTCATGAAGGTGGAAGAGTGTGAAGACCCTTGGTTCGTTGATTTTGCGAATTACTTGGTTGGTGGATTCTTAGAGAAGGGTTGGTCACATCATAAACGTAAGAAGTTCTTTAGTGACCTTAAGTATTATTTTTGGGAGGACCCTTATCTCTTTAGGCGGTGTTCCGATGGAATGATCCGCCGGTGTGTTTCGGGAGAAGAGTGCGAGCGCATTCTTGTCCAATGTCATTCTGGTCGGACAGGTGGGCATTATGGTCCCCAAGTTACGGGGCGAAAAGTCTTTGAGGCCGGTTTTTATTGGCCTACTATCTTCAAGGATGCCCACCGGATTTGTCAATCGTGTGATGCTTGTCAACGGGCGGGCCAAATCACCCAACGAGACGAGATGCCTCAAAATGTCATCCAAGTTTGTGAGGTTTTTGATATTTGGGGGATTGATTTCATGGGCCCGTTTCCGAAGTCGAATAATAAGCTCTACATTCTTGTCGCTATTGATTATGTATCAAAATGGGTTGAAGCACAAGCTTTGCCCACTAATGATGCAAGGGTTGTAGTGTCGTTCTTAAAATAGCTCTTTTCTCGGTTTGGTGCCCCGAAAGCTTTGATTAGTGATCGGGGAACTCACTTTTGTAACGCCCAACTTGAAAAGGTGTTGAAGCGATATGGGGTAACCCATAGAGTTTCGACATCTTACCATCCTCAAACGAACGGGCAAGTCGAAAATACCAACCGAGCTTTGAAGAGAATTCTTGAGAAAACTATTGGTTCTAATCCTAAGGAGTGGTCATTTAAACTCGATGATGCCTTATGGGCATTTAGAACGGCGTACAAAACGCCAACCGGAACCACTCCTTTTAGGTTACTTTATGGGAAAGCGTGTCATCTCCCGGTGGAGATTGAACACAAGGCTTTTTGGGCTCTAAAGACGAGCAATCTTGATCTAAAGGAGGCGGGTCGCCTTCGGTTGAGTCAATTGAACGAGTTAGAAGAGCTAAGGCTCGATGCGTATGAGAACTCGTTGATTAGTAAGGAAAGGTCAAAGAAGTGGCACGATAGTCGTTTGAAAGATCCTAAAGAATTTAAGGAAGGAGATCGTGTACTTCTTTTTAATTCGAGGTTTAAGTTGTTTCCCGGAAAGTTGAAATCAAAATGGTCAGGACCTTTTGTTGTTCGAAAGGTTTATTCTCATGGAGCGGTTGATTTGGTAAATTCAAAGGGAGAAGAGTTCAAGGTTAACGGTCATCGATTGAAACACTATGTCGATGGACCGCAAGAGGTGGATGATGAGATTAAACTCATCTTTACCTCAAACGTTGCGTGATAATCTTTGGTAATTTTGTTGTTGTAAATTTTGTAAATTATTTTTGTAGTTTGCGTTTTTATGCTTGAAATAGGTACAATATGATCTACGGTAAAGTATTGGCACAAGGGAATGGAATGTGATGGAGTAAAATGAGTTTTATTTGAAAAATTGGTGAAAAATTCGAGTTCCAGGATCCGCGCGCCGCGCAAATAGTGCGCACCGCGCAAAATATAGTATCCCAAAACTGGCGAATTTCTGATATCAATTTACACTGTTTGCGCACCACGCAACTGTTTGCGCACCGCGCAGTTTTTCAAAGTGCATTCGCGCGCCGCGCTTGTTCTGCGCACCGCGCATATGGGCAAACTGCTGTATTCGCTGTTTTTAATGACCCGAATCAAAATAATTAAACCCGAATTTCAAACGGGTTCGGTCGTTTTTTAGGGGTTTATAACCTTATTTTAGCCCACTTTACACCTACTCTAACACACACAAACACAAACAACCGATCTTCAAGCTAGGGTTTTCAATTTTTCAAAAAGTTTCTTGTGATTTTATCTCAAACAACTTGTGAATCATGCCTCCTAGGGTCCGTTTCTCTTATTCTTGCACTTAATTTCATCTTTAATTGTGTTTGTTATGCTTTAAATTGATGATTAATTGAAATTCAAGTGTGGGGTTAACCATAAATTGCTTAATGCTTAATTGTTCACATGTTTAGTGTTGATAATGCCTAGTATGCTTAATTTGTGAGTTGTTTGCATATGATTAGTGCATATCATTGTTGCTAGGGTTTGTGTTAAGATTAAATCCGAATTTTGATCTTTAATTTTGGGGTTTTTGTGTGTGAAGTGATTAATTGATTTATTGGAAGTAGTTCATGATAGTGTGGGGTAATTTGGGCGGGTCAAGTTTAAAGTTTCTTGATTTTGAATGTTGTGAGTTGATATTGCTAAATACATTGATAGTTTTGAGTATGTTGGAGTATGTTAAGAGTTGTTCTTGTGTTAAAGTTGTTTTTAAGGATGCATTTGAATTGGTTAAGTTTTATGTGTATGAATGGTTAAGACTAGTAAATTTGGAAAAGTGAAATTCCTTGTTAAATCTTTATGCTAGCTTTCCATGTCGTATGAGTTGTTATTGAATTTGTGGGATTAGTTGGTTTTGTTTGAAATGAAAGTTAGTGCTAATTTGAAAACATGCTCTTATGTGTTGTTTAATTGGAAAAGGTGAATTACTAAAGTAAGAGGTTGTTTGCGAGGTTATGCTTAGCTAACACTAACTTTTGAGTTTTTGTGGTTGTTTTGTGGTTTAAAATTATGAATGCAGGGACAAACTAAACGTTCTAGAACGGGTCCAAGTACTTCGGAACAACCACCTCAAGAGGATCCAAGGGATTGGATCGAGTTTGTTAGGAATGAATATCCCACCGAGTTTTCAAGGGTTGATAGAAGAGTTATTGGGTTGACTTGGTATTTTGAGTGGAGCTTCCTTGAGGAAGCCGAATGTCATAGGGATTTTGAGCGGTTATTGATGGTTTCTTCCAACAACACGAATCTTCGCCCTTGGGAGAGAGTGTTTTCGCTTAATGACGATATTTATCCAGTTTTGGTTAAAGAATTCTTCTCTTCGTTAGCGGTTTCGGGTTCACGAAACCCACTTGAACGTACTTATATGCAGTTTCGTCTTGGAGGTAAAAATCAATCGTTAAGTCGGGCTCAAGTGGCAAAAGCTTTGGATTTATATCCGGAGTTAGATGATATACGACTTAAAAATTATTTGGCAAGAACCGAATACTACAAGCAAGAACCGTTTGATGATAATGCGTTTTGGGGAAGTATAACCGGGGGTGAACAATTCAATGCGGGACGAGTTGGGTATGAAAGAATAAAGCTTCCGTTTGATAGGTTGTTACAGAGTTTGATTGCAACTACCTTTAACGCGCGGGTGAATGGTAACGAGAAACCAAATAAGAAGGATCTTTGGTTCATGGATCAAATTAAGCGAAAGAAACATACCGATATCGTTGGTTCTATCGGTTCTTATTTGAGTAAGTGTGCGAATGAGATGGCGAGTGGTAAGAAGCTTCTTGGGTGTCATTACATTAGTAAGTTTGCAAAAGCTTTGAATGTTGATTTGAGTCTGTTGGTTCCGACGGATCAGGGTATGCCTGTTTTTGGGTCGTTGTTCTACACGAATGGGAGAATTTTGATGCCCGGTTTTAATAATCGTTTGGTCTTGTATCGGGAGCCCGTAGGTACTAGTGCAGCGGGTACAAGTGCAGCTGGGGCTGCAGGGGGTTCAGCACCGGGCCCGAGCGCGGGTTCGTCGGCAGGTGCATATGTTGCGGGTTCTTGGCACCCAAGTCAGCAAAGTTGGGATAGTTTGGTTAGCGGTGTGAGTCAAATACGGTTGGATTATGGTGATCTTTCAGGACATTTGGAGAACCATGTGGTTCAGTATGGTATTGATCGTTCGGATAACATAGACTTTCAAGAACAGGTGCGTAGGCATCATTCAGCGATTGAGCGACATAATACCGACGTTAGTACGCATAATGATCGAATGTGGCAAAGTCAGCAACGCATGGAGGATAGGATGAATGAGTCGGTTCACGACCAGCGGTGGTTAGCATACGGTAATGACTGGCAACGTCATAACGATCGCCTCTATTACCATGATCCAGAGAATTATTTTGGTACCATTGCTCAGCAACCAGTTTACTATCGAAGTGAAGTTAGGCCTCAAGTTGAGGCCCCCATTTATGATGAGAGGGAGAGATTGCAGGATGCACAGCGCAGATATGAGCAGCAGTACCCGTACGACAGCTGGCCGTATGATGGGTTTCAGTGATGAGGGCCTGCGTGCCCGTAGATCTTGTTGTATTTGTTTTAGACTATTTTCATTTCGATTTGGTTGTACTTGACTATTTTTATTTTTCGTATGATGTACTTTGAGACCTATTAAGGGCAAGGCGTTTCGGTACCGGGTGGTACCACCTTGCCCATTTATGTATTTGGTGTGTTTTTCTTTTTCATAGGTTGTTGGTGAAACAGTTTTTCAAGTCTGGCATTAAGTTCAGCAAAACTACCTGAGTGATGATATTGGTGTGAGGATCGGGAATGGACGATGTTCTTATGCTGGCAGTCAGTTCAGCGCCATCTGTCACTGTCATTCCACGATCTGTGGTTATGCTCGATAAGTTTTTATTTTTCTTACCCTTTTGATTTTAATCCATTTTTGATCTCAAGTGATGGGGACATTACTTGATCTCAAGTGTGGGGTGGGGGATGTAAAATCTCTCGGGTTGGTTATTAATAGAATCATCATTATTTTGGTTTTGATATTTAAAGGACTTGACGTTTCACGGGGTTTTGGTCGTAAAAAAAAAATTGAAAAATTTAGGGAAAAATAAAAAAAATGAAAAATTAGTTATTGAAAAGAAAAAAAAAAATATATAAAATCTAGTCAAAAATTCGACCAAAACCCTTGTTTAAGTATGGCTTGGTATTTATATTTAATGATGTTTAAAGAAGCCAAAGTTGTTTTACATGTTCATTACCATTGAACATGAAATCCTACTAGTTCGGGGAACTAAATAGTAGGTCACCTGTACCAAAACGGGTGTAAACCGTGAGAGAGCGGTGATTGCATAGCGTGATTGTGACCGAATCACGTGCCAGATCAAAAACTTTTGGTTACTTGGTATAGCAGACTTCCGAAACTATATCATTTTATTATTACATCATCTAATGGTGTGATACTGTGGGAAGAGGAGCCTTGAGCTTCACCAGTGCTGTCCTTTTTAGGAGCAATAGCTACGTGCTTGTGTTTGCTTAGACAACACAACCCATAGTCAAAAGCTATGGAACCCGAAGGTTTTCGGGATTTATCGGGAGTAAAGTCTTCCGAAAGTGCTTCAAAACCGGTGTCAATTGAAATATATTGGCACTTCCGAGTGACTCAGATCCACTCATTAAGGAAGTAAAGTCTTTCGACCGTTCTACTTGGTACGTATACCTCTTAAGCGTGCCATTTCATTACCCATCATATCACGATGAGGTACCGTTATAGGAGAAAGTCTTGAACTTTCAAAACATGTTCATTATTTTGAATGTGAAAGCCTACATGAACATAACAGTTCATACGTAGGTCACTTGTACAAAAACGGGTGTCAACCGTATGAACGGTGATTGGATCGTGTGGTCGAAGCCGGGCCATACGCTAGATCGAAAACTTTATAGGGCGGTCTTCATTGTTTCTCCTAACAAGGACAATGTATGCGCTCGACCACCTTTTATGACCATACAGGATGTATCCATTCCATCCTAAAGGGAGTCAAGTCTCCCGAACGACACACTTGCTGATTCATTTTAGAAGTTGTAGTCCAGACCAGTTGTAGGGTGACGAAAAGTCTTGAAAAGTCATTGCTAAAATCGACTGGAAATCTACCAGGCCTCAACATCAAACAGGGAAACTGGTAGTCGAAGCTTATCTCAATGAGGGAGATTTGCTAGCTTAATGGGAAGCGCACCATGATACACAAAATGTCAGTGATTGATCAGATTCCCAGTGGATAACCTCCGGAAAGGTAAGATATCAGCTTTTAAGCCTGATGAACCTCAATCTTTATGGTTGACTTAACGGATTAGACGGTTACCTCATAACCATCGATGATATCCGGACGTAATGTGTATCCTCCTAAGCACATTATTTTCTACCGACATCTCGCGATGTTAGGTACTGTGGGAGGCATTGGCTTGACCAATTGCGGGGTAGCCCGTACGGTTCTTTGGTTCGTTGGTTTCACCTTCTCGGCTCATGATTTTCATTTGTATCCCTTGTTTCACATATTTGAAGACGTTATCAGGTTCGAGATCCTCTACATTTATTTGGATTATATATTTGGTACATTTGTTCAAGTTATCATTATAGTGCCGATTGCTTTATTTGGGGATTTTTTGGAGATTTTGGGGATTACAAGTGGAAGTCATGTTGTTATTATGTTCTTATTAAACCGTGCCCACGCTAGTTGTCTTTTTGGTTCATGTTCGTTGGTTCTTCTTACGCTTATGAAGGCGTTATTATTGAGTTGAAGATTATTTTCGAGTCGACTTTGCTTGAGGACAAGCAAGACTCTAGTGTGGGGTGATTTGATATTGCCCATTTTTCATACATTTATCATGGCAATATCTTTCATTTTTGGTCCTTCGGATACGGTTTTTAGCTATTATTCACGAGTATTTGGAAGTTTATGGTTTGAGAGCCGAGAAGTGATAATTTGAGTGTTTTACGATGTTCACGGCGCGTTTTTAGCAGTTTCCAGGCCACCGGGTGATTTTGGTTATGATATTATCAAGTTATAAGTAAAAAAGGGCGAGAATAGCTGATTTTTAATGTGCGCGCCGCGCATACGGTTGCGCACCGCGCGAACAGTGCAATTCCAGATCAGAGATTTTAACTTTACGGGCATCATATCTGTTTTGTATTATGCGCGCCGCGCAGATTTTTGCGCACCGCGCAAATTGGGCCGACCTGCTATTTTTAGGGTATTTAAAGGCTGCAGTTTTTATTTTGAAGGGTTATCTTTTGGCAGCCGATTTTTGGAGCTTAGAGGTGCGATTTTCTGCAACTTTTGGGGAATTCCAAGGTTCTTATAACGCTCCAATCATTACGATTTCAAGGATCGATCCAACCATTCTTCAAGATTTATCGTGTTAGGTTGATTCTTAATTATCCAAAGATGTTTTCTCTATTATTTATTACTTTGATTTTTATTGTTGCCATGATTATTGGCTAAGTTCTTTTATGCTTGTCTAGATTAATAACCTATGTATTGGATGCTATTTATCAGTTTATTATTCAATTTATGATGATTTGATGTTTGAATTAAAGAACCATTCTTATTGAAGCTAGACTTTTCGATTCAATTGGTTGTGTACTTGTTTGATAGGACGAGAGTTCATTAATTTAGTGCATTAATTTACAATTGGTTTGTCTTAATTGATTGTTTGCCTACTCGGAGACGAGGGTAAATTGAATTCAAAAGGCTAGACGAAATAGGGGTGAATTACACGCAACGAGAGTTGGTGTGATTGTGATTTAAGTCTTCATATCAGTTGAGCTGTTTAGTCACAATTAGGAAGTCTTAGGCTACGGGGAATTCCGTGTCGTGTAATCTTAATTGAAGTGTTTGCGTTGGGGAATTCCAGGTGAACCGATTAGATAATTCACATAAGTTAGATAATAACTGGGGCTTAATTTTAATGCATCCAATACTAGGTGAAAAAGGTCTAGACAAGCATTCGTTTCTCTAATTGTTTACAACTATCTTTATTTACTCTTTTGTTTGCTTTAAAGCTTAAACTAAAAACACCAAAAATATTGTTATTTCTTGTTATTAATTGAATCTATCTTGATTTGGCTAATCGTTAAATAGCCAACAAAAAAAATTATCTTGTTATTCAATTTTCTAGATTAACTTAGTTTACTTTATTAGTTACAACCTTAATTTTCACGTCTTAAACTGTCCTTGGAACGAACTTGGATTTACCAACTTAATACTATTGCACGATCGGGTACACTGCCCTTAGTGTGTAGTAATCCTTTTAACCGGTATTTCCCATTATAAATTTATAGACGCGATTTTACACATCAAATACAAATGGGCAAAGCCGTGGAAGAGTCTTCAACATTAATTCGGCAGAAGCGCAGGAAGACCCGGAGCTTGTTACGGGTACGTTTCTCATTGACAATAAATTTGCTTATGTTTTATTTGATTCGGGTGCGGATATAAGCTATATGAGTAGAGATTTTTGTGTGCTAAATTAAGTTGTCCATTGACGCCTTTGGATAATAAATTTTTACTTGAATTAGCAAACGGTAAATTAATTTCAGCAGATAATATATGTCGAGATAGAGAAATTAAACTGGGTGATGAAACGTTTAAGATTGATTTAATAGCAGTCGAGTTAGGGAGTTTTGATGTAATAATTGGCATGGACTGGTTGAAAAAGGTGAGAAGCAGAGGCCGTTTGTTACAAAAATGCGATTCGCATTATGCGCAAAAAAGGAAAACCTTTAATGGTGTACGGAGAAAAGAACAACGCGAAGTTAAATCTTATTAGTAGTTTGAAGGCGCAAAAACTAATAAGAAAAGGTTGCTATGTCATTCTAGCACACATCGAAGAAGTCAAACCTGAAGAAAAGAACATCAGTGATGTGCCCGTCGCAAAAGAATTTCCCGATGTATTTCCGAAAGAATTACCGGGACTACCTCCACACCGATCTGTTGAATTTCAAATAGATCTCATACCAGGAGCTGCACCAATAGCTCGTGCTCCATACAGACTCACACCTAGCGAAATGAAGGAACTCCAAAGCCAATTACAAGAAATTTTAGAGCGTGGTTTTATACGACCAAGCAAATCACCGTGGGGAGCTCGTGTTTTGTTTGTCAAAAAGAAGGATGGTACATTCAGATTGTGTATCGACTACCGGGAGTTGAACAAACTTACCATCAAGAACAGTTATCCACTATCGAGAATCGATGATTTATTTGATTAACTACAAGGCTCGTCAGTTTATTCGAAGATCGATTTACGTTCCGGGTATCATCAAATACGGGTGAAGGAGGATGATATTCCAAAGACTGCTTTCAGAACGCGTTACGGTCATTACGTGTTTATGGTTATGTCATTTGGATTGACTAACGCACCAGCTGTATTCATGAACCTCGTGAACCGAGTGTATGGGCCATAGCTTGACAAATTTGTCATTGTTTTCATCGATGACATACTCATTTACTCAAAGAATGATCAAGAGCACGAAGAACATTTGAGAAAAGTGCTAGAATTATTGAGGAAGGAACAACTGTACGCAAAATTTTCAAAGTGTGCATTTTGGTTGGAAGAAGTTCAATTCCTCGGTCACATAGTGAACAAAGAAGGTATTCAAGTAGATCCGGCAAAGATTGAAACCACTGAAAAGTGGGAAACTCCAAAAACTCCGAAGCATATACGCCAATTTTTAGGACTGGTTGGTTACTACAGAAGGTTCATCCAAGATTTTTCCAAAATGGCAAAACCCTTGACTGCATTAATGCATAAAGGGAAGAAATTTGAATGGAAGGATGAGCAGGAGAAAGCGTTTCAATTGTTGAAGAAAAAAGTTAACTACGGCACCTATATTGTCATTGCCTAAAGGGAACAATGATTTTGTGATATATTATGACACCTCAAAGCAAGGCCTCGGTTGTGTATTAATGCAACGAACGAAGGTAATTGCTTATGGGTCTAGACAATTGAAGATTCACGAGCAGAATTATACGACACACGATTTGGAATTGGGCGCTGTTGTTTTTGCATTAAAGACTTGGAGGCACTACTTATATGGGGTCAAAAGTATTATATATACCGACCACAAAAGTCTCCAACACATATTTAATCAGAAACAACTGAACATGAGGCAATGTAGGTGGATTGAGTTATTGAATGATTACGATTTCGAGATTCGTTACCACCCGGGGAAGGCGAATGTGGTAGCTGATGCTTTGAGTAGAAAGGACAGAGAACCTATACGAGTAAAAGCTATGAATATAATTATTCATACTAACCTTACTACTCAAATAAAGGAGGCGCAACAGGGAGTTTTAAAAGAAGGAAATTTGAAGAATGAAATACCCATAGGATCGGAGAAACATCTTAACATTCAGGAAGATGAAACCCGGTATAGGGATGAAAGAATTTGGGTACCAAAATTTGGAGATGTAAGAGAAATGGTACTTAGGAAAGCACATAAAACCAGATACTCAATACATCCCGGAGCGGGAAAGATGTACAAAGATCTCAAGAAACACTTTTGGTGGCCAGGTATGAAAGCCGATATTGCTAGATACGTAGGAGAATGTTTGACGTGTTCTAAGGTCAATGCTGAACATCAGAAACCATCAGGTCTACTTCAACAACCCGAAATCCCGGAATGGAAATGGGAAAACATTACCATGGATTTCATTACTAAATTGCCAAGGACTGCAAGTGGTTATGATACTATTTGGGTAATAGTCGATCGTCTCACTAAGTCAGCACACTTTCTGCCAATGAGAGAAGATGATAAAATGGAAAAATTGACACGTTTATACTTGAAGGAAGTTGTCTCCAGACATGGAATACCAGTCTCTATTATCTCTGATAGGGATGGCAGATTTGTTTCAAGATTTTGGCAGACATTACAGCAAGCATTGAGAACTCGTCTAGACATGAGTACTGCCTATCATCCACAAACTGATGGGCAAAGTGAAAGGACGATACAGACCCTTGAAGACATGCTACGAGCATGTGTTATTGATTTCGGAAACAGTTGGGATCGACATCTACCGTTAGCAGAATTTTCCTAAAACAACAGTTACCATTCGAGTATTGAGATGGAGTCGTTTGAAGAAATTTATGGTAGAAAATGCAGGTCTCCGATTTGTTGGAGTGAAGTCAGAGATAGACAATTTACGGATCCGGAGATAATCCAAGAAACTACCGAGAAAATCTTTCAAATTCAACAACGATTGAAAACCGCCCAAAGTCGACAAAAGAGCTACGCAGATAGTAAAAGAAAACATATAGAATTTGAAATTGGTGACATGGTCATGCTTAAGGTTTCACCTTGGAAAGGCATTGTTCGATTTGGTAAACGGGGAAACTAAATCCAAGGTACATTGGACCATTCAAGATTATAGATCGTGTCGGACCAGTAGCCTACCGACTTGAATTACCTCAACAACTCGTCGGTGTACATGATACTTTTCACGTTTCGAATCTGAAGAAATTCTTAGCCAAAGAAGATCTCACTATTTCTTTAGACGAAATCCAAATCAATGAAAAACTTCAATTCATTGAAGAACCAGTCGAGATAATGGATCGTGAGGTTAAAGGACTTAAGCAAAACAAAATACCAATTATTAAGGTTTGATGGAATGCTCGTAGAGGACCCGAGTTCACCTGGGAGCGTGAAGATCAAATGAAGCTGAAATACCCGCACCTATTTCCAGAAGATGCGTCAACACCTCCAACTGCTTAAAAATTTTGGGACGAAATTTATTTAACGGGTAGGTACTGTAGTGACCCGAACTTTTCCATGTTTATATATATTAAATGAAGTTGATATTTACATGATTGAATGTTTCCAACATGTTAAGCAATCAAACTTGTTAACACTTGATTAATTGAAATAGGTTTCATGTAGACAATTGACCACCGAAGTTGACCGGCGATTCACGAACGTTAAAACTTGTAAAAACTATATGAATGATTTTTATACAGATTGTATGTTATTGAAAGATGAAATCTTGTGGTCTATTATTATGATTTGATATATATAGGTTAAACCTATAACTCACCAACATTTTTGTTGACGTTTAAAGCATGTTTATTCTCAGGTGATTATTAAGAGCTTCCGCTGTTGCATGCTAATTTATGGACAAGAGTTGGAGTCAGTATGCTTGTATAATAATGTTTAAAAACTGCATTCGAAGATTTAAATTGATGTGTAATATTATTGTAAACCAATATGTAATAATTGTGTGAAAACGCTATATTTTAGATTATCATTATTTGATAATCGTCATAATATTTTTAAACCTTTATTGATAAAATAATGGTTATGGTTTGTTTAAAAATCGAATGCAGTCTTTGAAAAACGTCTCATATAGAGGTCAAAACCTCGCAACGAAATCAATTAATATGGAACATTTATAATCGATATGAACGGGACATTTCAAGGTGTTCACCATATGAATAATTTTTATCTCTATGCAGTTTGCGAAATGCCTGATATTAGATGATATTTATGAAAAATGGAAATGAAAATCTTGTGGTCTATTAAAATGATGAAAATGATCGATTATGATAAACTAATGAACTCACCAACCTTTTGGTTGACACTTTTAAGCATGTTTATTCTCAGCTATTAAAGAAATCTTCCGCTGTGCATTAGCTCATTTTAAGGATAGTACTTGGAGTCGTTCATGACATATTTCAAAAGACATTGCATTCAAGTCGTTGAGTTCAGTAAAGATCATTATTAAGTAGATGATAGATTAAGTCATCTATAGTTTGGATATATTATGAAATGATATGCATATCTATCAACTTTCGATGTAAAGAAAGGTTTTCTTTTAAAAATGAATGAAATGCTTGTAAAATGTATCATATAGAGGTCAAATACCTCGCGATGTAATCATATGTTATTGTATTTGTCCGTATGGATTAGGACGGGTCATCTCATGTGGTATCAGAGCGGTGGTCTTAGTGAACCAGGTCTGCATTAGTGTGTCTAACTGATAGTTGTTAGGATGCATTAGTGAGTCTGGACTTCGACCTTAGTTTCATGTCAAAAGATTTTGCTTATCATTTCTTATCGAAAATTACCTGCTTATCATTCTTAAGTCTAGACACATCTTACTGCATTGATTGCATGAATAGTGTATAGACAAAATTCATATCTTAGCGTATCTGCTAATTCGTATCTTAGCGTATCTATTACCGTAAACTTTGCCTGACATATTCCGTAAATTCCTCCGTAATTTACGAAATCTTTTGCACTATATATATAGATATTCTAAGTAATTAGAATACCATTCGATAGCCGGAAATCATTGCATATCGAAAATCCTTTAGCTGATCGTGCAAGATGGATCCTATATCAAATTCAAATTCATATAATTCTGAAGGAGATTCTGAAGACTCCGAAGGTAGTGTGACCGAAGTGCCCCAACTGGTTGACTACACTTCTTTCTGGAGGAGATGGAGATGGGTTTGAGACATACTCACTCATTGGAGAAATGAAGAGGGAGAACCCTACCGCAAACCAAATTTACCTCCCGATATCGGAGAACTTGACGCGCTCACCGGTCAACCAATTCGCAATACTATTTTCATACCTTTGCTAGAAATATTCCGCCTCGAAGAACGCATTCATAGAATTATGTTGGTGATTCAGCCTCTATTTCTGACTACTAATCAAGTAGGATTAGTGGATGAAGTTAGACAGCTTCGTGCTAGGTTTGAAGAAAGGGTGGAGTTTCTGAAGAGCATAATACGCAATTTGGAAGATAGACTTACAGCAACAACGCAAATACCACCAACAACATCCACATCGCAAGCCTCAATACCACGAACATCAGCAGCATTACAGGCATCAACAGTACCACCATCAGCAACACCAACAGTACTATTACTGTAGTGACCCGAACTTTTCCATGTTTTTATATATTAATTGAGATTGATATTTACATGATTAAATGTTTTCAACATGTTAAGCAATCAAACTTGTTAAGACTTGATTAATTGAAATATGTTTCATATAGACAATTGACCACCCAAGTTGACCGGTGATTCACGAACGTTAAAACTTGTAAAAACTATATGATGACATATATATGGATATATATATAGTTAACATGATACTATGATAAGTAAACATATCATTAAGTATATTAACAATGAACTACATATGTAAAAACAAGACTACTAACTTAATGATTTTTAAACGAGACTTATATGTAACGATTATCGTTGTAAAGACATTTAATGTATATATATCATATTAAGAGATATTCATACATGATAATATCATGATAATATAATAATTTAAAATCTCATTTGATATTATAAACATTGGGTTAACAACATTTAACAAGATCGTTAACCTAAAGGTTTCAAAACAACACTTACATGTAACGACTAACGATGACTTAACGACTCAGTTAAAATGTATATACATGTAGTGTTTTAATATGTTTTTATACACTTTTGAAAGACTTAAATACACTTATCAAAATACTTCTACTTAACAAAAATGCTTACAATTACATCCTCGTTCAGTTTCATCAACAATTCTACTCGTATGCACCCGTATTCGTACTCGTACAATCCACAGCTTTTAGATGTATGTACTATTGGTATATACACTCCAATGATCAGCTCTTAGCAGCCCATGTGAGTCACCTAACATATGTGGGAACCATCATTTGGCAACTAGCATGAAATATCTCATAAAATTACAAAAATATGAGTAATCATTCATGACTTATTTACATGAAAACAAAATTACATATCTTTTATATCTAATCCATACACCAATGACCAAAAACACCTACAAACACTTTCATTCTTCAATTTTCTTCATCTAATTGATCTCTCTCAAGTTTTATCTTCAAGTTCTAAGTGTTCTTCATATATTCTACAAGTTCTAGTTACATAAAATCAAGAATACTTTCAAGTTTGCTAGCTCACTTCCAATCTTGTAAGGTGATCATCCAACCTCAAGAAATCTTTGTTTCTTACAGTAGGTTATCATTCTAATATAAGGTAATAATCATAGTCAAACTTTGGTTCAATTTCTATAACTATAACAATCTTATTTCAAGTGATGATCTTACTTGAACTTGTTTTCGTGTCATGATTCTGCTTCAAGAACTTCGAGCCATCCAAGGATCCGTTGAAGCTATATCCATTTTTCCCTTTTCTAGTAGGTTTATCCAAGGAACTTAAGGTAGTAATGATGTTCATAACATCATTCGATTCATACATATAAAGCTATCTTATTCGAAGGTTTAAACTTGTAATCACTAGAACATAGTTTAGTTAATTCTAAACTTGTTCGCAAACAAAAGTTAATCCTTCTAACTTGACTTTTAAAATCAACTAAACACATGTTCTATATCTATATGATATGCTAACTTAATGATTTAAAACCTGGAAACACGAAAAACACCGTAAAACCGGATTTACGCCGTCGTAGTAACACCGCGGGCTGTTTTGGGTTAGTTAATTAAAAACTATGATAAACTTTGATTTAAAAGTTGTTATTCTGAGAAAATTATTTTTATTATGAACATGAAACTATATCCAAAAATTATGGTTAAACTCAAAGTGGAAGTATGTTTTCTAAAATGGTCATCTAGACGTCGTTCTTTCGACTGAAATGACTACATTTACAAAAAACGACTTGTAACTTATTTTTCCGACTATAAACCTATAATTTTTCTGTTTAGATTCATAAAATAGAGCTCAATATGAAACCATATCAATTTGATTCACTCAAAACGGATTTAAAATGAAGAAGTTATGGGTAAAACAAGATTGGATAATTTTTCTCATTTTAGCTACGTGAAAATTGGTAACAAATCTATTCCAACCATAACTTAATCAACTTGTATTGTATATTATGTAATCTTGAGATACCATAGACACGTATACAATGTTTTGACCTATCATGTCGACACATCTATATATATTTCGGAACAACCATAGACACTCTATATGTGAATGTTGGAGTTAGCTATACAGGGTTGAGGTTGATTCCAAAATATATATAGTTTGAGTTGTGATCAATACTGAGATACGTATACACTGGGTCGTTGATTGATTCAAGATAATATTTATCAATTTATTTCTGTACATCTAACTGTGGACAACTAGTTGTAGGTTACTAACGAGGACAGCTGACTTACTAAACTTAACACATCAAAATATATTAAAAGTGTTGTAAATATATTTTGAACATACTTTGATATATATGTATATATTGTTATAGGTTCGTGAATCAACCAGTGGCCAAGTCTTACTTCCCGACGAAGTAAAAATCTGTGAAAGTGAGTTATAGTCCCACTTTTAAAATCTAATATTTTTGGGATGAGAATACATGCAGGTTTTATAAATGATTTACAAAATAGACACAAGTACGTGAAACTACATTCTATGGTTGAATTATCGAAATCGAATATGCCCCTTTTTATTAAGTCTGGTAATCTAAGAATTAGGGAACAGACACCCTAATTGACGCGAACTCTAAAGATAGATCTATTGGGCCTAACAAACCCCATCCAAGTACCGGATGCTTTAGTACTTCGAAATTTATATCATATCTGAAGGGTGTCCCGGAATGATGGGGATATTCTTATATATGCATCTTGTTAATGTCGGTTACCAGGTGTTCACCATATGAATGATTTTTATCTCTATGTATGGGATGTGTATTGAAATATGAAATCTTGTGGTCTATTGTTACGATTTGATATATATAGGTTAAACCTATAACTCACCAACATTTTTGTTGACGTTTAAAGCATGTTTATTCTCAGGTGAATACTAAGAGCTTCCGCTGTTGCATACTAAAATAAGGACAAGATTTGGAGTCCATGTTTGTATGATATTGTGTAAAAACTGCATTCAAGAAACTGATTTAGATGTAATATATTTGTATTATAAACCATTATGTAATGGTCGTGTGTAAACAGGATATTTTAGATTATCATTATTTGATAATCTACGTAAAGCTTTTTAAACCTTTATTTATGAAATAAAGGTTATGGTTTGTTTTAAAAATGAATGCAGTCTTTGAAAAACGTCTCATATAGAGGTCAAAAACTCGCAACAAAATCAATTAATATGGAACGTTTTTAATCAATAAGAACGGGACATTTCAATTGGTATCCGAGCGTTGGTCTTAGAGAACCAGAAATTTGCATTAATGTGTCTTATCGAGTTTGTTAGGATGCATTAGTGAGTCTGGACTTCGACTGTGTTTTCTTTAAAAATGATTGCTTAACATTTTTGTTGGAAACTATATATTATTAACATGTATATATTATGTGATATATTAATCTCTTAACATGTTTGATATTGTGTGATAGATGTCTACCTCTAGCACAAATTCCATTGACTCACCTAATAATAACGAAGAGTCGAATATATATTGGACTGATTCACAAGTTCCCGAAGAAGAACCGGAAGAAGAATCAGAACCGGAAGAAGAATCAGAACCGGAAGAGGAGGAACCGGAGGAGGAAATAGAACCGGTGGGGGAAATAATAAAACGGTTAAGTAAAAGAAAATCCTCAACCAACCGACCAAGGTTAATTATGGTCAATGGTGTTTCCGCCAAGGAAGCAAAATATTGGGAGGATTACCAATTCTCCGATGAATCGGATTCCGACGAGAATTCTGATGATGTTATAGAAATTACCCCAACTGAATTCAAAAAGGCAAAAGAAAATAATAAGGGAAAGGGCATAAAAATAGGGAAATCTAATTCCAACCCCGATGAACTTTATATGTATCGTCAACCCCCGAAGCCCTTAATTTGTAACAATGACCCGGGAACCTCTAAACCACCAGGTTTTTCTAAACCGTTGTGGAAAACGACAGCTCGTATTAGGGGAACATCATATATCCCTAGAAACTTGGCAAAACGAACCAAAACCGAAGAAGAAGAAACGAGCGAGTCGGAATAAGATAGTTGTATTCGTGTGGTGTAATATATGTAATATAGTGTGCTTATGCTTTATGATATATGTAAAAATTGCTTGTATTAATAAGTATTTTTTTTTTATGAATCTAACTCTTGTCTATTTTACAGTATAAAGCCCAACGATAAACCAGAAATTATAAACCATATATATCGATGCATATAGCAATATAAAGACACGGGAGAACTAGAAACACTATAAACCCAAGAGTATAGTAGAAGTAAATAGATTCTTCCGGCGGTAGATGAAAAAGAAGAATGACCGATATGAAAGTTAGAAGTATATCGAGAATCAGAACTGGATGGAGCATATTGATGAATACTTTAAAATATGAGTTGAGGGGGAAAGAATAGACGGTGATGAAACATGACTAGGAACTTAGAAATCAACAGATTTAACTCACACAATGGCGGAATAAGTGAATCAAACCCTCTAGTGAATAGGTTAATTTTTTTTGATTAATTTAGTCAAACCACAACTAAATCAAGTGTGATTAGATCAACACCTAGAGCTATTATTCACCACCTGGGTGATTTGGACTGAGAGAAAATTGGAGGAGCTCACTAGATCTGAGTGTGTGTAACAAATGAGAGGCTTAACCTAAAATGAATAACATAAGACTTTATATACCCCTGATGTTGACTCACCCATACGATTCATTCATCACACGTACGAGTTGGCTTCATCAGCCGTACGGGTGATCACTCACTCGTGTCTTCTCATTTAGGTTGTAATTGTGACTTAGCTCAGCATCAACCGTGCGTATAAGCCTGTCAGCCATACTAGTGAGGCTTCACTCGTACGTCTAACTAAGTCTAACATAGTCAAACATCTAAATCTCGTTCCTACAGTTCCTGTAACCACATACAAACACGGATAGGATAATAACGAGCAATCATGGTGGCCTGTAAACTATTGTACCTACAATGGACGTGGGTAGATGTCTAGGGACTTGCATAAAATGCATCAACAGAAGGTGTGAGTTGTAAGGAAATGAAGGAGGTGAATTAATAAGAAAATCTCCGACAGAACAATTAAAATGGACGATCGCATTTAAAGCGGATCCTAATTCCCTTGATTACCGGAGAGTCAAATCTTATTTAGAAGATTTTCTTCAAATCCCTTGAAATCTGGGAATCAATCATATCTACGTCAAATGATAAGATGAATCTACACTTACTCATTTCACTCTTCTATGTTAGCTTCATTCGTACTCTTCATATAAATAGATTGTTTATCCAAACTATTCGCTGATGATAAAACTCTAATTTTTAGCCCGTATGCATCATGAAAACATACTTATTATCATTCACGACCTTTCCACTCAAATTTCGGGACGAAATTTCTTTAACGGGTAGGTACTGTGACAACCCAGAAATTTCCAACCAAATTTAAACTTTAATCTTTATATGTTTCCGACACGATAAGCAATATTTGTTAAGTTAAATTTCAAGAATTTTAAACTATGTTCATACATTAATTCAACCTCGACCAAGTTCCAACGATTCACGAACCATTAAACGAATATGATTATATATGTATATGTGTATATATATTATAACTTGAAACGTAAACAAAATATTAGATTAAATACTTTATATGATTGTATCTGTTTCAAAATGTTTATCAATGGAATTAGAAGATAAGATCAAATGATTGAATTATCAGATATATTGAATTATGATTACAAGTCTCTGTTGAAAGGCCCACGTTGATTTGAGAAATCTTTCCATTTTAACAATATTCGGAAAATGGTAAAGTGATTTATAACTAAGAACAAATTGTCAATCATTGAGAACTAGACAAAGGATAGTGGAAGATTGAATCTCATAAAGACTCAATTGATCTATTTAGTTTCAAACGTACAAAAACATTTTCAGTTTAAAAAGAACTTTATTATTAAAACGTATATAACTTTTATAAATATCTAGAACCACTTTTGACAACTCATTACTTAACTAGTATGATAAAGATAACGATATTTATATTTTATTTTATTAAACGATTTAAATTAATATTATATATATTTATACGCGTATTATACGTGCATAGTTTTATACTTTTACTATACTTAAACTTTACCTTTACTTTATTTTTACTTTACTTTAACTTTAATAATTCACTTTAATAATTCATACTTTAATAATTCACTTTAATAATTCATACTTTAATAATTCACTTTAATAATTCATACTTTAATAATTCACTTTAATAATTCAAAAATCTATTATAAATAGAATTCATTAGGTTTCATTATTTCATAGAAACTTGAAAATATTTTTCTCTAAACTCTCTCAATCAATTTACATATATATATTTACTCCGTATTATTTCAAGATATTATTAGTATACATAAAATATTACGACGGAGTGCTGTCCGAGTGATTTCGAAATTGTTTTTCGAGTAGGATAGGATTAAGGAAATTATGGGTTATAGCTATGGAGGTGATTGAGTATGGTTCATGGGTATGCTCGTGAGGTCAATATAGTGTTTATCATTTCCGTTGCGTCTACGTACCTTTCCTGCAATATTGAATCTCAATATTGATACATGAGTACTCATAATTTAACTTTTACATACTAATAGTGTATCCCTGACTAGTGCTCGAGTATTTAGGATTATGCATGCTTGTACTTTTGATATTTCCCTTAGACATGTTAGGTTGAATCTTGAATTAGTTACACTTGCAGTTGAGATAAGGTATAAGATATGCATGTCCTTGGAAAGCTAGCGAAAAATTAAGAACTTTTCCTTTAGATATCGAATGGTTTCGATGAACGGATTATAAGTTATAATCAATTGAATTTTCGATATTTTTATTAAAAATGATTATTATTATCGTCGTTCTAGTTTTATCTTATTATTATCATTATTATTATCTTTATCAATAAAAGGGATTTATCATTAAAAATTGTTATTTTTTTATTATTACTATCGTTATTATCGTTAAAGTTATAATTAGTATTATTATTATTATCCAATTATTATTATTATTATTATTATTATTAGTATTATTATTATTATTATTATTATTATTATTATTATTATTATTATTATTATCATTATTAATATATATATCATTATTTAAAAATGGTTATTGTTATTGTTATTATTATTATTACTATATTATCATTAAGATAATTATTAGTATTATCGTTAATAATGTTATAGTAACTATCATTATTAATATTAGTGTAATTAAAATAAATATTTGTAACACCTAATTATTTTGATTACTATTATTATCATTATTATGAACACGATATAAAAGACGATTAAAAGCTATTAAACGAAACGATTAGGAAATAATGAGTAAGAGTATCATGATGAAATTAAAATATTATAAGATATTGATTTAGATAAAATTATCGTTCTTATTATTTTTATCATTACTATTATTATTAAAAGTATCGTTAGTATTAAAACTATCATTTTAACAAAAATTATCATTTTAATAGAAATGTCATTGTTACTATAAAATATTATTATTATTATTATTTTAAATAGAATTATTATTTTAAAGATAATATTAAAAATTATCGTAAATATTAAAGTTATCATAATTAGAATTATCGTTTTATCATAATGTCATCTTAGTAATTATAAATATTGATATTTTTATAATAATAATTATTATTACAAAATAATACAACTTTTACTTACTATCATTATAGATATTATTTTATCAAATAAATATGTGATACAAACATATTTTACTACGTGTAATAACTTACTTTAATAATACCTATCATATTATCTTTATGATATTAAATGATCCTGGCTATAAATTTTATTACTTAATATATATAAAAGTATATTTTATTATATAAATTTAATATAAAATTTTATTTATTAATAAATAAATTATATTATTTACTCTAATAAATCTTTTAAAAATATTTAAAAATATAAAACGACGATATTTAAACTATATATTAATCATGTATAGATTTTTGGAAATTATTTTGAGTCAAATTTACTTTTGTTGACTTTTGCATATTAGTCTCGAGCATTAGGATTGTGGTACACTATGACTTGACCTAATTTATTAGACAAATATTGACCAACACAAAAATATATATAATTAATTTAGGTTCGTGAATCGGAGGCCAACCTTGCACTTGTTCAATGACGTTATATGTATTTTTACTACGAAATACAGTATGGTGAGTTTCATTTGTCTTTTTACCCTTTATATTTTTGGGACTGAGAATACATGCGCTTTTATAAATGTTTGAAAAAATAGACACAAGTAATTGAAACTACATTCTATGGTTGAATTATCGAAATCGAATATGCCCCTTTTTATTAAAGTCTGGTAATCTAAGAATTAGGGAACAGACACCCTAATTGACGCGAATCCTAAAGATAGATCTATTGGGCCTAACAAACCCCATCCAAAGTACCGGATGCTTTAGTACTTCGAAATTTATATCATGTCCGAAGGAGGATCCCGGATTGATAGGGGATATTCTTATATGTATCTAGTTAATGTCGGTTACCAGGTGTTCACCATATGAATGATTATTTTTGTCTCTATGCATGGGACGTATATTTATGAGAACTGGAAATGAAATTCTTGTGGTCTATTAAAATGATAGAAATAAATGATTATGATAAACTAATGAACTCACCAACCTTTTGGTTGACACTTTAAAGCATGTTTATTCTCAGGTGTTAAAGAAATCTTCCGCTGTGCATTTGCTCATTTTAAAGATATTACTTGGAGTCTTTCATAGCATATTTCGAAGAACGTTGCATTCGAGTCATTGAGTTCATCAAAGATTATTATTAAATCAATTTATAGTTGGATAGTGGATATTATGAAATGGTATGCATGCCTGTCAATTTTCGATGTAAAGAAAGTTTGTCTTTTAAAAATGAATGCAATGTTTGTAAAATGTATCATATAGAGGTCAAATACCTCACAATGTAATCAACTATTGTGAATCGTTTATAATGTATATGAATGGGTCCTTTCATTTTCCATGTTTATATAAATTAATTGAGATTGATATTTACATGATTAAATGTTTCCAACATGTTAAGCAATCAAACTTGTTAAGACTTGATTAATTGAAATATGTTTCATATAGACAATTGACCACCCAAGTTGACCGGTGATTCACGAACGTTAAAACTTGTAAAAACTATATGATGACATATATATGGATATATATATAGTTAACATGATACTATGATAAGTAAACATATCATTAAGTATATTAACAATAAACTACATATGTAAAAACAAGACTACTAACTTAATGATTTTTAAACGAGACATATATGTAACGATTATCGTTGTAAAGACATTTAATGTATATATATCATATTAAGAGATATTCATACATGATAATATCATGATAATATAATAATTTAAAATCTCATTTGATATTATAAACATTGGGTTAACAACATTTAACAAGATCGTTAACCTAAAGGTTTCAAAACAACACTTACATGTAACGACTAACGATGACTTAACGACTCAGTTAAAATGTATATACATGTAGTGTTTTAATATGTATTTATACACTTTTGAAAGACTTCAATACACTTATCAAAATACTTCTACTTAACAAAAATGCTTACAATTACATCCTCGTTCAGTTTCATCAACAATTCTACTTGTATGCACCCGTATTCGTACTCGTACAATCCACAGCTTTTAGATGTATGTACTATTGGTATATACACTCCAATGATCAGCTCTTAGCAGCCCATATGAGTCACCTAACACATGTGGGAACCATCATTTGGCAACTAGCATGAAATATCTCATAAAATTATAAAAATATGAGTAATCATTCATGACTTATTTACATGAAAACAAAATTACATATCCTTTATATCTAATCCATACACCAACGACCAAAAACACCTACAAACACTTTCATTCTTCAATTTTCTTCATCTAATTGATCTCTCTCAAGTTCTATCTTCAAGTTCTAAGTGTTCTTCATATATTCTACAAGTTCTAGTTACATAAAATCAAGAATACTTTCAAGTTTGCTAGCTCACTTCCAATCTTGTAAGGTGATCATCCAACCTCAAGAAATCTTTGTTTCTTACAGTAGGTTATCATTCTAATATAAGGTAATAATCATAGTCAAACTTTGGTTCAATTTCTATAACTATAACAATCTTATTTCAAGTGATGATCTTACTTGAACTTGTTTTCGTGTCATGATTCTGCTTCAAGAACTTCGAGCCATCCAAGGATCCGTTGAAGCTATATCCATTTTTCTCTTTTCCAGTAGGTTTATCCAAGGAACTTAAGGTAGTAATGATGTTCATAACATCATTCGATTCATACATATAAAGCTATCTTATTCGAAGGTTTAAACTTGTAATCACTAGAACATAGTTTAGTTAATTCTAAACTTGTTCGCAAACAAAAGTTAATCCTTCTAACTTGACTTTTAAAATCAACTAAACACATGTTCTATATCTATATGATATGCTAACTTAATGATTTAAAACCTGGAAATACGAAAAACACCGTAAAACCGGATTTACGCCGTCGTAGTAACACCGCGGGCTGTTTTGGGTTAGTTAATTAAAAACTATGATAAACTTTGATTTAAAAGTTGTTATTCTGAGAAAATGATTTTTATTATGAACATGAAACTATATCCAAAAATTATGGTTAAACTCAAAGTGGAAGTATGTTTTCTAAAATGGTCATCTAGACGTCGTTCTTTCGACTGAAATGACTACCTTTAAAAAATGACTTGTAACTTATTTTTCCGACTATAAACCTATAATTTTTCTATTTAGATTCATAAAATAGAGCTCAATATGAAACCATAGCAATTTGATTCACTCAAAACGGATTTAAAATGAAGAAGTTATGGGTAAAACAAGATTGGATAATTTTTCTCATTTTAGCTACGTGAAAATTGGTAACAAATCTATTCCAACCATAACTTAATCAACTTGTATTGTATATTATGTAATCTTGAGATACCATAGACACGTATACAATGTTTCGACCTATCATGTCGACACATCTATATATATTTCGGAACAACCATCGACACTCTATATGTGAATGTTGGAGTTAGCTATACAGGGTTGAGGTTGATTCCAAAATATATATAGTTTGAGTTGTGATCAATACTGAGATACGTATACACTGGGTCGTGGATTGATTCAACATAATATTTATCAATTTATTTCTGTACATCTAACTGTGGACAACTAGTTGTAGGTTACTAACGAGGACAGCTGACTTAATAAACTTAAAACATCAAAATATATTAAAAGTGTTGTAAATATATTTTGAACATACTTTGATATATATGTATATATTGTTATAGGTTCGTGAATCAACCAGTGGCCAAGTCTTACTTCCCGACGAAGTAAAAATCTGTGAAAGTGAGTTATAGTCCCACTTTTAAAATCTAATATTTTTGGGATGAGAATACATGCAGGTTTTATAAATGATTTACAAAATAGACACAAGTACGTGAAACTACATTCTATGGTTGAATTATCGAAATCGAATATGCCCCTTTTTATTAAGTCTGGTAATCTAAGAATTAGGGAACAGACACCCTAATTGATGCGAACTCTAAAGATAGATCTATTGGGCCTAACAAACCCCATCCAAAGTACCGGATGCTTTAGTACTTCGAAATTTATATCATATCTGAAGGGTGTCCCGGAATGATGGGGATATTCTTATATATGCATCTTGTTAATGTCGGTTACTAGGTGTTCACCATATGAATGATTTTTATCTCTATGTATGGGATGTGTATTGAAATATGAAATCTTGTGGTCTATTTTTACGATTTGATATATATAGGTTAAACCTATAACTCACCAACATTTTTGTTGACGTTTAAAGCATATTTATTCTCAGGTGAATACTAAGAGCTTCCGCTGTTGCATACTAAAATAAGGACAAGATTTAGAGTCCATGTTTGTATGATATTGTGTAAAAACTGCATTCAAGAAACTGATTTCGATGTAATATATTTGTATTATAAACCATTATGTAATGGTCGTGTGTAAACAGGATATTTTAGATTATCATTATTTGATAATCTACGTAAAGCTTTTTAAACCTTTATTTATGAAATAAAGGTTATGGTTTGTTTTAAAAATGAATGCAGTCTTTGAAAAACTTCTCATATAGAGGTCAAAAACTCGCAACGAAATCAATTAATATGGAACGTTTTTAATCAATAAGAACGGGACATTTCAGTTGGTATCCGAGCGTTGGTCTTAGAGAACCAGAAATTTGCATTAATGTGTCTTATCGAGTTTATTAGGATGCATTAGTGAGTCTGGACTTCGACTGTGTTTTCTTTAAAAATGATTGCTTAACATTTTTGTTGGAAACTATATATTATTAACATGTATATATTATGTGATATATTAATCTGTTAACATGTTTGATATTGTGTGATAGATGTCTACCTCTAGCACAAATCCCATTGACTCACCTAATAATAACGAAGAGTCGAATATATATTGGACTGATTCACAAGTTCCCGAAGAAGAACCGGAAGAAGAATCAGAACCGGAAGAGGAGGAACCGGAGGAGGAAATAGAACTGGTGGGGGAAATAATAAAACGGTTAAGTAAAAGAAAATCCTCAACCAACCGACCAAGGTTAATTATGGTCAATGGTGTTTCCGCCAAGGAAGCAAAATATTGGGAGGATTACCAATTCTCCGATGAATCGGATTCCGATGAGAATTCTGATGATGTTATAGAAATTACCCTAACTGAATTCAAAAAGGAAAAAGAAAATAATAAGGGAAAGGGCATAAAAATAGAGAAATCTAATTCCAACCCCGATGAACTTTATATGTATCGTCAACCCCCGAAGCCCTTAAGGTGTAACAATGACCCGGGAACCTCTAAACCACCAGGTTTTTCTAAACCGTTGTGGAAAACGATAGCTCGTATTAGGGGAACATCATATATCCCTAGAAACTTGGCAAAATGAACCAAAACTGAAGAAGAAGAAACGAGCGAGTCGGAATAAGATAGTTGTATTCGTGTGGTGTAATATATGTAATATAGTGTGCTTATGCTTTATGATATATGTAAAAATTGCTTGTATTAATAAGTACTTTTTTTTATGAATCTAACTCTTGTCTATTTTACAGTATAAAAACACCAAATGGATAGACAGCCCAATATTTTAAGAGACCTACCCGGAGACATGATTGATGAAATCTTGTCTAGAGTCGGTCAGAATTCCTCGGCACAACTATTTATGGCAAAATCAGTTTGTAAGACATACGAAGAACGTTCCAAGAATGCCTTGGTTTATAAAAGGCTTTCGTTTAAAAGATGGGGGATATCACATTGAAAAACCCATAAGTTACGATGTGTTTATTTTGACGCATATATTGCGGGGAACCCAAATGCTATTTTACGCAACGGGTTAAGAAATTATTTTGACTCAATGTATCCGAATATAGGACTTCATGATTTAGAAAAAGTGGCTAACATGCGACATAAAGAAGCATGCTATGCTTACGGGTTAGTAATGTTCGCTTCTCACCAAAGTGAGAAAAAGAACATCGGGCTACAACTATTAAACAAAACGTTCCCACAAGTGACGGAGTCGGTAATTGGGGTAAGAAATGAGGTTTTTAGGTTATTACGAGACTGTTGGTCATTACGTAACCCTCGTCCCTTTGATGACGTTACAACACGCTGTCTTATCAACGGCCATAACGGTTATGTTCCACAAGACCAAGGATGGGAAGTAATCCTAGTAAAACCAGAATGCATGACTTGTTTCTGGACGTATGAATTACGTGTCTTTATTGCCTTTGCTGAATGACTTGTGTACTAGCTAGAATTATCTTCACAACCATCTTGTATCAAATTTATTGTGTGCTATATTTCATGCTATATGTAAAATAAGCGGTATTGTAAGTTTGTAAAATATTGTGTAAAAGTTTAAACGCGAAATATTATTATAATCAGTTTTTCATATAGAATTGTAGTAGTTGAATTGTATATTAGCTACTAAGTATGAACTTAACGGGTAGGTACTACCCGAATTTAAACTTATAAAACGCTAATATGAAGAAAAAGCTTTTATAAATGAGTTCATATTATGCTACGAAATATTATTAACTACTCTTAATATTCTGTATGATTAACTTGTTCCATTTGACTATTTTGAAGGAAATGGCACCGACTACTCGACACACCGTGAATATGAATGAAGAGGAATTCCGTACTTTTCTAGCTTCAAACATAGCCGCAGTACAGGCTGCGCTACATACCAAAAATAACCTTGGATCTAGCAGTACAGGAAATCGTGTAGGATGCACCTACAAAGAATTCACTGCCTGCAAACCTTTGGAATTTGATGGAACCGAAGGACCGATCGGATTGAAACGGTGGACCGAGAAGGTCGAATCGGTGTTTGCCATAAGTAAGTATACTGAAGAGGACAAAGTGAAGTACGCTACGCATACCTTCACAGGTTCTGCGTTAACATGGTGGAATACCTATCTAGAGCAAGTGGGACAAGATGATGCATACGCACTACTGTGGTCAGCATTCAAGCACTTGATGAACGAGAAGTACCGTCCCAGAACCGAGGTCAATAAGCTCAAGACAGAACTTAGAGGGTTACGAACCCAAGGATTTGATATTACCACGTACGAAAGATGATTCACAGAATTGTGCCTATTGTGTCCGGGAGCATTCGAAGATGAGGAAGAGAAGATCGACGCGTTTGTGAAAGGATTACCGGAAAGAATCCAAGAAGATATAAGTTCACACGAGCCCGCCTCCATACAACAGGCATGTAGAATGGCTCACAAACTAGTGAACCAGATTGAAGAAAGAATTAAAGAACAGACTGCTGAAGAGGCCAACGTGAAGCAAGTCAAAAGAAAGTGGGAGGAAAACGGTGATAAGAATCACCAATACAACAACAACAGCAATTACAACAATAATCACAACAATTATCCCAACAATCGCAACATTAATCGCAACTACAACAAACGGCCCAACAACAACAACAACAACAACAACAACAACAGCAACTACAACAATCATCCCAACAACAATAATAACCGCAACAACAACAACAATCAGAAGCAGCTATGCCAAAGGTGTGAAAAGTATCACTCGGGGTTCTGCACCAAATTTTGCAACAAGTGTAAAAGAAATGGTCATAGCGCGGCGAAGTGTGAGGTCTACGGACCAGGGGTTAATAGAACGAAAGGAACAAATGGTGTCGGAACGAGTAATGGCGGAGCAAGTAGTGTCGGAGCAAGTTATGCCAATGTAGTTTGTTATAAATGTGGAAAATCGGGCCACATTATTAGAAATTGCCTGAACCAGGAGAACACGAATGGACAAGGCCGCGGAAGAGTTTTCAATATTAATGCGGAAGAGGCACAGGAAGACCCAGAGCTTGTTACGGGTACGTTTCTTATTGACAATAAATCTGCTTACGTTTTATTTGATTCGTGTGCGGATAGAAGCTATATGAGTAGAGATTTTTGTGCTAAATTAAGTTGTCCATTGACGCCTTTGGATAGTAAATTTTTACTCGAATTAGCAAATGGTAAATTAATTTCAGCAGATAATATATGTCGGAATCGAGAAATTAAACTGGTTAGCGAAACATTTAAGATTGATTTGATACCAGTAGAGTTAGGGAGTTTTGATGTGATAATCGGTATGGACTGGTTGAAAGAAGTGAAATCAGAGATCGTTTGTTACAAAAAATGCAATTCGCATTATACGAGAAAAAGGAAAACCCTTAATGGTGTACGGAGAAAAGGGCAACACGAAGCTACATCTTATTAGTAATTTGAAGGCACAAAAACTAATAAGAAAAGGTTGCTATGCTGTTCTAGCACACGTTGAGAAAGTACAAACTGAAGAAAAGAGCATCAATGATGTTCCCATTGCAAAAGAATTTCCTGATGTATTTTCGAAAGAATTACCGGGATTACCCCCACATCGATCCGTTGAATTTCAAATAGATCTTGTACCAGGAGCTGCACCAATAGCTCGTGCTCCTTACAGACTCGCACCCAGCGAGATGAAAGAACTGCAAAGCCAATTACAAGAACTTTTAGAGCGTGGTTTCATTCGACCAAGCACATCACCGTGGGGAGCTCCTGTTTTGTTTGTCAAGAAGAAAGATGGTACATTCAGGTTGTATATCGACTACCGAGAGTTGAACAAACTTACCATCAAGAACTGCTACCCACTACCAAGAATCGACGACTTATTTGATCAACTACAAGGCTCGTCTGTTTATTCAAAGATTGACTTACGTTCCGGGTATCATCAAATGCGGGTGAAAGAAGATGATATTCCAAAGACTGCTTTCAGAACACGTTACGGTCATTACGAGTTTATGGTCATGCCGTTTGGTTTAACTAATGCACCAGCTGTGTTCATGGACCTTATGAATCGAGTGTGTGGACCATACCTTAACAAGTTTGTCATTTTTTTCATTGATGACATACTTATTTACTCAAAGAATGACCAAGAACACGGTGAACATTTGAGAAAGGTGTTAGAAGTATTGAGGAAGGAAGAATTGTACGCTAAGTTTTCAAAGTGTGCATTTTGGTTGGAAGAAGTTCAATTCCTCGATCACATAGTGAACAAAGAAGGTATTAAGGTGGATCCGGCAAAGATAGAAACTGTTGAAAAGTGGGAAACCCCGAAAACTCCGAAACACATACGCCAGTTTTTAGGACTAGCTGGTTACTACAGAAGGTTCATCCAAGACTTTTCCAGAATAGCAAAACCCTTGACTGCATTAACGCATAAAGGGAAGAAATTTGAATGGAATGATGAACAAGAGAAAGCGTTTCAGTTATTGAAGAAAAAGCTAACTACGGCACCTATATTGTCATTGCCTAAAGGGAATGATGATTTTGTGATTTATTGTGACGCATCAAAGCAAGGTCTGGGTTGTGTATTAATGCAACGAACGAAGGTGATTGCTTATGCGTCTAGATAATTGAAGATTCACGAACAAAATTATACGACGCATGATTTGGAATTAGGCGCGGTTGTTTTTGCATTAAAGACTTGGAGGCACTACTTATATGGGGTCAAAAGTATTATATATACCGACCACAAAAGTCTTCAACACATATTTAATCAGAAACAACTGAATATGAGGCAGCGTAGGTGGATTGAATTATTGAATGATTACGACTTTGAGATTCGTTACCACCCGGGGAAGGCAAATGTGGTAGCCGACGCCTTGAGCAGAAAGGACAGAGAACCCATTCGAGTAAAATCTATGAATATAATGATTCACACTAACCTTACTACTCAAATAAAGGAGGCGCAACAAGGAGTTTTAAAAGAGGGAAAATTAAAGGATGAAATACCCAAAGGATCGGAGAAGCATCTTAATATTCGGGAAGACGGAACCCGGTATAGGGCTGAAAGGATTTGGGTACCAAAATTTGGAGATATGAGAGAAATGGTACTTAGAGAAGCTCATAAAACCAGATACTCAATACATCCTGGAACGGGGAAGATGTACAAGGATCTTAAGAAACATTTTTGGTGGCCAGGTATGAAAGCCGATATTGCTAAATATGTAGGAGAATGTTTGACGTGTTCTAAGGTCAAAGCTGAACATCAGAAACCATCAGGTCTACTACAACAACCTGAAATCCCGGAATAGAAATGGGAAAACATTACCATGGATTTCATTACTAAATTGCCAAGGACTGCAAGTGGTTATTGTAACGACCCTGGTTTTTCCAACATTATTTTATTAATAATAATTATTATTAATACGTGTGATTAAACGAATGTATGTTATTACATTTACTTGTTGCCATGATTAACCGTACTTGATTCTTTAATTGCTCGAAACGCCCTTGCGACACCCGGAACTTGTACGAATAATATTCTCAAGTATTATTTGCATTCATAATTAATTTTATTAATTATTTTAATTAACTATGGTGATTAGTTAGTTACTTGGGCTTTAATTGGATTTATTTGTTAAATACTTGAACTTGGGCTTTTATTAGCATTATGGACTCATGATATTGGACCTATAAGCCCACCCTACACCTTAATGGACTTAATTGGCCCAACACATATGTAAGTATTACTTTAGGAGTTACTTAGATAAATAAACTTAGTAAAAACCTATTTACCTTTTATTTACACCTCCTCTCCATGCATGCACCCTAAGTTACCATTCTTTGAGTCAAAAGGCATGCAAATGTTAGTGGGCACCTCCCACCCTTATTGGTGGTGGAAAACCACGGCCACAAGGCCTAGGGGAGTGGGGTTTGGCCTTCAAGATTTGACTACATAATCTCTTGCTTTCTCATTTCTCACACACACTTCAAACTTGCATCTAATTTCTCTCCTTTTTCTCTCTTGTTCTTGTAAGTTACTTGAGCTTTTCTCCCTCTTTTCCTCTTGTAAAAACAGTAGCATAAGCTACTAAAATCATCATCATCTTTTGTTTTTGTTGTTGATTAATTCTTGTTGCTACTTGTTCTTGTTATTGTTACTTACTTGTAGTTGTTTGATTTCTAGTTCCTTATTGTTACATACAAATCACTAAGAAGCAAACTTTCTAGTTGATTCTTCATATTATCTTGTTATTCAAGAACATGCAAGAATCTAAACTCTCTAGTTTATAGTTCTACAACTAGTGTTTCAAAGATTTCAAGTTAATAAGTTCTAAAAATCATGCATGCATTCATGTTAGTAAACTTAAAGTTTACTTTCTAAAGATCAAGACTTAGGCTTGAATCTTTAAAAGTATGAAACCCATGAACTTATTACTTGTGTAATTACTTTATTTTCTCATTTGTTCATCTTTTAAAATCGTGATTTTGATTGTGGATGGTCAAGTGTTACAAGTTAACTTTGATCTCGTTTCTCTTGAACTAAAGATTAACTTTAAAAAGGTTCAAGAACATAAAATTTACTTAACAACTTTAGACCAATCTAAAAACTATGTACTACCACTTAAGATCTTGATTTATTTAGTTTATTTTCAAATTATAGTACAATGTTATTTTTACATTACATGCATGTGTTGAATCTATGACCTTGATGCAACTTTGGTTCATCAACCTTCATGCAACTCTAAAGTGAGTTGTGCTTCATATCATAGACTCACACAAGGGTTATGATGGTCAAACCTTGGTCGAGATGATGCTAACACATCAACAAGTTGTGCACTTGAAGCTATATGCATCAAGGATGAGAACCGTGATGAGCATCAAGCACCAAACCACCGGAATACATTTAAAACTTACTGTTTCTGTCCAACTTTCTGATCAGCTGAATTCGTAACAGACCAGCAGGTCTGGGCTGATCTAACCTTGATTTTTGGATAGGACTTTTCGAGTAGATAACTTTTCATTCAAGACTCGTCTTCATACGAGTTACGGTTTAGAGTCTATGGCCCTCCGATCGTCACTAGGTCCAATTACTTTTCTGTTTCCTGTTTCTGTTTTTTGTTTACTGTTTTCTGAGTCAGACCCGAATACCTGGGCTACTGTAACTGTGATATTCAGTTAGCTCTGTTCGAGTAGATAATTTTTCGTTTAGGACTCGTCTTAATACGAGTTATGGTTTAGGAATTATGGCCCTCCATTCGTCACTATGTCCATTTAACGTTGTGCAGAAATTTCAGACCTACTCGCACTTATACCGTTGTCACGGTCAAACGAAGACGAGTTAACTTCTGTAATTTTAAACACACTTAAACGACTCATATACGGAGCCATGGTCACTGGTCTCACCTTATTTCAGTAGGTATAGAGACCGTGGTGACTGACCGAAGTCAGCCTTTGTTTTAAAACTTCTTTTATGAACAAAACACACATATACCTTTCGTTTGATGATGATTGATGATGACCCTTATGACCTTATTTACATACTTATAAACCTTTTAAGACAAGCTACTGACTTAGTACTATTTGACTTAGGTTGAGGACTTTTGGACCGATTACTTGCACACTTTCCCGATTCTACATTACTACTATTTTACCGCTACTTATCATTGTGAGTTATAGCATTCCCTTTTACTTTAACTTATTTTGAGAACTGAGAATACATGCGGATTTTATGTTTTACATACTAGGCACGAGTACTTAAACTTATATATGTGTGGGTTATACAACGGCATAAACATTCCCTTTAGCTCGGTAACATTTAATCATTGGTTTTTGAACCGTGAACGCGAATCTTAGATATGGATCCATAGGGTTTGACATCCCCACTCGGGCTAGTCGCGCTAGCATTTAACGAGTGTTTAATACTTCGAGGTTATACGCACTTGCCAAGTGCACTTTCAGGGGGTACATAAACGTTAAGTTAGTTACCGGGTGCCCACGGTTAAGCATATACTTTTACATACTTTTGAAATGCTCGTTGTAGCACTGAAATATCGTGGCCTACTTACATTACTGTTGTACTTAAACTATAGCTCACCAACCTTTGTGTTGACATTTTTAAGCATGTTTTTCTCAGGTGCTTAAGGTTAGCTGCTTCCGCTGTGTACTAGTTTTGCTGTAGACACCTGCTGCTTTAGAGATGTCACTGCATGAACTACTTTACTTTGCATTCAATCTTAATTACATTTTGAACTATGAATTGTAACGACCTAAGGGTCATGTACTATTACTACATGCTTCTATTCATTGAGGCCTACTTTTGATGTAAAACATTTGACGTAAGTTATGACGTCACCTTTTATTATGAATGCAAACTTGTTTTGAAATCGCATATAGTACTTAACCTTGTAATGATCCTGTTGATGATGGTCCGTACATGATGATTTAGTACGGGGCGTCACATTTGGTATCAGAGCCTTGGTTGTAGGGAATTAGGATGCATTAGTGAGTCTAAGACCGACCCGAGTAGGATTCACTAATAGGACTAATCTACAACATGCTAGTTTACTTGTTTCCGTTGTGTTTACTACATGTTGCTGCTTACCTTTACTGCTATATGCCGTATGTTACTACATGTTTTCACTACTGCATGCTTTCGATTGCATGATACTTTCATACGATTTGCTGTTATTGCCATGCTAGTTACTGTTATACATGATTTAAACTATTGGCCAATTATTTGCGTGCTTTATGACTTACTGACATGGAAAAATTTATTTTTCCTTGTTCAGATGTCGGACGTTCCACCTGCTGGCATTCCGGGCAGTACAGGCTCAGACCCCGTTGTCCCATCTACTGCTATACCTGCTGCTGCTGCTGCTGCCGATATTTCGGCCCCGACACCCACTGGCGATCCCGACGCTTCCACTTCCAGAGCTAGCTCTAGTGCACCTGCCCCAGCGTCTTCTTCCAGACCCCCGAGGCAACTGGCTCGCATTGGTGGTATGGAGATCCCCGCGGAGTTCGGGGAGGGTCCTTTTCGTAATCACTGGCGCACTCCCTGCCGACGCACTCCCGACGGATACCTAGCAGTGATTACGCCAGGCCGACACCGACAGATGTTGGCCGCCTTCGGATATCCAGTTGAGCCACCCGTGTCACCACCACATGATTCAGACGACGGGTCTTCCACCGATGCTCCTTCAGACGACACCACACCTGATGACTCCAGTGATGAGGAGGATCCCGCTGACAGACCAATTCAGGTACCCTCTACCCCGCCGAAGAAGCGGTATCGCTTCGCTGGCATTATTTCGGGTCGTACTATCACTGACGCTTTTGGTCGGCGTCGGAGGATTACTGCTCGTAAACGGCTGGTGTCGTACCCTGCTGACCCACTGATATTACCATCTCCACCCAGAGCCGGACCATCTACTTCAGCACCACTAGCACCACCTGCACCACCAGCACCACCTGCACCGCCAGCACCACCTGCCCCACCATCTTCCTCTAATGAGGGACTGAGGCGGGAGATTGAGATTCTTCAGGCCCGAGTTACTGAGCTTGAGGAGCAGTTGGCTCAGGTTTTGGACATCTTGCACCCACCATCACCGTAGGACTTTGTATTAGATTCTGTATTGTAATCTCTTTTGAAATTTCATATTTCACTTATGTATCGTACGAACTTATTGTAATGTATGGAACTTATTATCTTTAATGAATGGAAATTTGTGTTGTTTACTTTTTGCACAAGTGTTCTATTTACATTATCATAGTTTTGTGGTACTTATATCTGCTTGCGTTACTTAATCAACATGTGTTGTGCTGTTTTCATGTTGATTGTTATATACTATATTATTATTATTTGCATACTGGATTTTGATTTGAGTCAAAAATGTTTGTTTAGAACATCATGGCCAACGGGAGATCAACCCCTACCGCAGCACAAATTGAAGAAATGATTAACGAGCGTGTTGCTGCTGCTCTAGCTGAAAGGCAACCCCAAGCTCCACCACCACCACCACCGGTTGTTCCACCCGTCCAAATTGGGTGTACATATAAGGAATTCCAAAGCTGTAAGCCGCACTACTTCAGTGGCACTGAGGGACCAGTCGGTCTCACAAGATGGTTCGAAAAGTTAGAATCGGTATTCAGGGTTAGCAATTGCTCTGAGGCTAACAAAACGAAATTTGCATCTTGCACGCTTTCCGATGGCGCGCTTACATGGTGGAATACCATGGCCCAAGCGCAAGGAATTGATGAGGCGTATGCTACGCCTTGGGAAGAATTTAAATCTGCTATGATCGAGGAATACTGTCCGAGGACCGAAATCCAAAAGATGGAAATTGAATTTATGCAATTGAAGACCGTAGGGAACGACCTTAACAGTTACAATCGTAGGTTTTTGGAGTTGGCTCTTATGTGTCCGACCATGGTCACCCCCGAATTTAAGCGTTTGGAGAAATACTTCTCGGGACTTCCTAAGTCCATCAAGGGTAATGTTACCTCATCCAAGCCACCAAGTGTTCCCGAAGCAATGCGCATGGCGCATACTCTCTTGAATCAAATCATCCTTGACGAGCCGGAGAAGGCTAAGTTTGAAACTGGTAGTGGCGAGAAGAGGAAATGGGACAACAACCACAACAACAACAACAACCGAGGTAGAAACTATGATCAAAACCCGGCGAAGCGACATGAAGGTTTCAGGCAAAACAACAACACCAACCCCGGCACAAGCTCTAACCCGAACTACAAGGGAACCTTACCACAATGCAAGAGATGCTACAAGCACCACACCGGGTTTTGTAATGTTGTTTGCGAGAAGTGCCAACGGACCGGGCATGTTGGCAAGGATTGCAAGATTACTACATTGAATGTGAAGCCAAACCACAACCACAATGGGCCTAAGAAGTGTTATGAATGCGGGAAGACGGGCCATTTCAGAAACGAGTGCCCAAACAAGCGTAAAGATGGCGGACCACCACGTGCTAGAGCCTTCAATGTTAATGCAAGGGATGCACGCGACAACCCCGACTTGGTGACAGGTATATTCAAAATCAACAATCTTTTAGCTTCTGTCCTATTTGATACCGGTGCCGATAGGAGCTATGTGTGTAGACATTTTTATGATAAGTTAGATTGGTCGTTAGTTCCTTTAAAGGAAAGTATGCTCGTCGAGGTAGCCAACGGTAAACTTGAAAAAGTTGACCAAATTGGCCGAGGGGCTATTATCAACATAGCCGGCGTGAATTTTGAGATAGACTTGATACCCATTAAGTTGGGAAGTTTTGATGTTATTGTTGGCATGGATTGGTTGACTAAGATAAGAGCTGAGATTATTTGTGGAGACAAAGCTCTTCGTATACCGCAAGGAGATGGAGAGCCACTGATCATTTATGGAGAGAGATGTAGCTCTCAATTGAACCTCATTAGTTGCGTGAAAGCGCAAAAGATAATGAAGAAGGGACGTTTTGCTATCCTAGCTCACGTGAAAACCGTAGGAACCGAGGAGAAGAAAGTGGAAGAGGTGCGTATTGTGAACGAGTTCTCCGATGTCTTTCCTGAAGAATTGCCTGGATTACCGCCACCGAGGGCAGTAGAATTTCAAATCAACTTAGTGCCAGGAGCTGCACCTGTAGCTCGCGCACCCTACAGACTTGCACCTTCCGAGATGCAAGAATTGCAAAGCCAGCTACAAGAGTTACTTGATCGAGGGTTTACTCAACCGAGTTCTTCGCCGTGGGGCGCGCCTGTGTTGTTTGTAAAGAAGAAGGATGGATCCTTCCGAATGTGTATCGACTATCGTGAGCTCAACAAATTAACAATCAAGAATCGATATCCTCTTCCACGAATTGACGATCTTTTCGACCAACTGCAAGGATCATGTGTCTACTCTAAGATCGATTTGCGATCCGGTTATCACCAGTTGAGGGTGAAAGAGAGTAATGTAATGAAGACCGCCTTCAGAACCCGCTATGGTCATTATGAGTTTCTTGTAATGCCATTCGGTCTGACCAATGCACCTGCTGTATTTATGGACCTTATGAATCGTGTTTGCAAGCCGTACTTGGACAAATTTGTTATAGTCTTCATAGATGATATCCTCATCTACTCTAAGAGCGAAGAAGAACACGAGCATCATCTCCGATTAGTACTTGAACCCTTGAGATGTGAGCAACTTTACGCAAAGTTTTCCAAGTGTGAATTTTGGTTGAAAGAAGTTCAGTTTTTGGGTCATGTTGTGAGTGACCAGGGCATCAAAGTTGATCCCGCCAAGATCGAAGCTATCAGCAAGTGGGAGACCCCCACTACTCCGACTCATATTCGCCAATTTCTAGGTCTCGCCGGTTACTACCGAAGATTTATTGAAGGTTTCTCTTTGATTGCGCGCCCTTTGACCGCGCTGACTCACAAGGGGAAGAAGTTCGTTTGGGAACCCGCACATGAAAAAGCATTTCAAACTTTGAAAGAAAAGTTAACCACCGCACCTATCTTGTCACTTCCTGAAGGCAATGACGATTTTGTCGTTTATTGCGATGCTTCGAAAAGTGGTTTTGGTTGCGTACTGATGCAACGCACGAAGGTCATCGCTTATGCTTCCCGTCAACTGAAGATTCATGAGCGGAACTACACTACTCATGATCTTGAACTTGGAGCCGTTGTCTTCGCGCTCAAATTATGGAGGCACTACCTGTATGGAACTAAGAGCACTATTTTCACCGATCATAAGAGTCTCCAACACATCTTCGATCAGAAACACTTGAACATGAGACAACGACGATGGATTGAGACGCTAAACGACTACAATTGTGAACTACGTTATCATCCTGGCAAGGCTAATGTCGTAGCTGACGCTTTGAGCCGAAAGGAGAGGACGGCACCTCTTCGTGTTCGGGCTTTGAATATCACCATTCATTCAAACCTTCACAATCAGATTCAAGCAGCCCAAGAACAGGCTCTCATAGAGAAGAACTTACGCTATGAATACTTGAACATCCTCGTCTCTAAATTCGAAGTTAGGGAATCTGGACTCCGATGTTATGCCGGAAGAATTTGGGTACCACGTTATGGAGACTTACGGAGCCTCATATTGGATGAAGCCCACAAGTCTAGGTATTCGATTCATCCCGGGGCGGGCAAGATGTACCATGATATTAAAGAACAATATTGATGGCCGAATCTCAAGAAGGACGTTGCAGCTTATGTTAGTAAGTGTTTGACTTGCTCAAAGATTAAAGCCGAGCATCAAAAACCTTCTGGGTTACTTCAACAGCCAGAAATCCCACAATGGAAGTGGGAGATGATAACTATGGACTTTATCACCAAACTGCCAAAGACAGTGGGCGGATACGATACCATTTGGGTTATTGTTAACCGTCTTACCAAGACTGCACATTTCTTAGCAATGAAAGAAACCGATACAATGGAGAGACTTGCTCAACTTTATATTAAAGAGGTTGTATCACGACACGGTATACCCTTATCGATCATCTCCGATCGCGATCCTCGATTTGCTTCTAGATTTTGGCGTTCTTTGCAAGAAGCCATGGGAACTCGCCTCGACATGAGCACTGCATATCACCCTCAGACTGACGGGCAAAGTGAACGAAAAATTCAAACCTTGGAGGACATGCTACGTGCATGTGTTATTGATTTTGGAAAGGCCTGGGAAAGGCATTTGCCACTCGCCGAATTCTCTTACAACAACAGTTACCACTCGAGCATTAAAGCTGCACCTTTTGAAGCATTGTATGGCCGCAAGTGCCGTTCTCCTCTTTGTTGGGCCGAGCTAGGTGAAGTGCAACTCACCGGGCCCGAGATAGTCCACGAAACATCAGAGAAGATTGCCCAAATTCAAAACAGACTCAAGGTAGCTCGTGATCGCCAAAAGAGTTATGCTGATAGTAAACGTAAAGACTTTGAATTCAACGTTGGTGACCGCGTTATGTTGAAGGTTGCACCTTGGAAGGGTGTGATTCGTTTTGGAAAGCGCGGAAAGTTAAACCCGCGGTACATTGGCCCATTTGAAATTTTGGAGCGCGTTGGACCCGTTGCTTATCGCCTTGATCTTCCAGCACAATTGAGCTCAGTTCATCCTACCTTCCACGTATCAAACTTGAAGAAGTGTCTTGCTCCACCTGAACTGGTCATACCATTGGAGGAACTTACTATTGACGACAAACTTCACTTTGTGGAAGAGCCTGTTGAAATTATGTAACGTGAAGTTAAGGAGTTGAAACATAATAGGATTCCGATCGTCCGAGTTCGATGGAATGCCAAACGAGGACCTGAGTTTACTTGGGAATGAGAGGATCAAATGAGACAGAAGTATCCTCACCTTTTTCCACCTCCTCCATCACCTTCAGATTCAGCTTAAAATTTCGGGACGAAATTTTCTTTAACAGGTGGGTAATGTAACGACCCTGGTTTTTCCAACATTATTTTATTAATAATAATTATTATTAATACGTGTGATTAAACGAATGTATGTTATTACATTTACTTGTTGCCATGATTAACCGTACTTGATTCTTTAATTGCCCGAAACGCCCTTGCGACACCCGGAACTTGTACGAATAATATTCTCAAGTATTATTTGCATTCATAATTAATTTTATTAATTATTTTAATTAACTATGGTGATTAGTTAGTTACTTGGGCTTTAATTGGATTTATTTGTTAAATACTTGAACTTGGGCTTTTATTAGCATTATGGACTCATGATATTGGACCTATAAGCCCACCCTACACCTTAATGGACTTAATTGGCCCAACACATATGTAAGTATTACTTTAGGAGTTACTTAGATAAATAAACTTAGTAAAAACCTATTTACCTTTTATTTACACCTCCTCTCCATGCATGCACCCTAAGTTACCATTCTTTGAGTCAAAAGGCATGCAAATGTTAGTGGGCACCTCCCACCCTTATTGGTGGTGGAAAACCACGGCCACAAGGCCTAGGGGAGTGGGGTTTGGCCTTCAAGATTTGACTACATAATCTCTTGCTTTCTCATTTCTCACACACACTTCAAACTTGCATCTAATTTCTCTCCTTTTTCTCTCTTGTTCTTGTAAGTTACTTGAGCTTTTCTCCCTCTTTTCCTCTTGTAAAAACAGTAGCATAAGCTACTAAAATCATCATCATCTTTTGTTTTTGTTGTTGATTAATTCTTGTTGCTACTTGTTCTTGTTATTGTTACTTACTTGTAGTTGTTTGATTTCTAGTTCCTTATTGTTACATACAAATCACTAAGAAGCAAACTTTCTAGTTGATTCTTCATATTATCTTGTTATTCAAGAACATGCAAGAATCTAAACTCTCTAGTTTATGGTTCTACAACTAGTGTTTCAAAGATTTCAAGTTAATAAGTTCTAAAAATCATGCATGCATTCATGTTAGTAAACTTAAAGTTTACTTTCTAAAGATCAAGACTTAGGCTTGAATCTTTAAAAGTATGAAACCCATGAACTTATTACTTGTGTAATTACTTTATTTTCTCATTTGTTCATCTTTTAAAATCGTGATTTTGATTGTGGATGGTCAAGTGTTACAAGTTAACTTTGATCTCGTTTCTCTTGAACTAAAGATTAACTTTAAAAAGGTTCAAGAACATAAAATTTACTTAACAACTTTAGACCAATCTAAAAACTATGTACTACCACTTAAGATCTTGATTTATTTAGTTTATTTTCAAATTATAGTACAATGTTATTTTTACATTACATGCATGTGTTGAATCTATGACCTTGATGCAACTTTGGTTCATCAACCTTCATGCAACTCTAAAGTGAGTTGTGCTTCATATCATAGACTCACACAAGGGTTATGATGGTCAAACCTTGGTCGAGATGATGCTAACACATCAACGAGTTGTGCACTTGAAGCTATATGCATCAAGGATGAGAACCGTGATGAGCATCAAGCACCAAACCACCGGAATCCATTTAAAACTTACTGTTTCTGTCCAACATTCTGATCAGCTGAATTCGTAACAGACCAGCAGGTCTGGGCTGATCTAACCTTGATTTTTGGATAGGACTTTTCGAGTAGATAACTTTTCATTTAAGACTCGTCTTCATACGAGTTACGGTTTAGAGTCTATGGCCCTCCGATCGTCACTAGGTCCAATTACTTTTCTGTTTCCTGTTTCTGTTTTCTGTTTACTGTTTTCTGAGTCAGACCCGAACACCTGGGCTACTGTAACTGTGATATTCAGTTAGGTCTGTTCGAGTAGATAATTTTTCGTTTAGGACTCGTCTTAATACGAGTTACGGTTTAGGAATTATGGCCCTCCGTTCGTCACTATGTCCATTTAACGTTGTGCAGAAATTTCAGACCTACTCGCACTTATACCGTTGTCACGGTCAAACGAAGATGAGTTAACTTCTGTAATTTTAACCACACTTAAACGACTCATATACGGAGCCATTGCCACTGGTCTCACCTTATTTCAGTAGGTATAGAGACCGTGGTGACTGACCGAAGTCAGCCTTTGTTTTAAAACTTCTTTTATGAACAAAACACACATATACCTTTCGTTTGATGATGATTGATGATGACCCTTATGACCTTATTTACATACTTATAAACCTTTTAAGACAGGCTACTGACTTAGTACTATTTGACTTAGGTTGAGGACTTTTGGACCGATTACTTGCACACTTTCCCGATTCTACATTACTACTATTTTACCGCTACTTATCATTGTGAGTTATAGCATTCCCTTTTACTTTAACTTATTTTGGGAACTGAGAATACATGCGGATTTTATGTTTTACATACTAGGCACGAGTACTTAAACTTATATATGTGTGGGTTATACAACGGCATAAACATTCCCTTTAGCTCGGTAACATTTAATCATTGGTTTTTGAACCGTGAACGCGAATCTGAGATATGGATCCATAGGGTTTGACATCCCCACTCGGGCTAGTCGCGCTAGCATTTAACGAGTGTTTAATACTTCGAGGTTATACGCACTTGCCAAGTGCACTTTCAGGGGGTACATAAACGTTAAGTTAGTTACCGGGTGCCCACGGTTAAGCATATACTTTTACATACTTTTGAAACGCTCGTTGTAGCACTGAAATCTCGTGGCCTACTTACATTACTGTTGTACTTAAACTATAGCTCACCAACCTTTGTGTTGACATTTTTAAGAATGTTTTTCTCAGGTGCTTAAGGTTAGCTGCTTTCGCTGTGTAATAGTTTTGCTGTAGACACCTGCTGCTTTAGAGATGTCACTGCATGAACTACTTTACTTTGCATTCAATCTTAATTACATTTTGAACTATGAATTGTAACGACCTAAGGGTCATGTACTATTACTACATGCTTCTATTCATTGAGGCCTACTTTTGATGTAAAACATTTGACGTAAGTTATGACGTCACCTTTTATTATGAATGCAAACTTGTTTTGAAATCGCATATAGTACTTAACCTTGTAATGATCCTGTTGATGATGGTCCGTACATGATGATTTAGTACGGGGCGTCACAGTTATGATACTATTTGGGTAATAGTTGATCGTCACCAAGTCAGCACACTTCCTGCCAATAAGAGAAGATAACAAGATGGAGAAGTTAGCACGATTGTATTTGAAGGAAGTCGTCTCCAGACATGGAATACCAATCTCTATTATCTCTGATAGGGATGGCAGATTTATTTCAAGATTCTGACAGACATTACAGCAAGCATTGGGAACTCGTCTAGACATGAGTACTGCCTATCATCCACAAACTGATGGGCAGAGCGAAAGGACGATACAAACGCTTGAAGACATGCTACGAGCTTGTGTTATTGATTTCGGAAACAGTTGGGATCGACATCTACCGTTAGCAGAATTTTCCTACAACAACAGCTACCATTCAAGCATTGAGATGGTGCCGTTTGAAGCACTTTATGGTAGAAAGTGCAGGTCTCCGATTTGTTGGAGAGAAGTGGGGGATAGACAGATTACGGGTCCGGAGATAATACAAGAAACTACCGAGAAGATCATCCAAATTCAACAACGGTTGAAAACCGCCCAAAGTCGACAAAAGAGCTACGCTGACATTAAAAGAAAAGATATAGAATTTGAAATTGGAGAGATGGTCATGCTTAAAGTTGCACCTTGGAAAGGCGTTGTTCGATTTGGTAAACGAGGGAAATTAAATCCAAGGTATATTGGACCATTCAAGATTATTGATCGTATCGGACCAGTAGCTTACCGACTTGAGTTACCTCAACAACTAGCGACTGTACATAACACTTTTCACGTCTCGAATTTGAAGAAATGTTTTGCTAAAGAAGATCTCACTATTCCGTTAGATGAAATCCAAATCAACAAAAAACTTCAATTCATCGAAGAACCCGTCGAAATAATGGATCGTGAGGTTAAAAGACTTAAGCAAAACAAGATACCAATTGTTAAGGTTCGATGGAATGCTCGTAGAGGACCCGAGTTCACCTGGGAGCGTGAAGATCAGATGAAGAAGAAATACCCGCATCTATTTCTAGAAGATTCGTCAACACCTTCAACAGCTTAAAATTTCGGGACGAAATTTATTTAACGGGTAGGTACTGTAGTGACCCGAACATTTCTGTGACAACCCGGAAATTTCCAACCAAATTTAAACTTTAATCTTTATATGTTTCCGACACGATAAGCAATATTTGTTAAGTTAAATTTCAAGAATTTTAAACTATGTTCATACATTCATTCAACCTCGACCAAGTTCCAACGATTCACGAACCATTAAACGAATATGATTATATATGTATATGTGTATATATACATTATAACTTGAAACGTAAACAAAATATTAGATTAAATACTTTATATGATTGTATCTGTTTCAAAATGTTTATCAATGGAATTAGAAGATAAGATCAAATGATTGAATTATCAGATATATTGAATTATGATTACAAGTCTCTGTTGAAAGGCCCACGTTGATTTGAGAAATCTTTCCATTTTAACAATATTCGGAAAATGGTAAAGTGATTTATAAATAAGAACAAATTGTCAATCATTGAGAACTAGACAAAGGATAGTGGAAGATTGAATCTCATAAAGACTCGATTGATCTATTTAGTTTCAAACGTACAAAAACGTTTTCAGTTTAAAAAGAACTTTATTATTAAAACGTATATAACATTTATAAATATCTAGAACCACTTTTGACAACTCATTACTTAACTAGTATGATAAAGATAACGATATTTATATTTTATTTTATTAAACGATTTAAATTAATATTATATATATTTATACGCGTATTATACGTACATAGTTTTATACTTTTACTATACTTAAACTTTACCTTTACTTTATTTTTACTTTACTTTAACTTTAATAATTCACTTTAATAATTCATACTTTAATAATTCACTTTAATAATTCATACTTTAATAATTCATACTTTAATAATTCATACTTTAATAATTCACTTTAATAATTCAAAAATCTATTATAAATAGAATTCATTAGGTTTCATTATTTCATAGAAACTTGAAAATATTTTTCTCTAAACTCCCTCAATCGATTTACATATATATATTTACTCCGTATTATTTCAAGATATTATTAGTATACATAAAATATTACGACGGAGTGCTGTCCGAGTGATTTCGAAATTGTTTTTCGAGTAGGATAGGATTAAGGAAATTATGGGTTATAGCTATGGAGGTGATTGAGTATGGTTCATGGGTATGCTCGTGAGGTCAATATAGTGTTTATCATTTCCGTTGCGTCTACGTACCTTTCCTGCAATATTGAATCTCAATATTGATACGTGAGTACTCATAATTTAACTTTTACATACTAATAGTGTATCCCTGACTAGTGCTCGAGTATTTAGGATTATGCATGCTTGTACTTTTGATATTGCCCTTAGACAGGTTAGGTTGAATCTTGAATTAGTTACACTTGCGGTTGAGATAAGGTATAAGATATGCGTGTCCTTGGAAAGCTAGCAAAAAATTAAGAACTTTTCCTTTAGATATCGAATGGTTTCGATGAATGGATTAGAAGTTATAATCAATTGAATTTTCAATATTTTTATTAAAAATGATTATTATTATCGTCGTTCTAGTTTTATCTTATTATTATCATTATTATTATCTTTATCAATAAAAGGGATTTATCATTAAAAATTGTTATTTTTTTTATTAATACTATCGTTATTATTGTTAAAGTTATAATTAGTATTATTATTATTATCCAATTATTATTATTATTATTAGTATTATTATTATTATTATTATTATTATTATTATTATCATTATTAATATATATATCATTATTTAAAAATGGTTATTGTTATTGTTATTATTATTATTACTATATTATCATTAAGATAATTATTAGTATTATCGTTAATAATGTTATAGTAACTATCATTATTAATATTAGTGTAATTAAAACAAATATTTGTAACACCTAATTATTTTGATTACTATTATTATCATTATTATGAACACGATATAAAAGACGATTAAAAGCTATTAAACGAAACGATTAGGAAATAATGTGTAAGAGTATCATGATGAAATTAAAATATTATAAGATATTGATTTAGATAAAATTATCGTTCTTATTATTTTTATCATTACTATTATTATTAAAAGTATCGTTAGTATTAAAACTATCATTTTAACAAAAATTATTATTTTAATAGAAATGTCATTGTTACTATAAAATATTATTATTATTATTATTTTAAATAAAATTATTATTTTAAAGATAATATTAAAAATTATCGTAAATATTAAAGTTATCATAATTAGAATTATCGTTTTATCATAATGTCATCTTAGTAATTATAAATATTGATATTTTTATAATAATAATTATTATTACAAAATAATAAAACTTTTACTTACTATCATTATAGATATTATTTTATCAAATAAATATGTGATACAAACATATTTTACTACGTGTAATAACTTACTTTAATAATACCTATCATATTATCTTTATGATATTAAATGAACCTGGCCTATAAATTTTATTACTTAATATATATAAAAGTATATTTTATTATATAAATTTAATATAAAATTTTATTTATTAATAAATAAATTATATTATTTACTCTAATAAATCTTTTAAAAATATTTAAAAATATAAAACGACGATATTTAAACTATATATTAATCATGTATAGATTTTTGGAAATTATTTTGAGTCAAATTTACTTTTGTTGACTTTTGCATATTAGTCTCGAGCATTAGGATTGTGGTACACTATGACTTGACCTAATTTGTTAGACAAATATTGACCAACACATAAATATATATAATTAATTTAGGTTCGTGAATTCGAGACCAACCTTGCACTTGTTCAATGACGTTATATGTATTTTTACTACGAAATACAGTATGGTGAGTTTCATTTGTCTTTTTACCCTTTATATTTTTGGGACTGAGAATACATGCGCTTTTATAAATGTTTGACAAAATAGACACAAGTAATTGAAACTACATTCTATGGTTGAATTATCGAAATCGAATATGCCCCTTTTTATTAAAGTCTGGTAATCTAAGAATTAGGGAACAGACACCCTAATTGACGCGAATCCTAAAGATAGATCTATTGGGCCTAACAAACCCCATCCAAAGTACCGGATGCTTTAGTACTTCGAAATTTATATCATGTCCGAAGGAGGATCCCGGAATGATAGGGGATATTCTTATATGTATCTAGTTAATGTCGGTTACCAGGTGTTCACCATATGAATGATTATTTTTGTCTCTATGCATGGGACGTATATTTATGAGAACTGGAAATGAAATTCTTGTGGTCTATTAAAATGATGGAAATAAATGATTATGATAAACTAATGAACTCACCAACCTTTTGGTTGACACTTTAAAGCATGTTTATTCTCAGGTGTTAAAGAAATCTTCCGCTGTGCATTTGCTCATTTTAAAGATATTACTTGGAGTCTTTCATAGCATATTTCGAAGAACGTTGCATTCGAGTCATTGAGTTCATCAAAGATTATTATTAAATCAATTTATAGTTGGATAGTGGATATTATGAAATGGTATGCATGCCTGTCAATTTTCGATGTAAAGAAAGTTTGTCTTTTAAAAATGAATGCAATGTTTGTAAAATGTATCATATAGAGGTCAAATACCTCGCAATGTAATCAACTATTGTGAATCGTTTATAATGTATATGAATGGGTCCTTTCAGTTGGTATCAGAGCGGTGGTCTTAGCGAACCAGGTCTGCATTAGTGTGTCTAACTGATAAGTCGATAGGATGCATTAGTGAGTCTGGACTTCGACCGTGTCTGCATGTCAAAAGTTTTGCTTATCATTTTGTGTCGAAAATTAACTACTTATCATCCTCAGGAAATTACCTGCTTATCATTTTTAGTCTAAGACACGTCTTGCTGCATTGATTGCATGAATAGTGTATAGACAAAAATTCATATCTTATCATATCTGCTAAATCATATCTTATCGTATATGTTACTTTAAACTTTGCCTAACATATCCCGCAAAGTCCTCCGTAATCTACGAAATCTTTTGATCTATATATATATATATATATATATATATATATATATATATATATATATATATATATATATATATATATATATATATATATATATATTCTATGTAATTAGAATACCATCCGTTAGCCAAAATCATTTCATATCAAAAAAAAAAAAATCCTTTATCCAATCATACGAAATGGAATTCGTCATCAGTTCAAGTCACTCAGATTCCGAAATGGAATCCCATTCAAGCTTCGAAAGCAGTGTGACCGGAATAGATCAACCAATCAGTCATCACCTATTCTGGATGAACTGGGGATGGGTTTGTAGCCACCTCAATCATTGGAGACAAGAAGAAGGTGATCCCTTCCATCCACCACATTGCCCTCTTGACGAAGAACCTGAAGCACTTACCGGCGAACCTGTTCTAAACACCATGTTCTCACTCATTTCCAGAGTATCTCGTCGCGATTATATATTACATCAAATTTTAGATTTTATTTATCCGCTCGTCCGAACCAACAATCACCCCGGTGTAATAGAAGAAGTCAATGAGCTTCGCGCTCGGGTAGTGGCTTTGGAGAATATGGTGCAGAGATTACAAACACCAGCAGCATAACTAGTACCACCATCATCAACGCCAACAGTACCATTACCACCTCCAACCACAACCGCGTCGTAAACCTCAACTTCACAATCTGCCCCACGAGCATCAACGTCATACGCACCATAGATATCAAGGAGTACCAACAACAATAACTGACGAAGTATTAATTCATAACTACATTGGAGAAACATTCTGCGGCGATTATGTAATCTCGAAAGTCTTAGAGATTATCTAATCTAGCCCTAACCATAAATCAGTTAAGCAAACTAAAAATGATAGAAGGAAGAGTAGAAACCCTGACAAAAATGGTGTGTGATTAACAAGCTAAACTTGCTTTACCAACAGCATCAGCAGTACCGTCAGAGTTACCAGCATCGTCAGTACAGTCAACATCCGAATCAACAACACCGATAACATCACAAACTCCGTCAGTTCAAGAATCACTGTGGACATCATTACGAATCAATAACGTGTATATTGTATCAACGAGTTATGAAGAATTAACTCATTCCCTCTCAAGAAATTATATGTATATTATATATATATATATATATATATATATATATATATATATATATATATATATATATATATATATATATATATATATATATATATATATATATATATATTGAAATAAATCTTTCCGTGCTAAACTATTGTGTGTGAATCTTAACTACTCGGTTAATTCATATTACAAATATGCAATAATGTACGTCCTTCGGCCGCAACTTAACCAGCGTTAACTACAATCTCTGTCGCAATTCAACAAATTCCAATTCATAATAAATCAAGTATATATTTGATTTTACACTTTCATCATCGATGTACCCGAAACTTTTTAGATAACATCATTCGTACTTTGCGAAATTCACAAGAATTCCACGAACCGAACATCATACATCAACAAATAATGAAGTATTGATTCATAATTTCAATGTTATTAAAGAAATACTGCGTAAAAGTTATGTACTTTTTAAAGCCTTTAGGGATTATTAAATTCTAGTTTCAACCGTAAATCAAATGAGTTTAATTTAACATTAACTCATTAAATTTATGTTACATCTGAAGAAAATATACATATATATATATTTTCATAAAGACTGTAATAAAATTCTTTTGTACAAAATATTAATTGTGAAATTTTTTTTTAACGGGTAGGTAATACCCGAGAGATATATAAATTCACAAATAATATATTACATTCTTCGAATCTGATTCAGAAAATTATCCATTATACTCCCTACTTTCACAACAATATACATTCGTTTATAGAAATCAAAACAACCATACTCATTCAAAATTTAATTACATATTCTGATTTTGAAATCTCAAAATTCAACTCGAGATATGACCAAAATCATCACTCTTAGATCCTTACATCTTTCACAAGCTATATTTTGACTTCAAAACTGTGTTAGAACATCAAATGTATGTTAACGATTACAATCTGTGTTCAAACCCTTCAAAAATTTCGGAAGACACTTCGAATGATGAGCAATCGAGATGATGATCCAACCACATGTTACCCACAGTTATGTACCAAAAAAACTCTTGAAACCAAAGTAAAAGTTTAAACAACGTATCCGCGTCAGATTCTTTGGCATTTATTAGCAAAAATAACTTTGCGACTCCTATTCAAAGTAGCCAGTTTTGTCACAGCTCCAGCAAGTCAACTTCGACTTTTCAGTCAGACTAACCTTATTATAACCTTGAGATATACACCATCATTACCAGGGAACCTTTTACATTCCACCACATTATTAGCAGATGTACCAACAACTTCATTACCCTTTGACTTTAGCCTCTCCAAAAAGTCATTATAATTATTTATTTAAACCCCATCATTTACTCATTCGCATCTTGTAATGAGAATTGCCATACGAATCATTGGGAATTAGCAATCAGTATTTTGAAATCTCGCAGCATGTCTACGCCAACAGTTATATGTGTATATATAACGTCTATCTTATGGACTTAATTTGAATGTGAAGTTTCTGAAAAACACTCCGAACTAAGAATTGGTTCTCCGAAAATGGAAAAAATGCTGATGAAGCAGCAAAAACTAAAAACGACTTTAAACGGTAAAAACTGAATGATAATGATGAAGTGTGCTGGCAAAGCGCAGAAAAAGAGAAGTTTTGGAACTGGAAAACGGATTGAGCAAAGTAGAAAGGAGGCTTTGGACAAATTACAAAGACTAAACCTGACTTCAAAGGATCCAAATGATTTAGTACCTGCTGAAGTCATTAACGAATACCTTGCTTCTGACTCTAAACCCCTGCGGACAATATTCTTCATCATCCTCTGATATTAGAAATTCTAAAATATCATCATATCTTTCATTATAAATATCCTCCATATTTCTGAAGATATTTTCTTAATTTTTCTTATTTGAAATCATTTACCTCTTCGCACTATCTGTATTACATCATAAAAGAAACTATTTTAGTTTCTAAATTCTGAAACATTCATGTTTAAAATAGGAATATTTTTAAGTAGTGTTGGGAACTGAAGCATGAATTAGTATAATATAATGACACTTGATCAACGTGATTATATTACAGTAAGTCATGCTGAGTTTCTAAATGGAACGTGATGATTCACAGATCATAATATCATCATGTGCCATGTTATACGACTCTTGTATTCTATTTAACCTCTAAAATATCAAGAAAATATTTCTTGATGATTCGGCCTTTTCCAAGGTATTCTAGTAATTTGACAAGTCAAGATCGTGCCATCACAATTTCCTTCCTAGAACATTAACAATGTTAATTCCTAAATTCATATCTTTGAATTCTGGACCACTACAAGCGGTGCTTAATCGCAAGAAGAAGAAATAAAAGGACAAAACTCCGAAATAAAAATTGGGGTATAAATTGCAGCAAATAAAAGAGAGCATTAACTGTGAATGATAATGATTATAGAAGACAGAAGCAGAGACTTTGAAATATAAGGGAACATATAAAGCCCAACGATAAACCAGAAATTATAAACCATATATATCGATGCATATAGCAATATAAAGACACGGGAGAACTAGAAACACTATAAACCCAAGAGTATAGTAGAAGTAAATAGATTCTTCCGGCGGTAGATGAAAAAGAAGAATGACCGATATGAAAGTTAGAAGTATATCGAGAATCAGAACTTGATGGTGCATATTGATGAATACTTTAAAATATGAGTTGAGGGGGAAAGAATAGACGGTGATGAAACATGACTAGGAACTTAGAAATCAACAGATTTAACTCACACAATGGCGGAATAAGTGAATCAAACCCTCTAGTGAATAGGTTAATTTTTTTTGATTAATTTAGTCAAACCACAACTAAATCAAGTGTGATTAGATCAACACCTAGAGCTATTATTCACCACCTGGGTGATTTGGACTGAGAGAAAATTGGAGGATCTCACTAGATCTGAGTGTGTGTAACAAATGAGAGGCTTAACCTAAAATGAAGAACATAAGACTTTATATACCCCTGATGTTGACTCACCCATACGATTCATTCATCACACGTACGAGTTGGCTTCATCAGCCGTACGGGTGATCACTCACTCGTGTCTTCTCATTTAGGTTGTAATTGTGACTTAGCTCAGCATCAACCGTGCGTATGAGTCTGTCAGCCGTACTAGTGAGGCTTCACTCGTATTTCTAACTAAGTCTAACATAGTCAAACATCTAAATCTCGTTCCTGCAGTTCCTGTAACCACATACAAACACGGATAGGATAATAACGAGCAATCATGGTAGCCTGTAAACTGTTGTACCTGCAATGGACGTGGGTAGATGTCTAGGGACTTGCATAAAATGCATCAACAGAAGGTGTGAGTTGTAAGGAAATGAAGGAGGTGAATTAATAAGAAAATCTCCGATAGAACAATTAAAATGGACGATCGCATTTAAAGCGGATCCTAATTCCCTTGATTACCGGAGAGTCAAATCTTATTAAGAAGATTTTCTTCAAATCCCTTGAAATCTGGGAATCAATCATATCTACGTCAAATGATAAGATGAATCTACACTTACTCATTTCACTCTTCTATGTTAGCTTCATTCGTACTCTTCATATAAATGGATTGTTTATCCAAACTATTCGCTGATGATAAAACTCTAATTTTTAGCCCGTATGCATCATGAAAACATACTTATTATCATTCACGACCTTTCCACTCAAATTTCGGGACGAAATTTCTTTAACGGGTAGGTACTGTGACAACCCGGAAATTTCCAACCAAATTTAAACTTTAATCTTTATATGTTTCCGACACGATAAGCAATATTTGTTAAGTTAAATTTCAAGAATTTTAAACTATGTTCATACATTCATTCAACCTCGACCAAGTTCCAACGATTCATGAACCATTAAACGAATATGATTATATATGTATATGTGTATATATATTATAACTTGAAACGTAAACAAAATATTAGATTAAATACTTTATATGATTGTATCTGTTTCAAAATGTTTATCAATGGAATTAGAAGATAAGATCAAATGATTGAATTATCAGATATATTGAATTATGATTACAAGTCTCTGTTGAAAGGCCCACGTTGATTTGAGAAATCTTTCCATTTTAACAATATTCGGAAAATGGTAAAGTGATTTATAAATAAGAACAAATTGTCAATCATTGAGAACTAGACAAAGGATAGTGGAAGATTGAATCTCATAAAGACTCGATTGATCTATTTAGTTTCAAACGTACAAAAACGTTTTCAGTTTAAAAAGAACTTTATTATTAAAACGTATATAACTTTTATAAATATCTAGAACCACTTTTGACAACTCATTATTTAACTAGTATGATAAAGATAACGATATTTATATTTTATTTTATTAAACGATTTAAATTAATATTATATATATTTATACGCGTATTATACGTACATAGTTTTATACTTTTACTATACTTAAACTTTACCTTTACTTTATTTTTACTTTACTTTAACTTTAATAATTCACTTTAATAATTCATACTTTAATAATTCACTTTAATAATTCATACTTTAATAATTCACTTTAATAATTCAAAAATCTATTATAAATAGAATTCATTAGGTTTCATTATTTCATAGAAACTTGAAAATATTTTTCTCTAAACTCTCTCAATCGATTTACATATATATATTTACTCCGTATTATTTCAAGATATTATTAGTATACATAAAATATTACGACGGAGTGCTGTCCGAGTGATTTCGAAATTGTTTTTCGAGTAGGATAGGATTAAGGAAATTATGGGTTATAGCTATGGAGGTGATTGAGTATGGTTCATGGGTATGCTCGTGAGGTCAATATAGTGTTTATCATTTCCGTTGCGTCTACGTACCTTTCCTGCAATATTGAATCTCAATATTGATACGTGAGTACTCATAATTTAACTTTTACATACTAATAGTGTATCCTTGACTAGTGCTCGAGTATTTAGGATTATGCATGCTTGTACTTTTGATATTTCCCTTAGACAGGTTAGGTTGAATCTTGAATTAGTTACACTTGCGGTTGAGATAAGGTATAAGATATGCATGTCCTTGGAAAGCTAGCGAAAAATTAAGAACTTTTCCTTTAGATATCGAATAGTTTCGATGAACGGATTAGAAGTTATAATCAATTGAATTTTCGATATTTTTATTAAAAATGATTATTATTATCGTCATTCTAGTTTTATCTTATTATTATCATTATTATTATCTTTATCAATAAAAGGGATTTATCATTAAAAATTGTTATTTTTTTATTATTACTATCGTTATTATCGTTAAAGTTATAATTAGTATTATTATTATTATCCAATTATTATTATTATTATTATTAGTATTAGTATTATTAGTATTATTATTATTATTATTATTATCATTATTAATATATATATCATTATTTAAAAATGGTTATTGTTATTGTTATTATTATTATTACTATATTATCATTAAGATAATTATTAGTATTATCGTTAATAATGTTATAGTAACTATCATTATTAATATTAGTGTAATTAAAACAAATATTTGTAACACCTAATTATTTTGATTATTATTATTATCATTATTATGAACACAATATAAAAGACGATTAAAAACTATTAAACGAAACGATTAGGAAATAATGAGTAAGAGTATCATGATGAAATTAAAATATTATAAGATATTGATTTAGATAAAATTATCGTTCTTATTATTTTTATCATTACTATTATTATTAAAAGTATCGTTAGTATTAAAACTATCATTTTAACAAAAATTATTATTTTAATAGAAATGTCATTGTTACTATAAAATATTATTATTATTATTATTTTAAATAGAATTATTATTTTAAAGATAATATTAAAAATTATCGTAAATATTAAAGTTATCATAATTGGAATTATCGTTTTATCATAATGTCATCTTAGTAATTATAAATATTGATATTTTTATAATAAAAATTATTATTACAAAATAATACAACTTTTACTTACTATCATTATAGATATTATTTTATCAAATAAATATGTGATACAAACATATTTTACTACGTGTAATAACTTACTTTAATAATACCTATCATATTATCTTTATGATATTAAATGATCCTGGCCTCTAAATTTTATTACTAAATATATATAAAAGTATATTTTATTATATAAATTTAATATAAAATTTTATTTATTAATAAATAAATTATATTATTTACTCTAATAAATCTTTTAAAAATATTTAAAAATATAAAATGACGATATTTAAACTATATATTAATCATGTATAGATTTTTGGAAATTATTTTGAGTTAAATTTACTTTTGTTGACTTTTGCATATTAGTCTCGAGCATTAGGATTGTGGTACACTATGACTTGACCTAATTTGTTAGACAAATATTGACCAACACATAAATATATATAATTAATTTAGGTTCGTGAATCCGAGGCCAACCTTGCACTTGTACAATGACGTTATATGTATTTTTACTACGAAATACAGTATGGTGAGTTTCATTTGTCTTTTTACCCTTTATATTTTTGGGACTGAGAATACATGCGCTTTTATAAATGTTTGACAAAATAGACACAAGTAATTGAAACTACATTCTATGATTGAATTATCGAAATCGAATATGCCCCTTTTTATTAAAGTCTGGTAATCTAAGAATTAGGGAACATAAACCCTAATTGACGCGAATCCTAAAGATAGATCTATTGGGCCTAACAAACCCCATCCAAAGTACCGGATGCTTTAGTACTTCGAAATTTATATCATGTCCGAAGGAGGATCCCGGAATGATAGGGGATATTCTTATATGTATCTAGTTAATGTCGGTTACCAGGTGTTCACCACATGAATGATTATTTTTGTCTCTATGCATGGGACGTATATTTATGAGAACTGGAAATGAAATTCTTGTGGTCTATTAAAATGATGGAAATAAATGATTATGATAAACTAATGAACTCACCAACCTTTTGGTTGACACTTTAAAGCATGTTTATTCTCAGGTGTTAAAGAAATCTTCCGCTGTGCATTTGCTCATTTTAAAGATATTACTTGGAGTCTTTCATAGCATATTTCGAAGAACGTTGCATTCGAGTCATTGAGTTCATCAAAGATTATTATTAAATTAATTTATAGTTGGATAGTGGATATTATGAAATGGTATGCATGCCTGTCAATTTTCGATGTAAAGAAAGTTTGTCTTTTAAAAATGAATGCAATGTTTGTAAAATGTATCATATAGAGGTCAAATACCTCGCAATGTAATCAACTATTGTGAATCGTTTATAATGTATATGAACGGGTCCTTTCATTTTCCATGTTTATATATATTAATTGAGATTGATATTTACATGATTAAATGTTTCCAACATGTTAAGCAATCAAACTTGTTAAGACTTGATTAATTGAAATATGTTTCATATAGACAATTGACCAACCAAGTTGACCGGTGATTCACGAACGTTAAAACTTGTAAAAACTATATGATGACATATATATGGATATATATATATATATAGTTAACATGATACTATGATAAGTAAACATATCATTAAGTATATTAACAATGAACTACATATGTAAAAACAAGACTACTAACTTAATGATTTTTAAACGAGACATATATGTAACGATTATCGTTGTAAAGACATTTAATGTATATATATCATATTAAGAGATATTCATACATGATAATATCATGATAATATAATAATTTAAAATCTAATTTTATATTATAAACATTGGGTTAACAACATTTAACAAGATCGTTAACCTAAAGGTTTCAAAACAACACTTACATGTAACGACTAACGATGACTTAACGACTCAGTTAAAATGTATATACATGTAGTGTTTTAATATGTATTTATAAACTTTTGAAAGACTTCAATACACTTATCAAAATACTTCTACTTAACAAAAATGCTTACAATTACATCCTCGTTCAGTTTCATCAACAATTCTACTCGTATGCACCCATATTCGTACTCGTACAATACACAGCTTTTAGATGTATGTACTATTGGTATATACACTCCAATGTTCAGCTCTTAGCAGCCCATGTGAGTCACCTAACACATGTGGGAACCATCATTTGGCAACTAGCATGAAAAATCTCATAAAATTACAAAAATATGAGTAATCATTCATGACTTATTTACATGAAAATAAAATTACATATCCTTTATATCTAATCCATACACCAACGACCAAAAACACCTACAAACACTTTCATTCTTCAATTTTCTTCATCTAATTGATCTCTCTCAAGTTATATCTTCAAGTTCTAAGTGTTCTTCATATATTCTACAAGTTCTAGTTACATAAAATCAAGAATACTTTCAAGTTTGCTAGCTCACTTCCAATCTTGTAAGGTGATCATCCAACCTCAAGAAATCTTTGTTTCTTACAGTAGGTTATCATTCTAATACAAGGTAATAATCATATTCAAACTTTGGTTCAATTTATATAACTATAACAATCTTATTTCAAGTGATGATCTTACTTGAACTTGTTTTCGTGTCATGATTCTGCTTCAAGAACTTCGAGCCATCCAAGGATCCGTTGAAGCTATATCCATTTTTCTCTTTTTCAGTAGTTTTATCCAAGGAACTTAAGGTAGTAATGATGTTCATAACATCATTCGATTCATACATATAAAGCTATCTTATTCGAAGGTTTAAACTTGTAATCACTAGAACATAGTTTAGTTAATTCTAAACTTGTTCGCAAACAAAAGTTAATCCTTCTAACTTGACTTTTAAAATCAACTAAAAACATGTTCTATATCTATATGATATGCTAACTTAATGATTTAAAACCTGGAAACACGAAAAACACCGTAAAACCGGATTTACGCCGTCGTAGTAACACCGCGGGCTGTTTTGGGTTAGTTAATTAAAAACTATGATAAACTTTGATTTAAAAGTTGTTATTCTGAGAAAATGATTTTTATTATGAACATGAAACTATATCCAAAAATTATGGTTAAACTCAAAGTGGAAGTATGTTTTCTAAAATGGTCATCTAGACGTCGTTCTTTCGACTAAAATGACTACCTTTACAAAAAACGACTTGTAACTTATTTTTCCGACTATAAACCTATAATTTTTCTATTTAGATTCATAAAATAGAGCTCAATATGAAACCATAGCAATTTGATTCACTCAAAACGGATTTAAAATGAAGAAGTTATGGGTAAAACAAGATTGGATAATTTTTCTCATTTTAGCTACGTGAAAATTGGTAACAAATCTATTCCAACCATAACTTAATCAACTTGTATTATATATTATGTAATCTTGAGATACCATAGACACGTATACAATGTTTCGACCTATCATGTCGACACATCTATATATATTTCGGAACAACCATAGACACTCTATATGTGAATGTTGGAGTTAGCTATACAGGGTTGAGGTTGATTCCAAAATATATATAGTTTGAGTTGTGATCAATACTGAGATACGTATACACTGGGTCGTGGATTGATTCAAGATAATATTTATCGATTTTTTTCTGTACATCTAACTGTGGACAACTAGTTGTAGGTTACTAACGAGGACAGCTGACTTAATAAACTTAAAACATCAAAATATATTAAAAGTGTTGTAAATATATTTTGAACATACTTTGATATATATGTATATATTGTTATAGGTTCGTGAATCAACCAGTGGCCAAGTCTTACTTCCCGACGAAGTAAAAATCTGTGAAAGTGAGTTATAGTCCCACTTTTAAAATCTAATATTTTTGGGATAAGAATACATGCAGGTTTTATAAATGATTTACAAAATAGACACAAGTACGTGAAACTACATTCTATGGTTGAATTATCGAAATCGAATATGCCACTTTTTATTAAGTCTGGTAATCTAAGAATTAGGAAACAGACACCCTAATTGACGCGAACTCTAAAGATAGATCTATTGGGCCTAACAAACCCCATCCAAAGTACCGGATGCTTTAGTACTTCGAAATTTATATCATATCCGAAGGGTGTCCCGGAATGATGGGGATATTCTTATATATGCATCTTGTTAATGTCGGTTACCAGGTGTTCACCATATGAATGATTTTTATCTCTATGTATGGGATGTGTATTGAAATATGAAATTTTGTGGTCTATTGTTACGATTTGATATATATAGGTTAAACCTATAACTCACCAACATTTTTGTTGACGTTTAAAGCATGTTTATTCTCAGGTGAATACTAAGAGCTTCCGCTGTTGCATACTAAAATAAGGACAAGATTTGGAGTCCATGTTTGTATGATATTGTGTAAAAACTGCATTCAAGAAACTGATTTCGATGTAATATATTTATATTATAAACCATTATGTAATGGTCGTGTGTAAACAGGATATTTTAGATTATCATTATTTGATAATCTACGTAAAGCTTTTTAAACCTTTATTTATGAAATAAAGGTTATGGTTTGTTTTAAAAATGAATGCAGTCTTTGAAAAACGTCTCATATAGAGGTCAAAACCTCGCAACGAAATCAATTAATATGGAACGTTTTTAATAAATAAGAACGGGACATTTCAATTACCACCACCAACAACAACATTCGCATCTCACAGCTCAACATCACAATCTGTACATCGAACATCAACGTCATACGCACCGTAAATACCAAGAAATACCAACTACAACCAAAGATGAAGTATTGATTCATAATTTCATCAAGGAAATATTCTACAGAGAATATGTAATTTCTAAAAGTTTAGGAATTATTTATTCTAGTTCAAATTGTAAATCGGACGGGTAAGCGAATAGAAATGATGAAATGAAACCCTGACCAGAATGGTGCACGATTTACAAGTAGACCCGTTTTACCAGCAGCATCAATAGTACCGTCAGCATCACCAGCACCGCCAGTGTCGTCAACATCGTCATCATTAGCAGCATCTACAACATCACAAGCTCCACTAGATCCATAATAACCGCAAACATAATCACTAATCCACAACGCGTATATTGTATCAACGAGTTATGAAATATTAACTTATTTCCTCTGAAGAAATCATATGTATACTTTATATATATATATATATGAATTTTGAGATCAAAATAAATCTTTTCGTACTAAGCTATGATATATAAATTGAAGAAAGGTAGATACTACTCAGTTAATTCATATTACTAATATGCAATGATGTACATCCTTCATTGACAACTTAACCATCGTTAACTATGATCTCTGTTTCAACTCAATGAATTCCATTTCATAATAAACTAAGTGTTTAATCAAATACATGTTTGATTTTACACTTTCATCTTCGATGTACCCGAAACTTTCTAGAGAACATCATTCGTACCTTGTGAAGTTCACAAGAATTCCACGAGCACCAACATCCTTCATTAAGGAATATCAATAAGAATAAACAATAAAGTATTAATTGTACTAGTGCAATACTCTGCGAAGATTATGTATTCTTTAATGTTTTAGAGATTATTCATTTCTGATTCCAGACGAAAATCGAATGAGTTTAATATGATATTAACTCATTAAATCTGTATTACATCTGAAGAAAATATATATGCACATATTTTCATAAAGAATGTGATAAAATTCTCTTGTACAAAATGTTATTTGTGAAATTTTTTTAACGGGTAGTTAATATCCAAGAGATATATAAATTCACAATTAATATGTTACATTCTTCGAATCTGATTCAACAATCATCAACTATACTCACTATTTTCTCAACAATATACATTCTTTCATAAAAATCAAAACAACCATACTCATTCAAACCTAGTTACATATTCTAATTTTGAAACCTCAAAATTCAATTCGAGATATAACTGGTATCACCACTCTTAGATTCCTACATCTTTCAAAGCTATACTTTGACTTCAAACCTGTGATAGAACAACATTTCTATTCATAAAAATACTTGTATCATTCAAACTCCTAGAACATCGTTCAAACCCTTCGAAATTCCTGAAGACACTTCAAATAATGAACAATCGAGATGATGATTCAACCACATCTTACCCACAGTCATGCACCTGAAAAGCTCTCGAAACCAAAGTCATAGTTTAACACGTATCCGTGTCAGACCCTTTGGCATTTATTAGCAAAAATAACTTTGCAATTCCTTTTTCAAATTAGCCAGTTTTGTCACAGCTCCAACAAGACAACTTCAACTTCTCAATCAAACAGCCTTATTATAACCTCGATAGATACGTTACCCTTTCGCCAACGTTACCGGGGAACCATTTATGTTCCATCACATTAGCAATAAACTTACCAAAAACTTCACTGATCTTCGATTTTCTGAAAAATCATTATGATTATCAAAACCCCATCATTTACTTATCTGCATCTTGTAATGAGAATTTTCATACGAATCATTGGGAATTAGCAATCAGTATTATGAAATCTCGCCGCATGTCGACGCCAACAGTTATACATATAACGTCTATCTCCTGGACTTACATACTGCGAATGTGAAGTTTCTGAAAAACACTCTAAACTGCGAACTAGTTCTCTGAAGTTTGGAAAATACTGATGAAGTAGCAAAAACTGTAAACGACCTTAATAGTAAAAAGTTTGATGATAAAGAATAGTGTGTTGGCAAAGCTCAGAAAAAGAGAAGGTTTGGAACTGGAAAACGGATTAAGCAGACCATGAAGGAGGCTGTGGACAAATCACAAAGACTAAACCTGCCTTCAAATAATCAAAATGATTCAGTGTCTGCTGAAGTTATTATCAAATACCTTGCTCCTTACTCTCAACTCTTGCGGACAATATTCTATATCATCCTCTGATATTAGATATTCTAAGATATCATCATATCTTTCATTATAAATATCCTCCATATTTCTGAAGATATGTTCATAACTATTCTTATCTGAAATTATTTATCTCCTCGCGTTATCTGTATCACATCATAAAGGAAACTGTTTTAGTTTTTAAATTTTGAAACCTTCGAGTTTAAAATATGAATATTTTTGAAGTGGTGTTTGGAACTGAAGCATGAGTTAGTATAATATAATGACACTTGATCAACGTGATTATATTACAGTAAGTCATGCTGAGTTTCTAAATAGAACGTGATGATTTACAGATCATAACGTCATCATGTGCCATGTTACACGACTCTTGTATTCTATTTAATCTCTAAAACTATCAAGAAAATATTTTCTTGATGATTCGGACTTTTCCGGATATTCTGGTAATTTGACAAATCAAGATCGTGCCATTACAATTCCCCTCTTAGAACATTAACTATGTTCATTTAAAGATCCATACCTACGAATTCTAGACCATTATTCGCTTGACTTGAAGTCGAGAAGAGAAAACAAAAGCATGGAACTTCTAAATATAAGAGAAAATATAAAGCCCAACAATAACACATGAATTACAAACCATGTATATCAATACGTATTGCAACGTAAAGACACGAGAGAATTAAAAACATTATAACCCCAAGGTAATAGTAAAAGTAAATAAAATCCTCCGGTGGTAGATGAAAGAGAAGAATGATAGATATGAAAGTTAGGAGTATATCAAGAATCAGTACTGGATGGAGCATATTAATGAATGCTTTAAAGCATGAGTTGAGGGAGAAAGAATAGAAGATGTGAGTTGTAAGGGAACGAAGGAGGTGGATTTATAGTAAAATATCCGACGAAGAAATTGAGATGGATTATCGCATTAAATCGAAGAGGATCATAATCTCCTTAATCACCGAAAAATCAAATCCAATATAGATTACAAAGATTTTCTTTAAACCGAAAATTAACTGTGATGACGTCAAAAGATAAGACAAATCTCTATTTTCTCATTTCCCTCTTTTACGATAGCTTCACTCATACTCTTCGAGAAATCGAATTATTTTATCCATATTTCTTAATCATGATAAAACTCTATGTATCAACTTATATTCGTCATAATAACATTCTTACTATTAGTCATGACGACCTCGATCAAATTTCGGGGACGAAATTTCTTTAACGGGTAGGAACTGTGACAACTCGGAAATTTTCGACCAAATTTAAACCTTGATCTTTATATATTTCTGACACGATAAGCAAAGTTTGTTAAGTTAAATCTCAATAATTTTAAAATATGTTCATACATTCCTTTAACCTCGACCAAATTCCAATGATTCACGAACCATTATATGAACGGATATGATTATATATGTATATGTGTATATATTATAACTTGAAAACGTTAACAAAGTATTAGACGTATAATAATTTACATGAACGTATTTGTTTCAAAATATATTTAAATTAATTATCGACGAAATTAAAAGATAATATCAAATGATTGAATTATCAGACACATTGAATTATGATTACGAGTCTCTGTTGAGAGGTCCACATTGATTTGAGAAATCTTCCCATTTTAACGATATTCGGAAGATAGTAAAGTGATTTACAAGTAAGAACAAATAGGTCAATTAACGATAACTGGACAAAGGGTAGTAGAGAATAACTTTCAACACAATGATTGCCTCGAGTCTTTTGATAAGAATATTATTAGTTTTCATAATATTGAAAATGTTTTATGACATAGTTGAAATCTTTTAAGAATGGATTTGAATATATACAATAAGTCGAAATGTTAATGGATAGAACTAAATGTATATAAATAACTTGAAACATGTATTTAAAACATGTTCATTAAATATATATGTTTTCAAATTAGTTAAATACACGATAGTAACACTCGCGTAGTGATGCGATTGATATATAAAACGTTAGTACATAAATGAATTATATCTATTTAGATTTTAAAATAAAAATGTTGTATGATATAATATTTCTATTACATAAACGATCTAAATTATATTTGGAAATATAATTGTCTTTGAAAAACTAAATGTTATATTATGTTTCAATTACATACAATCTGTACAAATTTATATTTTAATGAGTATATATATATATATATGTATGTATGTATGTATGTATTTTACAAAGTGATGACAATAATATTAACTTAAAACGTTTGATTTAAAATATATATTTTATATAAACATTGAAACGTCAATTTTTAGAAGTAAATGATCATATCACTCAAATGTACAAGTTATATTTTAAACGATATAGTTTATCGATATTATAAGTCTAGTTAATAATAAAAGTACGTATCGCGTAAGGTAAAGTACTAGTTTTCGAAATGTAAGAAAATGCGTTCGAGAAACCGAAATCGAGACTATAGTCATGTGACAATGTACAATTCATTGGAACTAAAATTACGAGTTAACTATGTACGTAAATATAATATAATATATAATTAATTATATAAATTAAATATATTATATATATATATATATATATATATATATATATATATATATATATATATATATATATATATATATATATATATATATATATATATATATATATATATATATATAACCGTCGGCAGCCATGAAATCATTGAGGGTGAGCTGGGATAGGTACCTCCGCGATTGCGGAGGTGTTAGCCTACAAAGTACCGCGATTGCGGAGTTCATGGGTCCAGAAACGGGTCTATAAAACTCGAGTCTTTCGGCCGAAGTAATTCATCTATCTATCTCTCAATTACTCCGTAGTATATATTTATTTTATTTATATTATTATTATTATTATTATTATTATTATTATTATTATTATTATTATTATTATTATTATTATTATTATTATTATTATTATTATTATTATTATTATTATTATTATTATTAAGATTAATATTATTATTATTAATCGTATTTAGTAGTATTATTATTATCATTAGTATTATACATAAAATACTACGACGAAGTCATGAGCAAGTTATTTCAAAACGGGTTTTACGAGCGGGATAGAGCTAAGGAAATTATGGGTTATAGCTATGGAGTTATGGGTATGGATCAGGGGTATGCTCGTGAGGTCAACCTAGTGTTTATCATCTCCGTTGTGTCTACATACCTTTCCTGCAATATTGAATCTCAATATTGATACGTGAGCACTCATAACTTAACTTTTATATATTAATAGTGTATCCCTGACTTGTGCTTGAGTATATAGGATTATGCATGCTTGTACGTTTGATATTGTCATTAGATTGGTTATGTTGAATCCTGAATTAGTTACATATGCAGTTGAGATAAGGTATAAGATACGCATGTCGTTAGAAAATTAGTGAAAAATTAAGAACTTTTCATTTAGATATCGAATGATTTTGATGAACGGATTAGAAGTTATAATCAATTAGATTATCTATGATTTTATGTATTATTGTTAAAATGATTATTATTATTATTACTATCGTCGTTATTATCGTCGTTATGATCTAATTAATATTATTATTATTATTATTATTATTATTATTATTATTATTATTATTATTATTATTATTATTATTATTATTATTATTATTATTATTATTATTATTATTATTATCATCACCGTTATTAATAAAAGATATTATTATAAAACATTGTTATTTTTATTATTATTACTATCGTTATCATCGTTAAGATTATAATTAGTATTATTATTATTATTATCATTAAAATAGTTATTAGTATTATCATAATATTTATTATTATACTTAAAACTAATATTAGTAACATCTAATTATTATGATTATTATTATTATTATCATTTTTTCGAACGCGATGTAATAGACGACTAAGAGCTATTAACAAATTGATTAGGAAATAATGAGTATAAGTATCATGATGAAATTAAAATATTGAAAGGTATTGATTTAGATAAAAAAAATATCGTTTTCAATATTATTATTAAAAAGTATTATAAATATTAAAACTATCATTTTTACAAAAATTATTATTTATAAGAATATCATTGTGAATATAAAATATCATTATCATTTTAATAAAAATTATCATTTTTTATAATATTATTTTTAGTAACTATAAATATTATTATTAGTAGAATAATAATAATTATTATTACAAAATAATACAACTTTTATTTACTATTATTATTATCGATATTATTTTATCAAATAAATAGGTGATACAAACATATTTTACTACGTGTAATATAATTACATTAATAATACCTATCATATTATTTTTATGATATTAAATAAACTTTATAAATTTTATTACTTAAGATATATAAAAGTATATTTTATTTTATAAATTTTATTATAAAATTTTATTTATTAATAAATGAAATATAGTATTTACTCTAATAAATCTGTTAAAAATATTTAAAGATATAAAATGACTATATTTAAACTATATAATATTCATGTATAAAAGTTTGGAAATCATTTTGAGTCAAATTGACTTTTGTTGACTTTTGCATGGTAGTTGCGAGCATTAGGATTGTGGTACACTATGACTTGACCTAATTGGTTAGACAAATATTGACCATCATATACATATATATATACTTAATATAGGTTCGTGAAACCGAGGCCAACCTTACACTTGTTCAATGACGTCATATGTATTTTTACTACGAAATACAGTTTTGTGAGTTTCATTTGCTCCCTTTTTAAATGCTTTTGCAATATATATTTTTGGGACTGAGAATACATGCGCTTTTATAAATATTTTACAGAATAGACACAAGTAATCGAAACTACAGTATATGGTTGAATGGATCGAAGCCGAATATGCCCCTTTTAGCCTGGTAATCTAAGAATTAGGGAACAGTATCCCTAATTGACGCGAATCCTAAAGATAGATCTATGGGCCTAACAAACCCCATCCGAGGTACGGATGCTTTAGTACTTCGAATTATTACTATATAGACGAGAGGATTCTGTTTTGTGGATATTTTATATGCATCTTGTTAATGTCGGTTACCTGGAGTTCACCATATGAATGATTTTTATCTCTATGCAGTTTGCGAAATGCCTGATATGAGATGATGTTTATGAAAAATGGAAATGAAAATCTTGTGATCTATTAAAATGATGAAAATGATCGATTATGATAAACTAATGAACTCACCAACCTTTTGGTTGACACTTTTAAGCATGTTTATTCTCAGGTATTAAAGAAATCTTCCGCTGTGCATTAGCTCATTTTAAGGATATTACTTGGAATAGTTCATGACATATTTCAAAAGACGTTGCATTCAATTCGTTGAGTTCAGTAAAGATCATTATTAAGTAGATGATAGATTAAGTCATCTATAGTTTGGATATATTATGAAATGATATGCATATCTGTCAACTTTCGATGTAAAGAAAGGTTGTCTTTTAAAAATGAATGAAATGCTTGTAAAAAGTATCATATAGAAGTCAAATACCTCATGATGTAATCATATGTTATTGTATTCGTCCTTATGGATTAGGACGGGTCATCTCATCAGCTCAGAAGCAATTTAGAAACATCATGAGGAAATAATGAAGCTAGATATGAAGGATCGAAGTAATAGTATGGTGATTAGTATCAAAAAGAGAGTCGAAAAACCATCAAATTTAAAGGATATAGAGATTGATCCTGCCAGCAGAGAAGTAAGATTCCAGAACACAGAAGAATCTCGATCACCGAACGAATTCTCTGAAGAAAGTTATACCAGTGATGATGAGGAAGGACATCAATACACAGATGTTCTAGTTGATAATCGCTCTCTATTGATGGAATCAAACTAAGAGGAGCCAGAATCTTCTTCGTCATATCTCACTGAAGTTCCCATCATATCAAATCATGCTGATATGTTTACATTCATCAACGATAATAATGATTTTGAGGATATATTGGAAGCTATCCACCATTAAATAATTAAATTCACAGTTAAAGGATCGGATTGAGGCTATTGAACCCGAGTATAACCTTTACCTGCCAAGAAAAGATAATGATGCAGAATTCTTAGAAGAGCGCATTCAGGACATTATCATAGCACTTCACGATCATATCTACAGAGAAGAAATGCAAAGAGAGCACACTTCAATGGTTCGCACTATTCTCGAAACAAAGTTTTGTCGAGATCAGAAGATCGTTTACTCTAAGGTCTATAACGCATTAGCTGGATCCGCGCTTCCTTTCTCCGCCACCCAACGAGCACTACTGACTCGCATCCGAAGGCATATGGATCTTTCCACCAGACGCCCGACTTATTATTCTGATTCCAAAATGAACGATGATCTTCATGGCCTCTTTGTTCTCTTGGCAAGAGATGATTTTGAAAGCACACCAGACATACTTGTGATATACGTGATACTTCATCACTATGCTGGTCTAATTATCATGGAATTACGAGACATCATAGCAGAAGAAGGAAGACACAAAAATCCGTTCTCAAATTTATATCCTAGCGAAGTCAATATTGCCACCTTTCTGACAAGACATCTCGTGCGTATCTTCAACGAATCCACAAATCCTATCTTCATATTCAAGGCTGGGTGTATAGAGATTTACTCAAAGGATGTAACTCTAGTGTTTGAGTCAGGATTACTCTTCAATTCCTGCCAACTTCTACTCTTAACTAATCTGTGCCACACTACCAACTCCTTCTGTGGTGACCACGATTAAGAAGATTTCGAGTTAATAAAGTTACAATTTCTGGAATTATTTGAAGATCTCGAAAATGAACACCCAAGTCGAGAAGTAATCACAACAAGCGCCGCCTCAATGATTGAAATTAACGGATTAATCAGTAGAGACATGGACTTTATTCTCCTAGGACTTCAAGAGTTGTCACGACCAACAACTTCCCATTATCTCGCCTTCAGAAAGTCTTCGAGAAAAATTCTGGATCTTCTAACAGTTATGATACGGCATTTCGTAGGATCTATCCACAAAGACTCACATACCCCCAAGAACGTAATGATAATATCAGTCAAAGGGAAATGTCTACCTATCACTAGTAGACATCACTACGGTCGAGCCCACGACCTTAAACAAAAGCGCTTCTTGGGAGGCAACCCGTGCAATAAAGTAGATTAGAAGATAATAAAAGATGACAAATGGGACAAATGAAAAAAGGACAAAACTTCCGAGTTTGCTGAAACCTCCTACCTTCTCAGTCAGAAAGTTTCTTCAACCGCATCCCCGCTGTCCGTAGGGAAATACTCGTTCTATTCACTGATTACTAGCTCTAAAATTCCTTGCATTAAATTATGCCGCATCCTAGCTTATCACTAAGTGTGGGATTCTAGCCCAAAATACGCTCCACAAATATTCTAAAACTCTTTAACTGAAACACTTAAGTGTGGGATACCGATTAGGAACATTAGGGACAATGCTCATCTAAGTGTGAGATGACGATGTAACCTTTTAATGCCATGTCGTATTGAGCTCATTACATAGATTCCCAGTTGTTAAGCTAAATTTTAAATTTTTTAAACAAAATAAAGCCATTCCTAATAAGTATCTTCTGATAACCTAAAAAGTTTGTGAATAAAAATTAAGGCTTATCTAAGATAGAAATCTTGTTAGGATGAACCGATTCTCTAAAAGAGCATTGCATGACCTGGCATATTCGACCCAATTTTATTATGGTGAGGCACCTAAATAAAGCCCTGAAAAGCATTCATTTTTAATGCTTCACTATTTTTCATTGATTGCTCCGATGTCTGTGCTCAGAATTAGAACTTGCTCTAGATCTACATTTTTAACTAGCAACTGTGGCATATGTATAACCAAAAGAGGTAGCCATTTGTAAAAGAAACCCTTCTTTTCCTACAGTATCACCCATTCACCACCATCACCATCATCTATTCATTCACCTATTATCATCATACACGAATAAACTCTCAGAAAACAAGATCACCTCAAAAGAAGATCTTCAAAGATAGTACTTACAAGCATTGTGGTAGAAAACTTGAAAGTCTACCAAGGGGAAGTTCCTAGAGATGATTGATATCGGCTAAAAAGTCACGTTTTCATCCCGGTATTATGGCCCAAAAATAAGAAAGATTCGAACTTTATTGGCAAAATACCCGCTTCGTCGGTTTAAATTGAAGAGCAAATAATTATGAAGACGGTGCGAAAAGAATCAAGAGATTCGGAGCTAAAACGAAGATTCTAGAGCGAAAAAGGTGAAAGACAAGAAATCAAGTTACGATCCAACGAATCAGCAAGCCAAACGGCTTGCCAAACGGGCTGCCAAACGTCTTGCTAGTATGGCAAACGGCCTGCCATACGCCCAGATCAAATGGGCACGTTAAACAGGATGGCCTGGCAAACGGCCCCTACAAACGGCCTGCCAAACGGCCTGCCAGCCGTTTTCAGGAAAATTTCATGCTTATTTAAAGGGTCTTTATCATTCATTCTGACACACACTTCAATTCACTTCTTTCTCTCTCTTGTACAATATTAGTCATACTTTCAAGGTCTTCGACTCCGTGTGGAAAATCTAGTACCCGGAGAAGAACGGCGAAGATTGTATTAGGAGCGGTCTGGAGTTTGAAGTTGTCACTTTTGTATTCGGAACTCGTTTAATCTACTGGTACTTCTATCCTTTATCTTATTATAATGTCTTTTATTATTATGTTCTGTGATGTTGTTGCCATGATTAGCGAGTAGTTATCTTTAGTGTATGCTATGATATAACCAGTTATAATGTCGAAATAATATTATGGTATGTATATGTTGTCAAAATGCTTTCCGATTATGCTTTTATAACATCCTCAACCGGGCCTAGCTGTAAGATTACTAGTTTGCCCTTAAGTTAGTATTGTGTTATTATATGCTTTTATTTTTATTTAAATATTTATTATTATTTATTGATGTGGTTAGGACCAGTTTGTGACAAGGGTCACAGAACAGGTTTGTTTATTTAATTTGGACTTCATTTCGGTCGCCAAATGATGTACGAAAGTTATTAGATAACTGGTAAATACCCTTGTGTGATGGGGTATTGTGTTTGGCTTTAATATATAAGCTAGAATCAGCCCACTTCTAGCATTTTCTTAAAATTTCTTCACAACTTGTACCCACACTCTTACACCCATCAAACCCTAATCTCTTGAAATCTTGATTGAATCAAAATTGAGTTTAGCAATCAATTGTTACTGATTTTTTGATTCAAACAAGGTATAAATATCTTGATTTCGTGTAGTAAGTTGTGATTACAATGATTTTTAGCATTGTTGTGCTACCGGGCCAGAAACTTACAACCGCACGGTTACATATAGTGTCTTTAAAGATGCATTTTGGGGAGAAGACGGGCATGGCGATGTGTCACACCCCCAAATAGGGCCTAGGGTATTTGTGACTAATTATATCAAATCACAGTTGTATAAACGAGAACGACTCTATATGAGACGTTTTGAATAAAACATTTATTAATAAAACAGCGGAAGCATTAAAAGTTTTACATCAAATTCAAACTGAAATAATAATAGTAGTCTTAATGTAAAGTAAATGTAATGAAATGAAGACTCCATGTAGCAGCATTCAATTCATCAAGTAGCAGTCATGGAAATCATCTTATTCGTCACCTGAGACAAAACATGCTTAAAGTGTCAACCAAAAAGGTTGAGTGAAGTTCATAGGTTTAACAAAAAGTTTGACCGTTGTTTTAGACCACAAGATTTAGTTTGTAAAGTTGATCTCGAAAGATCGAAAGAAATAGTTATGCCAATTCGTGATATTTAAACTAAACGATAGTATGCCCCATGACAAGTTAGTTCTACTTGTCGGTTTAATTTTATTATCAAGTAATACAAAGACATAGTCAAATGTATCGGGGACGTTACTCCCGATAGGCCTACCCCTAATAAACTAGCATGCCAAGCACTTAAAAATATCACTGTAGGGACTTTAGCCGAACAAAGCCGGGTATAGCATAGTTTAAGCAGTTTGGTACTTGTGTCTAAAGTGTAAAAAGTAAAAAAAAAATAGCATGTGTCTCACCCCAAAAGTAAATAAGTTTTGCTAGCAATAAAGAGGGTCTATGAATTCACCTTAAATAGCAGTTGAAGTATTCCACGCAAGAAAGGAAAGTAAAGCAAGTAAGTGACCGGGATATCAACTAGAAGTAGTTCTTCAAGAGAGAAATGAGAGATGAAGGTGCAAGTTTGAAATGAGAAATGTATGTGGTATTTATAGTTGAAAATGTTAGGTAAAAAAAATAAAATAAGTAAAAGAAATAAAAAGAAAAATATATATTAAATCTTAAAATAATAAAGTAGTTTGTATTTTTATTAAAAGTAATTCTTAAAAGTTAAAATAAGAAAAAGTAGTTTGTATTTTTTATTAAAAGTAAATCTTAAAAGTTAAAATAAGAAAAAGTAGTTTGTATTTTTATTAAAAGTAAATAAGAAAAAGTAGTTTGTATTTTTATTAAAAGTAAATCTTAAAAGTTAAAATAAGAAAAAGTAGTTTGTATTTTTATTAAAAGTAAATCTTAAAAGTTAAAATAAGAAAAAGTAGTTTGTATTTTTATTAAAAGTAAATAAGAAAAAGTAGTTTGTATTTTTATTAAAAGTAAATCTTAAAAGTTAAAATAAGAAAAAGTAGTTTGTATTTTTATTAAAAGTAAATCTTAAAAGTTAAAATAAGAAAAAGTAGTTTGTATTTTTATTAAAAGTAAATTTTAAAAGTTAAAATAAGAAAAAGTAGTTTGTAATTTTATTAAAAGTAAATCTTAAAAGTTAAAATAAGAAAAAGTAGTTTGTAATTTTATTAAAAGTAAATCTTAAAAGTTAAAATAAGAAAAAGTAGTTTGTATTTTTATTAAAAGTAAATAAGAAAAAGTAGTTTGTATTTTTATTAAAAGTAAATCTTAAAAGTTAAAATAAGAAAAAGTAGTTTGTATTTTTATTAAAAGTAAATCTTAAAAGTTAAAATAAGAAAAAGTAGTTTGTATTTTTATTAAAAGTAAATTTTAAAAGTTAAAATAAGAAAAAGTAGTTTGTAATTTTATTAAAAGTAAATCTTAAAAGTTAAAATAAGAAAATGTAGTTTGTAATTTTATTAAAAGTAAATCTTAAAAGTTAAAATAAGAAAAAGTAGTTTGTATTTTTATTAAAAGTAAATCTTAAAAGTTTAAATAAAAAGTAGTTTATATTTTTATTAAAAGTAAATCTTAAAAATTAAAATAAGAAAAATTAGTTTATATTTTTATTAAAAGTAAATCTTAAAAGTTAAAATAAGAAAAAGTAGTTTGTATTTTTATTAAAAGTAATCTTAAAAGTTAAAATAAGAAAAAGTAGTTTGTATTTTTATTAAAAGTAAATCTTAAAAGTTAAAATAAGAAAAAGTAGTTTGTATTTTTATTAAAAGTAAATCTTAAAAGTTAAAATAAGAAAAAGTAGTTTGTATTTTTATTAAAAGTAAATCTTAAAAGAAAAAGTAGTTTGTATTTTTATTAAAAGTAAATCTTAAAAGTTAAAATAAGAAAAAGTAGTTTGTATTTTTATTAAAAGTAAATCATAAAAGGTAAAATAAGAAAAAGTAGTTTGTATTTTTATTAAAAGTAAATCTTAAAAGTTAAAATAAGAAAAAGTAGTTTGTATTTTTATTAAAAGTAAATCTTAAAAGAAAAAGTAGTTTGTATTTTTATTAAAAGTAAATCTTAAAAGTTAAAATAAGAAAAAGTAGTTTATATTTTTATTAAAAGTAAATCTTAAAAGTTAAAATAAGAAAAAGTAGTTTGTATTTTTATTAAAAGTAAATCTTAAAACTTAAAATAAGAAAAAGTAGTTTGTATTTTTATTAAAAGTAAATCTTAATATTTAAAATAAGAAAAAGTAGTTTGTATTTTTGTATTTATTTATTAAAAATAGATATAGTTTTGATTTTTTTATTATAAAATTCTAAAAAAATCGTTTAATACATTTCTAAGAACATTTAACATTTTATTTCTATATTTGTTTAATTATTAAATACGAATTTTATATAAAAATTATTATTATATTTAGTTTTTATAAAAATTAAAATTTATGATTATTAATTTATAGTTTTTATTAGTTTTATAAATGTTATAATATTATTTATTATTTAGTTAATTATATATTCTATTAACTAAATAACAAAAGTAATATAAATATTATATATATATTCATTGATGTAATTATGTTATATTATATAACATAATCTTATTTATAATATTTATAATTATATTATTTATTTTAAGCGTACGTTTATTCGGTCAACGTTAAATTTATTCGTATATAACAACTCTAGGTATTTTAGTAAAATCGGAAGTCGAAAAGTGAGGGTTGTTATAGTACCTACCCGTTAAAAGAAATTTCGTCCCGAAATTTAGTTTTTGCCATCAATCGGCGTTGTTCGTACATAGACGAGGATATTTACGTTTTATTTGGTCTTCACGTTCCCAGGTATGTTCGGGGCCTTTCGTGAATTCCAACGGATAGAATATTATTCTGTTTCATGCATTTAAATCATACGAACCCTAATTTCTCACAGGTTCTTCTATAAAGTGCATTTTATCATTAATGCGGAGGTTATCTAAAGGATTAATAAGAGTGTCATTTGACTAGGTTATCCTCAAAAGGGATGATGGTGCTATACAAGCATTTTAGTAAACTGAACACATGAAATGTGTTATTAATAGTATTGAGCTTATTTAAAACTTTGAGTGTTTATGCCACAATATTAGGGTAGATAACACAGAGAGTAGTTCATGAAAATTATAGTCATGAAGTTTGATAGAGATCATCATTGTTTACAACAAGAATATTGTAATGATGAATATAAGTTAAAAAATTAAAGTTTTATCACTACTGAATAATATGGATAAAACGATTTGATTATAGGAAGCGTATAAACGAAGCTATTGTAAAAGAGTGAATGAGAAAATTAAATGTTCGCCTTAACATTTGACGTAGTCACGATTGATTTCCTGAATTCAAGGGATTAAAGGAAATCTTCGTCATCCATAAGATTTGATTCTCCGGTAATTAAGGAATTTGAAATTTTATTTTATTAAATGCGGTGAATTGCTTCAATTGCTGTGTTTAAAATTTTGCTATAAATTAGCTTCTTCCGTTTTATTATCTTCACCACTTCTATACTTTCTTCCTAAATTCATACTTCCAAAAGATTTGTTAATATGCTCAATCCCGTATTGATACTTGTTATTATATTGACCATATATGCAGTCATTCTTCTTTTTCTTTTACCACCAGAGGAATCTGTTTACTTCTACTATGCCTTTGGGGTTATAGTGTTTTTAATTCTCCCGTATCTTTATGTTGCTATACGCATTGATATCCACGGTTTGTAATCTCGGTATCGTTATCGGGCTTTATATTTTCCCTTATATGTCGGAGCTCTTTGCCTTTTTATTCTCTTCTCGACCTCAAGTCAAGCGAATAATGGTCCAGAATTTGTAGGTATGAAGTTTCGAATGAACCTAATGTTCTAAGCGTAATATCACGATTTGATTTGGTAAGTTACCAGAATTACTGAGGATAGAACTATCAAGAATATATTTTCTTGATATGTTCAGAGATTAAGTAGAATGTAAGAGTCGTGTAACATGGTAAATGATGCTTATAAAGTCTATGAATCATCATCTTCCATTAAAATTTAGCACGACTTACTGTAATATAATCACGTTGGCCTGACGTTATTACATTATACTAACTCATGCTTCAATTCCCAACACTTCTTCAAAACATTTATAAGTTAACTTGGATTTTACAGAATATAGAAACTAAAACAGTTTTCCTTTATAATATATCACAAAGAGATACTTAATTGCGGACAAGAATCGTTATGAAGATATCTTCAGAAATATAGAGGATATTTATGATGATATTTTGGAATTTCTAAGTTCGAAAGTTGATGAAGAAAAATTTTCCGCAAGCTTTTAACATGATTTCGGAGCAAGATATTCTCTAAAGATTTCATCAGACCCAGAATTACCTGTATTCTTTGAATATAGGGTTTGGTCCTTGTATTTTTCCTTGGTCTCCTTTATGGTTAGCTCAATCCATTTTTCAGTTCCAAATTTTCTTTTGTGCTTTTCCAACGTACCATTCTTTATTATCAAACTTTTGGCCATTAAGACCTTCTACAATTTTGCTGTTTCCTCTGCATTTAATGCAGCCATATTTGAATCATCGGTTATCAATCCGAGATGGTTTTAAGAAATTTTGTTTTTAGATGATTAAACGTTGATTGTGATCGTCAACGGATCTAATGGTTGATGAATAGGCGTTGTTGATTTCAAAAGTAATGAATGATAATTTCGGTGGGCTGATGTGATAATTCATCATAGAATACAAATGAATATAATTCATGAATGTAGTGATCTTTAGGAAGATAACATCTGCTAAAGCTTTTCTTGGATTCTGATATGTCAGAATATGTAATTGAATTTGTATGCAAAAGGTGAACGGATACATATGTGGATGTAAGTAGTATAGTTACTGATTATTGAATCAGAATTGGAGAATGTACAATGTAACATATTAAAGTGATATATAAATATTTCTCGGGTTTTACCTACCCGTTAAAATATTTTCACAATTAACAGTTTGTACAAAAGAATTACAATCTTTATGAAGATATACGTTCATATATATATTCTTCGGATGTAATCATGGGTTTAATGAGTTAATATAAGATTAAACTCCTTTGATTTACGGTTGAAACGAGAATAAATAATCTCCAAAACCTTAGAGATTTCATATTTGTCACCGAATATTTCACTAATGAAGTTATGAATCAATACTTCATCGTTCATTAATGTTGATATACTTCGGTATATGAAGTTGGTGCTCGTGGAATTCTTGTGAAATTCATAAGGCACTAATGATGTTTTCTAGAAAGTTTCGAGTACATCGAAAATGAAAGTATACAATCAATCATGTATTTGAGCAATACACTTGGTTTATTATGAAATGGAGTTTATTGTGGTGAAGCAGTGATTAATGATTGTTAAGTCATTAACGAAGGAGGTACATCATAGCATACTAGTGATATGAATTAACCAAGTAGTACATACTAGTTAATAGCTTAGTATGAAAAGGTTTATTATTGTTTCAAACTATATATATATAAAGTATACATATATAATTCTTCAGGAAGAATGAGTCAATACATCTTAACTCATTATTACTAATATTCCTTGGTATCTATGGGGTGTATGATGTTGATGTTTGAGGTACTGAGTGTGATGTTGAGGCGTGGGATGCGGATGTTGTTGTTGGTAGTACTGGTGGTGATGATGCTGATGCGGGTATTGCTGCTGTTGGTGTAGTAGGCGTAAGTCTACCTTCTAAAATGCGTATTGTACTTTCCAGAGACGCTATTCTTTCTTCAAGCCTATCACGAAGCTCCCTGACTTCTTCCACTAATCCTACTTGATTAGTAGTCAGGAGTAGGGGTTGAATTACAAACATAATTCTATGCATGCGCTCCTCGAGGCGGAATATTGTAACACCGACCATTTTTTTTTTTATATATATATATACACAGCGGAAGACTTCATTTACATAATTACCCTTATTCGATAACAACATGATTACCATAAGTCCTTAGTTAATTACTTTATTACAAACCACAAGTGTTACGTTATTACAAAACATTATTTAAACAAAAGTCCACATCAGAGTTGGTTGTCAAACATGTCATCTGCTGTATCACCCATCCCGACTAGCAGTACCTAAACCTGCAAGGGGGAAAACATGTGGGGGATTAGCGCACCGCTAAGTGAATGGAATCTATCTAACAGATATAGCTTAAGTCACACACAAGCTATATACATCAACAATACCTGCTAACTACCAACTAGCATACAAAAGACAATACGAGGATCGGCGGCTTGTACGAGCACACGACTCCCAGCTGATCGGGCCTGAGTCTACCGATAGTCCCTGCTACTCAATTAACAGTATAGTTATCCAGATGCAGGGGGTGCATCGTTCACACTATACTCCACAATCAGTAGCCTATGGACCCAACCTCCCCTAGGCACGGTTGACCTCATACGGACTCTAACCTCTCCTAGGCACGGTCTCGAGTCCCCAGTCTCCCTAGGCCCGACTGGTGCCATTCACACAGTGTACACATAATTCACATACAACATCAGGCAAACGATATTATTCTATCATGGCAATTCCTACACTATGCATGGTAAAAGAGTCAACCACAGTAGCATGATATGCTACTTAAACTCTATCCGTAGATAGACCCACTCACCAATTACCAGCAACTGCTCAGTTATTATTTCTGAGCTTCTTCCTTGTCCTTATCTCCTGAGAACCGCAAAAACCAAGTTAGAATAGTGTTCCCATCAAGATTAGACACACTGACAGCGAATTATAGCAAATTAGTAAAAAATGCGTCCGCTAAAATTTTCATGCTTAACACTTATGCATTTTCAGAATTTACATCCTGAAAATCATAAAAACACACGGACAGCATAACGGCTAAAAATCAACACTTAGTAAAAATTTCACTGCCTAAGACCATCGGTCGATGGTCCCATCCATCGGCCGATCTTCAACACACCATCGGTCGATGGTCTCCCCCAATCGGTCAATCGTCAAAATTACATCAGTTGGTCAGAAGTCATACACCATCGGTCGATGGTCCTATCCACCGACCGATCGTCCCTCACCATCGGTCGATGGTCAACGACCATCGACCGAAGGTAGTTCATCAGCTGCAACAGCAGCAAAGTGACGGGTTTCAACCCAAAATCACCAAATCTCGACTTTAGACACGTTTTTGACCTCAAAACTGAACACAACTCGTACACTAAACTTTTTGGAACATAAACCCACAACATTCAAACACAAACAACATCAATTTCTACCAATTTGACACAAAACCCCATTTTCATAAAACTTGACTAAAACACCCATTTTGACACTGATTTGATCACGAAATTAGATAAACTTTACCTTGTTAGAATCACAACAACATAAGGAACGATTTGACACCAAAATCAAGCTTTAATTCGAGATCAAATTATTTAGGGTTGTTTGAAGGAGGTGAAGTTAGGTGAGAGTGAGTGAGAGGAAGGTTCAGGAGCAATTAAGAGGAAATTAGCTGGTCTCACACTTAATTTGGGGTTAAAACCTCATACCCCACAACACACGGGTATTTACCAGTTATCTGATATCTTTCGCACAAGATTAGGTAACCCAAACGAGGTCCAAATAAAATAAACAAACCTGATCTGAGACCCTTGTCACAAACTGGTCACAATACAACTATAATAAAACACTAATAAAATAATTAAAATAATAGCACTTAAGACTAAGCACAAACCCTAAGGGCAAAATAGGCAACTTACAACTAGCCCGGGTTTCAGTCTGTTACAAATATTCTGGCAAAGAGTGTGAAAACTGTATTGCGAATTGGTTATCCGGTGAGCGCGTCAAGTTCTCCGATGTTGGGAGGTAAATTTTGTTCGTTGTAGGGTTCACCCTCTTCATTCCTCCATCTAGTGAGTATGTCTCGAATCCATCTGCATCTCCTCCAGAAAGAAGTGTAGTCAACCAGTTGAGGCATTTCGGTCACACTACCTTCAGAGTCTTCAGAATCGCCCTCAGAACTATAGGAACTCGAACTTTGTGCAGGATCCATCTTACACGGTCAGATAAAGGATTTTTCTATATGAAATGATTTTTGGATATCAAATGATATTCTAATTACATATATTACCTATATATAGTAAAAAGGATCCCGTAGATTACGGAGGGAATTAAGGAAATGTGTCAGACAAGGTCTATTGTGATAGATATGATAAGATATGATTTGTCTATACTCCAATTATGGTAGTATGACTTGTCGAGATCATAAAATGATGAGTATGCAATCTAATAATCTTTCGATTAAAGACTTTCAATTCGTACACTGTGATAACCCAATGACATTTTTCCGGTTTGCAAACCGATGCATAAAGGCATAAGGCATATAGGTACGTGATATATAACAGGGAGTTACATACGTTTGAGTGTGAGTAGTAACAAATATAGGAGTTTCAAAAATCATGGATAATATTTCATGTAATACATATGTAATACACAAAACCATGATAGATGACATAGGAATGTCAAGAATTTCAGAAATCATGGTGTCGCTTTTAAATGCGGTGGCGTAATTGGATAGTACTTAGGAAAATTCTTAGATTGGCTTGGCATTCTAAGATAAGTAAAGTTTTTAAAGTATAGTGTAGCATTTAACAGTTAAAGGCAACAATTAAAGGCACTATGGTCAAGGAAAGTTGTAGTCCTACATTGCTAAGGTACCTAATTGTATAAGGCACACATAAAATGCAATCCTGGTTCTCTACAACAAACCTGCTCTGATACCAATCTGTCACACCCCCAAATAGGGCCTAGGGTATTTGTGACTAATTATATCAAATCACAGTTGTATAAACGAGAATGACTCTATATGAGACGTTTTGAATGAAACATTTATTAATAAAACAGCGGAAGCATTAAAAGTTTTACATCAAATTCAAACTGAAATAATAATAGTAGTCTTAATGTAAAGTAAATGTAATGAAATGAAGACTCCATGTAGCAGCATTCAATTCATCAAGTAGCAGTCATGGAAATCATCTTATTCGTCACCTGAGACAAAACATGCTTAAAGTGTCAACCAAAAAGGTTGAGTGAAGTTCATAGGTTTAATAAAAAGTTTGACCGTTGTTTTAGATCACAAGATTTAGTTTGTAAAGTTGATCTCGAAAGATCGAAAGAAATAGTTATGCCAATTCGTGATATTTAAACTAAACGATAGTATGCCCCATGACAAGTTAGTTCTACTTGTCGGTTTAATTTCATTATCAAGTAATACAAAGACATAGTCAAATGTATCGGGGACGTTACTCCCGATAGGCCTACCCCAAATAACCTAGCATGCCGAGCACTTAAAAATATCACTGTAGGGACTTTAGCCGAACAAAGCCGGGTATAGCATAGTTTAAGCAGTTTGGTACTTGTGTCTAAAGTGTAAAAAGTAAAAAAAAAAACATAGCATGTGTCTCACCCCAAAAGTAAATAAGTTTTGCTAGCAATAAAGAGGGGCTATGAATTCACCTTAAATAGTAGTTGAAGTATTCCACGCAAGAAAGGAAAGTAAAGCAAGTAAGTGACCGGGATATCAACTAGAAGTAGTTCTTCAAGAGAGAAATGAGAGATTAAGGTGCAAGTTTGAAATGAAAAATGTATGTTGTATTTATATTTGAAAATGTTAGGTAAAAAATAAAATAAGTAAAAGAAATAAAAAGAAAAATGTATATTAAATCTTAAAATAATAAAAGTAGTTTGTATTTTTATTAAAATTAATTCTTAAAAGTTAAAATAAGAAAAAGTAGTTTATATTTTTTATTAAAAGTAAATCTTAAAAGTTAAAATAAGAAAAAGTAGTTTGTATTTTTATTAAAAGTAAATAAGAAAAAATAGTTTATATTTTTATTAAAAGTAAATCTTAAAAGTTAAAATAAGAAAAAGTAGTTTGTATTTTTATTAAAAGTAAATCTTAAAAGTTAAAATAAGAAAATGTAGTTTGTAATTTTATTAAAAGTAAATCTTAAAAGTTAAATTAAGAAAAAGTAGTTTGTAATTTTATTAAAAGTAAATCTTAAAAGTTAAAATAAGAAAAAGTAGTTTGTATTTTTATTAAAAGTAAATAAGAAAAAGTAGTTTGTATTTTTATTAAAAGTAAATCTTAAAAGTTAAAATAAGAAAAAGTAGTTTGTATTTTTATTAAAAGTAAATCTTAAAATTAAAATAAGAAAAAGTAGTTTGTATTTTTATTAAAAGTAAATCTTAAAAGTTAAAATAAGAAAAAGTAGTTTGTAATTTTATTAAAAGTAAATCTTAAAAGTTAAAATAAGAAAAAGTAGTTTGTAATTTTATTAAAAGTATATCTTAAAAGTTAAAATAAGAAAAAGTAGTTTGTATTTTTATTAAAAGTAAATCTTAAAAGTTAAAATAAAAAGTAGTTTGTATTTTTATTAAAAGTAAATCTTAAAAGTTAAAATAAGAAAAAGTAGTTTGTATTTTTATTAAAAGTAAATAAGAAAAAGTAGTTTGTATTTTTATTAAAAGTAAATCTTAAAAGTTAAAATAAGAAAAAGTAGTTTGTATTTTTATTAAAAGTAAATCTTAAAAGTTAAAATAAGAAAAAGTATTTTGTATTTTTATTAAAAGTAAATCTTAAAAGTTAAAATAAGAAAAAGTAGTTTGTAATTTTATTAAAAGTAAATCTTAAAAGTTAAAATAAGAAAAAGTAGTTTGTAATTTTATTAAAAGTAAATCTTAAAAGTTAAAATAAGAAAAAGTAGTTTGTATTTTTATTAAAAGTAAATCTTAAAAGTTAAAATAAAAAGTAGTTTGTATTTTTATTAAAAGTAAATCTTAAAAGTTAAAATAAGAAAAAGTAGTTTGTATTTTTATTAAAAGTAAATCTTAAAAGTTAAAATAAGAAAAAGTAGTTTGTATTTTTATTAAAAGTAAATCTTAAAAATTAAAATAAGAAAAAGTAGTTTGTATTTTTATTAAAAGTAAATCTTAAAAGTTAAAATAAGAAAACGTAGTTTGTATTTTTATTAAAAGTAAATCTTAAAAGTTAAAATAAGAAAAAATAGTTTGTATTTTTATTAAAAGTAAATCGTAAAAGAAAAAGTAGTTTGTATTTTTATTAAAAGTAAATCTTAAAAGTTAAAATAAGAAAAAGTAGTTTGTATTTTTATTAAAAGTAAATCATAAAAGATAAAATAAGAAAAAGTAGTTTGTATTTTTATTAAAAGTAAATCTTAAAAGTTAAAATAAGAAAAAGTAGTTTGTATTTTTATTAAAAGTAAATCTTAAAAGAAAAAGTAGTTTGTATTTTTATTAAAAGTAAATCTTAAAAGTTAAAATAAGAAAAAGTAGTTTGTATTTTTATTAAAAGTAAATCTTAAAAGTTAAAATAAGAAAAAGTAGTTTGTATTTTTATTAAAAGTAAATCTTAAAAGTTAAAATAAGAAAAAGTAGTTTGTATTTTTGTATTTATTTATTATAAGTAGATATAGTTTTGATTTTTTTTAATAAAATTCTAAAAAAAATTGTTTAATACATTTCTAAGAACATTTAACATTTTATTTCTATATTTGTTTAATTATTAAATACGAATTTTATATAAAAATTATTATTATATTTAGTTTTTATAAAAATTAAAATTTATGATTATTAATTTATAGTTTTTATTAGTTTTATAAATGTTATAATATTATTTATTATTTAGTTAATTATATATTTTATTAACTAAATAACAAAAGTAATATAAATATTATATATATATATATATATATATATATATATATATATATATATATATATATATATATATATATATATATATATTCATTGATGTAATTATGTTATATTATATAACATAATCAAAATTTATAATATTTATAATTATATTATTTATTTTAAGCGTACGTTTATTCGGTCAACGTTAAATTTATTCGTATATAACAACTCGAGGTATTTTAGTAAAATCGGAAGTCGAAAAGTGAGGGTTGTTATACGATGTTATGTTTGACTATAAAGAAACTCTGATGTGTCATTTCGGTTAAAACTGAATTTTGGTTGTAATGTCACGTGACACTAGAATTATTATTTAATATTACTCGTCAAATAATTTGGATATGTAATTAAATATGTTTATGTTATTGTAATGGTTAACTAATACTAATGCTTCCGCCACGTTTAGAAAAAAAAATAAATTTTTTTAGCTATGTCAAAGCTTTAAACTCATTCGCTTTTCCAACTAATAGAACGTAGTTATTGGCTCTATTATTGGGAAGTCGTGAACCCCGATTTAGAGTACACTATCTGTGTCACCTCTTGGTAAGAGAAGTCTATCGGATACAACGTAAGATCGACTGAGGCACACCGGTTGTAGTAAGTCTATCAAGCTTTAGATTCCGACTGAGGACTCTTTCGTAGTGAAACATCTAACTAGACCCCTAGTACATTTTCGGTCTCAGACCATGCTAGTGGTCACCAAGCATATAAACTTCGTACATGCATGCTGAATCACAACGGTTGTTGTAAGTTGCACCTCTGCTAAGTAAGGCCATGGAAACTGGTCAGTGCTGATTAGTACACTGCACCATAATGCGGTCTCAAGCATTGCACCCCGCTTGAGGGATTCTTAGTTAATTCGGAACTGTTTGTTTAAACATATAAAGGATTGGACCGTTAGGATAACCGAACGTGTTCATGGAAGTCAACTTGACTTGACCATGGTGTTCTTTATGGTTGAACTCTTTTAGGGGCCTAACTATCTTTTAAACCCAATCATTAACGAAAGCATTGAAACACATCACGTCTCTCGGATATGGTAAACCTTGTATTCTATTATGCTTAAGAAAGTTTAGACCTTTGTGTAATGTTAATACATCACCCAACCGAGTCGCTCAATTGGATGAGCCATCTGAACATGTATGCTTGTAGTCAGATTGCACGGGCGTCGGGGGTAAGGGACGTTGCTGTCTATTCAGAATCTTCAAGCCTATCGCATTACCTAGTGACATGTCTTATGACAGGGGCGTTTAGGACCAGTGTAATGAATACACGGCCTCTACATATTCATGAGACAACATTAGATAGTCTCGACAGAATAATTGATGAAATCATAGTATGCACTTGTTTTAACCTTATCTGAATTACAAATTTTATTGAATTTACTTTATCTATCTTATAAACTAGAAAAACCCAAAATTAGGTAACCACTACTCCTTTATAACTATCTTAAGCTTTAAATACAGGTTCGATTCTACTGATATCTTAAAAATACGACCCTAGGTCATACTTCTCTTACTCATAATAAGGAGTAGTACGATTTAGGCCCCGCTAAATATAAATTTAAAACAGTACCCCCTCTTGGTGGTTGATTCTGACGTGTTGCGACCTAACGACACTGCATAAATAAAACCGTCCGTTTTGGCCATATCAAGAGGGATGCTAGTTTTTGGCACCGCTGCCGGGGACTTGACATAATATAATACTGCTATCTATCAAACATATTCACAAGCATTCAGTGGTTTCTAAGAAAGACAACTATACACGGACTTGGTTTTTGGATTTTCCGAACTATCTCCAATTATATTGGAACCAAAAGGATCATGCCTCTCCGTAGTCGGTCTGGCCACTTGGTTTGTTGAATAGTTCGTACGAAGCTCTGTTATCAAAATACCAGGGAATCAGTAGCAAGAACCAAAAACATATTCAACCTTCGGATAGTTAGATTAAATTAGAATACTTTAAATTAGATTACCTTAGATTAAGATTACCTTAGACTACCTTAGAAATTTAGTTTATCTGCTTAATATTAAAAACAAAAAGGCATACCCAATGTATGACCCAAACCCGATCTAGACCAGGTCCATTGTTTTTCGTACCTGATCCAGACGCAATAATCTCTAAAGCACGTAAGGAAGCACGAATCAGAAATCAAATGGCGTTATGCATTACTTTAGCACAAAATACCAAACCCTCGATTGAAGGTCAAGTGTAGTGACCCGAACTTTTCCATGTTTATATATATTAATTGAGATTGATATTTACATGATTAAATGTTTCCAACATGTTAAGCAATCAAACTTTTTAAGACTTGATTAATTGAAATGTGTTTCATATAGACAATTGACCACCCAAGTTGACCGGTGATTCACGAACGTTAAAACTTGTAAAAACTATACGATGACATATATATGGTTATATATATAGTTAACATGTTTTTATTATAAGTATGTATCTCATTAGGTATTTTAACAATGAGTTGTATACATAAAAATGAGACTATTAATTTAAGAAACTCGAAAAAGATATATATAACGATTATCGTTATAACAACGTCTTACTAGGTACATATGAATCATATTAAGATATTGATACACTTGGTTAATTATGTTAAATGATAAGTAAATATATTAGTAAGTGTATTAACAATGAAATACATATGTAAAAATAAGACTACTAACTTAATGATTTCGAAACGAGACATATATGTAACGATTATCGTTGTAACGACATTTAACTGTATATACATCATACTGAGATATATTATATATCATAATATCATGATAATATAACAATTTAACATCTCATTTGTTATAATAAACAATGGGTTAACAACATTCAACAAGATCATTAACCTAAAGGTTTCAAAACAACATTTACATGTAACGACTAACGATGACTTAACGACTCAGTTAAAATGTATATACATGTAGTGTTTTAATATGTATTCATACACTTTTGAAAGACTTCAAGACACTTATCAAAATACTTCTACTTAACAAAAATGCTTACAATTACATCCTCGTTCAGTTTCATCAACAATTCTACTCGTATGCACCCGTATTCGTACTCGTACAATACACAGCTTTTAGATGTATGTACTATTGGTATATACACTCCAATGATCAGCTCTTAGCAGCCCATGTGAGTCACCTAACACATGTGGGAACCATCATTTGGCAACTAGCATGAAATATCTCATAAAATTACAAAAATATGAGTAATCATTCATGACTTATTTACATGAAAACAAAATTACATATCCTTTATATCTAATCCATACACCAACGACCAAAAACACCTACAAACACTTTCATTCTTCAATTTTCTTCATCTAATTGATCTCTCTCAAGTTCTATCTTCAAGTTCTAAGTGTTCTTCATAAATTCCAAAAGTTCTAGTTTCATAAAATCAAGAATACTTTCAAGTTTGCTAGCTCACTTCCAATCTTGTAAGGTGATCATCCAACCTTAAGAAATCTTTGTTTCTTACATTAGGTTATCATTCTAATACAAGGTAATAATCATATTCAAACTTTGGTTCAATTTCTATAACTATAACAATCTTATTTCAAGTGATGATCTTACTTGAACTTGTTTTCGTGTCATGATTCTGCTTCAAGAACTTCGAGCCATCCAAGGATCCATTGAAGCTAGATCCATTTTTCTCTTTTCCAGTAGGTTTATCCAAGGAACTTAAGGTAGTAATAATGTTCATAACATCATTCGATTCATACATATAAAGCTATCTTATTCGAAGGTTTAAACTTGTAATCACTAGAACATAGTTTAGTTAATTCTAAACTTGTTCGCAAACAAAAGTTAATCCTTCTAACTTGACTTTTAAAATCAACTAAACACATGTTCTATATCTATATGATATGCTAACTTAATGATTTAAAACCTGGAAACACGAAAAACACCGTAAAACCGGATTTACGCCGTCGTAGTAACACCGCGGGCTGTTTTGGGTTAGTTAATTAAAAACTATGATAAACTTTGATTTTAAAGTTGTTATTCTGAGAAAATGATTTTTATTATGAACATGAAACTATATCCATAAATTATGATTAAACTCAAAGTGGAAGTATGTTTTCTAAAATGGTCATCTAGACGTCGTTCTTTCGACTGAAATGACTACCTTTACAAAAATGACTTGTAACTTATTTTTCCGACTATAAACCTATACTTTTCTGTTTAGATTCATAAAATAGAGTTCAATATGAAACCATAGCAATTTGATTCACTCAAAACGGATTTAAAATGAAGAAGTTATGGGTAAAACAAGATTGGATAATTTTTCTCATTTTAGCTACGTGAAAATTGGTAACAAATCTATTCCAACCATAACTTAATCAACTTGTATTGTATATTATGTAATCTTGAGATACCATAGACACGTATACAATGTTTCGACCTATCATGTCGACACATCTATATAAATTTCGGAACAACCATAGACACTCTATATGTGAATGTTGGAGTTAGCTATACAGGGTTGAGGTTGATTCCAAAATATATATAGTTTGAGTTGTGATCAATACTGAGATACGTATACACTGGGTCGTGGATTGATTCAAGATAATATTTATCGATTTATTTCTGTACATCTAACTGTGGACAACTAGTTGTAGGTTACTAATGAGGACAGCTGACTTAATAAACTTAAAACATCAAAATATATTAAAAGTGTTGTAAATATATTTTGAACATACTTTGATATATATGTATATATTGTTATAGGTTCGTGAATCAACCAGTGGCCAAATCTTACTTCCCGACGAAGTAAAAATCTGTGAAAGTGAGTTATAGTCCCACTTTTAAAATCTAATATTTTTGGGATGAGAATACATGCAGGTTTTATAAATGATTTACAAAATAGACACAAGTATGTGAAACTACATTCTATGGTTGAATTATCGAAATCGAATATGCCCCTTTTTATTAAGTCTGGTAATCTAAGAATTAGGGAACAGACACCCTAATTGACGCGAATCCTAAAGATAGATCTATTGGGCCTAACAAACCCCATCCAAAGTACCGGATGCTTTAGTACTTCGAAATTTATATCATATCCGAAGGGTGTCCCGGAATGATGGGGATATTCTTATATATGCATCTTGTTAATGTCGGTTACCAGGTGTTCACCATATGAATGATTTTTATCTCTATGTATGGGATGTGTATTGAAATATGAAATCTTGTGGTCTATTGTTACGATTTGATATATATAGGTTAAACCTATAACTCACCAACATTTTTGTTGACGTTTAAAGCATGTTTATTCTCAGGTGAATATTAAGAGCTTCCGCTATTGCATACTAAAATAAGGACAAGATTTGGAGTCCATGTTTGTAAGATATTGTGTAAAAACTGCATTCAAGAAACTGATTTCGATGTAACATATTTGTATTGTAAACCATTATGTAATGGTCGTGTGTAAACAGGATATTTTAGATTATTATTATTTGATAATCTACGTAAAGCTTTTTAAACCTTTATTTATGAAATAAAGGTTATGGTTTGTTTTAAAAATGAATGCAGTCTTTGAAAAACGTCTTATATAGAGGTCAAAACCTCGCAACGAAATCAATTAATATGGAACGTTTTTAATCAATAAGACCGGGACATTTCAGTTGGTATCCGAGCGTTGGTCTTAGAGAACCAGAATTTTGCATTAGTGTGTCTTATCTAGTATGTTAGGATGCATTAGTGAGTCTGGACTTCGACCGTGTTTACTTGAAAAATGATTGCTTAACAAATTTTGTTGGAAACTATATATTTTTAACATGTGAATATTATGTGATATATTAATCTCTTAACGCGTTTGATATTATGTGATAGATGTCTACCTCTAGAACAAGTCCCATTGACTCACCTAATAATAATGAAGAGTCAAATGTAAATTGGAATGATTCGTGGACTGATTCATAAGTTCCCGAAGAGGAACCGGAAGAAGAGTCGGAACCGGAAGAAGAATCGGAACCGGAAGAAGAATCGGAACCGGATGAAGAAATAGAACCGGTGGGGGAAATAATAAAACGGTTAAGTAAAAGAAAATCCTCAACCAACCGACCAAGGTTAATTATGGTCAATGGTGTTTCCGCCAAGGAAGCAAAATATTGGGAGGATTACCAATTCTCCGATGAATCGGATTCCGACGAGAATTCCGATGATGTTATAGAAATTACCCCAACTGAATTTAAAAAGGCAAAAGAAAATAATAAGGGAAAGGGCATAAAAATAGAGAAATCTAATTCCAACCCCGATGAACTTTATATGTATCGTCAACGCCCGAAGTCCTTAAGTTGTAACAATGACCCGGGAACCTCTAAACCACCAGGTTTTTCTAAACCAATGTGGACAACGACGGCTCGTATTAGGGGAACATCATATATCCCTAGAAACTTGGCAAAACGAACCAAAACTGAAGAAGAAGAAACGAGCGAGTCGGAATAAGATAGTTGTATTCGTATGGTGTAATATATGTAATATAGTGTTCTTATGCTTTATGATATATGTAAAAATTGCTTGTATTAATAAGTATTTTTTTATGAATCTAACTCTTGTCTATTTTACAGTTTAAAAACACAAAATGGATAGACAACCCAATATTTTAAGAGACCTACCCGGAGACATGATTGATGAAATCTTGTCTAGAGTCGGCCAGAATTCCCTGGCACAACTATTTAAGGCGAGATCAGTTTGTAAGACATTCGAAGAACGTTCCAAGAATGTCTTGGTTTATAAGAGACTTTCGTTTGAAAGATGGGGGATATCACATTGGGAAACCCATAAGTTACGATGTGTTTACTTTGACGCATATATTGCGGGGAACCCAAATGCTATTTTACGCAACGGGTTAAGAAATTATTTTGACTCAATATATCCGAATATTGGACTTCGTGATTTAGAAAAAGCGGCTAACATGCAACATAAAGAAGCATGTTATGCTTACGGATTAGTAATGTTCGCTTCTCACCAAAGTGAGAACAAGAACATCGGGCTACAACTATTAAACAAAACGTTTCCACAAGTGACGGAGTCGGTAATTGGGGTAAGAAATGAGGTTTTTAGATTATTACGGGACTGTTGGACATTACGTAACCCTCTTCCCTTTGACGACGTTACAACGTCTTATCAACGGCCATAACGGTTATGTTGCACAAGACCAAGGATGGGAAGTAGTCCTAGTAAAACCAGAATGCATGACTTGTTTCTGGACGTATGAATTACGTGTCTTTATTGCCTTTGCTGAACGACTTGTGTACTAGCTAGAATTATCTTCACAACTATCTTGTATCAAAGTTATTGTGTGCTATATTTCATGCTTTATGTAAAATAAGCGGTATTGTAAGTTTGTAAAATATTGTATAAAAGTTTGAACGCGAAATATTATTATAATCAGTTTTTCATATAGAATTGTAGTAGTTGAATTGTATATTAGCTACTAAGTATGAACTTAACGGGTAGGTACTACCCAAATTTAAACTTATAAAACGCTAATATGAAGAAAAAGCTTTTATAAATGAGTTCATATTATGCTACGAAATACTATTAACTACTCTTAATATTCTGTATGATTAACTTGTTCCATTTAACTATTTTGAAGGAAAGGGCACCGACTACTCGACACACCGTGAATATGAATGAAGAGGAATTCCGTACTTTTCTAGCTTCAAACATAGCCGCAGTACAGGCTGCGCTACATACCAACAATAACCTTGGATCTAGCAGTACAGGAAATCGTGTAGGATGCACCTACAAAGAATTCACTGCCTGCAAACCTTTGGAATTTGATGGAACCGAAGGACCGATCGGATTGAAATGGTAGACCGAGAAGGTCGAATCGGTGTTTGCCATAAGTAAGTGTACTGAAGAGGACAAAGTAAAGTACGCTACGCATACCTTCACAGGTTCTGCGTTAACATGGTGGAATACCTATCTAGAGCAAGTAGGACAAGACGATGCGTACGCACTACCGTGGTCAGCATTCAAGCACTTGATGAACGAGAAGTACCGTCCCAGAACCGAGGTCAATAAGCTCAAGACAGAACTTAGAGGGTTACGAACCCAAGGATTTGATATTACCCCGTACGAAAGACGATTCACAGAATTGTGCCTATTGTGTCCGGGAGCATTCGAAGATGAGGAAGAGAAGATCGACGCATTTGTGAAAGGATTACCGGAAAGAATCCAAGAAGATATAAGTTCACACGAGCCCGCCTCCATACAACAGGCATGTAGAATGGCTCACAAACTCGTGAACCAAATTGAAGAAAGAATTAAAGAACAGACTGCTGAAGAGGCCAATGTGAAGCAAGTCAAAAGAAAGTGGGAGGAAAACCGTGATAAGAATCACCAATACAACAACAACAGCAATTACAACAATAATCGCAACAATTATCCCAACAATCGCAACATCAATCGCAACTACAACAAACGGCCCAACAACAACAACAACAGCAACTACAACAATCATCCCAACAACAATAATAACCGCAACAACAACAACAATCAGAAGCAGCTATGCCAAAGGTGTGAAAAGAATCACTCGGGGTTCTGCACCAAATTTTGCAACAAGTATAAAAGAAATGGTCATAGCGCGGCGAAGTATGAGGTCTACGGACCAGGGGTTAATAGAACGAAAGGAACAAATGGTGTCAGAACGAGTAATGGTGGAGCAAGTAGTGTCGGAGCAAGTTATGCCAATGTAGTTTGTTATAAATGTGGAAAACCGGGCCACATTATTAGAAATTGCCCGAACCAGGAGAACACGAATGGACAAGGCCGTGGAAGAGTTTTCAATATTAATGCGGCAGAGGCACAGGAAGACCCGGAGCTTGTTACGGGTACGTTTCTTATTGACAATAAATCTGCTTACGTTTTATTTGATTCGGGTACGGATAGAAGCTATATGAGTAGAGATTTTTGTGCTAAATTAAGTTGTCCATTGACGCCTTTGGATAGTAAATTTTTACTCGAATTAGCAAATGGTAAATTAATTTCAGCAGATAATATATGTCGGAATCGAGAAATTAAACTGGTTAGCGAAACATTTAAGATTGATTTGATACCAGTAGAGTTAGGGAGTTTTGATGTGATAATCGGTATGGACTGGTTGAAAGAAGTGAAAGCGGAGATCGTTTGTTACAAAAATGCAATTCGCATTATACGAGAAAAAGGAAAACCCTTAATGGTGTACGGAGAAAAGGGCAACACGAAGCTACATCTTATTAGTAATTTGAAGGCACAAAAACTAATAAGAAAAGGTTGCTATGCTGTTCTAGCACACGTCGAGAAAGTACAAACTGAAGAAAAGAGCATCAATGATGTTCCCGTCGCAAAAGAATTTCCTGATGTATTTCCGAAAGAATTACCGGGATTACCCCCACATCGATCCGTTGAATTTCAAATAGATCTTGTACCAGGAGCTGCACCAATAGCTCGTGCTCCTTACAGACTCGCACCTAGCGAGATGAAAGAACTACAAAGCCAATTACAAGAACTTTTAGAGCGTGGTTTCATTCGACCAAGCACATCACCGTGGGGAGCTCCTGTTTTGTTTGTCAAGAAGAAAGATGGTACATTCAGGTTGTGTATCGACTACCGAGAGTTGAACAAACTTACCATCAAGAACCGCTACCCACTACCGAGAATCGACGACTTATTTGATCAACTACAAGGCTCGTCTGTTTATTCAAAGATTGACTTACGTTCCGGGTATCATCAAATGCGGGTGAAAGAAGATGATATTCCAAAGACTGCTTTCAGAACACGTTACGGTCATTACGAGTTTATGGTCATGACGTTCGGTTTAACTAATGCACCAGCTGTGTTCATGGACCTTATGAACCGAGTGTGTGGACCATACCTTGACAAGTTTGTCATTGTTTTCATTGATGACATACTTATTTACTCAAAGAATGACCAAGAACACGGTGAACATTTGAGAAAGGTGTTAGAAGTATTGAGGAAGGAAGAATTGTACGCTAAGTTTACAAAGTGTGCATTTTGGTTGGAAGAAGTTCAATTCCTCGGTCACATAGTGAACAAAGAAGGTATTAAGGTGGATCCGGCAAAGATAGAAACTGTTGAAAAGTGGGAAACCCCGAAAACTCCGAAACACATACGCCAGTTTTTAGGACTAGCTGGTTACTACAGAAGGTTCATCCAAGACTTTTCCAGAATAGCAAAACCCTTGACTGCATTAACGCATAAAGGGAAGAAATTTGAATGGAATGATGAACAAGAGAAAGCGTTTCAGTTATTGAAGAAAAAGCTAACTACGGCACCTATATTGTCATTGCCTGAAGGGAATGATGATTTTGTGATTTATTGTGATGCATCAAAGCAAGGTCTCGGTTGTATATTAATGCAACGAACGAAGGTGATTGCTTATACGTCTAGACAATTGAAGATTCACGAACAAAATTATACGACGCATGATTTGGAATTAGGCGCGGTTGTTTTTGCATTAAAGACTTGGAGGCACTACTTATATGGGGTCAAAAGTATTATATATACCGACCACAAAAGTCTTCAACACATATTTAATCAGAAACAACTGAATATGAGGCAGCGTAGGTGGATTGAATTATTGAATGATTACGACTTTGAGATTCGTTACCACCCGGGGAAGGCAAATGTGGTAGCCGATGCCTTGAGCAGGAAGGACAGAGAACCCATTCGAGTAAAATCTATGAATATAATGATTCATAATAACATTACTAATCAAATAAAGGAGGCGCAACAAGGAGTTTTAAAAGAGGGAAATTTAAAGGATGAAATACCCAAAGGATCGGAGAAGCATCTTAATATTCGGGAAGACGGAACCCGGTATAGGGCTGAAAGGATTTGGGTACCAAAATTTGGAGATATGAGAGAAATGGTACTTAGAGAAGCTCATAAAACCAGATACTCAATACATCCTGGAACGGGGAAGATGTACAAGGATCTTAAGAAACATTTTTGGTGGCCGGGTATGAAAGCCGATGTTGCTAAATACGTAGGAGAATGTTTGACGTGTTCTAAGGTCAAAGCTGAGCATCAGAAACCATCAGGTCTACTTCAAAAACCCGAAATCCCGGAATGGAAATGGGAAAACATTACCATGGATTTCATCACTAAATTGCCAAGGACTGCAAGTGGTTTTGATACTATTTGGGTAATAGTTGATCGTCTCACCAAATCAGCACACTTCCTGCCAATAAGAGAAGATGACAAGATGGAGAAGTTAGCACGACTGTATTTGAAGGAAGTCATCTCCAGACATGGAATACCAATCTCTATTATCTCTGATAGGGATGGCAGATTTATTTCAAGATTCTGGCAGACATTACAGCAAGCATTAGGAACTCGTCTAGACATGAGTACTGCCTATCATCCACAAACTGATGGGCAGAGCGAAAGGACGATACAAACGCTTGAAGATATGCTACGAGCATGTGTTATTGATTTCGGAAACAGTTGGGATCGACATCTACCGTTAGCAGAATTTTCCTACAACAACAGCTACCATTCAAGCATTGAGATGGCGCCGTTTGAAGCACTTTATGGTAGAAAGTGCAGGTCTCCGATTTGTTGGAGTGAAGTGGGGGATAGACAGATTACGGGTCCGGAGATTATACAAGAAACTACCGAGAAGATCATCCAAATTCAACAACGGTTGAAAACCGCCCAAAGTCGACAAAAGAGCTACGCTGACATTAAAAGAAAAGATATAGAATTTGAAATTAGAGAGATGGTCATGCTTAAAGTTTTACCTTGGAAAGGCATTGTTCGATTTGGTAAACGAGGGAAATTAAATCCAAGGTATATTGGACCATTCAAGATTATTGATCGTGTCGGACCAGTAGCTTACCGACTTGAGTTACCTCAACAACTCGCGGCTGTACATAACACTTTTCACGTCTTGAATTTGAAGAAATGTTTTGCTAAAGAAGATCTCACTATTCCGTTAGATGAAATCCAAATCAACGAAAAACTTCAATTCATCGAAGAACCCGTCGAAATAATGGATCGTGAGGTTAAAAGACTTAAGCAAAACAAGATACCAATTGTTAAGGTTCGATGGAATGCGCGTAGAGGACCCGAGTTCACCTGGGAGCGTGAAGATCAGATGAAGAAGAAATACCCGCATCTATTTCCAGAAGATTCGTCAACACCTTCAACAGCTTAAAATTTCGGGACGAAATTTATTTAACGGGTAGGTACTGTAGTGACCCGAACTTTTCCATGTTTATATATATTAATTGAGATTGATATTTACATGATTAAATGTTTCCAACATGTTAAGCAATCAAACTTTTTAAGACTTGATTAATTGAAATGTGTTTCATATAGACAAATGACCACCCAAGTTGACCGGTGATTCACGAACGTTAAAACTTGTAAAAACTATACGATGACATATATATGTTTATATATATAGTTAACATGTTTTTATTATAAGTATGTATCTCATTAGGTATTTTAACAATGAGTTGTATACATAAAAATGAGACTATTAATTTAAGAAACTCGAAAACGATATATATAACGATTATCGTTATAACAACGTCTTACTAGGTACATATGAATCATATTAAGATATTGATACACTTGGTTAATTATGTTAAATGATAATTAAATATATTAGTAAGTGTATTAACAATGAAATACATATGTAAAAATAAGACTACTAACTTAATGATTTCGAAACGAGACATATATGTAACGATTATCGTTGTAACGACATTTAACTGTATATACATCATACTGAGATATATTATATATCATAATATCATGATAATATAACAATTTAACATCTCATTTGTTATAATAAACAATGGGTTAACAACATTCAACAAGATCATTAACCTAAAGGTTTCAAAACAACATTTACATGTAACGACTAACGATGACTTAACGACTCAGTTAAAATGTATATACATGTAGTGTTTTAATATGTATTCATACACTTTTGAAAGACTTCAAGACACTTATCAAAATACTTCTACTTAACAAAAATGCTTACAATTACATCCTCGTTCAGTTTCATCAACAATTCTACTCGTATGCACCCGTATTCGTACTCGTACAATACACAGCTTTTAGATGTATGTACTATTGGTATATACACTCCAATGATCAGCTCTTAGCAGCCCATGTGAGTCACCTAACACATGTGGGAACCATCATTTGGTAACTAGCATGAAATATCTCATAAAATTACAAAAATATGAGTAATCATTCATGACTTATTTACATGAAAACAAAATTACATATCCTTTATATCTAATCCATATACCAACGACCAAAAACACCTACAAACACTTTCATTCTTCAATTTTATTCATCTAATTGATCTCTCTCAAGTTCTATCTTCAAGTTCTAAGTGTTCTTCATAAATTCCAAAAGTTCTAGTTTCATAAAATCAAGAATACTTTCAAGTTTGCTAGCTCACTTCCAATCTTGTAAGGTGATCATCTAACCTCAAGAAATCTTTGTTTCTTACATTAGGTTATCATTCTAATACAAGGTAATAATCATATTCAAACTTTGGTTCAATTTCTATAACTATAACAATCTTATTTCAAGTGATGATCTTACTTGAACTTGTTTTCGTGTCATGATTCTGCTTCAAGAACTTCGAGCCATCCAAGGATCCATTGAAGCTAGATCCATTTTTCTCTTTTCCAGTAGGTTTATCCAAGGAACTTAAGGTAGTAATGATGTTCATAACATCATTCGATTCATACATATAAAGCTATCTTATTCGAAGGTTTAAACTTGTAATCACTAGAACATAGTTTAGTTAATTCTAAACTTGTTCGCAAACAAAAGTTAATCCTTCTAACTTGACTTTTAAAATCAACTAAACACATGTTCTATATCTATATGATATGCTAACTTAATGATTTAAAACCTGGAAACACGAAAAACACCGTAAAACCGGATTTACGCCGTCGTAGTAACACCGCGGGCTGTTTTGGGTTAGTTAATTAAAAACTATGATAAACTTTGATTTTAAAGTTGTTATTCTGAGAAAATGATTTTTATTATGAACATGAAACTATATCCATAAATTATGATTAAACTCAAAGTGGAAGTATGTTTTCTAAAATGGTCATCTAGACGTCGTTCTTTCGACTGAAATGACTACCTTTACAAAAATGACTTGTAACTTATTTTTCCGACTATAAACCTATACTTTTCTGTTTAGATTCATAAAATAGAGTTCAATATGAAACCATAGCAATTTGATTCACTCAAAACGGATTTAAAATGAAGAAGTTATGGGTAAAACAAGATTGGATAATTTTTCTCATTTTAGCTACGTGAAAATTGGTAACAAATCTATTCCAACCATAACTTAATCAACTTGTATTGTATATTATGTAATCTTGAGATACCATAGACACGTATACAATGTTTCGACCTATCATGTCGACACATCTATATAAATTTCGGAACAACCATAGACACTCTATATGTGAATGTTGGAGTTAGCTATACAGGGTTGAGGTTGATTCCAAAATATATATAGTTTGAGTTGTGATCAATACTGAGATACGTATACACTGGGTCGTGGATTGATTCAAGATAATATTTATCGATTTATTTCTGTACATCTAACTGTGGACAACTAGTTGTAGGTTACTAACGAGGACAGCTGACTTAATAAACTTAAAACATCAAAATATATTAAAAGTGTTGTAAATATATTTTGAACATACTTTGATATATATGTATATATTGTTATAGGTTCGTGAATCAACCAGTGGCCAAATCTTACTTCCCGACGAAGTAAAAATCTGTGAAAGTGAGTTATAGTCCCACTTTTAAAATCTAATATTTTTGGGATGAGAATACATGCAGGTTTTATAAATGATTTACAAAATAGACACAAGTATGTGAAACTACATTCTATGGTTGAATTATCGAAATCGAATATGCCCCTTTTTATTAAGTCTGGTAATCTAAGAATTAGGGAACAGACACCCTAATTGACGCGAATCCTAAAGATAGATCTATTGGGCCTAACAAACCCCATCCAAAGTACCGGATGCTTTAGTACTTCGAAATTTATATCATATCCGAAGGGTGTCCCGGAATGATGGGGATATTCTTATATATGCATCTTGTTAATGTCGGTTACCAGGTGTTCACCATATGAATGATTTTTATCTCTATGTATGGGATGTGTATTGAAATATGAAATCTTGTGGTCTATTGTTACGATTTGATATATATAGGTTAAACCTATAACTCACCAACATTTTTGTTGACGTTTAAAGCATGTTTATTCTCAGGTGAATATTAAGAGCTTCCGCTGTTGCATACTAAAATAAGGACAAGATTTGGAGTCCATGTTTGTATGATATTGTGTAAAAACTGCATTCAAGAAACTGATTTCGATGTAACATATTTGTATTGTAAACCATTATGTAATGGTCGTGTGTAAACAGGATATTTTAGATTATCATTATTTGATAATCTACGTAAAGCTTTTTAAACCTTTATTTATGAAATAAAGGTTATGGTTTGTTTTAAAAATGAATGCAGTCTTTGAAAAATGTCTTATATAGAGGTCAAAACCTCGCAACGAAATCAATTAATATGGAACGTTTTTAATCAATAAGAACGGGACATTTCATCAAGGAGGACCGATCAGATTTCCAGAGATTCAAGGACACTCGTTCGAGTTAAAGCATCACATCATACAGCTCATCCAAAACAACTGTCAATTTCATGGATTACCGAATGACGATCCTAATTCTCACCTTTATAAATTCATATCTCTTTCAAACTCCTACAAACAGCCAGGGATAGGACAAGATATAGTCCGGCTATACTTGTTTCCCTATTCTCTCACTCATCATGCTCAAACATGGTTCGAAGGACTGGAGAAAGATTCTAACACGTCATGGACGGAGATGGCTACTAAATTCCTAACCAAATATTTCCCTCCTTCTAAACAAACCAAGCTTAAGAATGACATCATTAACTTCAAACAAAGTTATGATGAATCTCTTTACATTGCATGGGAGCGATTCAAAACCCTGCTGAAGAAATGCCCTAATCATCAGTTAGAACGGTCAGCTCAAATCTGTACCTTCTACAATGGTCTTACGGTAAATCACAGGATGACGATCGATGCAACAGCTCAAAGAAATCTGATAAACCAAACTGCAGACGAAGTATGGGAGTTGCTCGAGAACATGATAATGCATCATCATGACTGGAACAGTGGTGAAACAACTTTAACATCTGCCCCACTCTCTGCACTTAACAATCAAACAGAGCCCATCAAATCCTTCACGGATAAGATGGAATCTCTCGCTAAACAACTCGGAGAATTGAAGACGCAGCCGCAGCAGGTTAACCAGGCTCAGGCCTGTGTTAATAGTACCAACCCGCAACCCACTGAAGAATATCAAGTTGAGTACGAAAACCCTGGCGGTTCAGTCTGTTACGTTCAATACCCAGCTCTTCAACCAAATCCCGAATTCAATCAACAACCTAGGGTTAACCAATTTCAACGAAGCAACCAGCCTTTTCGCTATCGCTACCCACCTTATCCAGCCCAATAATCTCAATTATCCTATGATCAACCACTTCCACTCACTGGTCCGCCAGTTGAAGAAAATTCCCTAACCACCCAAATTACAAAAGTAACCAACCCCACTCTCGGAGCTGACGATCAATTGACTCAGTTCATTCAAGGACAACAATAGCTAAATCAGAGAACTGCATCCAGATAAGACCAGACGGAGATACTAATGAGAAATCAATTAGCTCTGCTCAAAAGTCTAGAGACGCAGCTCGGACAGTTATCACAACGCCTTGAAACCCGGCCACAAGGGAGGTTACCGAGTAATACTATCCAAAATCCCCACATAGAGGAAGCTAAACAAATGGATTCTATAATCCCAGAGGAAGAACTACGGAGAAGGTCAGCTATGCTCAAAAACAAGTCAAGATATACACAAAAGCTGCTCATTTCAACTCTAGTTTGTGTACCCTACCTTGGAAGGCTACAGGAGGAACCATCCAAGCTTGATTCCTTCAAACTCGATGGAAGATTCCTGGACACCATGTCCAAAGTCCCCAACTAGAAGAGATACATCTGAAGGCTTCTCTCTACTAAGGAGAGGATACTAGATTCTAACAAAATTCCACTGAATGAAGAATGCTCGGCATTACTCAGAAACTCTCTACCACCAAAACTAGGAGGCACGGGCCAATTCATTTTCCCATGTTCGATATACCAATCTGGAACCATTCATGCGCTAGCAGATTTAGGAGCAAGTATCAACCTAATCCCCTACTCTCTCTTCAAGAGGTTAGAGTTAGGAGACTTGTCACCAACTAAAATGACAATCCAACTTGCCGATCACACAATTCGATATCCTAAGGGCATAGTTGAGAACGTCTTGGTGAAAGTCGACAAATTCTTGTATCCTATGGATTTCGTAGTAATGGACAATAAGGAAGACCTACACACACCAGTAGTGTTAGGAAGACCTTTCATGAATACGGCTAGGACTGTCATTGGTGTGTACAATCAAACCTTGATCTTGTGATTACATGGGGAGAGCATTACCTTCAAAACTGACCGACCTACCAATCTTTCTGGACAGGCAGAGATATTTGCTATTTCCACCAGACGGATCACTTCTGATGATGAGTCTTCACCACCAGCCAATGATATCGAAATGGGTGTCGAATCATAGTCTGCAGATGACCCAAAAATGGAAGAAGAGGATCCCAAGAGGAAGAGGAAGAATCTGAAAAGGAAGAGGAAATGGAAGACGTAAAAGAAATTGCGATAATACCCTCTCTAAGCATAAAATGTCACGAAGAATTAATGAGGCTTGAGACAGAAGATCACAGTTTAATCATTTGTTTCAAGAAGAAGACTGATAAGGTTGAGGTTAAAGATCTAGAAATTGACCCTGCAAGTGTCGAAGTAAAGAACCAAAATATTGAAGAATCTCGTTCATCAAATGAATCTTCAGATGACTATTATACCGATGATGACGAGGAAGAGCAACATGAAGATATTCTAGATAACTCACAGTCTCCAACCGAACCAGATCAAGGGGAGCCAGACTCTTCTTCAGAACGGATTCTGGTCATATCTACACACGCCGACATGATATCTTAGACACCGATGAATTTGAAGATATTCTCGAAGCCATCTATAAATCAACAATTGATTTCATGCTACGCTTAACGGAACGAATCATGGCTATCCGAGAAGAATACAACCTCTATCTCCAAAGAGAAAACAATGATGTTGAAATCCTAGAAGAACGCATTCAAGACTTTATCAATACCCTTCACGATCATATCTACCACGAAGAAAGGCAACGAGAGCACAATTCAGTAGTCCAAACTATCCTTGTGACAAGATTTTTTCGAGATCAGAAGATCATTTACTCTAAGGTTTACAACGCCTTAGCAGGATCTGCACTTCTTTTCTCAGCAAACCAACGAGCACTACCGACTCTCATCCGTAAGCATATGGATCTTTCCACCGGATGCCCGACTTACCACTCTGATTTGCAAATGATCGAGGATATTCGCAGCTTTTTTTCTCTCTTAGAAAAAGATAACTTCGAAAGCACACCAGACAGGCTAGTGATTTATGTAACAGTTGATCACCATGCTGATATGATTATCAAAGAGTTGCGAGACGCAGTCACAGAAGAAGTACGATCATCTGTTCTCTCATCTGTTCTCTCATCGTGAACCAGACCGAGTCAACATTGCCATCTATGTTATGAAACAGATAGCACGTATTTTCCACGAATCCACGGATCCAAGTTTTACATTTAAATCCGGATGTCGGGTAATATACTCAAGGACGGAGACATTAATGTTCGGATCAGGATTGCTTTTCACTTCTTTTCAGCTTCGCCTTTTGACTAATCTGTGCAAAGTTACAGACTCTTACTGTGGAGATCACCATTTTGAAGATTTCGAATTACTGAAGATACAATTTCTAACACTGTTTGAAGACCTCCGAAATGAGCATCCTATCAGAGAGATAATCACCACAAGCACTGCCTCTATGATTGACATTCATGGATCAACCAGCATAACCATTGACCATATTCTCATCGGACTTCAAGACTTATCACGAGCCGAGACTGCACACTACCTATCTTTCAGAAGATGTTCAAGAGAAGTACCGGATCTTCTACCACTTTTGGTCTGACACTTTCTCAGTATTTACCCGCCAAGACTCACATTCCCTAGAGAAGACCAAGATTACAACCACCAGTGAGGAATGTTTGCTTTCTAAGCATCACTAAGGTCAAGCCAACGACCTTAAACAAAAGCGCTTCTCGGGAGGTGATATCGCTCCATTTATATATATTTTATTTCGTGATATCTACCTCACTTTGCTCAATTTTTGACTATCTCGAAGCCTATTTAGTGTGTTATTGAGCTAATTGGTAAATTATGGGCTAAGGAGTTGATTTGGTGTAAAATTAACCAAATCATGGGCAAAATTGGCTAAGAAAATGACAAGTGCAGGAAACAGCTCCAAAAGCGCCACTCCTTAAGGCCCAAAAGCGCCGTTCCATAATGAAAAGCGACGCTATTATGCACGAGTTGTCTCCATTTTTCTTCAGTGAGCAAAAGCGTCGTTCTAAATGTCAAAAGTGTCGCTCCTGATCAGCCAAAAGTGTCGCTCCTCAACAAAAGCGTCACCCCTGTTCAGAGCTAAAAGCGGCGTTCCAAAGTCAAAAGTGCCGCTCCTCACCAAGCCAAATGCGCCACTCCTGAAGTAAAAGCGGCGCTCCTGACGCTGTTTCAGCCCAAATTTTCAACACTATAAAAGGAACGAGATTAGGTCATTTTTCATATGCATCTTTGGGAGCAGCTGCGTAAGGTCCGAATTTCACACACTAAACCCTAATTTCATCATCCATTGGTGTTTAAGGGTGGATTCAAGGAAGCTAGCTCAAGATTCATCATTGTTTAGCTTATATCTTCATCTTCTTTACATTTTGGGTTGTAATCTTCACTTTACTTTTCATACTTAGCATTGATTACTTGTAATAACTTGAAGATGATGATGATTTACATTTCTATGCTTATTATTAGTTTTATTTTAGCCATGATTGGCTAAATCTCATGTGTTTGCTTATCTATGAATCTCTAATGCTAGTGTTTGCCCCAAATCAATTGATTATTATTGTTTGAATGAATTACATGATCATGTGTTGTTGAGTTGGCTAAAGATCTATTACTATGAGTTTGTTTTAGGCTTGACTTTGATTACATATGTTGTGTAGCTCTCTTAGTGATTTGAAAAGTGAATCAATATGTGCTTCAACACCTTAGGTGATCTAGATAACTAGTTTTGGAATTGCAAGTGATTATGTTCTTGATCTAGGTTGGTTTTCAATTAGCCTCTAGTCAACATAGTAATGCCAATTATCTTAAGTGATTTTGATAGTTGGAGGTTTTAAGTGATTTTAACCTATGCTCAATCTCAATGACCAAATCATGCTTAACTCGATCTTAAGATATAAAGCTTATGTGAATTCGTGGATTATAATTTGATTTGAGGTTTAGTAGTGATGCTAAACATTTAATAGTTCAACAACTAATGAGATAGCAATATAGGCAAAACGGGGCAAGCCAAGCATAGAGAGGATTAAATAAGTGAACACGTCTTAGTTAATTTGTTTTAAGTCTTAATACTTCGCTACTTGTTTCTTGTCACTAGTTTAATTGATAAATTTAGGTTTGTTTAATTGTGCAAGTTTTAGTTATTAGTTGATAGCAATCGAACACCCCCCCCCCCCCAATCAAACAAACGATAGGACAATTGATAGTTTCAAATATCCAACTTACATCATGTCTCTTGGGACGAACTTGATAAGAATACTTACATTCAAGTGCTATAATAACCAGGTTCTAAGTGCTCGTTAGTTGTGTGTGCTTGATTGTAGTGTTTAAATCAAATATAAATTTAGAGGGTAAAAGAATTATATCGCATGAACGCATCACACTTTCTTGGCGCCTCTGCCGGGGATGTCGTTAGCTTAGTTGGTTATTTGATTTAAAATTTTAATTGTCTGATCCTTTCATAGGGGTTCACCCTTACGGAAGTTACTTTTCGCAATTTATATTATTATTTTTGTTTGGAAAACCGCTTGTGTTTGTGTTGTGATTGAAGGATAGGTACCTTTGGTATATGAAAATAAGGTCTCACAAGGATCAAGAATTCACACAACCATTTTCCGATCCGGAAAGACACGTGCACGGGGTTTATAATCGTAGAGAAGAAAGGGTATTAAGAAAGAATTTTGAAGCTTTGCCATTTTGTTTAGAAGAGATGGATCCAAATGGTAATCTGATTCACGATGAAGAGGGATCCTAATGGTCCTCCGGTTAATCAAGAATTATTGAATGATCCAAACGACACGCCAATGTGGAACGCTATATTGGTTGAACCAACAATGATAGCACCGGCTATTACAAAACCACCAATTGAAGTAGATAATTGGAAGATCGAGGGTAACTTTTTCACATTGATCAAGGATACATACTTTCATGGGTTGATAGATGAAAATCCGTTCGAACATATTCAATACTTTAATGATCTTTGTGATATTTACAAAACAAAAAACGTCACCGATGACGTTTTTAAGCTAAGGGCATTCCCTTTCACACTTCAAGGAGACGCAAAAGCTTGGATGCGAAGTTTACCATCCGATTCCATAAGGTCTTTGATCATATACATACATATGTATATGTATATGTATATTTCTAGTGCAAAAAGCTACATAAAGGCAGAATACACAAGACATTAAACCGCGGTAAATATAAATGTATGTGGTGAAACTTTGCGGAATATTAAAGATTGCGTAGGCTTCTCGCAGTACTTGTGCGGAATGCCTAAGTGCGCGTACATCTTACTTCCGCGTAGGCCTCAAACCTATAAATAAGGAGCTTGGCCTCTCATTTGTAGGTTGTTGATTCTGGAAGGATTGCCCTAGCCATATTGATCTCTCTTGTGAATTCGCCCGAGACTTGATCTTTGTTGGCTAAGGTAATTTATGAAGACCGGCACATAGTTGTTGATCGTTTAGCACTTAACAAAATATGACAATAAGGTCCAAAAATCCAAATCGACATCTATTATACCCCATAATTGCACTCGATCCTTGATTAGCCTTCATTGGATAATCTAGGATTGATCAATTGGCGCCATCCGTGGGACACTAATAGAATTGAAATGAGAAATTTGCGTTCCTTTTAATCAAGCCATTAAAATTACATTGCAGAAAACTGTTCTTGATCGAAAGAAAGTGAAAACTTGAAAGTATTCTTGAGTAGAAATGACTACGAGCAACAAAAAGAAGAGTGCAAGCACTATAGGTGCATCTGACCCGAAAAATGTCTCGAATTTTGACTTTCAAGCAAGTCCTGAAGTTAGCCAACAAACTAAAGAGTTACTTACAAAGGCATCAGCAAGCGCCAAAGTAAATGAAGAAACACAATCAAATGTTATGGTTGAGAAAATGACTACGGTAAAACGAAATTTCCAACAAGCGTGTGAGAAACAAAAAGCAGAAGAAATGAGGTTAAAATTAACCTCTACAAGTGCACAGGCAAAGACGGACAAAAGTTCAGCCAATGAAAGCAATGCGCGTAACATCACTAAAAATGCGGAGAAGGAAATGCCCAAAAGGACTGTGAAAAGAGTGCTTACGCCCTTAGAGGCAAAACAATTGTTGAAGAAAAGAGGTTTTGACCTCCATATCCCGAATAACTATGAATGGCCGCTCAATGATATTTCACCAACGGCGCAAAGATTAATAATAAATCATGATACAAGCGCGAGAAATGAAATTCAAGATCAAAATGCTTTTGGTTCGCCTGTATTAATTCTAAAAAAGGCAAGAAGCACTAAAACTCTATTGTAGAATTCTGATAATTCTGATACTTCTGAAAATTTTGAAAGTGATCAAGAGGTGGTTGAAATTGCCAAATTAAAATGCAAAAGGCCTCCCACGCCTGTTCTGCGTTATTATGAAGAAGGAGAAACATCTCAGGCTGCAAAAATGCAGAATGCGTAGACATTTTTTTCGGATATGTTCAAAAAGTTGGCACCAAAAGATATGCAACACAAGTTTGAACGACCAGATGTCATTCAGCAAATGATTGAAAAGTATTGCGCAGAAAATAAAGAAGCGCGGCTAAAGAAAGCAACTGAAATAATGTTCGCAATATACAAGTTTGTAGAGAACATATCTGATTACCCGATTACTACACCACCCATTGTGCCCGCAACTCTAGGTGTATATTCGGGGTTAACAGATCTGCTCGACTTTTTGCAGAGATTCGAAGGAGTTGGAAGCACATATAATTGGGATGAACCGGTTGTGTGCCGCGTATTCCCAATGGTGTTACAGGGTTTAGCGTGTGAATGGTTTCAGAATTTAAGCGCAAGAAGCATTGTCAGATTCATAGACTTAAGAGAAAAATTCCTTTTGCAATTTCAAAATTTGTTGCCGCAAAAGAAGACGCACGTTGAATGTCATGAAATCAAGCAAGGCTTCAAAGAGACATTGGGAAGTTTGTTGACAAGATACATTTATGAATGCCAGAAAATCCCAAACCTTAATGAGGACCAGAAGATTTATGGATTTGTGCATGCGATAAATCCGCAGAAGCACCCAACTCTTGTACGTCGTTTACGAAGAGATGTACCGCGTAATTTTGCCAAAGTCATGCAGGAAGCATATGACTAAATTCGTTGTGGAGAGGACATCAATATAGTGCAGAATTGTAGTTGGGGCAAGGACAGGAGTTGGCGCGATGAAAATGATACATACCGTGATGGTAATGGGGAAGGGTATCGCGATTATAAGCGCGGATCTGGGCAGCAACGAAGAAATAATAATGGTGAAATTGGCACAATGATCGACAGCGCAATAATGGGGATGGTGCCAATCAAGGTTATAATAACATTGACAAGAAATACACGCGAAATTGGAATAATGATTCTTTTGCCATCATCCAAACATTATCAAAAGTGCCAAAAGAGATACTTCTACAAGAACGTGTTGCTAAGGCATTTCCAGACCCTCCGTAGTTGAGCGATAATAATAGTTGTGACAAGTCTAAATTTTGTATCTTTCATGATGATTATGGTCACGATACAAATAGATGTCACGACCTTTTTGAGCTAATTGCAGATGCGGTTGGGCAAGGGAAATTGAATCATTTGTTACTTAGCAAAGAAACGAGCACAACATATGCAATAGCTATACCCGCGTTGGCAAGCACGCCAAAGACGCCTAATGTTAATACAGTGGTACAGCAAGAACGCAAAGCACCCGCAGTCAGGAACTTAGGTGCAAATGTGGTCGGCAAGAAGGATAGTTTGCAAGAAATTCAAGTAATCAATATGGTGAATATTAATGGTAATGTGCAATAGCAGAAGCCTTTTGAAGGCTATGAAAAATGGCAGCTCGAGCCTATAACCTTTACGTCGATAAAAGATTGCGGATTGTCGGAGGAGCCAATAGTAATATCGTGCAAGATTGCTGGAACTGGTATACAAGTAATGAAAGTGCATGTTGACACTGGAAGTAGTGTCGATGTTATGTACAATCAATGTTTTCGAAAACTTCCAAAAGATATTCAGTCAAAACTCAAGTCAATTGCGATGTCTTTGTCAGGTTTTTCAGGTGAATCCGCATGGCCTATAGGGCAGTTGGAATTAGAAATTGAAATCATGGATGAGCAAAACGCAATGTTAGTGCGCAAAGCTTTCTTAAACCTGTATGTCATGAACACTGTGTCATGCTACAATATTCTTCTAGGGTGCACGGCTGTGTGTAAGTTGGGTATAATTTCCTCAACAATTCATGGCATGGTAAAATTTGCAACTTCTAACGGTATTGCGAAGGTTACATCTGCGGTTTCAGAACCATTATGCGCGTCTATAATGGTGGATGAAAATATTGGAACAGAAGGCCATGTTGTTGTTGCTAGCGCAGATGTGATGATGATCGAATGATGTTGATAGCAAAAATTTGACGTTCAAAAGAAATGTTATAATGCAAATGTTATTAGTATGAATATCAATAGTATTTGTTGAAGACGCTATTGTTTAGAAGTGGGTATCATGAAATATGGCAAATGTATCTTGGCAATGTATGCTGCTTGTTAAACACAAGAATGTGAATAAATAAAGAAAGTTTTTTTAACTTCTATTCTGATGTCATTATACGCGGGCAAAATTATATTGCGTAAACCGCGGTAGCAATGCATATGTAACATGGCAAATTAAGCATGTTGAATTCATAAATTAATGAAACAATTTAATAAATTCGGCATAAGTGATGGTAAATCCCACTTAATGCAAAATTAAAATCAGATCAAGTGAAAATAAAGCTATTGTAATCAATAGCCCAATATTATAAAACCGCATTTATGGTCTTGTGCGAAATAAATAATGATCGAAAAGATATGCTTGAGTGAAACTTGTTGACTTGAAAAAATTGCATAAGTAACAAGCTCACAGTGTGTAAGTGATGGTAAAGCCCACTTATTGTTTCATTTAAATAATTGAAAAGTGTATGCAAAAAGATTGATACTTATAATTTTCCCAAAGTATTTGATGAAGCAATACTTGGATGCTTCGCATAAAACATATATTTGCCTAAGGATCGTTTCGGCGGACTTAGAAGATTCATAATGTGCATAAGCACGTGCAAACAGGCTGTTTCACATAAGTAATTGTTTGTTATGTGCACAATAATAAACAATGAAATTGTAAAGAACAATGCTAGTAATTATGAATATTGACAAAGTACTTAAGCGCTATAAATAAACAGCAACTGATAGAAAAATATTAACATTGATAAACCGCGTAAGTTGGCGGTTACAAGTTACAAAATGAAACGCAAAGTATATTGTGAAATAACTAAGGGTTACAATTTTAAATCCACAACATCTTTAAAAGTGACATCTTCCTGGTTACTGAATGCGATAAGCTCAGGAATGTCAATGCGTTCTACCGCTTTGCTGGTTTCTGCGTAAATATCTTTCACAACCTCTATATCGCAGATCTCCTTCTCAATCACTTCTGGATATGATGCACCAATACCATATGCAGCTGAGATTATGGCTAAAAACTCGCAACATTCACGAAGTCTAACCGCGTTGAGAAATGATTGAAATTTCTCAGTAACCGGTTTAAAATCCATGATTTTATGACCAAGTTCGGGTAAGTAAGCGACAAGCTGCTTGAACTGATCATCTGCGGTTGGAAGCTGAGATTGAGATTCTATGGCTGTGATAAGCGTGGTGACTTGAGCCTCAGAAGCTTTAAGTGCGGTCTATGCAGCCTCAAGTTCTTTCTTTAACTTTGCATTCTCTTTCTCAAGTCGTGAAGCTTTTTTATTAGCTTGCTTTGCTGCATTGATTTTCACTTCAACTTCATTAACTAAGCTGTCACGGCGGCGAATGTCGTTAACTAAGAAACACACTGTAGAATAGCAGTTCTGTATTCTAGCACTTTCCATAGTTTCATCATCGATTTTGTGCAGTTCCGCAAGAATGTCTTCAGGGACTGCGTGACCAAGTTGCTTGATCTGGTCTACGGCCGTCTCTCTGTCAATATCAACATGTTCGTGGAGATGGTCAAATTTTACATATGTGATCGGACTAGCTGATGCAAAATTTTTGCCAAAAACATCATAAGAAATTTCTTGGGATATGTTGATTTGAGGTCCCTCTTGTTCTTGAGAACTCTTAGTAAGATCAATGGGCTCTGCACAAAATAATTAATAAAAAGTTATTAAATAAATGCAGTAAGAATGCAAGGGAAAAATAGCAAAATAATAGTTAAGAAAGTCACATACCTTCTTCAGACTCTTCGCGGGTAGTGTGTTTGGCGCGTTTCTTCGCCGTTGTTGCAGGATTAGTCGCACTGCTTTTACGTTTACCTTTCTCATGAACATCAGGTATGATGTTAGTATTTATCAATGGCTCCTCAATATCAGTAGCTTTGTTGCCATCTTCTAGAGAGCGGCAGAATGAGGTGAATCCTCTAATGTCTTTCTGGCGCATAAGCTCTGAGAGAGGAATCTATGCGAAAACAGCGCAAATGTGTTACTAATAACATATAAAGATATGCGAATAAATTGTAAAATGATGAAAACATACCATCACCATCTACATCTTTGAAGATTCCTATTTGATTGGGCCACAGCCAGTGAGTTGACACTCTACCTACGTGAAGAGGCACAATTCCATATGGGCGGATTTGTAAGCACGCATTTCTAACTAACTTTAAAGTTTCTTTTTGATATTCGTCAAGATCAACGCGGTCTTTGCTGTTCTTTGCAAATGCGGTTACCCAAGTATCGATGTTTTGATACTCACGAAGGGCAGTTTTATTAACAAAAAAGAAAGATTGTTGCCAATTGCCAATGTTTTCTTTAGGAGTATCCATCACTCCATTGCGGCATTTAAGTGTAAACCAACTTGAGTCATGTGTAAGAATGGTGGAGAATTTACGAAAGACATCTAATGAGATTGGCCTATTAATCGTGTTGCAATACATTTCGAAAAGAATAAGCTTTGCAATCGCGTTAGGATGAAATTGCCCAGGACTCACTGCGAAGAACTGGCACGCACTCAAAAAAAGTCTGTAAGAGGGAACCTAAGGTTACCTAAAAATAGTGAAGTTTCGTAAATAGAAAAGTAATCTTTTGGTGGATTGTTGGCCTTGATACCCGCTGGAGGTGCAATTGGCTCAAATATATCAAGCATTGGATAATTGAGTTTGATCTGCGTAAGTGTGTCATCCGTAATGTTTGAGTCAAAATCATTAACGAATGGACCAGAAACAGATGGAGAAGGAGATGCAGACATGATGAAAATAAGAAATAAATTTTTTTATGTGATTGAAAGTATGCAAAATAAACGCAGAAATTGGATGAATATGATGAAAATTATGGATGCACTTTTTTGAGAGAGAAAATAGCAAGAGAAAGTGAGCTTTGAAATATGCGGCTACATCCTTTATTTATACCCTCAAGATTGCAATGTGCCATTTACATGCAATCATCACAAATCAATGGCTATTAAAATGCGTTGGAATATCAACGGCTAAATATATAGCCGTTAGAATTAATGATAAGACGCAGGCAGGTTATTTGGAAAATACGCATAACTGCGTATGAAAGTATAGATATGCGAATACTTTTTGAAGATCCCGAAAGCTACAATTTTTATTTTTTAGAGTTTATTGCCTTACATTTTCTGCAAAAATGTAACGCAATGAACTGGGGTACTTGATCATATACATACATATGTATATGTATATTTGTAGTGTGAAAATCTACTTAAAGGCAGAAGACACAAGACATTAAACCGCGGTAAATATAACTGTATGCGGTGAAACTGTGCGGAATATTAAAGAGTGCGTAAGCTTCTCGCAGTACTTGTGCGGAATGCCTAAGTGCGCGCACATCTTACTTCCGCGTAGGCCTCAAACCTATAAATAGGGAGCTTGGCCTCTCATTTGTGGGTTGTTGATTCTGGAAGGATTGCCCTAGCCATATTGATCTCTCTTGTGAATTCGCCCGAGACTTGATCTTTGTTGGCTAAGGTAATTTACGAAGACCGGGACATGATTGTTGATCGTTTAGCACTTAACGAAATATGACAATAAGGTCCCAAAATCTAAATCGACATCTATTGTACCCCTTCATTGCACTCGATCCTTGATTAGCCTTCATTGGATAATCTAGGATTGATCAGTCTTTTCAAGAATTAACAAACGAGTTTATCAATCATTTCTTTCCACCGTCAAAAGTAGAGCGACTTAGAATGAAGATTAATGGGTTCACACAACGGGGTGACGAGAGTTTGTATGATGCATGGGTACGATTCAAGAAGCTACTAAGAGTTTGCCCACCGTATGGTTTGATGAAGAAGGAGTATATCAACACATTCTATCGAGGTTGTAATATGTTAACGAAGCGATATCTTGATTCTTCATCCGTTGGGGTATTTATGTACAAATCACCAAATGCGGCCGAAATTATGCTAGAAGATATCTCGGTCAACACATATGAATGGGCACCTTCACCTCGAGATTTAGCAAGGACGAATGTAGCACAAGTCGAGAGTGAAAATGGGCAAGTGACGTTTGCAAGCTTGAACAATCAATTTCAAACATTCGAGAAACAATTGAAGAAGATTCAACAAACGGTAGTTGTAATGCAAGTAGGTTGTCATCGATGCGAGGGTCCACATCTCACAAAGAATTGTCCTCAAATTACTCAATGCAATCATGTTGATCTAGATGATATTCCCATGAATTCGGATGCTCATGTGAACTACGTGAGTAATCAAAACAACCAACGGGGAGGAACATCTAACCAAAGCTACTACAATCCTAATCAAAAACAAGTATCATTCACCAACCAAACTAATACACCACCCAGATTCATGAACCAAAACCGAAATCAAGGTTACAACACCTATAACCAAAACTGAAACAACAACTTTCAATACCAAAACCAACAACCTTACAATAATCAAGCAAATTTAAATTATCAAAACAACCAAGGTTATACTCAATCACAAAACAACCAAGGTTACAATCAATAACCTCAACCAAACAATCAACAATCCCAACCTTCGAAGAGCTTAGAAGAAATCATGCAAAACTACATCAAGAAGGTAGAATCAATCGAAGCTTTTCTAATGAAAGAGAATGAATTCTTAAAGCAACAAATCCGAAACCAACAAGCCTCATTCCAAAACCTTGAGAGTGTCGTTGGCCGACTTTCAACCCAAGTTGCTGAAAGATCACAAGGAACTTTACCTTCAAACACTCAAGTCAACCCGATTAACAATTACAACAATAACCGTCAACATAATCAAAACCAACAACACAACAACTCAAGACTGATTCTTATTGAAAGCACCAACCAAAACCCCTAATAACCCAACCTAAAATGAAAATGTCAACGCCATAAGCACTCGAAGCGGTTTAACCACTAAAGGGGTCGAAGATCCTCAACCACAACCCTTTATAACCCATGAACCACTACCAAGTTTTATTGAAGAGGATACCGGGGTTAGTAAGGAGAAGGGTAAAGAAAAGGTCAACTCAACCGAGGGTACGGGTAATGATGAATCGGGTAAGAAAAAGGGTGATGAGTCTTCAAGGATTATGAGACCGGTGCCATATCCAAAAGCTTTAAAGAAGGAAAAGTTGGCGGCTCAATACAAAAAGTTTCAAGAAATGATGAAAAATGTAGTGACCCGTCCTAATCCATCCGGACGAAGTCTTCAACATTTGGTATCATTGCGAGGTTCTGAACTCTATATGCCATGAACGACTCCATGTAATATCTTTAAAATGAGCAAATGCACAGCGGAAGGTTTCTTTCATACCTGAGAATAAACATGCTTAAAAGTGTCAACCAAAAGGTTGGTGTGTTCATAGGTTTATCGTAAACAATAAAATTCAGTACTTTTGATAGACCACAAGATTTAAATGTGCATGGTACAAATGGGCCCGAATCCTATATCCACTTGTAATGTACAGGCGATATCTTTTAAATATAGTACACCTTTCTCGTGTACGAAACCATTTTCATAAATCTTAGTAACAGTACACATATCTCGTGTACAAAATATCATACACATAACATGTGTATAAAAATCATTCTCTCAATACATAACATTCACTTTGCTTTCATCGCTTGGCTTAGTAACCGACCTTAACATATAATGCGCATCATAATATCCCCAAAAAATAGAACATCTCTTCTGTATAAATATATAAACCTCGAAGTACTAGACACCACACCCACTAGCTCTTTCGTCTAGTGAACATTCTTAGTGGGGGTGTTAAACTCGGTAGCTACCTTTAGGATTCGCGTGAATTAGGGCCATACCTGTTTCTAATTCTTTGGTTACCAAGCAATAATAATTAGGGGAAAATATTCACAACAATTTGTGGCAATTATCACGTCCAAATAATTCAATAATAATCCACCGAACTTCTGTCTGCATAATAATACATCCGAGGAATGTTTTGCTTGTGTCTATCTCGTCAAACATTTATAAAAGCATCTCATGTATTCTCAGTCCAAAAATATAGATTGCAAAAGCATTTAATAAAACAGTTATAAAAACAGCGCATGTATTCTCAGTCCCAAAAATGTAAAGAGTAAATGGGAATCAAATGAACTCACAATACGATATTTTGTAGTAAAAATGTTCATACGACGGAACTGAATAATGCAGGGTTGGCCTCGGATTCACGAACCTATATCAGTTATATATATTAAAACACTTAATCACAATCAAACAAGTTTATATATTAATATTTTAATAATTTTTTATGTCATGTTAATAAATAGATTAATTGTAACTATTTTATATATATTATATATTAAATTCTTATTAAAGTATTTTAATGTATATTATTTATTACAAATATTATATAATGCTTTAAAGTTAATATTTACCTATACGATTATATATACCCAAAAATATATTTATGTATGCTATGTAAATTAATTAATGTTAGATAATTATAGATAATAACATTTTAAAGAAAATAGCATGTAATATTATTATAGTCATTATATATGTAGTAAAATATATTTTTATATAAGTATCTTTTGTTTGTTAAAATAATAATTATAATAATACTAAAATAATGATAATACTAATAATAAAATGTTATATGTTAATACCTATAATAATAATATTAATAATAATAATAATAATAATAATAATAATAATAATAATAATAATAATAATAATAATAATAATAATAATAATAATAATAATAATAATAATAATAATAATAATAATAATAATAATAAGATGATAATATTAATAAATGAATAGATAAGTAACTACCTCAAAGGAGTAGTCCTAAAAAAAATGCCCTAGTCCGGGTTTGAACCTGCGACGTCCCGCTAACCCGAAACACCCATTAACCAATACTATGCAGCTTCTTTCCTGTAATAACACAACTAAATTTTATTTAACCTATATCTCTGTCTGTTCTACTTCTTCTTTTTCTAAAAAAAATGAATATGCCACAGCCTGGATTCGAACTCAAGACCTCTCGCTTACACACCCATACCACTAACCATTGCTCTGCTTATCATTTTTTTGTTGTAATACGAATTTAAATTGTTTTATCCCTTATTTCATTTTTCTTTTTCTAACCCAAATACATAACCCATTCTAATTGTGATCCATTATATCATCATCATTATTATAGAACATAAATCCGATTATCACCATAAAATCACGATCTTAACATCATCTAACCATCATTTTATCATCTTCAAATCATCATCATCATTATAACCATCATCATCTATATCATCATCTATTAACCATCATCTAATGTGTGTGTTTGTTTTGGTATCGGACAAATACCAGGAAGCATAAGTCGATGGATTTGCAAGTGTTTGCCCAATTTGTCTCAAAAGTCTAATCAGGAAAAATAAAAGCCCAACGGAAATTGTATGGTGGTTCTCCTGAAATAAACAGCTGGAAAGGGTTCGATCCTTATCACAAACTTTATCAAAAATACGTTCCTTTAATGGTGCCATTGGTCGGCCATAATGAAGAAAGAATAAACTAATGATGGCAGTTTGTTTATTCGGGCAAATAACAAAAAAAAAAAAAAAGGTAAACTGCATTGGTTACTTGGATTAATGATTTGATGAAAGTGGAATTTGGGATCCAAGAAGAATGTCCCCATCGAGACCCCTTTCCCCTCTTCCTTTATTTGTGAAATAATTATCAATCAATCAATCACTTTACTTCCTTCATTCTAGGAGACAAATCATAGCAAAAAAAATAAATAGTATATGATACAGTTCAAAGATAATAAGTGCAAGTGGCGGGGGTTTGTGGGTTTCGAAGGAAAAAAAATAATAATCACGAGCTGCACTAGAAGCAACAAAGTAGCAGCCTTGTGGATGCTGGAACATCTCGAGCAGAAAAAAATATATCAAAAGTGTTGGTTTGTGTTTGATGCTTTGGCCCAAAAGGAAAAAGAACTCGGCCCAAGTATTTGTGTTTCAAAGGCTTGCTAACGTATCCATCTAAACATGAGTTGTGGGGTTATTTGATTTACTAAATTGCACTTTTCATAATTGTGTTAATATCTACCCCATAAACCACTAACGTAAAAGATGGCATGTGGGGTATTCAAGTGATTGATAAATGTTGGCAGTAATAAAATATTGGCAAGTGGGTTACTTGTTTTCAATGAATGTCGGCCATCAGAGAAGGAATACAAGAAAAGAAAACGCCTTTATAAACTTCCATAATTGTTATCATTTTATGCACCTAGTCATCTTCACTTTATATAAACACTCGCTCGTCATTTTTACTTATTCAATATCTTCAAGAAAGAAGTAGTGTGGGTCTATTACTCAAATAGCAGCAGCAAATGAAAAGTGCAACAAGTTGTTTGGGTCTGTTTTGGTTGGTGAAGCACTGCAGTGAAAAATATAGGCGGTTATTTATAGATAGTCTAATGGAAATTGTAAGTGGTGGTGTTGGTTTAATGGTGGGTTTTTGATGATTGAAGTGGTGTTGTGGTGTTGACTTTCACGAAGGAAAAACAGAAGAAACGGTTGTAATTAGCAGGTGGTTTCGTGGTTTGATTTCTGGCAAAAACAGAAGGGAGACCGAGGAGTTTCAAAGGTAGTGGTGGTTATGATTATATTCGAAGGTGGTGGAGATGAATTAATGGGTTTGAGGTGTTAGTTATTGAGATTTGTGATTGGAGATGGTTTAAGTGGGTTCATGATCATAACAAAAATGGAAGTTAGAAACGTAAGGTGATGGTGATGGTTGATCGAAGTAAGAAGAATAAGGTCACGTAATGGTGTGGTTTGTGTTCTTGTAAGGTTTATAAAGGGGTGGAGAAATTGAAGAAATTTTATCCGCATTATAGAATGATCATCTATTATATAATGTTAGTGTTATCGACATGAAGAATCAAGCCCAAGAAGAAACAACCAAAAATATATAAAGCAGAAAGTGAAGTGTAATAGATTCGTACGATATCTACAGCACAAGATTCGATTACAGTTTGTTTCATAGCTTTGATTGGGTCGACAGAAGAATCAATCGGTTACAGATAAATATATATATATATATATATATATATATATATATATATATATATATATATATATATATATACAAGTTGAATAAATTTGATTGTTTGATATCGATATGTAATAAAATTTTGTTTTGTAATGTGAATTTATCTCGACGTGTAACAAATTTGAGTTATCCGTATTTGTGATTCATGCCGTCGACTCTGTAAATGAGATATTTTTACAGTACTATATTCGTTTGATTTTGTTTTGTAGCAACAATTGTTCGACATGAAATATTCGATCAGGAAGAAATTGAAAATAAATTAAAGTAGATTGTGATTGTTAATAGATTTGTACGATTGATTCTTGATATCTAATAAACTGGAGACAAACAATTTGATTACAGTCTTGATAGATATATACAACTGAATTGGATTCATATGATTTTATATAATTATTATTAATAATTAATAATTATAATTATATTAATAATAATCTAAATACAAATAATAATAATAATAATAATGTTAGTAATAATAATAATATTAAGAGTCATAATAATAAGTCACAATAATAAACATTTTTGGTGTAATTGATAATAATAATAATATTATTAATGGTAAAAATAACACTAATTAAATTTATATTGATAATAATATTAGTAATAATAATAGTATAACAAATTAAATGTATCAATTTCATATTTATATATTATATGTAGTAGTATTAATAATACTGATATTAATATTAACATTATTGATATTTACAATGACGTAATAGTAATAATATTAGTATAACACTATATTTTTAACTTGAAACCTAAATTTAATATATTAATATTAATTATTTATATTTAATATATACACATATTGAATGTTTAATATTTATACATTTTATATATTATAATATACATACAATCAATAATTTATGTATATCAATCATATATATATATATATATATATATATATATATATATATATATATATATATATATATATATATATATATATATATATATATCAACTACTACATATTTAATTAGGTTTTAAATAACAAGTTTAAGTTTTTTTTCATAATATCTAATCACATAATAGTTTATTAATCTATTTAATTTATAATATAATTATTTACATGTATAGTTATATATATATATATATATATATATATATATATATATACACACACATTTCTATTTACGATTAAAGGTTCGTGAATCGTAGGAAATAGTCACAGGGTAATGAAAACAGCTCAAAATTTTTGAGACTCAACATTACAGACTTTGCTTATCGTGTCAAAATCATATAAAGATCAAGTTTAAATTCGGTCAGAAATTTCCGGGTCGTCATAGTACCTACCCATTAAAGAAATTTCGTCCCGAAATTTGATCGAGATCGTCATGGCTAACAATAAAAATGTTTTCCTGACGAATATGAGCTGATAAATAGAGTTTTATTAATGTTGAGTAATATGGATAAGATAATTCAATTACTCGAAGAGTACGGGTGAAGCTATCACAAAATAGTGAAATGAGAAATAAAGATTCGTCTTAATTTTTAACGTAGTCACGATTAAATTCCAGAATTTCAATAAATTTAAAGAAATCTTCTACTCAGAAAGTAAATGTAATCGCACGATTTATTAGCAAACTGTCAGAATTACGGAAAACGGAAATATCATGGAAAATATTTCCGTGATATGCTTAGAGATTAAGTAGAATGAAAGAGTTATGTAACATGGTTCATGATGAGGGTATGATCTGTGAACCATCATCACGTTCCATTAGAAATTCAGCATGACTTACTGTAATATAATCACGTTAGTCGGGCGTCATTATATTATACTAACTCATGCTTCAACTCCCAACACTACTCCAGAAACATTCATAATTTAAACTCAAATTTTGCAGAAAGATAGAAACTAAAACAGTTTCTTTTATGATGTAACATAGAAAGTATGAGGAGATAGATAATTTCAGACAAAAATATTTATGAATATATCTTCAGAAATATCGAAGATATTTATGATAATATTTTGGAATTTCTAAGATCGAAGGTTGATGAAGAAAATCCTTCCGCAAGGATTTAGAATAAATAAGGAGCAAGGTATTCGCTAAAGAGTTCATCAGATACAGAATCATATGAATTCATTAAGTACAGGTTTAGTCCTTGTGATTTGTCCACAGTCTCCTTTATAGTTTTGCATAACCCGCTTTTTAGTACCACTTTTCTTTTGAGTGTTTCCAACACTCCATTCTTTATCATCAAACTTTTGGCCATTAAGACCATCTATAGTTTTACTACTTCATCAGCATTCAAAGTTATCATAATTGAATCGTTGGTTATCAATTCGAGATGTTTCAAGAATTTCGAAGAGTTTAAGCGTAGATTGTAATCGTCAAGATATAAAGGATGGTTTAAGATAGAATCAAGTGGCAACTTGAGGAATTATTTAACTGTAGTAGATGTAACTTATTAACGATATTTTAAGTCAAAATGTTGTAATTAATATTTCCTACTCTTTTAATACTTTTTAATTGTCCAATGTTAGTAGTCCAATAGTCCAATATTCTAATATATAATCTTAGAATTTTAAATATTTAATATTAGAAGATGATGAAGAAATTTTACGTAATTAATTAATTGGTTACTAATCACTTTTTATTTTGTCCATTATTTTCTTCATTATGCCACTTGTCAAATCTTGACTTGAATTATGATTGGTCACAATTCGAATATGAAATTGAATTGGAATGAAAATGGTTATTCTTTGGTGAACGAATACGTATATATGTGGTTGTATATAGAATAGTAAATCACTGTTTAATCAGATTTGAAGAATGTACAGTGTAACATGTTAATGTGAAATCTAAATATTCCTCGGGTATTACCTACTCGTTAAAATATTTTCACCATTAACAGTTTATACAAAAGAATTTTTAATTACAATCTTTATGAAAATATACTTGCATATATATTTCATTCAGATGTAATCATGGATTTAATGAGTTAATATGATATTAATCTCATTTGATTTACCCTTAGAACTAGAATACATAATCTCTAAAACTTTAGAAATTACATAATCGCCATGTTAAACGAAGATAATCGATGTAGAACGATATGTAGAACGAAGATAAAGTAGATAAAACGATACATAGAATGATGATTATGTTCGAGGTACAGAATGAGATGTTGAGGCATGTGATGTTGAAACTTGAGTTGTTGGTGGTCCTGGTGTTGATGTCGGTGGTACTGTTGGTGCCGGTGTTGTTGCTGAAGCTGGTAAGTTTTGCACCATATTTTCCAAAGCCACTACTCGAGCGCGAAGCTCGTTGACTTTTTCTATTACTCCGGGATGATTGTCGGTTAAAACGAGCGGATGGATAAGGTTTAGAATTGTAGATGTTATGTAATCGTTGCAAGATAATCTGGAAATGAGAGTGAAAATGGTGTTTTGGACTGGTTCGCCGGTAAGTGCTTCAAGTTCTTCGTCAAGAGGGCAATTTGGTTGTTGGAAAGGATCGCCTTCTTTTCGTCTCCATTGATTTAGTCGAATACGAACCCATCCCCAATTCATCCAGAATTGATGATGTCTGATTGGTTGATCCATTCCGGTTACACTGCTTTTGGAACTCGAGTGAATATCCATGTCGGAATAGCTATCGGGATCCGAGGGACTCGAATTTGTGGTTGGATCCATCTTGTACAATCAGGGAAATGATTTTTGATATGTAATGATTTTCGGATGTCAGATGATATTCTAATTACATAGAATACCTAATACCTATATATAGTACAGAAGATCCCGTGGATTACGGAGGGAATTAAGGAAACGTGTCAGACAATGTCTAATGTGATGGAATATGAATTCGTCTGTACACTAGTTATGCAATAATTGCAATACGACGTGTCGAGACTGAAAATGATAAGTAGATATTTTTCGACAAGGAATGATATGCAAACTTTTGACATGCAGACAAGGTCCAAATCTAGACTTATTAATGTATCCTAACAACTACTAGGTCAAAGTCCAGACTCACTAATGCAAGACCTGGTTCGCTAAGACCACCGCTCTGATACCACCTGTAGTGACCCGTCCTAATCCATCCTGACGAAGTCTTCAACATTTGGTACCATTGCGAGGTTCTGAACTCTATATGCCATGAACGACTCCATGTAATATCTTTAAAATGAGCAAACGCACAGCGGAAGGTTTCTTTCATACCTGAGAATAAACATGCTTAAAAGTGTCAACCAAAGGTTAGTGAGTTCATAGGTTTATCGTAAATAATAAAATTCAGTACTTTTGATAGACCACAAGATTTAAATGTGTATGCTGCAAATGGGCCCGAATCCTAGACCCACCTGTAATGTACATGCGATATCTTTTAAATACAGTACACCTTTCTCGTGTACGAAACCATTTTCATAAATCTTAGTAACCGTACACATATCTCGTTTACAAAATATCATACACATAACATGTGTATAAAAATCATTCTCTCGATACATAACATTCACTTTGCTTTCATCGCTTGGCTTGGTAACCGACCTTAACATATAATGTGCATCATAATATCCCCAAAAACAGAACATCTCGTCTGTATAAATATATAAACCTCGAAGTACTAAACACCACGCCCACTAGCTCTTCCGTCTAGTGAACATTCTGGGTGGGGTGTTAAACCCGGTAGCTACCTTTAGGATTCGCGTGAGTTAGGGCCATACCCGTTTCTAATTCTTAGGTTACCAAGCAATAATAATTAGGGGAGAATATTCACAACAATTAGTGGTAATTATCACGTCCAACTAATTCAATAATAATCCACAGAACTTCTGTCTGCATAATAATTCATTCGAGGAATGTTTTGCTTATGTCTATCTCGTCAAACATTTATAAAAGCATCTCATGTATTCTCAGTCCAAAAATATAGATTGCAAAAGCATTTAATAAAACAGTTATAAAAACTGCGCATGTATTCTCAGTCCCAAAAATATAAAGAGTAAAACGGAATCAAATGAACTCAAAATATGATATTTTGTAGTAAAAATGTTCATACGACAGAACTGAATAATGCAGGGTTGACCTCGGATTCATGAACCTATATCAGTTATATATATTAAAACACTTAATCACAATCAAACAAGTTTATATATTAATATTTTAATAATTTTTTATGTCATGTTAATAAATAGATTAATTGTAACTATTTTATACATATTATATATTAAATTCTTATTAAAGTATTTTAATGTATATTATTTATTACAAATATTATGTAATGCTTTAAAGTTAATATTTACCTATACGATTATATCTACCCAAAAATATATTTATGTATGCTATGTAAATTAATTAATGTTAGATAATTATATATAATAACATTTTAAAGAAAATAGCATGTAATATTATTATAGTCATGATATATGTAGTAAAATATATTTTTATATAAGTATCTTTTGTTTGTTAAAATAATAATTATAATAATACTAAAATAATGATAATACTAATAATAAAATGTTATATGTTAATACCTATAATAATAATAATAATAATAATAATAATAATAATAATAATAATAATAATAATAATAATAATAATAATAATAATAATAATAATAATAATAATAATAATAATAATAAGATGATAATATTAATAAATGAATAGATAAGTAACTACCTCAAACGAGTAGTCCTAAAAAAAATGCCCAAGTCCGGGTTCAATCCGCGACATCTCGCTAACCCGAAACACCCATCAACCAATACTCTGCAGCTTCTTTCCTATAATAACACTTAACTAAATTTTATTTAACCTATATCTCTGTCTGTTCTACTTGTTCTTTTTCTAAAAAAATGTATGCCACAGCCTGGTTTCGAACTCAAGATCTCTCGCTTACATACCCTTACCACTAACCATTGCTCTGCTTATCATTTTTCTGTTCTAATACGAATTTAAATTGTTTTATCCCTTATTTCCTTTTTCTTCTTTCTAACCCAAATACATAACCCATTCTAATTGTGATCCATTATATCATCATCATTATTATAGAACATAAATCCGATTATCACCATAAAATCACGATCTTAACATCATCTAACCATCATTTTATCATCTTCAAATCATGATCATTATAACCATCATCATCTATTAACCATCATCTAATGTGTGTGTTTGTGTTGGTATCGGACAAATACCAGGAAGCATAAGTCGATGGATTTGCAAGTGTTAGCCCAATTTGTCTCAAAAGTCTAATCAGGAAAAACAAAAGCCCAACGGAAATTGTAGGGTGGTTCTCCTGAAATAAACAGCTGGAAAGGGTTCGATCCTTATCACAAACTTTATCAAAAATACGTTCCTTTAATGGTGCCATTGGTCGGCCATAATGAAGAAAGAATAAACTAATGATGGCAGTTTGTTTATTCGAGCAAGAAACAAAAAAAAAAGGTAAACTGCATCGGTTACTTGGATTAATGAATTTGATGAAAGTGGAATTTGGGATCCAAGAAGAATGTCCCCATCGAGACACCTTTCCCCTCTTCCTTTATTTGTGAAATAATTATCAATCAATCAATCACTTTACTTCCTTCATTCTAGGAGACAAACCATAGCAAAAAAAATAAATAGTATCTGATAGAGTTCGAAGATAATAAGTGCAAGTGGCGGGGGTTTGTGGGTTTCGAAGGAAAAAAATAATAATCACGAGCTGCACTAGAAGCAACAAAGTAGCAGCCTTATGGATGCTGGAACATCTCGAGCAGAAAAAAATATATCAAAAGAGTTGGTTTGTGTTTGATGCTTTGGCCCAAAAGGAAAAAGAACTCGGCCCAAGTATTTGTGTTTCAAAGGCTTGCTAACGTATCCATCTAAACATGAGTTGTGGGGTTATTTGATTTACTAAATTGCACTCTTCATAATTGTGTTAATATCCACCCCATAAACCACTAACGTAAAATATGGCATGTGGGGTATTCAATTGATTGATAAATGTCGGCAGTAATAAAATATTGGCAAATGGGTTACTTGTTTTCAATGAATGTCGGCCATCAGAGAAGGAATACAAGAAAAGAAAAAGCCTTTATCAACTTCCATAATTGTTATAATTTTATGCACCTAGTCATCTTCACTTTATATAAACACTCGCTCATCATTTTTACATATTCAATATCTTCAAGAAAGAAGTAGTGTGGGTCTGTTACTCGAATAGCAGTAGCAAACAAAAACTGCAAAAAGTTGTTTGGGTCTGTTTTGGTTGGTGAAGCACTGCAGTAAAAAATATAGGCGGTTAATTATTGATAGTCTAATGGAAATTGTAAGTGGTGGTGTTGGTTTAATGGTGGGTTTTCGATGATTGAAGTGGTGTTGTGGTGTTGACTTTCACGAAGGAAAAACAAAAGAAACGGTTGTAATTAGCAGGTGTTTTTGTGGTTTGATTTCTGGCCAAAACAGAAGGGAGACCGAGGAGTTTCAAAGGTAGTGGTGGTTATGATTATATTCGAAGGTGGTGGAGATGAATTAATGGGTTTGAGGTGTTAGTTGTTGAGATTCGTGATTGGAGATGGTTTAAGTGGGTTCATGATCATAACAAAAACGGAAATTAGAAACGTAAGGTGATGGTGATGGTTGATCGAAGTAAGAGGAAGAAGGTCACGTAATGGTGTGGTTTATGTTCTTGTAAGGTTTATAAAGGGGTGGAGAAATTGAAGAAATTTTATCCGCATTATAGAATGATCATCTATTATATAATACTAGTGTTATCGACATGAAGAATCAAGCCCAAGAAGAAACAACCAAAAATATATAAAGCAGAAAGTGAAGTGTAATAGATTCGTACGATATGTACAACACAAGATTCGATTACAGTTTATTTCGTAGCTTTAATTGGGTCGATAGAAGAATCAATCGGGTACAGATAAATATATATATATATATATATATATATATATATATATATATATATATATATATATATATATATATATATATACAAGTTGAATAAATTTGATTGTTCGATATCGATATGTAATAAAATTTTGTTTTGCAATGTGAATTTATCTCGAAGTGTAACAAATTTCAGTTATCCGTATTTGTGATTCATGCCATCGACTCTGTAAATGAGATATTTTTACAGTACTATATTCGTTTGATTTTGTTTTGTAGCAACAATTGTTCGACATGAAATATTTGATCAGGAAGAAATTGAAAATAAATTAAAGTAGACTGTGATTGTCAACAGATTTGTACGATTGATTCTTGATATCTAATAAACTGGAGACAAACAATTTGATTACAGTCTTGATAGATATATACAACTGAATTGGATTCATATGATTTTATATAATTATTATTAATAATTAATAATTATAATTATATTAATAATAATCTAAATACAAATAATAATAATAATAATGTTAGTAATAATAATAATATTAAGAGTCATAATAATAAGTCACAATAATAAACATTTTTGGTGTAATTGATAATAATAATATTATTAATGGTAAAAATAATACTAATTAAATTTATATTGATAATAATATTAGTGTAACACCCTCGAAGCGGGCCTAGATGTTAGATTACTATTTTTTACCCTCAGAGTGTGTGGTGTTATTATATGCTTTTATTTTAATTTTATATTTATTATTAAATAATGATGTGGTTAGGACCAGTTTGTGACAAGGGTCACAGAACAGGTTTGTTGATCTAATTTGGACTTCATTTGGGTTGCCAAATGATGTACGAAAGATTTTAGATAACTGTTAAATACCCGTGTGTTGTGATGTATGGATTTTTAACCCTTAAGTGTGTAGGTGGGGAGAATTATCTCCATTTTTCTAGATTCTTCCCCAATTATTACTCCTGTACGTTCATCTCCATTTCACCAAACCCTAATCATCAAAACTTGTTCTTGGGCTCAAATTGATCTTAGAATCGTGTTCTTTATTGTCTACTGATTCTATCAAGGTAAGAATCACAAGTTTTCATGCTTTAATCTTTGAGAAAATTGGATTTTTGTGTAAGTTTTTACAAAGTGTGTAATTTGGGTCAAAGTGGTTAAATTTGATGTTGTTTGAGTCCAAATCTTGTGGGTTTATGTTTCTACATGGTTAGTGTCTTTGATTTGATCAGTTTTGATGTCGTAATCGAGCTCTAGGGCAAGAATTGGTCGATTTTGGGTGAAACCTGTCACTTTGTTCTTCAGCTTCTGCAGATAAACACAGTCGGCTGACTGTCTCTTGACAATCGACTGACTGACTCGACCATCGACCGAATGACTCGACCATCGGTCGAGTATGTCTGTGAGAGACCATCGATCGAGTGTCTAGACACTCGGCCGAGTGAGTGTAGACAGTCGGCAGACTGTCTCTTACAGTCGACCGAGTGTCTTTGGCAGTGTAAAATTTTACTAAGTGTTGATTTTTAGCCGTTATTCTGCCCGTTTGTATTTTGATGATCATAATATTATAACTAACTTGTGAGTATTGTTTTCAGGTGATACAGACGAGGAGAAGACTCGGTGACATTAGACTACCGAGTGATGTCGGTATTGGTGAGTGAGACTAACTGGAGAACATAGTATATAGTAGCATGTTATATTAAGATTGCCATGCTTGTTAGATATACTTATTGTTGTGGTTAGTTAGTACGTTGTGATGACTGCATGTTAGTTGATGCTTGTCTGCTGGAGCCCAGTGCGTCCCTATTATGTGGTAGCCTCGGTAGGAGAGATCAACATGCGGTATCCTAGACAACCGAGGTGTATATATATGTGAATGACGCGTCCGTCGCGTGTGGATTATATATATATACACACGGTGGTAGAGGAACTTCTGGTAAGCCCCAGTCCGATCAGCTGGTGGTTAATGGTTTGACCGAGCTGCTAGAGTCTCTGTAGACGGCACTTGGGTGATGTTTGTGTGTTAGACTTGGTGACATGATTAGTATGACGGTTTCTGTATACTATTGCCTGTAGTTAGTCGTACTCACTTAGCTTCGTACTAACCCCTTCCTCTTCCCTGCAGGTTGACTGTTGCATACTTGATAGATTCCAGGGAGACGGATTCTTGGGAGATATGTTTGACTAGTCGGAACTCTGATGTCGCGTCTTTTCTATAAAAGTTGTAACTACGTTTAATATAACACCCGATCATTTATTTATTTACGTGTTTATTATTAATTGGATTTTATACATATAATATATCTATAAATTGGTCTTCCACTGTATATATATATATATATATATATATATATATATATATATATATATATATATATATATATATATATAATCTGGGGTGTTATAAGTTGGTATTAGAGCGTAGGTTTGGCAGCATGCGCACGGAAGTGACATGTTCCCAAACTGTGTGTCGAGTCAAACATATCTTGGGGGTGTTTTAAGTGAGCGAAGTAGGTATTGATGAGTTAGTTGGCGGAAACTAACAGGTTATATACTAAGCTTTTGTGTGTGAGATGTTGTGATAAGACAGGTATGAAGATCGATTCCACCCTGCTGGTACCCCGCTGACCCTCAGTGCTGACAGAACTTCGGTGAATGCATTTTTATGCCGATTTGGATGAAGGATTTAACGAGTATTAGTTGACGTGGCTCCAATGATGAGGATTCAGTTGCAGAGTTGATGAGGGTTAAGGGTGCTGGTGCGATCGAGGTGTTGATAGAAACAGAAGATGTCTTCTTATTCATAATGGTACATTCTTGTTACATTACTGTAACTATTATTATTATTATTATTGAACCTGTAGATTGTGTTCATGTCTTTGTCGAATTTTGTATGTGTTGTTAGGATAATCTGTGATGAGTAGTGATTCTAGCTGCGATTGAGTAATTATTCCTGTAAGATAGAAGTAAATGATAGTTGACGGATCTAGTTACGACGATTGTGTCTGGAACTACCCTTGCCACTATCGGGATTTTATTCCCTTAGACTGATTGCTATGTTCTGTGAGACTTTATAGACATGACCTTAGGAATATTGTGTCATCCTGTTGTGAATTGTTGTTATATGACCTGTTATACTATACATGAGACTACTGTTGACCTAGACTGGAAGAATTGAGGTGAATAATTTGTAGTATTAACCAAGATGAATATGAAGTCATTTCCTAACCGTTGACTGATGGGACACACGTAGTGACCCATAAAGACTGATTAGGGTAGTGACCCCTTGATGAGTAGTGAAAGTCTCGAACCCTATTGTGTAACTATGTGAAGTGTAGTCTTCATGCTTGGCGACCTTGACTGAACCAGTAGATGACGGACCCTATGATATTGTTGTATAACGGGACTAGTTGTGTTGGACTTAGGTAAAATATAATTCCTTTCCATGGATGGGCGTGACACACCTAATGGCCCGTAAGGATTGGGATAGAGTAGTAGTTTTCTTGTCTTCTAATAAGAGGACCCAGACCCTGTTGTTACTGTCGTATCTATATAGTTTGCGTGTCATGTATGATGTAAACTTTTGGTTCAGATGTTTGTGATCGTAGTAAGACCTGGAGGATTCGGTTTTCCTGCCTTAGACTCATGTGAGTTGGTGCTGACATTTAAGAAGTATGTTTGAAAGGAGCTTTCCATGTAGTCTTGATTGAAGATAGGAAAATTATGTTTTGTTGTTATGTGAGGATTATTACTAGCCTAGCCGTACCATTACAGGACTTGACTAGCTATGTAGGACTCGTAGAGTTATCCTAAGAAGTTGTTAACTATTGTGAATTGATGTGACTCATTAGATGTCAGTGTAGGAGATGTTCGTTTAGTAACTTTCTTGGAAGTGGAGAAGACTTTAATCGAAATAGGAATTCATTTCAAGCTGAATTGTGATGAATTTTGACTAGGTCGGGAGACGTGATTAGAACAGTGATCATATTACTGTTAAGGTAGAATCATTGATCTGATAGTTCGATAGTGACTAATGTGAATATCTTATCTTTTGAAGATTTGAATGCAGGATCGAGGACGGACAATAATAGTATTTGCAAATAAGATGAAGTAAGTAGGTATAGTTTATTGAATGTTAGGTCAGATTTTCAAATGTGGTTGCTAAAGAGGACTTAGTAGAATTAAGATCGAGCTAGAACCAAGTTAAGTGTTTACTTACAAGACTTCTTGCGGTTTTGATAGTCTTAGATTGTAAAATCTATTTGATTGGGGTATAGTGGAGAATTTATAACTACCAGTGACTTGAGAAAATAGACCGTGTTGTATTGATAAACTCTATTAAGATCTTGTTTCGAAATACTCGAAATGAAAGTGTGATTTAGAATGATGTATTACGTCTGGCCAACGGTAATACATTGTAAGTAAATCATATAGTAGTTTCGAGAGTCGAAAGAGATGTATCGAGTGTTAGATCAAGTGTTGTTTGAGGATGATGGTGATTTTCGATGAACCGTGGACCGAGAGTAGACTTTTCCGACATAGTAAGGTTAGTTGAACCATATCTGGACTAGGCTATTGATGACCGTATAAGCCTTAGTTTTGAGTTCTGATGAAGTTTGAAGCAAAATTAAGTCGATGCAGAGATAGTTTTAGTGGTGTCAAACGCGTGTATTGATATCATTTGACGGATTTAATTGTTAGATGGATGTTTATTGCTTGTGGTAGTGGATATCGTTGACTTGAAATCCATGTTCGAATGATTAATGTTGGTTTAATATTGCATTTGTAAGTATTTCTTCTAATGATGATATGAATAAAGTTATGTTTTAAGTGATGAATTTTGGGTAAGTATCAACCTAGATAAGTGATTCATGACGAAACCCTTAAATATCGAACTTGAACTAGGTATTTAATTGCGGGTTCTGGTAGCATTTTAACCAAGTGACGATCTTTCTGATGTAACTGTAGCAGTGGTGGGCATGTGTATTGATGTTACTTGAGGAAATTAATACTTGGATAATTACTTTCAGAATGTGTGGACAATTATTCTTTTCTCAAGATTTGTGATTTAATAATTGAATTGATTTGAAATTGGGTTGGTAAGCATTTCTTCTATGATTGAGTTGACCAGAATCACGATTTAGTCGTTGAATAATTGGGTGAATATTGAACCAGATAAGCGAATTTCAATGAAATTCTTAAATATCGGGATTGAAACAAGTATTAAATTACAGAGTTTGGGAAATTTAGTGTAATCCTAGTTGATTTGGCTATGTTGTAGTGATGAAACTAGCTAAGTTTGTGTATTCTAAGGTAAATGATAACCATTATTCAGTGTTCTAGAGTGAGTTGATCTAGGAGATTCTATGATGGTGACTCGAAAAAAACCTCAAATCATGATTGACAGATTTCAGGTAGTGGGTCATTATTAGTGACTCGAGAGTTAGTGTGTAAAACCTAGACATGAGATGGAATTTTCGTGATATTTTGTAAGATTATTGATAGATCAAGTTTGGAATTCAGACGAAATTATACTTGTTCAGTTATTAGATAGCGGCAGGTTATCAGCATTGAATTTCTTTAGCTAGTGGTAAAGACTGTTTTCTAGACCAGAATTTGAAGAACGATTCGGATATCGTGTAGTGTAAGTAAGTAAGTTTGCAGATCGGCATATAGCGGGTCTTGACCCTTGGGTAGTAGACTAGCAGATGGTGTATTTGACTTAGACCGATAAGATAACTTTTGATCTACGAGAATGAACGGAGCTTTGTAAGGCATATGACGGTAGGACATGATTTGACTTAGTTCACATTGTGGCCCGTTGTGGCAGTTTGTAATACCCATGACCTTTGTTGATTTGGTGATGTAGAATTGTGGGCTTAACTAAGTTGCGTCATCATGTGACACGTTGACAACAGACTGATGACTTAGAATAAACTGAATATAAGATTTGATGGGTTAACTTTATGGGTAATCTCTAAATTTGATGGATCAGTCCGATTCAATGAAATTGACAGTGTATAACCGTTGGTATCTTCAGAAAGTGGGGTGTAGTGACAGTTTGACGTGAAACTTTTTGTGGAAGTCAATTAAGTTGATGATGGGTCTATATAATACTTTTGGGCTATCTTGTATTATCTGAATGTTATGTTGCATGATTGGAGTTGGTCGTAACAGAAAGGGTTAGCATTGACTTAGTGACGGTGAGTTTTTAAATTAATGATTTTCGCTTATAGGTTGGCAGATGAGAAAACTAATGAACCTTGGTAATGCTTGTTATCTTAGGATGTGTTTTAGTGTAGCTACCGGTGTGACCGATTGTGTTGGTATTTGTTACCTGTGACCCGTGTTGGCTATGACTTAGTAGATTCCGAGGACGGAATCTCTTTAAGGGGGTAGATTTGTAACACCCTCGAAGCGGGCCTAGATGTTAGATTACTATTTTTTGCCCTCAGGGTGTGTGGTGTTATTATATGCTTTTATTTTAATTTTATATTTATTATTAAATAATGATGTGGTTAGGAGCAGTTTGTGACAAGGGTCACAGAACAAGTTTGTTTATCTAATTTGGACTTCATTTGGGTTGCCAAATGATGTACGAAAGATTTCAGATAACTGTTAAATATCTGTGTGTTGTGATGTATGGATTTTTAACCCTTAAGTGTGTAGGTGGGGAGAATTATCTCCATTTTTCTAGATTCTTCCCCAAATATTACTCCCGTACGTTCATCTCCATCTCACCAAACCCTAATCATCAAAACTTGTTCTTGGGCTCAAATTGATCTTAGAATCGTGTTCTTTGTTATCTACTGATTCTATCAAGGTAAGAATCACAAGTTTTCATGCTTTAATCTTTGAGAAAATTGGATTTTTGTGTAAGTTTTTACAAAGTGTGTAATTTGGGTCAAAGTGGTTAAATTTGATGTTGTTTGAGTCTAAATCTTGTGGGTTTATGTTTCTACATGGTTAGTGTCTTTGATTTGATCAGTTTTGAGGTCGTAATCGAGCTCTAGAGTAAGAATTGGTCGATTTTGGGTGAAACCCGTCACTTTGTTCTTCAGCTTCTGCAGATAAACACAGTCGCCCAATCGACCGACTGACTCGACCATCGACCGAGTGTGTCTGTGAGAGACAATCGACCGAGTGTCTAGACACTCGGCCGAGTGACTGTAGACAGTCGGCCGACTGCTCTTACAGTCGATCGAGTGTCTTTGGCAGTGTAAAACTTTACTAAGTGTTAATTTTTAGCCGTTATGCTGCTCGTTTGTATTTTGATGATCATAATATTATAACTAACTTGTGAGTATTGTTTTCAGGTGATACAGACGAGGAGAAGACTCGGTGACATTAGACTACCGAGTGATGTCGGTATCGGTGAGTGGGACTAACTGGAGAACATAGTATATAGTAGCATGTTATATTATGATTGCCATTCTTGTTAGATATACTTATTGTTGTGGTTAGTTAGTACGTTGTAATGACTGCATGTTAGTTAATGCTTGTCTGCTGGAGCCCAGTGCGTCCCTATTGTGTGGTAGCCTCGGTAGGAGAGATCAACCTGCGGGTTGGGTTCCTCATGTGGTAGCCTAGACAACCGAGGTGTATATATATGTGAATGACGCGTCCGTCGCGTGTGGATTATATATATACACACGATGGTGGTGGAACTTCTGGTAAGCCCCAGTCCGATCAGCTGGTGGTTAGTGGTTTGGCCGAGCCGCCAGAGTCTCTGTAGACGGCACTTAGGTGATGTTTGTGTGTTAGACTAGGTGACATGATTATTATGACGGTTTCTGTATACTATTGCCTGTAGTTAGTCGTACTCACTTAGCTTCGTGCTAACCCCCTCCTCTTCCCCGCAGGTTGACTGTTGCATACTTGATAGATTCCAGGGAGATGGATTCTTAGGAGATATGTTTGACTAGTCGGAACTCTGATGTCGCGTCTTTTCTATAAAAGTTGTAACTACGTTTAATATAACACCCGGTCATTTATTTATTTACGTGTTTATTATGAATGGGATTTTATACATATAATATATCTATAAATTGGTCTTCCGCTGTATATATATATATATATATATATATATATATATATATATATATATATATATATATATATATATATATATATATATATATATATATATATATATACATATATATAAAATCTGGGGTGTTATAATTAGTAATAATAATATTATAAAAAATTAAATGTATCAATTTCATATTTATATATTATGTATAGTAGTATTAATAATACTGATATTAATATTAACATTATTAATATTAATAAGGACGTAATAGTAATAATATTAGTATAACACTATATTTTTAACTTGAAACCTAAATTTAATATATTAATATTAATTATTTATATTTAATATATACACATATTGAATATTTAATATTTATACATTTTATATATTATAATATACATACAATCAATAATTTATGTATATCAATCATATATATATATATATATGTATATATATATGTATATATATATATGTATATATATATATATATATATATATATATATATATATATATATATATATATATATATATATATATATATATATATATATATATATATATATATTTCAACTACTACATATTTAATTAGGTTTTAAATAACAAGTTTAAGTTTTCTTTCATAATATCTAATCACATAATAGTTTATTAATCTATTTAATTTATAATATAATTATTTACATGTATAGTTATATATATATATATATATATATATATATATATATATATATATATATATATATATATATATATACACATACATACATTTCTATTTACGATTAAAGGTTCGTGAATCGTAGGAAATAGTCACAGGGTAATGAAAACAGCTCAAAATTTTTGAGACTCAACATTACAGACTTTGCTTATCGTGTCAAAATCATATAAAGATCAAGTTTAAATTTGGTCGGAAATTTCCGGATCGTCACAGTACCTACCCGTTAAAGAAATTTCGTCCTGAAATTTGATCGAGATCGTCATGGCTAACAATAAAAATGTTTTCCTGACGAATATGAGCTGATAAATAGAGTTTTATTACTGTTGAGTAATATGGATAAGATAATTCAATTACTCGAAGAGTACGGGTGAAGCTATCACAAAATAGTGAAATGAGAAATAAAGATTCGTCTTAATTTTTGACGTAGTCACGATTAAATTCTGGAATTTCAATAAATTTAAAGAAATCTTCTACTCAGAAAGAAAATGTAATCACACGATTTATTAGCAAACTGTCAGAATTACGGAAGAACAGAAATATCATGGAAAATATTTCCGTGATATGCTTAGAGATTAAGTAGAATGAAAAAGTTATGTAACATGGTTCATGATGAGGGTATGATCTGTGAACCATTATCACGTTCCATTAGAAATTCAGCATGACTTACTGTAATATAATCACCTTGGCCGGGCGTCATTATATTATACTAACTCATGCTTCAACTCCCAACACTACCCAGAAACATTCATAATTTAAACTCAAATTTTATAGAAAGATAGAAACTAAAACAGTTTCTTTTATGATCTAACATAGAAAGTACGAGGAGATAGATAATTTCAGACAAGAATATTTATGAATATATCTTCAGAAATATCGAAGATATTTATGATAATATTTTGGAATTTCTAAGATCGAAGGTTAATGAAGAAAATCCTTCCGCAAGGATTTCAAATAAAAAAGGAGCAAGGTATTCGCTAAAGAGTTCATCAGATACCGAATCATCTGAATTCGTTAAGTACAGGTTTAGTCCTTGTGATTTGTCCACAGTCTCCTTTATAGTTTTGCATAACCAGTTTTCTAGTACCAATTTTCTTTTGAGTATTTCCAACACTCCATTCTTTATCATCAAACTTTTGGCCATTAAGACCATCTACAGTTTTACTGCTTCATCTGCATTTAAAGTTATCATAATTGAATCGTTGGTTATCAATCCGAGGTGTTTCAAGAATTTAGAATAGTTTAAGCGTAGATTGTAATCGTCAAGATATAAAGGATGGTTTAAGATATAATCAAGTGGCAACTTGAGGAATTATTTAACTGTAGTAGATGTAACTTATTAACGATATTTTAAGTTAAAATGTTGTAATTAATATTTCCTACTCTTTTAATACTTTTTAATTGTCCAATGTTAGTAGTCCAATAGTCCAATATATAATCTTAGAATTTTAAATATTTTATATTAGAAGATGATGAAGAAATTTTACGTAATTAATTAATTGGTTACTAATCACTTTTTATTTTGTCCATTATTTTCTTCATTATGCACTTGTCAAATCTTGACTTGAATTATGATTGGTCACAATTCGAATATGAAATTGAATTGGAATGAAAATGGTTATTCTTTGGTAAACGAATACGTATATATGTGGTTGTATGTAGGATAGTAAATGATTGTTGAATCGGATTTGAAGAATGTACAGTGTAACATGTTAATGTGAAATCTAAATATTCCTCGGGTAATACCTACCCGTTAAAATACTTTCACCATTAACAGTTTATACAAAAGAATTTTTAATTACAATCTTTATGAAAATATACTTGCATATATATATTTCATTCAGATATAATCATGGATTTAATGAGTCAATATGATATTAATCTCATTTGATTTACCATTAGAACTAGAATACATAATCTCTAAAACTTTAGAAATTACATAATCGCCATGTTGAACGAAGATAATCGATGTAGAACTATATGTAGAACGAAGATAAAGTAGATAAAACGATACATAGAACGATGATTATGCTCGAGGTACAGAATGAGATGTTGAGGCATGTGATGTTGAAACATAGGTTGTTGGTGGTACTGGTGTTGATGTCGGTGGTACTGTTGGTGCCGGTGTTGTTTCTAAAGCTGGTAAGTTTTGCACCTTATTTTCCAAAGCCACTACTCGAGCGCGAAGCTCGTTGACTTTTTCTATTACTCCGGGATGATTGTCGATTGAAACGAGCGGATGAATAAGGTTTAGAATTGTAGATGTTATGTAATCGTTGCGAGATATTCTGGAAATGAGAGTGAAAATGGTGTTTTGGACTGGTTCGCTGGTAAGTGCTTCAAGTTCTTCGTCAAGAGGGAAATTTGGTTGGTGGAAAGGATCGCCTTCTTTTCGTCTCCATTGATTTAGTCGAATACGAACCCATCCCCAATTCATCTAGAATTGATGATGGCTGATTGGTTGATCCATTCCGGTTACACTGCTTTCGGAACTCGAGTGAATATCCATGTCGGAATAGCTATCGAGATCCAAGGGACTCGAATTTGTGGTTAGATCCATCTTGTACAATCAGGGAAATGATTTTTGATACGTAATGATTTTCGGATATCAGATGATATTCTAATTACATAGAATACCTAATACCTATATATAGTACAGAAGATCCCGTGGATTACGAAGGGAATTAAGGAAACGTGTCAAACAAGGTCTAATGTGGTGGAATATGAATTCTTCTGTACACCATTTATGTAATAATTGCAATAAGACGTGTCGAGACTGAAAATGATAAGTAGATATTTTTCGACAAGGAATGATATGCAAACTTTTGACATGCAGACAAGGTCCAAATCTAGACTCATTAATGTATCCTAACAACTACTAGGTCGAAGTCCAGACTCACTAATGTAAGACCTGGTTCGCTAAGACCACCGCTCTGATACCACCTGTAGTGACCCGTCCTAATCCATCCGGACGAAGTCTTCAACATTTGGTACCATTGCGAGGTTCTGAACTCTATATGCCATGAACGACTTAATGTAATATCTTTAAAATGAGCAAATGCACAGCGGAAGGTTTCTTTCATACCTGAGAATAAACATGCTTAAAAGTGTTAACCAATGGTTGGTGAGTTCATAGGTTTATTGTAAACAATAAAATTCAGAACTTTTGATAGACCACAAGATTTAAATGTGCATGGTACAAATGGGCCCAAATCCTATACCCACCTGTAATGTACATGCGATATCTTTTAAATACAGTACACCTTTCTCGTGTACGAAACCATTTTCATAAATCTTAGTAACCGTACACATATCTCGTTTACAAAATATCATACACATAACCTGTGTATAAAAATCATTCTCTCGATACATAACATTCACTTTGCTTTCATCGCTTGGCTTGGTAACCGACCTTAACATATAATGCGCATCATAATATCCCCAAAAATAGAACATCTCGTCTGTATAAATATATAAACCTCGAAGTACTAAACACCACGCCCACTAGCTCTTCCGTCTAGTAAACATTCTGGGTGGGGTGTTAAACCCGATAGCTACCTTTAGGATTCGCGTGAATTAGGGCCATACCCGTTTCTAATTCTTAGGTTACCAAGAAATAATAATCAGGGGAGAATATTCATAACAATTAGTGGCAATTATCACGCCCAACTAATTCAATAATAATCCACAGAACTTCTGTCTGCATAATAATTCATTCGAGGAATGTTTTGCTTGTGTCTATCTCGTCAAACATTTATAAAAGCATCTCATGTATTCTCAGTCCAAAAATATAGATTGCAAAAGCATTTAATAAAACAGTTATAAAAACAGCGCATGTATTCTCAGTCCTAAAAATGTAAAGAGTAAAAGGGAATCAAATGAACTCAAAATATTTTGTAGTAAAAATGTTCATACGACGGAACTGAATAATGTAGGGTTGGCCTCGGATTCACGAACCTATATCAGTTATATATATTAAAACACTTAATCACAATCAAACAAGTTTATATATTAATATTTTAATAATTTTTTATGTCATGTTAATAAATAGATTAATTGTAACTATTTTATATATATTATATATTAAATTCTTATTAAAGTATTTTAATGTATATTATTTATTACAAATATTATGTAATGCTTTAAAGTTAATATTTACCTATACGATTATATATACCCAAAAATATATTTATGTATGCTATATAAATTAATTAATGTTAGATAATTATAGATAATAACATTTTAAAGAAAATAACATGTAATATTATTATAGTCATGATATATGTAGTAAAATATATTTTTATATAAGTATCTTTTGTTTGTTAAAATAATAATTATAATAATACTAAAATAATGATAATACTAATAATAAAAATGTTATATGTTAATACCTATAATAATAATAATAATAATAATAATAATAATAATAATAATAATAATAATAATAATAATAATAATAATAATAATAATAATAATAATAATAATAATAATAATATTGATAATAATAATAATAAGATGATAATATTAATAAATGAATAGATAAGTAACTACCTCAAAGGAGTAGTCCTAAAAAAAATGCCCAAGTCCGGGTTTGAACCCGCGACGTCCCGATAACCCGAAACACCCATTAACCAATACTCTGCAGCTTCTTTCCTGTAATAACACTTAACTAAATTTTATTTAACCTATATCTCTGTCTGCTCTATTTCTTCTTTTTCTAAAAAAAATGAATATGCCACAGCCTGGTTTCGAACTCAAGACCTCTCGCTTACACGCCCATACCACTAACCATTGCTCTGCTTATCATTTTTCTGTTGTAATACGAATTTAAATTGTTTTATCCCTTATTTCATTTTTCTTCTTTCTAACCCAAATACATAACCCATTCTAATTGTGATCCATTATATCATCATCATTATTATAGAACATAAATCCGATTATCACCATAAAATCACGATCTTAACATCATTTATGAAATGTCCCGTTCTTATTGATTAAAAACGTTCCATATTAATTGATTTCGTTGCGAGGTTTTGACCTCTATATGAGACGTTTTTCAAAGACTGCATTCATTTTAAAACAAACCATAACCTTTATTTCATCAATAAAGGTTTAAAAAGCTTTACGTAGATTATCAAATAATGATAATCTAAAATATCCTGTTTACACACGACCATTACATAATGGTTTACAATACAAATATGTTACAACAAAATAAGTTTCTTGAATGCAGTTTTTACACAATATCATACAAGCATGGACTCCAAATCTCGTCCTTATTTAAGTATGCGACAGCGGAAGCTCTTAATAATTACCTGAGAATAAACATGCTTAAAACATCAACAAAAATGTTGGTGAGTTATAGGTTTAACCTATATATATCAAATCATAATAATAGACCACAAGATTTCATATTTCAATACACATCCCATACATAGAGATAAAAATCATTCATATGGTGAACACCTGGTAACCGACATTAACAAGATGCATATATAAGAATATCCCCATCATTCCGGGACACCCTTCGGATATGATATAAATTTCGAAGTACTAAAGCATCCGGTACTTTGGATGGGGTTTGTTAGTCCCAATAGATCTATATTTAGGATTCGCGTCAATTAGAGTGTCTGTTCCCTAATTCTTAGATTACCAGACTTAATAAAAAGGGGCATATTCGATTTTGATAATTCAACCATAGAATGTAGTTTCACGTACTTGTGTCTATTTTGTAAATCATTTATAAAACCTGCATGTATTCTCATCCCAAAAATATTAGATTTTAAAAGTGGGACTATAACTCACTTTCACAGATTTTTACTTCGTTGGGAAGTAAGACTTGGCCACTAGTTGATTCACGAACCTATAACAATATATACATATATATCAAAGTATGTTCAAAATATATTTACAACACTTTTAATATATTTTGATGTTTTAAGTTTATTAAGTCAGCTGTCCTCGTTAGTAACCTACAACTAGTTGTCCACAGTTAGATGTACAGAAATAAATCGATAAATATTATCTTGAATCAATCCACGACCCAGTGTATATGTATCTCAGTATTGATCACAACTCAAACTATATATATTTTGGAATCAACCTCAACCCTGTATAGCTAACTCCAACATTCACATATAGAGTGTCTACGGTTGTTCCGAAATATATATAGATGTGTCGACATGATAGGTCGAAACATTGTATACGTGTCTATGGTATCTCAAGATTACATAATATACAATACAAGTTGATTAAGTTATGGTTGGAATAGATTTGTTACAAATTTTCACGTAGCTAAAATGAGAAAAATTATCCAATCTTGTTTTACCCATAACTTCTTCGTTTTAAATCCGTTTTGAATGAATCAAATTGCTATGGTTTCATATTGAACTCTATTTTATGAATCTAAATAGAAAAAGTATAGGTTTATAGTCGGAAAAATAAGTTACAAGTCATTTTTGTAAAGGTAGTCATTTCAGTCGAAAGAACGACGTCTAGATGACCATTTTAGAAAACATACTTCCACTTTGAGTTTAACCATAATTTTTGGATATAGTTTCATGTTCATAATAAAAATCATTTTCTCAGAATAACAACTTTTAAATCAAAGTTTATCATAGTTTTTAATTAACTAACCCAAAACAGCCCGCGGTGTTACTACGACGGCGTAAATCCGGTTTTACGGTGTTTTTCGTGTTTCCAGATTTTAAATCATTAAGTTAGCATATCATATAGATATACAACATGTGTTTAGTTGATTTTAAAAGTCAAGTTAGAAGGATTAACTTTTATTTGCGAACAAGTTTAGAATTAACTAAACTATGTTCTAGTGATTACAAGTTTAAACCTTCGAATAAGATAGCTTTATATGTATGAATCGAATGATGTTATGAACATCATTACTACCTTAAGTTCCTTGGATAAACCTACTGGAAAAGAGAAAAATGGATCTAGCTTCAACGGATCCTTGGATGGCTCGAAGTTCTTGAAGCAGAATCATGACACGAAAACAAGTTCAAGTAAGATCATCACTTGAAATAAGATTGTTATTGTTATAGAAATTGAACCAAAGTTTGAATATGATTATTACCTTGTATTAGAATGATAACCTACTGTAAGGAACAAAGATTTCTTGAGGTTGGATGATCACCTTACAAGATTGGAAGTGAGCTAGCAAACTTGAAAGTATTCTTGATTTTATGTAACTAGAACTTGTAGAATTTATGAAGAACACTTAGAACTTGAAGATAGAACTTGAGAGAGATCAATTAGATGAAGAAAATTGAAGAATGAAAGTGTTTGTAGGTGTTTTTGGTCGTTGGTGTATGGATTAGATATAAAGGATATGTAATTTTGTTTTCATGTAAATAAGTCATGAATGATTACTCATATTTTTGTAATTTTATGAGATATTTCATGCTAGTTGCCAAATGATGGTTCCCACATGTGTTAGGTGACTCACATGGGCTGCTAAGAGCTGATCATTGGAGTGTATATACCAATAGTACATACATCTAAAAGCTGTGTATTGTACGAGTACGAATACGGGTGCATACAAGTAGAATTGTTGATGAAACTGAACGAGGATGTAATTGTAAGCATTTTTGTTAAGTAGAAGTATTTTGATAAGTGTCTTGAAGTCTTTCAAAAGTGTATGAATACATATTAAAACACTACATGTATATACATTTTAACTGAGTCGTTAAGTCATCGTTAGTCGTTACATGTAAATGATGTTTTGAAACCTTTAGGTTAACGATCTTGTTGAATGTTGTTAACCCATTGTTTATTATAACAAATGAGATGTTAAATTGTTATATTATCATGATATTATAATATATAATATATCTTAGTATGATATTTATACAGTTAAATGTCGTTACAACGATAATCGTTACATATATGTCTCGTTTCGAAATCATTAAATTAGTAGTCTTATTTTTACATATGTATTTCATTGTTAATACACTTAATAATATATTTACTTATCATTTAACATAATTAACCAAGTGTATCAATATCTTAATATGATTCATATGTACCTAGTAAGACGTTGTTATAACGATAATCGTTATATATATCGTTTTCGAGTTTCTTAAATTAATAGTCTCATTTTTATGTATATAACTGATTGTTAAAATATCTAATGAGATACATACTTATAATAAAATCATGTTAACTATATATATAACCATATATATGTCATCGTATAGTTTTTACAAGTTTTAACGTTCGTGAATCACCGGTCAACTTGGGTGGTCAATTGTCTATATGAAACCTATTTCAATTAATCAAGTCTTAACAAGTTTGATTGCTTAACATGTTGGAAACATTTAATCATGTAAATATCAATCTCAATTAATATATATATATAAACATGGAAAAGTTCGGGTCACTACAGTACCTACCCGTTAAATAAATTTCGTCCCGAAATTTTAAGCTGTTGAAGGTGTTGACGAATCTTCTGGAAATAGATGCGGGTATTTCTTCTTCATCTGATCTTCACACTCCCAGGTGAACTCGGGTCCTCTAAGAGCATTCCATCGAACCTTAACAATTGGTATCTTGTTTTGCTTAAGTCTTTTAACCTCACGATCCATTATTTTGACGGGTTCTTCGATGAATTGAAGTTTTTCGTTGATTTGGATTTCATCTAATGGAATAGTGAGATCTTCTTTAGCAAAACATTTCTTCAAATTCGAGACGTGGAAAGTGTTATGTACAGCCGCGAGTTGTTGAGGTAACTCAAGTCGGTAAGCTACTGGTCTGACACGATCAATAATCTTGAATGGTCCAATATACCTTGGATTTAATTTCCCTCGTTTACCAAATCGAACAACGCCTTTCCAAGGTGCAACTTAAGCATGACCATCTCTCCAATTTCAAATTCTATATCTTTTCTTTTAATGTCAGCGTAGCTCTTTTGTCGACTTTGGGCGGTTTTCAACCGTTGTTGAATTTGGATGATCTTCTCGATAGTTTCTTGTATAATCTCCGGACCCGTAATCTGTCTATCCCCCACTTCACTCCAACAAATCGGAGACCTGCACTTTCTACCATAAAGTGCTTCAAACGGCGCCATCTCAATGCTTGAATGGTAGATGTTGTTGTAGGAAAATTCTGCTAACGGTAGATGTCGATCCCAACTGTTTCCGAAATCAATAACACATGCTCGTAGCATGCCTTCAAGCGTTTGTATCGTCCTTTCGCTCTGCCCATCAGTTTGTGGATGATAGGCAGTACTCATGTCTAGACGAGTTCCTAATGTTTGTTGTAATGTCTGCCAGAATCTTGAAATAAATCTGCCATCCCTATCAGAGATAATAGAGATTGGTATTCCATGTCTGGAGACGACTTCCTTCAAATACAGTCGTGCTAACTTCTCCATCTTGTCATCTTCTCTTATTGGCAGGAAGTGTGCTGATTTGGTGAGACGATCAACTATTACCCAAATAGTATCAAAACCACTTGCAGTCCTTGGCAATTTAGTGATGAAATCCATGGTAATGTTTTCCCATTTCCATTCCGGGATTTCGGGTTGTGGAGTAGAACTGATGGTTTCTGATGCTCAGCTTTGACCTTAGAACACGTCAAACATTCTCCTACATATTTAGCAACATCGGCTTTCATACCCGGCCACCAAAAATGTTTCTTGAGATCCTTGTATATCTTCCCCATTCCAGGATGTATTGAGTATCTGGTTTTATGAGCTTCTCTAAGTACCATTTCTCTCATATCTCCAAATTTTGGTACCCAAATCCTTTCAGCCCTATACCGGGTTCCGTCTTCCCGAATATTAAGATGCTTCTCCGATTCTTTGGGTATTTCATCCTTTAAATTTCCCTCTTTTAAAACTCCTTGTTGCGCCTCCTTTATTTGAGTAGTAAGGTTATTATGAATCATTATATTCATAGATTTTACTCGAATGGGTTCTCTGTCCTTCCTGCTCAAGGCATCGGCTACCACATTTGCCTTCCCCGGGTGGTAACGAATCTCAAAGTCGTAATCATTCAATAATTCAATCCACCTACGCTGCCTCATATTCAGTTGTTTCTGATTAAATATGTGTTGAAGACTTTTGTGGTCGGTATATATAATACTTTTGACCCCATATAAGTAGTTCCTCCAAGTCTTTAATGCAAAAACAACCGCGCCTAATTCCAAATCATGCGTCGTATAATTTTGTTCGTGAATCTTCAATTGTCTAGACGCATAAGCAATCACCTTCGTTCGTTGCATTAATACACAACCGAGACCTTTCTTTGATGCGTCACAATAAATCACAAAATCATCATTCCCTTCAGGCAATGACAATATAGGTGCCGTAGTTAGCTTTTTCTTCAATATCTGAAACGCTTTCTCTTGTTCATCATTCCATTCAAATTTCTTCCCTTTATGCGTTAATGCAGTCAAGGGTTTTGCTATTCTGGAAAAGTCTTGGATGAACCTTCTGTAGTAAGCAGCTAATCCTAAAAACTGGCGTATGTGTTTCGAAGTTTTCGGGGTTTCCCACTTTTCAACAGTTTCTATCTTTGCCGGATCCACCTTAATACCTTCTTTGTTCACTAAGTGACCGAGGAATTGAACTTCTTCCAACCAAAATGCACACTTTGAAAACTTAGCATACAATTCTTCCTTCCTCAATACTTCTAACACCTTTCTCAAATGTTCACCGTGTTCTTGGTCATTCTTTGAGTAAATAAGTATGTCATTAATGAAAACAATGACAAACTTGTCAAGGTATGGTCCACACACTCGGTTCATAAGGTCCATGAACACAGCTGGTGCATTAGTTAAACCAAACAGCATGACCATAAACTCGTAATGACCGTAACGTGTTCTGAAAGCAGTCTTTGGAATATCATCTTCTTTCACCCGCATTTGATGATACCCGGAACGTAAGTCAATCTTTGAATAAACAGACGAGCCTTGTAGTTGATCAAATAAGTCGTCGATTCTCGGTAGTGGGTAGCGGTTCTTGATGGTAAGTTTGTTCAACTCTCGGTAGTCGATACACAACCTGAATGTACCATCTTTCTTCTTGACAAACAAAACAGGAGCTCCCCACGGTGATGTGCTTGGTCGAATGAAACCACGCTCTAAAAGTTCTTGTAATTGGCTTTGCAGTTCTTTCATCTCGCTGGGTGCGAGTCTGTAAGGAGCACGAGCTATTGGTGCAGCTCCTGGTACAAGATCTATTTGAAATTCAACGGATCGATGTGGGGGTAATCCCGGTAATTCTTTCGGAAATACATCGGGAAATTCTTTTGCAATGGGAACATCATTGATGCTCTTTTCTTCAGTTTGTACTTTCTCGACGTGTGCTAGAACAGCATAGCAACCTTTTCTTAATAGTTTTTGTGCCTTCAAATTAATAATAAGATGTAGCTTCGTGTTGCCCTTTTCTCCGTACACCATTAAGGGTTTTCCTTTTTCTCGTATAATGCGAATTGCATTTTTGTAACAAACGATCTCTGCTTTCACTTCTTTCAACCAGTCCATACCGATTATCACATCAAAACTCCCTAACTCTACTGGTATCAAATCAATCTTAAATGTTTCGCTAACCAGTTTAATTTCTCGATTCCGACATATATTATCTGCTGAAATTAATTTACCATTTGCTAATTCGAATAAAAAATTTACTATCCAAAGGCGTCAATGGACAACTTAATTTAGCACAAAAATCTCTACTCATATAGCTTCTATCCGCACCCGAATCAAATAAAACGTAAGCAGATTTATTATCAATAAGAAACGTACCCGTAACAAGCTCCGGGTCTTCCTGTGCCTCTGCCGCATTAATATTGAAAACTCTTCCGCGGCCTTGTCTATTCGTGTTCTCCTGGTTCGGGCAATTTCTAATAATGTGGCCTGGTTTTCCACATTTATAACAAACTACATTGGCATAACTTGCTCCGACACTACTTGCTCCACCATTACTCATTCCGACACCATTTGTTCCTTTCGTTCTATTAACCCCTGGTCTGTAGACCTCACACTTCACCGCGCTATGACCATTTCTTTTACACTTGTTGCAAAATTTGGTGCAGAACCCCGAGTGATACTTTTCACGCCTTTGGCATAGCTGCTTCTGATTGTTGTTGTTGTTGCGGTTATTATTGTTGTTGGGCCGTTTGTTGTAGTTTCGATTGATGTTGCGATTGTTGGAATAATTGTTGCGATTATTGTTGTAATTGCTGTTGTTGTTGTATTGGTGATTCTTATCACCGTTTTCCTCCCACTTTCTTTTGACTTGCTTCACATTGGCCTCTTCAGCAGTCTGTTCTTTAATTCTTTCTTCAATCTGGTTCACTAGTTTGTGAGCCATTCTACATGCCTGTTGTATGGAGGCGGGCTCGTGTGAACTTATATCTTCTTGGATTCTTTCCGGTAATCCTTTCACAAACGCGTCGATCTTCTCTTCCTCATCTTCGAATGCTCCCGACACAATAGGCACAATTCTGTTAATCGTCTTTCGTACGTGGTAATATCAAATCCTTGGGTTCGTAACCCTCTAAGTTCTGTCTTGAGCTTATTGACCTCAGTTCTGGGACGGTACTTCTCGTTCATCAAGTGCTTGAATGCTGACCACGGTAGTGCGTACGCATCGTCTTGTCCCACTTGCTCTAGATAGGTATTCCACCATGTTAACACAGAACCTGTGAAGGTATGCGTAGCGTACTTCACTTTGTCCTCTTCAGTACACTTACTTATGTCAAACACCGATTCGACCTTCTCGGTCCACCGTTTCAATCCGATCGGTCCTTCGGTTCCATCAAATTCCAAAGGTTTGCAGGCAGTGAATTCTTTGTAGGTGCATCCTACACGATTTTGTACTGCTAGATCCATGGTTATTGTTGGTATATAGCGCAGCCTGTACTGCGGCTATGTTTGAAGCTAGAAAAGTACGGAATTCCTCTTCATTCATATTCACGGTGTGTCGAGTATTCGGTGCCATTTCCTTCAAAATAGTCAAATGGAACAAGTTAATCATACAGAATATTAAGAGTAGTTAATAGTATTTCGTAGCATAATATGAACTCATTTATAAAAGCTTTTTCTTCATATTAGCGTTTTATAAGTTTAAATTCGGGTAGTACCTACCCGTTAAGTTCATACTTAGTAGCTAATATACAATTCAACTACTACAATTCTATATGAAAAACTGATTATAATAATATTTCGCGTTCAAACTTTTACACAATATTTTACAAACTTACAATACCGCTTATTTTACATAAAGCATGAAATATAGCACACAATAACTTTGATACAAGATAGTTGTGAAGATAATTCTAGCTAGTACACAAGTCGTTCAGCAAAGGCAATAAAGACACGTAATTCATACGTCCAGAAACAAGTCATGCATTCTGGTTTTACTAGGACTACTTCCCATCCTTGGTCTTGTGGAACATAACCGTTATGGCCATTGATAAGACAGCGTGTTGTAATGTCGTCAAAGGGACGAGGGTTACGTAATGTCCAACAGTCCCGTAACAATCTAAAAACCTCATTTCTTACCCCAATTACCGACTCCGTCACTTGTGGGAACGTTTTGTTTAATAGTTGTAGCCCGATGTTCTTGTTCTCACTTTGGTGAGAAGCGAACATTACTAATCCGTAAGCATAACATGCTTCTTTATGTTGCATGTTAGCCGCTTTTTCTAAATCACGAAGTCCAATATTCGGATATATTGAGTCAAAATAATTTCTTAACCCATTGCATAAAATAGCATTTGGGTTCCCCGCAATATATGCGTCAAAGTAAACACATCGTAACTTATGGATTTCCCAATGTGATATCCCCCATCTTTCGAACGAAAGCCTTTTATAAACCAAGGCATTCTTGGAACTTTCTTCGAATGTCTTACAAACTGATCTCGCCTTAAATAGTTGTGCCGAAGAATTCTGACCGACTCTAGACAAGATTTCATCAATCATGTCTCCGGGTAGGTCTCTTAAAATATTGGGTTGTCTATCCATTTTGTGTTTTTATACTGTAAAATAGACAAGAGTTAGATTCATAAAAAAAATACTTATTAATACAAGCAATTTTTACATATATCATAAAGCATAAGCACACTATATTACATATATTACACCACACGAATACAACTATCTTATTCCGACTAGCTTGTTTCTTCTTCTTCGGTTTTGGTTCGTTTTGCCAATTTTCTAGGGATATATGATGTTCCCCTAATACGAGCCGTCGTTTTCCACATTGGTTTAGAAAAACCTGGTGGTTTAGAGGTTCCCGGGTCATTGTTACAACTTAAGGACTTCGGGGGTTGACGATACATATAAAGTTCATCGGGGTTGGAATTAGATTTCTCTATTTTTATGCCCTTTCCCTTATTATTTTCTTTTGCCTTTTTAAATTTAGTTGGGGTAATTTCTATAACATCATCAAAATTCTCGTCGGAATCCGATTCATCGGAGAATTAGTAATCCTCCCAATATTTTGCTTCCTTGGCGGAAACACCATTGACCATAATTAACCTTGGTCGGTTGGTTGAGGATTTTCTTTTACTTAACCGTTTTATTATTTCCCCCACCGGTTCTATTTCTTCATCCGGTTCCGATTCTTCTTCCGGTTCCGATTCTTCTTCCGGTTCCGACTCTTCTTCCGGTTCCTCTTCGGGAACTTGTGAATCAGTCCACGAATCATTCCAATTTACATTTGACTCTTCATTAATATTGGGTGAGTCAATGGGACTTGTTCTAGAGATAGACATCTATCACATAATATCAAACGCGTTAAAAGATTAATATATCACATAATATTCACATGTTAAAAATATATAGTTTCCAACAAAATTTGTTAAGCAATCATTTTTCAAGTAAACACGGTCGAAGTCCAGACTCACTAATGCATCCTAACAAACTCGATAAGACACACTAATGCAAAATTCTGGTTCTCTAAGACCAACGCTCTGATACCAACTGAAATGTCCCGTTCTTATTGATTAAAAACGTTCCATATTAATTGATTTCGTTGCGAGGTTTTGACCTCTATATGAGACGTTTTTCAAAGACTGCATTCATTTTAAAACAAACCATAACCTTTATTTCATCAATAAAGGTTTAAAAAGCTTTACGTAGATTATCAAATAATGATAATCTAAAATATCCTGTTTACACACTACCATTACATAATGGTTTACAATACAAATATGTTACAACAAAATAAGTTTCTTGAATGCAGTTTTTACACAATATCATACAAGCATGGACTCCAAATCTCGTCCTTATTTAAGTATGCGACAGCGGAAGCTCTTAATAATCACCTGAGAATAAACATGCCTAAAACGTCAACAAAAATGTTGCTGAGTTATAGGTTTAACCTATATATATTAAATCATAATAATAGACTACAAGATTTCATATTTCAATACACATCCCATACATAGAGATAAAAATCATTCATATGGTGAACACCTGGTAACCAACATTAACAAGATGCATATATAAGAATATCCCCATCATTCCGGGACACCCTTCGGATATGATATAAATTTCGAAGTACTAAAGCATCCGGTACTTTGGATGGGGTTTGTTAGGCCCAATAGATCTATCTTTAGGATTCGCGTCAATTAGGGTGTCTGTTCCCTAATTCTTAGATTACCAGACTTAATAAAAAGGGGCATATTCGATTTCGATAATTCAACCATAGAATGTAGTTTCACGTACTTGTGTCTATTTTGTAAATCATTCATAAAACATGCATGTATTCTCATCCCAAAAATATTAGATTTTAAAAGTGGGACTATAACTCACTTTCACAGATTTTTACTTCGTCGGGAAGTAAGACTTAGCCACTGGTTGATTCACGAACCTATAACAATATATACATATATATCAAAGTATGTTCAAAATATATTTACAACACTTTTAATATATTTTGATGTTTTAAGTTTATTAAGTCAGCTGTTCTCGTTAGTAACCTACAACTAGTTATCCACGGCTAGATGTACAGAAATAAATCGATAAATATTATCTTGAATCAATCCACGACCCAGTGTATACGTATCTCAGTATTGATCACAACTCAAACTATATATATTTTGAAATCAACCTCAACCCTGTATAGCTAACTCCAACATTCACATATAGAGTGTCTATGGTTGTTTCGAAATATATATAGATGTGTCGACATGATAGGTCGAAACATTGTATACTTGTCTATGGTATCTCAAGATTACATAATATACAATACAAGTTGATTAAGTTATGGTTGGAATAGATTTTTTACCAATTTTCACGTAGCTAAAATGAGAAAAATTATCCAATCTTGTTTTACCCATAACTTCTTCATTTTAAATCCGTTTTGAGTGAATCAAATTGCTATGGTTTCATATTGAACTCTATTTTATGAATCTAAATATAAAAAGTATAGGTTTATAGTCGGAAAAATAAGTTACAAGTCATTTTTGTAAAGGTAGTTATTTTAGTCGAAAGAACGACGTCTAGATGACCATTTTAGAAAACATACTTCCACTTTGAGTTTAACCATAATTTTTGGATATAGTTTCATGTTCATAATAAAAATCATTTTCTCAGAATAACAACTTTTAAATCAAAGTTTATCATAGTTTTTAATTAACTAACCCAAAACACCCCGCGGTGTTACTACGACAGCGTAAATCCGGTTTTACGGTATTTTTCGTATTTCCAGATTTTAAATCATTAAGTTAGCATATCATATAGATATAGAACATGTGTTTAGTTGATTTTAAAAGTCAAGTTAGAAGGATTAACTTTTATTTGCGAACAAGTTTAGAATTAACTAAACTATGTTCTAGTGATTACAAGTTTAAACCTTCGAATAAGATAGCTTTATATGTATGAATCGAATGATGTTATGAACATCATTACTACCTTAAGTTCCTTGGATAAACCTACTGGAAAAGGGAAAAATGGATCTAGCTTCAACGGATCCTTGGATGGCTCGAAGTTCTTGAAGCAGAATCATGACACGAAAACAAGTTCAAGTAAGATCATCACTTGAAATAAGATTGTTATTGTTATAGAAATTGAACCAAAGTTTGAATATGATTATTACCTTGTATTAGAATGATAACCTTTCTTGAGGTTGGATGATCACCTTACAAGATTCGAAGTGAGCTAGCAAACTTGAAAGTATTCTTGATTTTATGTAACTAGAACTTGTAGAATTTATGAAGAACACTTAGAACTTGAAGATAGAACTTGAGAGAGATCAATTAGATGAAGAAAATTGAAGAATGAAAGTGTTTGTAGGTGTTTTTGGTCGTTGGTGTATGGATTAGATATAAAGGATATGTAATTTTGTTTTCATGTAAATAAGTCATGAATGATTACTCATATTTTTGTAATTTTATGAGATATTTCATGCTAGTTGCCAAATGATGGTTCCCACATGTGTTAGGTGACTCACATGGGCTGCTAAGAGCTGATCATTGGAGTGTATATACCAATAGTACATACATCTAAAAGCTGTGTATTGTACGAGTACGAATACGGGTGCATACGAGTAGAATTGTTGATGAAACTGAACGAGGATGTAATTGTAAGAATTTTTGTTAAGTAGAAGTATTTTGATAAGTGTCTTGAAGTCTTTCAAAAGTTTATGAATACATATTAAAACACTACATGTATATACATTTTAACTGAGTCGTTAAGTCATCGTTAGTCGTAACATGTAAATGATGTTTTGAAACCTTTAGGTTAACGATCTTGTTGAATGTTGTTAACCCATTGTTTATTATAACAAATGAGATGTTAAATTGTTATATTATCATGATGTTATAATATATATAATATATCTTAGTATGATATATATACAGTTAAATGTCGTTACAACGATAATCATTACATATATGTCTCGTTTCGAAATCATTAAATTAGTAGTCTTATTTTTACATATGTATTTCATTGTTAATACACTTAATAATATATTTACTTATCATTTAACATAATTAACCAAGTGTATCAATATCTTAATATGATTCATATGTACCTAGTAAGACGTTGTTATAACGATAATCGTTATATATATCGTTTTCGAGTTTCTTAAATTAATAGTCTCATTTTTATGTATATAACTCATTGTTAAAATACCTAATGAGATACATACTTATAATAAAATCATGTTAACTATATATATAACCATATATATGTCATCGTATAGTTTTTACAAGTTTTAACGTTCGTGAATCACCGGTCAACTTGGGTGGTCAATTGTCTATATGAAACCTATTTCAATTAATCAAGTCTTAACAAGTTTTATTGCTTAACATGTTGGAAACATTTAATCATGTAAATATCAATCTCAATTAATATATATATAAACATGGAAAAGTTCGGGTCACTACAATCTAACCATCATTTTATCATCTTCAAATCATCATCATTATAACCATCATCATCTATATCATCATCTATTAACCATCATCTAATGTGTATGTTTGTGTTGGTATCAGACAAATAACAGGAAGCATAAGTCGATGGATTTGCAAGTGTTAGCCCAATTTGTCTCAAAAGTCTAATCAGGAAAAACAAAAGCCCAACGGAAATTGTAGGGTGGTTCTCCTGAAATAAACAGCTGGAAAAGGTTCGATCCTTATCACAAACTTTATCAAAAATACGTTCCTTTAATGGTGCCATTGGTCGGCCATAATGAAGAAAGAATAAACTAATGATGGCAGTTTGTTTATTCGAGCAGGAAACAAAAAAAAAAGGTAAACTGCATCGGTTACTTGGATTAATGAATTTGATGAAAGTGGAATTTGGGATCCAAGAAGAATGTCACCATCGAGTCCCCTTTCCCCTCTTCCTTTATTTGTGAAATAATTATCAATCAATCAATCACTTTACTTCCTTCATTCTAGGAGACAAAACATAGCAAAACAAATAAATAGTATCTGATAGAGTTCGAAGATAATAAGTGCAAGTGGCGGGGGTTTGTGGGTTTTGAAGGAAAAAAAATAATAATCACGAGCTGCACTAGAAGCAACAAAGTAGCAGCCTTGTGGATGCTGGAACATCTCGAGCAGAAAAAAAAATATATCAAAAGAGTTGGTTTGTGTTTGATGCTTTGGCCCAAAAGGAAAAAGAACTCAGCCCAAGTATTTGTGTTTCAAAGGCTTGCTAACGTATCCATCTAAACATGAGTTGTGGGGTTATTTGATTTATTAAATTGCACTTTTCATAATTGTGTTAATATCCACCCCATAAACCACTAACGTAAAAGATGGCATGTGGGGTATTCAAGTGATTGATAAATGTCGGCAGTAATAAAATATTGGCAAGTGGGTTACTTGTTTTCAATGAATGTCGGCCATCAGGGAAGGAATACAAGAAAAGAAAACGCCTTTATCAACTTCCGTAATTGTTATAATTTTATGCACCTAGTCATCTTTACTTTATATAAACACTAGCTCGTCATTTTTACTTATTCAATATCTTCAAGAAAGAAGGAGTGTGGGTCTGTTACTCGAATAGCAGCAGCAAACAAAACTGCAACAAGTTGTTTGGGTCTGTTTTGGTTGGTGAAGCACTACAGTAAAAAATATAGGCGGTTAATTGTAGATAGTCTAATGGAAATTGTAAGTGGTGGTGTTGGTTTAATGGTGGGTTTTCGATGATTGAAGTGGTGTTGTGGTGTTGACTTTCACGAAGGAAAAACAGAAGAAATGGTTGTAATTAGCAGGTGGTTTCGTGGTTTGATTTCTGGCCAAAACTGAAGGGAGACCGAGGAGTTTCAAAGGTAGTGGTGGTTATGATTATATTCGAAGGTGGTGGAGATAAATTAATGGGTTTGAGGTGTTAGTTGTTAAGATTCGTGATTGGAGATGGTTTAAGTGGGTCCATGATCATAACAAAAATGGAAGTTAGAAACGTAAGGTGATGGTGATGGTTGATCGAAGTAAGAAGAAGAAGGTCATGTAATGGTGTGGTTTGTGTTCTTGTAAGGTTTATAAAGGGGTGGAGAAATTGAAGAAATTTTATCCGCATTATAGAATGATCATCTATTATATAATGCTAGTGTTATCGACATGAAGAATCACGCCCAAGAAGAAACAACCAAAAATATATAAAGCAGAAAGTGAAGTGTAACAGATTCGTACCATATCTACTGCACAAGATTCGATTACAGTTTGTTTCGTTGCTTTGATTGGGTCGACAGAAGAATCAATCGGGTACAGATAAATAAATAAATAAATATATATATATATATATATATATATATATATATATATATATATATATATATATATATATATATATATATATATATATATATATATATATATATATATATATATATACAATTTGAATAAATTTGATTGTTTCTTATCGATATGTAATAAAATTTTGTTTTGTAATGTGAATTTATCTCGACGTGTAACAAATTTCAATTATCCATATTTGTGATTCATGCCATCGACTCTGTAAATGAGATATTTTTACAGTACTATATTCGTTTGATTTTGTTTTGTAGCAAAAATTGTTCGACATGAAATATTCTATCAGGAAGAAATTGAAATAAATTAAAGTAGATTGTGATTGTCAACAGAATTGTACGATTGATTCTTGATATCTAATAAACTGGAGACAAACAATTTGATTACAGTCTTGATAGATATATACAACTGAATTGTATTCGTATGATTTTATATAATTATTATTAATAATTAATAATTATAATTATATTAATAATAATCTAAATACAAATAATAATAATGATAATAATAATAATAATAATAATGTTAGTAATAATAATAATATTAAGAGTAATAATAATAAGTCACAATAATAAACAGTTTTGGTGTAATTGATAACAATAATATTATTAATGGTAAAAATAATACTAATTAAATTTATATTGATAACAATATTAGTAATAATAATATTATAACAAATTAAATGTATCAATTTCATATTTATATATTATATATAGTAGTATTAATAATACTGATATTAATATTAACATTATTGATATTAATAATGACGTAATAGTAATAATATTAGTATAACACTATATTTTTAACTTGAAACCTAAATTTAATATATTAATATTAATTATTTATATTTAATATATACACATATTGAATGTTTAATATTTATACATTTTATATATTATAATATACATACAATCAATAATTTATGTATATCAATCATATATATATATATATATATATATATATATATATATATATATATATATATTTCAACTACTACATATTTAATTAGGTTTTAAATAACAAGTTTAAGTTTTCTTTCATAATATCTAATCACATAGTAGTTTATTAATCTATTTAATTTATAATATAATTATTTACATGTATATATATATATATATATATATATATATATACATTTCTATTTACGATTAAAGGTTCATGAATCGTAGGAAATAGTCACAGGGTAATGAAAATAGTTCAAAATTTTTGAGACTCAATATTACAGACTTTGCTTATCGTGTCGAAATCATATAAAGATCAAGTATAAATTTGGTCGAAAATTTCCTGGTCATCACAAAAAACGTCTCGGTTAACCTACCTATCACCGATGTGCTTAAAGGAATGTCGAATTACGGTCAGTTCATCAAAGAGCTAATATCTCAAAGGGGTAAATATCATGACGAAACATCTTTCTTTATCGAAGAGGAGTGCAACAAGATTCTTGCATAAAGGCCAAGGATTCCTAAGAAGTTAGGAGATCCGGGAAAATTTGTTTTCCCTTGTAAGTTCGGTGAATCGGAAGTGTTCAATGCACTAGCCGACTTGGGTGCAAGCATTAGCCTAATGCCCCATTCACTTTACGAGAGGCTTGGTCTTGGACTTCTTAAACCAACTCAAATTATTATAAGATTGGTCAACCATTCGTTCGATACCGCTATTGGCATCGTCGAGGACATCTTGGTTAGCATTGACATCTTGGTGTTCCCGGTCGATTTTGTTATCATAGAGATGAAGGAGGACCTTCAAGTCCCCCTCATCTTAGGTAGACCATTTTTATCGACCGTCGACACCATCATCTTAGTACAACGCAACCAACTTAACAATGGAGTTGGCAAGGAGCGTGTGATCATCAATATCCGGGAAGCTATGAAGCAACCGAGTAACACCGATGATGATGAGTGATATGCCTTTGACCATATTGACCTTTATGTGCATGATGAACTTGAAAAACTTTTAAAGGTTGATACTTCAGAGTTCGACCAAACTTGTGATAATGAGATTATGGATTTAGAGGCTGATTTTAAGGAACTAATGAATGTTAATGTTGATGATTTTGAAAGTAAAGATGAGACCATTCGGGAAGAGTCATTTGAGTCCATCCCTCATGAAGATAGATTCCGAATCAAGTCTTCATGGGAGGAGCCTCCGACTCTTAAGCTTAAATAACTCCCCGAACATCTTGAATATGCATATCTTAAGGAAGAAAACCAACTTCCGGTGATTATCTCTTCGAAACTCACCCAAGACCAAAAGATCCGACTTGTCTCATTACTTAAGTCTCACCATAAGGCCATAGCATGGAAAACCACGGACATCCCGGGGATCAATCCATCATATTGCAGTCACAAAATCCTCATGGAGGAGAACTAAAAACCGGTTGTCCAACGACAATGAAGACTTAATCCAAACATGAAAGAGGTTGTCAAGAAGGAAGTGATCAAACTTTTCGACGCGGGGATTATTTATCCAATATCCGACTCGCCATGGGTGAGTCCCGTCCAAGTGGTGCCCAAAAAGGGTGGGACTACAGTGATCTTAAACGACCAAAATGAGCTTGTCCCAACCCGAACCATCACGGGATGGTGCGTATGCATTGACTATAGACGTCTAAATGATGCAACATGAAAAGACCATTTCCTACTCCCCTGCATCGATCAAATGATTGAACGTTTGAGCGGGAGAGAATTCTATTGCTTTCTTGATGGGTTTTCGGGATACTTTCAAATCCCGATAGACCCCGAGGATCAAGAAAAGATGACCTTTACATGTCCTTATGGTACATTTGCATATCGGAGGATGCCTTTTGGGCTATGCAATGCCCCGGGGACATTCCAATGATGTATACTTGCTATTTTTTCGAATATGGTTGAGGATACTATGGAGGTTTTCAAGGATGATTTTTTGGTATTCGGAGATTCATTCGACCATTATCTTAAAAATCTTGATAAAATGTTAACACGTTGTGAAAATGAAAATTTGGTTCTTAATTGGGAAAAATGTCACTTTATGGTTAACGAGGGGATAGTTTTGGGACATAAAATTTATAAGGCGGGAATTGAGGTTGATAAGGCAAAAATTAGTGTGATAAAGGACTTACCTAGACCATTGGATGTAAAAGTCATCTGAAGATTTCTTGGGCGTGCGGGGTTTTATAGACGATTCATAAAAGATTTTTCAAAAATCGCCAGCCCTATGACCAAATTGTTAGAAAAGGACCAACCTTTGTTGTTTGATGATGAATGCATTGAGGCATTCAATTTGTTGAAGGAAAAGTTAGTTAACCCACCTTTTCTTATCTATCCCAATTGGGACAAAGACTTTGAATTGATGTACGATGCGAGCGATTATGCACTATGTAGTGACCCGAACTTTTCCATGTTTATATATATTAATTGAGATTGATATTTACATGATTAAATGTTTCCAACATGTTAAGCAATCAAACTTGTTAAGACTTGATTAATTGAAATATGTTTCATATAGACAATTGACCACCCAAGTTGACCGGTGATTCACGAACGTTAAAACTTGTAAAAACTATATGATGACATATATATGAATATATATATATAGTTAACATGATACTATGATAAGTAAACATATCATTAAGTATATTAACAATGAACTACATATGTAAAAACAAGACTACTAACTTAATGATTTTTAAACGAGACATATATGTAACGATTATCGTTGTAAAGACATTTAATGTATATATATATATCATATTAAGAGATATTCATACATGATAATATCATGATAATATAATAAATTAAAATTTCATTTGATATTATAAACATTGGGTTAACAACATTTAACAAGATCGTTAACCTAAAGGTTTCAAAACAACACTTACATGAAACGACTAACGATGACTTAACGACTCAGTTAAAATGTATATACATGTAGTGTTTTAATATGTATTTATACACTTTTTAAAGACTTCAATACACTTATCAAAATACTTCTACTTAACAAAAATGCTTACAATTACATCCTCGTTCAGTTTCATCAACAATTCTACTCGTATGCACCCGTATTCGTACTCGTACAATACACAGCTTTTAGATGTATGTACTATTAGTATATACACTCAATTGATCAGCTCTTAGCAGCCTATGTGAGTCACCTAACACATGTGGGAACCATCATTTGGCAACTAGCATGAAATATCTCATAAAATTACAAAAATATGAGTAATCATTCATGACTTATTTACATGAAAACAAAATTACATATCCTTTATATCTAATCCTTACACCAACGACCAAAAACACCTACAAACACTTTCATTCTTCAATTTTCTTCATCTAATTGATCTCTCTCAAGTTCTATCTTCAAGTTCTAAGTGTTCTTCATATATTCTACAAGTTCTAGTTACATAAAATCAAGAATACTTTCAAGTTTGCTAGCTCACTTCCAATCTTGTAAGGTGATCATCCAACCTCAAGAAATCTTTGTTTCTTACAGTAGGTTATCATTCTAATACAAGGTAATAATCATATTCAAACTTTGGTTCAATTTCTATAACTATAACAATCTTATTTCAAGTGATGATCTTACTTGAACTTGTTTTCGTGTCATGATTCTGCTTCAAGAACTTCGAGCCATCCAAGGATCCGTTGAAGCTAGATCCATTTTTCTCTTTTCCAGTAGGTTTATCCAAGGAACTTAAGGTAGTAATGATGTTCATAACATCATTCGATTCATACATATAAAGCTATCTTATTCGAAGGTTTAAACTTGTAATCACTAGAACATAGTTTAGTTAATTCTAAACTTGTTCGCAAAAAAAAGTTAATCCTTCTAACTTGACTTTTAAAATCAACTAAACACATGTTCTATATCTATATGATATGCTAACTTAATGATTTAAAACCCGGAGACACGAAAAACACCGTAAAACCGGATTTACGCCGTCGTAGTAACACCGCGGGCTGTTTTGGGTTAGTTAATTAAAAACTATGATAAACTTTGATTTAAAAGTTGTTATTCTGAAAAAATTATTTTTATTATGAACATGAAACTATATCCAAAAATTATGGTTAAACTCAAAGTGGAAGTATGTTTTCTAAAATGGTCATCTAGACGTCGTTCTTTCGACTGAAATGACTACCTTTACAAAAACGACTTGTAACTTATTTTTCCGACTATAAACCTATACTTTTTCTGTTTAGATTCATAAAATAGAGTTCAATATGAAACCATAGCAATTTGATTCACTCAAAACGGATTTAAAATGAAGAAGTTATGGGTAAAACAAGATTGGATAATTTTTCTCATTTTAGCTACGTGAAAATTGGTAACAAATCTATTCCAACCATAACTTAATCAACTTGTATTGTATATTATGTAATCTTGAGATACCATAGACACGTATACAATGTTTCGACCTATCATGTCGATACATCTATATATATTTCGGAACAACCATAGACACTCTATATGTGAATGTTGGAGTTAGCTATACAGGGTTGAGGTTGATTCCAAAATATATATAGTTTGAGTTGTGATCAATACTGAGATACGTATACACTGGGTCGTGGATTGATTCAAGATAATATTTATCGATTTATTTCTGTACATCTAACTGTGGACAACTAGTTGTAGGTTACTAACAAGGACAGCTGACTTAATAAACTTAAAACATCAAAATATATTAAAAGTATTGTAAATATATTTTGAACATACTTTGATATATATGTATATATTGTTATAGGTTCGTGAATCAACCAGTGGCCAAGTCTTACTTTTCGACGAAGTAAAAATCTGTGAAAGTGAGTTATAGTCCCACTTTTAAAATCTAATATTTTTGGGATGAGAATACATGCAGGTTTTATAAATGATTTACAAAATAGACACAAGTACGTGAAACTACATTCTATGGTTGAATTATCGAAATCGAATATGCCCCTTTTTATTAAGTCTGGTAATCTAAGAATTAGGGAACAGACACCCTAATTGACGCGAATCCTAAAGATAGATCTATTGGGCCTAACAAACCCCATCCAAAGTACCGGATGCTTTAGTACTTCAAAATTTATATCATATCCGAAGGGTGTCCCGGAATGATGGGGATATTCTTATATATGCATATTGTTAATGTCGGTTACCAGGTGTTCAACATATGAATGATTTTTATCTCTATGTATGGGATGTGTATTGAAATATGAAATCTTGTGGTCTATTATTATGATTTGATATATATAGGTTAAACCTATAACTCACCAACATTTTTGTTGACGTTTTAAGCATGTTTATTCTCAGGTGATTATTAAGAGCTTCCGCTGTCGCATACTTAAATAAGGACGAGATTTGGAGTCCATGCTTGTATGATATTTTGTAAAAACTGCATTCAAGAAACTTAATTCGTTGTAACATATTTGTATTGTAAACCATTATGTAATGGTCGTGTGTAAACAGGATATTTTAGATTATCATTATTTGATAATCTACGTAAAGCTTTTTAAACCTTTATTGATGAAATAAAGGTTATGGTTTGTTTTAAAATGAATGCAGTCTTTGAAAAACGTCTCATATAGAGGTCAAAACCTCGCAATGAAATCAATTAATATGGAACGTTTTTAAACAATAAGAACGGGATATTTCAGTTGGTATCCGAGTGTTGGTCTTAGAGTACCAGAATTTTGCATTAGTGTGTCTTATCGAGTTTGTTAGGATGCATTAGTGAGTCTGGACTTCGACCGTGTTTACTTGAAAAATGATTGCTTAACAAATTTTGTTGGAAACTATATATTTTTAACATGTGAATATTATGTGATATATTAATCTCTTAACGCGTTTGATATTATGTGATAGATGTCTACCTCTAGAACAAGTCCCATTAGCTCACCTAATAATAATGAAGAGTCAAATGTAAATTGGAATGATTCGTGGACTGATTCACAAGTTCCCGAAGAGGAACCGGAAGAAGAGTCGGAACCGGAAGAAGAATCGGAACCGGAAGAAGAATCGGAACCGGATGAAGAAATAGAACCGGTGGGGGAAATAATAAAACGGTTAAGTAAAAGAAAATCCTCAACCAACCGACCAAGGTTAATTATGGTCAATGGTGTTTCCGCCAAGGAAGCAAAATATTGGGAGGATTACCAATTCTCCGATGAATCGGATTCCGACGAGAATTCCGATGATGTTATAGAAATTACCCCAACTGAATTTAAAAAGGCAAAAGAAAATAATAAGGGAAAGGGCATAAAAATAGAGAAATCTAATTCCAACCCCGATGAACTTTATATGTATCGTCAACCCCCGAAGTCCTTAAGTTGTAACAATGACCCGGGAACCTCTAAACCACCAGGTTTTTCTAAACCGTTGTGGAAAACGACAGCTAGTATTAGGGGAACATCATATATCCCTATAAACTTGGCAAAATGAACCAAAACCGAAGAAGAAGAAACGAGCGAGTCGGAATAAGATAGTTGTATTCGTGTGGTGTAATATATGTAATATAGTGTGCTTATGCTTTATGATATATGTAAAAATTGCTTGTATTAATAAGTATTTTTTATGAATCTAACTCTTGTCTATTTTACAGTTTAAAAACACAAAATGGATAGACAACCCAATATTTTAAGAGACCTACCCGGAGACATGATTGATGAAATCTTGTCTAGAGTCGGTCAGAATTCCTCGGCACAACTATTTAAGGCGAGATCAGTTTGTAAGACATTCGAAGAACGTTCCAAGAATGTCTTGGTTTATAAGAGACTTTCATTTGAAAGATGGGGGATATCACATTGGGAAACCCATAAATTACGATGTGTTTACTTTGACGCATATATTGCGGGGAACCCAAATGCTATTTTACGCAACGGGTTAAGAAATTATTTTGACTCAATGTATCCGAATATAGGACTTCATGATTTAGAAAAAGCAGCTAACATGCAACATAAAGAAGCATGCTATGCTTACGGGTTAGTAATGTTCGCTTCTCACCAAAGTGAGAAAAAGAACATCGGGCTACAGCTATTAAACAAAACGTTTCCACAAGTGACGGAGTCGGTAATTGGGGTAAGAAATGAGGTTTTTAGATTGTTACGGGACTGTTGGACATTACGTAACCCTCGTCCCTTTGACGACGTTACAACACGCTGTCTTATCAACGGCCATAACGGTTATGTTCCACAAGACCAAGGATGGGAAGTAGTCCTAGTAAAACCAGAATGCATGACTTGTTTCTGGACGTTTGAATTACGTGTCTTTATTGCCTTTGCTGAACGACTTGTGTACTAGCTAGAATTATCTTCACAACTATCTTGTATCAAAGTTATTGTGTGCTATATTTCATGCTTTATGTAAAATAAGCGGTATTGTAAGTTTGTAAAATATTGTATAAAAGTTTGAACGCGAAATATTATTATAATCAGTTTTTCATATAGAATTGTAGTAGTTGAATTGTATATTAGCTACTAAGTATGAACTTAACGGGTAGGTACTACCCGAATTTAAACTTATAAAACGCTAATAAGAAGAAAAATCTTTTATAAATGAGTTCATATTATGCTACGAAATACTATTAACTACTCTTAATATTCTGTATGATTAACTTGTTCCATTTGACTATTTTGAAGGAAATGGCACCGACTACTCGACACACCGTGAATATGAATGAAGAGGAATTCCGTACTTTTCTAGCTTCAAACATAGCCGCAGTACAGGCTGCGCTACATACCAACAATAACATTGGATCTAGCAGTACAGGAAATCGTGTAGGATGCACCTACAAAGAATTCACTGCCTGCAAACCTTTGGAATTTGATGGAACCGAAGGACCGATCGGATTGAAACGGTGGACCGAGAAGGTCGAATCGGTGTTTGCCATAAGTAAGTGTACTGAAGAGGACAAAGTGAAGTACGCTACACATACCTTCACAGGTTCTGCGTTAACATGGTGGAATACCTATCTAGAGCAAGTGGGACAAGATGATGCGTACGCACTACCGTGGTCAGCATTCAAGCACTTGATGAACGAGAAGTACCATCCCAGAACCGAGGTCAATAAGCTCAAGACAGAACTTAGAGGGTTACGAACCCAAGGATTTGATATTACCACATACGAAAGACGATTCACAGAATTGTGCCTATTGTGTCCGGGAGCGTTCGAAGATGAGGAAGAGAAGATCGACGCGTTTGTGAAAGGATTACCGGAAAGAATCCAAGAAGATATAAGTTCACACGAGCCGCCTCCATACAACAGGCATGTAGAATGGCTCACAAACTAGTGAACCAGATTGAAGAAAGAATTAAAGAACAGACTGCTGAAGAGGCCAATGTGAAGCAAGTCAAAAGAAAGTGGGAGGAAAACGGTGATAAGAATTACCAATACAGCAACAACAGCAATTACAACAATAATCGCAACAATTATCCCAACAATCGCAACATCAATCGTAACTACAACAAACAGCCCAACAACAACAACAACAACAACAACAACAACAACAACAACAACAACTACAACAATCATCCCAACAACAATAATAACCGCAACAACAACAACAACAACAATCAGAAGCAGCTATGCCAAAGGTGTGAAAAGTATCACTCGGGGTTCTGCACCAAATTTTACAACAAGTGTAAAAGAAATGGTCATAGTGCGGCGAAGTGTGAGGTCTACGGACCAGGGGTTAATAGAACGAAAGGAACAAATGGTGTCGGAACGAGTAATGGCGGAGCAAGTAGTGTCGGAGCAAGTTATGCCAATGTAGTTTGTTATAAATGTGGAAAACCGGGCCACATTATTAGAAATTGCCCGAACCAGGAGAACACGAATGGACAAGGCCGCGGAAGAGTTTTCAATATTAATGCGGCAGAGGCACAGGAAGACCCGGAGCTTGTTACGGGTACATTTCTTATTGACAATAAATCTGCTTACGTTTTATTTGATTCGGGTGCGGATAGAAGCTATATGAGTAGAGATTTTTGTGCTAAATTAAGTTGTCCATTGACGCCTTTGGATAGTAAATTTTTACTCGAATTAGCAAATGGTAAATTAATTTCAGCAGATAATATATGTCGGAATCGAGAAATTAAACTGGTTAGCGAAACATTTAAGATTGATTTGATACCAGTAGAGTTAGGGAGTTTTGATGTGATAATCGGTATGGACTGGTTGAAAGAAGTGAAAGCAGAGATCGTTTGTTAAAAAAATGCAATTCGCATTATACGAGAAAAAGGAAAACCCTTAATGGTGTACGGAGAAAAGGGCAACACGAAGCTACATCTTATTAGTAATTTGAAGGCACAAAAACTAATAAGAAAAGGTTGCTATGCTGTTCTAGCACACGTCGAGAAAGTACAAACTGAAGAAAAGAGCATCAATGATGTTCCCGTCGCAAAAGAATTTCCCGATGTATTTCCGAAAGAATTACCGGGATTACCCCCACATCGATCCATTGAATTTCAAATAGATCTTGTACCAGGAGCTGCACCAATAGCTCGTGCTCCTTACAGACTCGCACCCAGCGAGATGAAAGAACTGCAAAGCCAATTACAAGAACTTTTAGAGCGTGGTTTCATTCGATCAAGCACATCACCGTGGGGAGCTCCTGTTTTGTTTGTCAAGAAGAAAGATGGTACATTCAGGTTGTGTATCGACTACCGAGAGTTGAACAAACTTACCATCAAGAACCGCTACCCACTACCGAGAATCGAAGACTTATTTGATCAACTACAAGGCTCGTCTGTTTATTCAAATATTGACTTACGTTCCGGGTATCATCAAATGCGGGTGAAAGAAGATGATATTCCAAAGACTGCTTTCAGAACACGTTACGGTCATTATGAGTTTATGGTCATGCCGTTTGGTTTAACTAATGCACCAGCTGTGTTCATGGACCTTATGAACCGAGTGTGTGGACCATACCTTGACAAGTTTGTCATTGTTTTCATTGATGACATACTTATTTACTCAAAGAATGACCAAGAACATGGTGAACATTTGAGAAAGGTGTTAGAAGTATTGAGGAAGGAAGAATTGTACGCTAAGTTTTCAAAGTGTGCATTTTGGTTGGAAGAAGTTCAATTCCTCGGTCACATAGTGAACAAAGAAGGTATTAAGGTGGATCCGGCAAAGATAGAAACTGTTGAAAAGTGGGAAACCCCGAAAACTCCGAAACACATACGCCAGTTTTTAGGACTAGCTGCTTACTACAGAAGGTTCATCCAAGACTTTTCCAGAATAGCAAAACCCTTGACTGCATTAACGCATAAAGGGAAGAAATTTGAATGGAATGATGAACAAGAGAAAGCGTTTCAGTTATTGAAGAAAAAGCTAACTACGGCACCTATATTGTCATTGGCTGAAGGGAATGATGATTTTGTGATTTATTGTGACGCATCAAAGCAAGGTCTCGATTGTGTATTAATGCAACGAACGAAGGTGATTGCTTATGCGTCTAGACAATTGAAGATTCACGAACAAAATTATACGACGCATGATTTGGAATTAGGTGCGGTTGTTTTTGCATTAAAGACTTGGAGGCACTACTTATATGGGGTCAAAAGTATTATATATACCGACCACAAAAGTCTTCAACACATATTTAATCAGAAACAACTGAATATGAGGCAGCGTAGGTGGATTGAATTGTTGAATGATTACGACTTTGAGATTCGTTACCACCCGGGGAAGGCAAATGTGGTAGCCGATGCCTTGAGCAGGAAGGATAGAGAACCCATTCGAGTAAAATCTATGAATATAATGATTCATAATAACCTTACTACTCAAATAAAGGAGGCGCAACAAGGATTTTTAAAAGAGGGAAATTTAAAGGATGAAATACCCAAAGGATCGGAGAAGCATCTTAATATTCAGGAAGACGGAACCCGGTATAGGGCTGAAAGGATTTGGGTACCAAAATTTGGAGATATGAGAGAAATGGTACTTAGAGAAGCTCATAAAACCAGATACTCAATACATCCTGGAACAGGGAAGATGTACAAGGATCTCAAGAAACATTTTTGGTGGCCGGGTATGAAAGCTGATGTTGCTAAATACGTAGGAGAATGTTTGACGTGTTCTAAGGTCAAAGCTGAGCATCAGAAACCATCAAGTCTACTTCAACAACCCGAAATCCCGGAATGGAAATGGGAAAACATTACCATGGATTTCATCACTAAATTGCCAAGGACTGCAAGTGGTTTTGATACTATTTGGGTAATAGTTGATCGTCTCACCAAATCAGCACACTTCCTGCCAATAAGAGAAGATGACAAGATGGAGAAGTTAGCACGACTGTATTTGAAGGAAGTCGTCTCAAGACATGGAATACCAATCTCTATTATCTCTGATAGGGATGGCAGATTTATTTCAAGATTCTGGTAGACATTACAGCAAGCATTAGGAACTCGTCTAGACATGAGTACGGCCTATCATCCACAAACTGATGGGCAGAGCGAAAGGACGATACAAACGCTTGAAGACATGCTACGAGCATGTGTTATTGATTTCGGAAACAGTTGGGATCGACATCTACCATTAGCAGAATTTTCCTACAACAACAGCTACCATTCAAGCATTGAGATGGCGCCGTTTGAAGCACTTTATGGTAGAAAGTGCAGGTCTCCGATTTTTTGGAGTGAAGTGGGGGATAGACAGATTACGGGTCCGGAGATTATACAAGAAACTACCGAGAAGATCATCCAAATTCAACAACGGTTGAAAACCGCCCAAAGTCGACAAAAGAGCTACGCTGACATTAAAAGAAAAGATATAGAATTTGAAATTGGAGAGATGGTCATGCTTAAAGTTGCACCTTGGAAAGGTGTTGTTCGATTTGGTAAACGAGGGAAATTAAATCCAAGGTATATTGGACCATTCAAGATTATTGATCGTGTCGGACCAGTAGCTTACCGACTTGAGTTACCTCAACAACTCGCAGCTGTACATAACACTTTCCACGTCTCGAATTTGAAGAAATGTTTTGCTAAAGAAGATCTCACTATTCCGTTAGATGAAATCCAAATCAACGAAAAACTTCAATTCATCGAAGAACCCGTCGAAATAATGGATCGTGAGGTTAAAAGACTTAAGCAAAACAAGATACCAATTGTTAAGGTTCGATGGAATGCTCGTAGAGGACCCGAGTTCACCTGGGAGCGTGAAGATCAGATGAAGAAGAAATACCCGCATCTATTTCCAGAAGATTCGTCAACACCTTCAACAGCTTAAAATTTCGGGACGAAATTTATTTAACGGGTAGGTACTGTAGTGACCCGAACTTTTCCATGTTTATATATATTAATTGAGATTGATATTTACATGATTAAATGTTTCCAACATGTTAAGCAATCAAACTTGTTAAGACTTGATTAATTGAAATATGTTTCATATAGACAATTGACCACCCAAGTTGACCGGTGATTCACGAACGTTAAAACTTGTAAAAACTATATGATGACATATATATGGATATATATATATATATATATATATATATATATATATATATATATATATATATATATATATATATATATATATATATATATATATATATATATATATATATATATATATATATATATATATATATATATATATATATATATATATATATAGTTAACATGATACTATGATAAGTAAATATATCATTAAGTATATTAACAATGAACTACATATGTAAAAACAAGACTACTAACTTAATGATTTTTAAACGAGACATATATGTAACGATTATCGTTGTAAAGACATTTAATGTATATATATCATATTAAGAGATATTCATACATGATAATATCATGATAATATAATAATTTAAAATCTCATTTGATATTATAAACATTGGGTTAACAATATTTAACAAGATCGTTAACCTAAAGGTTTCAAAACAACACTTACATGTAACGACTAACGATGACTTAACGACTCAGTTAAAATGTATATACATGTAGTGTTTTAATATGTATTTATACACTTTTGAAAGACTTCAATACATTTATCAAAATACTTCTACTTAACAAAAATTCTTACAATTACATCCTCGTTCAGTTTCATCAACAATTCTACTCGTATGCACCCGTATTCGTAATCGTACAATACACAGCTTTTAGATGTATGTACTATTAGTATATACACTCCAATGATCAGCTCTTAGCAGCCCATGTGAGTCACCTAACATATGTGAGAACCATCATTTGGAAACTAGCATGAAATATCTCATAAAATTACAAAAATATGAGTAATCATTCATGACTTATTTACATGAAAACAAAATTACATATCCTTTATATCTAATCCATACACCAACGACCAAAAACACCTACAAACACTTTCATTCTTCAATTTTCTTCATCTAATTGATCTCTCTCAAGTTCTATCTTCAAGTTCTAAGTGTTCTTCATATATTCTACAAGTTCTAGTTACATAAAATCAAGAATACTTTTAAGTTTGCTAGCTCACTTCCAATCTTGTAAGGTGATCATCCAACCTCAAGAAATCTTTGTTTCTTACAGTAGGTTATCATTCTAATACAAGGTAATAATCATATTCAAACTTTGGTTCAATTTCTATAACTATAACAATCTTATTTCAAGTGATGATCTTACTTGAACTTGTTTTCGTGTCATGATTCTGCTTCAAGAACTTCGAGCCATCCAAGGATCCGTTGAAGCTAGATCCATTTTTCTCTTTTCCAGTAGGTTTATCCAAGGAACTTAAGGTAGTAATGATGTTCATAACATCATTTGATTCATACATATAAAGCTATCTTATTCGAAGGTTTAAACTTGTAATCACTAGAACATAGTTTAGTTAATTCTAAACTTGTTCGCAAACAAAAGTTAATCCTTCTAACTTGACTTTTAAAATCAACTAAACACATGTTCTATATCTATATGATATGCTAACTTAATGATTTAAAACCCGGAGACACGAAAAACACCGTAAAACCGGATTTACGCCGTCGTAGTAACACCGCGGGCTGTTTTGGGTTAGTTAATTAAAAACTATGATAAACTTTGATTTAAAAGTTGTTATTCTGAGAAAATGATTTTTATTATGAACATGAAACTATATCCAAAAATTATGGTTAAACTCAAAGTGGAAGTATGTTTTCTAAAATGGTCATCTAGACGTCGTTCTTTCGACTGAAATGACTACCTTTACAAAAACGACTTGTAACTTATTTTTCCGACTATAAACCTATACTTTTTCTGTTTAGATTCATAAAATAGAGTTCAATATGAAACCATAGCAATTTGATTCACTCAAAACGGATTTAAAATGAAGAAGTTATGGGTAAAACAAGATTGGATAATTTTTCTCATTTTAGCTACGTGAAAATTGGTAACAAATCTATTCCAACCATAACTTAATTAACTTGTATTGTATATTATGTAATCTTGAGATACCATAGACACGTATACAATGTTTCGACCTATCATGTCGACACATCTATATATATTTCGGAACAACCATAGACACTCTATATGTGAATGTTGGAGTTAGCTATACAGGGTTGAGGTTGATTCCAAAATATATATAGTTTGAGTTGTGATCAATACTGAGATACGTATACACTGGGTCGTGGATTGATTCAAGATAATATTTATCGATTTATTTCTGTACATCTAACTGTGGACAACTAGTTGTAGGTTACTAACAAGGACAGCTGACTTAATAAACTTAAAACATCAAAATATATTAAAAGTGTTGTAAATATATTTTGAACATACTTTGATATATATGTATATATTGTTATAGGTTCGTGAATCAACCAGTGGCCAAGTCTTACTTCCCGACGTAGTAAAAATCTGTGAAAGTGAGTTATAGTCCCACTTTTAAAATCTAATATTTTTGGGATGAGAATACATGCAGGTTTTATAAATGATTTACAAAATAGACACAAGTACGTGAAACTACATTCTATGGTTAAATTATCGAAATCGAATATGCCCCTTTTTATTAAGTCTGGTAATCTAAGAATTAGGGAACAGACACCCTAATTGACGCGAATCCTAAAGATAGATCTATTGGGCCTAACAAACCCCATCCAAAGTACCGGATGCTTTAGTACTTCGAAATTTATATCATATCCGAAGGGTGTCCCGGAATGATGGGGATATTCTTATATATGCATATTGTTAATGTCGGTTACCAGGTGTTCACCATATGAATGATTTTTATCTCTATGTATGGGATGTGTATTGAAATATGAAATCTTGTGGTCTATTATTATGATTTGATATATATAGGTTAAACCTATAACTCACCAACATTTTTGTTGACGTTTTAAGCATGTTTATTCTCAGGTGATTATTAAGAGCTTCCGCTGTCGCATACTTAAATAAGGACGAGATTTGGAGTCCATGCTTGTATGATATTTTGTAAAAACTGCATTCAAGAAACTTAATTCATTGTAACATATTTGTATTGTAAACCATTATGTAATGGTCGTGTGTAAACAGGATATTTTAGATTATCATTATTTGATAATCTACGTAAAGCTTTTTAAACCTTTATTGATGAAATAAAGGTTATGGTTTGTTTTAAAATGAATGCAGTCTTTGAAAAACGTCTCATATAGAGGTCAAAACCTCGCAACGAAATCAATTAATATGGAACGTTTTTAATCAATAAGAACGGGACATTTCACACTAGGTGCGGTTCTTGGTCAAAGAGTTGACCAACACTTTAGACCGATTTACTATGCAAGCAAAACCCTAAATGGGGCCCAATTGAACTACACCACTATCGAGAAAGAGCTTCTTGCGGTAGTATTTGCTTTTGATAAGTTTCGATCTTATCTTGTACTTTCAAAGACAACCGTTTACACGGATCACTCTGCGCTAAAGTACCTTTTTCAAAAGCAAGATGCAAAGCATCGTTTGATTCGTTGGGTGCTACTTTTGCAAGAGTTTGATATAGAAATTAGGGATAAAAAGGGAGCTGAAAATGTGGTGGCCGATCATTTGTCGAGGTTAGACAACCCGTGACTCCAACTTTTAGATGAGACCAAAATTCGGGACACATTCCCGGATGAACACTTAATGAGAATCAACCTAATTGATGAAGTCTCATGGTTTGCCGACTATGCAAACTACTTGGCGTCAAATATTTTACGAAAAGGTTTGTCCTACCAACAAAAGAAAAAAAATTCAACGATTTACGATATTATTTTTGGGATGACCCACACTTGTTCCGCATTGGGGTGGATCAAGTGATTAGGAGATGCGTTTATGGGAAAGATGCCCGAGATATTTTAAAAAGTTGTCATAATGGACCAACGGGAGGCCACTTTGGTCCAAATCACACCGCGAAAAAGGTTTTCGATTCGGGGTTTTATTTGTAGTGACCCGAACTTTTTCATGTTTATATATATTAAATAAAATTGTTATTTACATGATTAAGTGTTTCCAACATGTTAAGCAATCAAACTTGTTAAGACTTGATTAATTTAAATAGGTTTCATATAGACAGTTGACCACCCAAGTTGACCGGTGATTCACGAACGTTAAAACTTGTAAAAACTATATGATGACATATATATGATTATATATATAGTTAACATGATATTATGATAAGTAAGTATGTCATTAGGTATTTTAACAATGAGTTATATACATAAAATTGAGTTTATTGAATTAAGAAACTCGAAACGATATATATAACGATTATCGTTATAACAACGTCTTACTAAATACATATGAATCATATTAAGATTTTGATATACTATGTTTAATCATGATAAATGATAAGTAAACATGTCATTAAGTGTATTAACAATGAACTACATATGTAAAAACAAGACTACTAACTTAATGATTTCGAAACGAGACATATATGTAACGATTATCGTTGTAACAACATTTAACTGTATATATATCATACTAAGATATATTAATATATCATAATATCATGATAATGTAATAATTTAACATCTCTTTAGATATAATAAACAACGGGTTAACAACATTTAACAAGATCGTTAACCTAAAGGTTTCAAAACAACATTTACATGTAACGACTAACGATGACTTAACGACTCAGTTAAAATGTATATACATGTAGAGTTTTAATATGTATTCATACACTTTTGAAAGACTTCAAGACACTTATCAAAATACTTCTACTTAACAAAAATGCTTACAATTACATCCTCGTTCAGTTTCATCAACAATTCTACTTGTATGCACCCGTATTCGTACTCGTACAATACACAGCTTTTAGATGTATGTACTATTAGTATATACACACTAATAATTAGCTCTTAGCAGCCCATGTGAGTCACCTAACACATGTGAGAACCATCATTTGGCAACTAGCATGAAATATCTCATAAAATTACAAAAATATTAGTAATCATTCATGACTTATTTGCATGTAAACAAAATTACACATCCTTTATATCTAATCCATATACCAACGACCAAAAACACCTACAAATACTTTCATTCTTCAATTTTCTTCATCAAATTGATCTCTCTCAAGTTCTATCTTCAAGTTCTAAGTGTTCTTCATAAATTCTATAAGTTCTAGTTTCATAAAATCAAGAATACTTCCAAGTTTGCTAGCTTACTTCCAATCTTGTAAAGTGATCATCCAACCTCAAGAAATCTTTCTTATTTACAGTAAGATATCTTTCTAATACAAGGTAATACTCATATTCAAACTTTGATTCAATTTCTATAACTATAACAATCTTATTTCGAGTGGAAATCTTACTTGAACTTGTTTTCGTGTCATGATTCTGCTTCAAGAACTTTCAAGTCATCCAAGGATCCTTTAAAGCTAGATCTATTTTTCTCATTTCCAGTAGGTTTATCCACAAAACCTGAGGTAGTAATGATGTTCATAACATCATTCGATTCATATATATAAAACTACCTTATTCGAAGGTTTAAACTTGAAATCACTAGAACATAATTTAGTTAATTCTAAACTTGTTCGCAAACAAAAGTTAATCCTTCTAACTTGAATTTTAAAATCAACTAGACACATATTCTATATCTATATGATATGCTAACTTAATGATTTAAAACCTGAAAACATGAAAAACACCGTAAAAATGGATATACGCTGTCGTAGTAACCCCGCGGGCTATTTTGGGTTAGTTAATTAAAAACTATGATAAACTTTGATTTAAAAGTTGTTCTTTTGAGAAAATTATTTTTCTTATGAACATGAAACTATATCCAAAAATCATGATTAAACTCAAAGTGGAAGTATGTTTTCTAAAATGGTCATCTAGACGTCGTTCTTTCGACTGAAATGACTACCTTTACAAAAACAACTTGTAACCTGTATTTCTGACTATAAACTTATACTTTTTCTGTATAGATTCATAAACTTGAATTCAATATGAAACCATAGCAATTGGATTCACTCAAAACGGATTTAAAAGGAAGAAGTTATGGGTAAAACAAGATTGGATATTTTTACTTGTTGTAGCTACGTGAAAATTGGTAACAAATCTATATTAATCATATCCTAGCTAACTTATATTGTATAATACATATATTCTAATATATTATGTAATCTTGGGATACCATAGACACGTATGCAAATGTTTCGACATATCATATCGACCCATCTATATATATTATTTGGAACAACCATAGACACTCTATATGCAGTAATGTTAGAGTTAGCTGTACAGGGTTGAGGTTGATTCCAAAAATATATATACTTTGATTTGTGATCTAGCCTGAGACGTGTATACAATGGGTCGTGGATTGGGTCAAGATAATATATATCAATTTATTTCTGTACATCTAACTATGGACAACTAGTTGTAGGTTACTAATGAGGACAGCTGACTTAATAAACTTAAAACATTAAAATGTATTAGAAATGTTGTAAATATATTTTGAACATACTTTGATATATATGTACATATTTGTTATAGGTTCGTGAATCGACCAGTGACCAAGTCTTACTTCCCGACGAAGTAAAAATCTGTGAAAGTGAGTTATAGTCCCACTTTTAAAATCTAATATTTTTGGGATGTGAATACATGCAGCTTTATAAATGTTTTACAAAATAGACACAAGTACATGAAACTACTTTCTATGGTTGAACGATCGAAGCCGAATATGCCCCTTTTACTTGGTAACCTAAGAATTAGTAAACCAGTCTACTAATTGAAGCGAATCCTAAAGATAGATCTATTGGGCCCAACAAACCCCATCCATTGCAGCGGATGCTTTAGTACTTCTAGTTTTTATATCATGTCCGATGGATGTCCAATGATGGGGATATTCTTATATGCATCTTGTTAATGTCGGTTACCAGATGTTCACCGTATGAATGATTTTTATCTCTATGTATGGGATGTATTGAAATATGAAATCTTGTGGTCTATTATTATGATTTGATAATATATAGGTTAAACCTATAACTAACCAACATTTTTGTTGACATTTTAAGCATGTTTATTCTCAGGTGATTATTAAGAGCTTCCGCTGTTGCATACTAAAACAAGGACAAGATTTGGAGTCCATGCTTGTATGATATTATGTAAAACTACATTCAAGAAACTTATTTTTGATGTAATATATTCATATTGTAAACCATTATGTAATGGTCGTGTGTAAACGGTATATTTTAGATTATCATTATTTGATAATCTACGTAATGCTTTTTAAACCTTTATCGATAAAATAAAGGTTATGGTTGTTTTAAAAATGAATGAAGTCTTTGAAAAACGTATCATATAGAGGTCAAAACCTCGCGACAAAATCAATTAATATGGAACGTTTATAATCAATATGAACGGGACATTTGATTATTGGCCCACTATCTTCAAGGATGCACACGATTTAGTTAAGTGATGTGATTCATGCCAAAGATCGGGATCCATCTACAAAAGGGATGAACTGCCCCAAACCGGCAATCAAATATGCGAGGTGTTTGACGTATGGGGTTTAGATTTCATGGGACCATTCCCGAACTCGAATAAGTGTGTTTATATTTTGGTGGTGGTAAATTATGTCTCGAAATGGGCCGAGGCTAAAGCCTTGCCAACAAATGATGCGAGAGTAGTTGTTAAGTTTTTAAAAGGGTTGTTTGCTAGGTTTGGTGTGCCGAAAGCATTGATCTTGGATCGAGGAACATATTTTGCTAATAGTTTTATGGAGAGATTCATGGAAAAATATGGTGTAAAACATCGTTTTTCTACCCCTTACTGTAACATCCTCAATCGGGCCTAGCTGTAAAATTACTATATTGCCCTTAAGTTAGTAGTGTGTTACTATATGCTTTTATTTTTATTTAATATTTATTATTATTTATTGATGTGGTTAGGACCAATTTGTGAGGGTCACATAAAAGGTTTGTTTATTTATTTTGAACTTCGTTTGGGTTGCCAAATGATGTACGAAAGTTATTAGATAACTGGTAAATACCCGTGTGTGATGGGGTATTTTATTTAAAATAAATATATAAGCAAGATTCAGCTCATTTCTACCATTTTCTAGACTTTTCTTCTCTACACCCGTACCTACACTCTCACACCCATCAAACCCTAATCTCTTGGAATCTTGATTGAGTCCAAATTGAGTTTAGCAATCAATTGTTACTGATTTTGTGATTCAAACAAGGTATAAATCTCTTGATTTCGTGTAGTAAGATGTGATTAAAATGATTTTTAGTTAGGTTTTTGGTAAAGATGCATTTTTGGTCAAAACTTGTAATTTTGATGTTGGTTTGGTGTAAAACGTTGTGTTTTATGTTTCTTTAGTTGCTATAAACATTTTCTAAGCTTCGTTTGGTGTCAAAACATGTTGAAATCAAGATTTGAGTGATTTTGGTGCGAAACCCGTCAGTTTCTGCTGCTGTAGCTAGATGAATACAACCGCACGGTTGCAGGTTGCAACCACATGGTTGCGTGGTGTAACCGTACGGATGCAAGTTCAACCGTACGGATGCAGCAGTGTTGTGTAACCGGGCCAGAAACTTGCAACCGCACGGTTACATATTGTAACCGTACAGATGGAGGCTGTAACCGTACGGATGCGTGTGCAACCGTTTGGATGTAGATCAGTGATGCATTGTAGTGAAATTTAGCTGTTTCCTAGCCGTTATGCTGCCCGTTTATTTATTGATGATCAGGATGTAATTTTTGAAAATGCATAAGTGTTAAGAACAAATTTTTAGCGAGCGCCTTTTTATACAAAATTTTTTGTATTGTGTTGTTTGGTGTTAACAGATAGCAACTAACTTGATTTGCCTTATGTTTAGGTGATAAGGATAAAGAAGCCGCTCAGTAGTAGATTATCTGAGCTGGTTGCTGGTTTTTGGTGAGTGGGACTAACTGAAGTATATAGTATAGAGTATCATGTTATATTATGATTGCCATGCTTGTTAGATATACTTACTGTTGTGGTTAGGTAGTTCATTGTGATGACTTCATGTTAGTTGATGCTTGTCTGCTGGAGCCCAGTGAGTCCCTATTGTGTGGTAGCCTCGGTAGGAGAGATCAACCTGCGGGTTGGGTTCCTCATGTGGTAGCCTAGAAAATCGAGGTGTATATATATGTGAATGACGCGTCCGTCGCGTATGGTTTATATATATACATATGATGGTAGAGGAACTTCTGGTAAGCCCCAGTCCGATCAGCTGGTGGCTAATGGTTTGGCTGAGCCGCCAGAGTCTCTGTAGATGGCACTTGGGTGATGTTTGTGTGTTAGCTTTTGTGACATGATTAGTATGACGGTTCCTGTATACTATTGCCTGTAGTTAGTCATACTCACTTAGCTTCGTGCTAATTCCCCTCCATCTCCTCCCTGCAGGTTGTTAGCTTTTGTAAATGATGCATTTTGGGGAGAAGACGGGCATGGTGATGTTATGTTTGACTATGAAGAAACTCTGATGTGTTTTTTCCGTTAAAACTAAATTTTGGTTGTAATGTCATGTGACACTAGAATTATTGTTTAATATTAGCCATCAAATGCTTTGGTTATGTAATTAAATATGTTTATATTATTGTAATGGTTAAATTAATACTAATGCTTCCGCCACGTTAAAAAAAAATAAAAAATTAGCAGTGTCACAAGTTTGTATCAGAGCTTAGTTTGGCAGCATGTACATTGTGATCTAAATGTCATGTTCCCAAACTTCGTAGAGTCATGTCAAACATAACATGCTGGGGATAGGTTAAGTGCGTATTAGGACAGGTTATGTGTTAGTTGTTAGTACTAACAGAATTTATACTAAGCTTTGGTGTGAGTGTTGTGGTAGTGCAGTAATGGCAGATAATGAAGCTAACGCTATTGGCCCTGCCGCCCCTGGAACTGGAATTTTCAGAGCTCCCGATGAAGATAGACACGTATCATCAGAGGAAGAAACCTCTCAAGAAGTAATAAACCTTCAAAGTCGATTACTAGAAGCTCAGAAGAAAATTAAAGAATTAGAACAAGAACGAACAAGATGGAACCCTAATACCACTGCGTTGAACACAACTTTTCCTTCAAACTTTTATACTCAAGTCGGTGGCAGTTCCCAATCACAGTTTCCACAAAACACCTATCAAAACCTCAAAATGCCATTTCCGTTTAACCAGTCGTTTTCAAATCAGATGATATACCCATTTCAAGTTCTCGAGATGAGAAAGAAGTATTCATATAAACAGTTTCTAGACTGCAAACCTCTAGAGTACAGTTGTCACACTAACCTTAGAGCGATGCTCAATTGGTTAAGGGAAGTGGAGCGGGCATTAGAAGCAAGTTTTTGTGAACATGAATCTATGGTGTTATTTGCTAGTAGGCTTCTCAAGGGTGAAGCAATGGAATAGTGGGATTCTATTACTGCATACCTACCCAAAGAACAGATCAGTCAGATTACCTGGGAACAATTTGCTGCTAAGGTGCGCGAGCAGTATTGTTCTGAATATGAGATGGAAAGATTGAAAACCGGATTTCTGAGTATGAAAATGACAGAAAGTATGACGATTGATGAGGTTTTCAGAGACTTCACATCTAAGCTAAGGTTCGTTCAACAGTGGGTACCGACGAAGAAAGATAAGATTCAGCATTTTATGCGGGTGATTAGGCCGGAGTACAGAACTGTTGCGAGATTTGCAACCACATTGGTGCAGGCTCATGAGATGGCTAAGGTTACTGAAGGTGATGTAATGGCAGCGAAAAGAGAAAGTTCAAAAGGTGGATCTTTTGGGGGAAAATCAGAAAGTCAATCAGGTAGTCAGTCTATTCAGCAATCAAGTAAGCAATCAGGATTTCGTGGTAAGAAGTCAGGCGGGTTTAAACAGAAAAGTAAGTCTGGTATTAGTGGATTGGGTTCAAGTTAGTCTGGGTGGTGTAATGTTTGCAAGTCAACCCATGTCGGTCCGTGTTCTACAATGACCAGAAGGTGTTTGAAATGTGGAGTGTTAGGTCATGAATCAACAACTTGTTCTTTTAAGTCTAATGTTTGTTGGAGTTGCCATCAAACATTGATCAGCAAATTGTCCATCTGCGTCGAGAACCAGTTCTGGGGCAGGGTCAGGGGCGAGGTCAGTAACTTCTGGGGGATCTTCTGCTTCTACTGCCGGGCAGAAGAGAAAGAACCCTCCAACAGCAGAGGCAAGGGCATTTCAGATGATAGTAGATGCTATAACCGCTACCGATGAGATTATTACCGGTATGTTCTTGGTTAATTCCTTGCCAGCTCGTGTGTTGTTTGATTGAGGAGCGAATCGTTCTTTTATGTCCTTAGGCTTCTGTGATAAGTTGAAGTTGCCTGTTTGGATATTAGATACGCCTTTGGGAATAGAAGTAGCTGATGGTAAAATGGTTCCATGCACATCATCTGTGACTGGAATTATCATCGAAATCGACGGCCATTCCTTCCCTTTAACCTGTTTGTTGATGCCTATACCTAGCTTTGATGTAGTCATAGGCATGAATTGGTTAAGAGCTAATAGGGCCAATATTAAGTGTGATAAGAATATGATTGCTTTCCGTTTGGCCGACGGGTCCCGAGTGATAGCTAGGGGAGAGCGCAGTAGATTTAACTTTCCTATGATTTCCCTAATGAAAGATCAGAAGGCGATATCGAAAGGGTGTGATTCGTTCTTAGCTTATGTGATCGATGTTAAGAAAGAAAAAAGTCGGTGACTGATATTTCCATTGTGTCAGAATTTCCAGAAGTGTTTCCAGATGATTTACTAGGGTTACCTCCAGTACGTGAAGTAGAGTATAAAATTGACTTGGTTCCAGGTGATACGCCAGTTGCAAAAGCTCCTTACAGATTAGCTTCGTCAGAATCCGAGAAATGATGTCTCAGATTCAGGAATTGTTAGATAAGGGGTTTATTCGACCAAGTTCTTCACTGTGGGGTGCTCCTGTTTTGTTTGTGAAAAAGAAAGATGGGTCGCTTCGTATGTGTATAGATTACCATGATTTGAATAAGAGAACAATAAAGAATAAGTATCCGATACCGAGAATAGATGATTTATTCGATCAGTTACAGGGTGCTTCCTACTTTTCAAAGATTGATTTACATTCAGGGTATCATCAGGTACGTGTTGCAGAGAACGATATACCGAAAACAGCGTTCAGAACTAGATATGGTCATTATGAATTTTTAGTTATGCCATTCGGGTTAACAAACGCGCCAGCAGTGTATATGGATTTAATGAACATGGTGTGTCGTCAGTATCTTGACAAGTTTGTGATTTTCTTCATAGATGATATCTTGATATATTCGAAAACCGATAAAGATCATGCTACGCATCTGAGGTTGGTGTTAGAGCTTCTGAAATAGGAACAGTTGTACGCTAAGTTCTCCAAGTGTGAATTTTGGCTGCGGGAAGCACATTTTCTGGGTCATGTGATTTGTGAACAGGGTATCAAAGTAGATCAGTCAAAGATAGAAGCTGTAATGAACTAGAACTCGCCGAAAACGCTGACAGAAATTAAGAGTTTTCTGGGTTTAGCAGGTTATTATCGCAGATTTATTAAAGACTTTTCTAAAATAGCAGGTCCGTTAAATAAGTTAACCAGAAAAGATGTAGCCTTTCGATGGACTGATGAACAAGAAAAGGCTTTTCAGACTCTCAAACAATTGTTATGTCAAGCGCCATTTTTAGCTTTACCAGAGGGAACATAAAATTTTGTGGTATACTGCGATGCGTCACGTGCATGTTTGGGTTATGGTTTGATGCAAAGAAATAAAGTTATAGCATATGCTTCACGACTGTTGAAAAATCATGAACGAAATTACCCTACTCATGAATTAGAGTTAACTGCAGTTGTGTTTGCTTTGAAGCTTTGGAGACACTATTTGTATGGTACACATTGTGAAATCTATATAGATCATAAGAGTCTTCAGTACATCTTTTCGCAGAAAGAATTAAATATGCGTCAACGTCAATGTCAAGAATTGATTAAAGACTCTGATTGTGAGATTAAATACCATCCGAAAAAAGCAAATGTGGTGGCAGATGCTCTAAGTCGTAAGAAAATGGTCGAAAATGTCAGATTTATGAGAATTGAGATAGTTTCAGACTTGATCGATCGATTGAAAACCGTTCAGTTAGTAGCATTGAATGATGAAAACCTAATGACTGAGCAAATGACCAAAAGAAAATATGACATATGCAATCATTCTAGAGGATTAAAGACCTATAAAGACAGAATTTGGGTGCCTATGCTTGGAGATTTGAGGGAATTAATCCTTATTGAAGCGCATAAATCGAGATTGACAGTGCATCCGGGTAGTACTAAGATGTACAGCGACTTGAAAACGTTGTATTGGTGGCCGACAATGAAGACAGATGTTGCAGGTTTTGTTGAGAAATGTCATATTTGTGTGCAAGTTAAAGCAGAACATCAGAAACCATATGGATCTCTACGACAGTTAGAAATTCCTCAGTGGAAATGGGATCATATAACGATGGATTTTGTAACTAAGTTACCCCGAACCCAGAAAGGATAAAACATTATCTGGGTGATACTAGATCGTCTAACTAAGAGTGCTCATTTCTTAGCTACCCGTGAAACCGCTTCGTTAAGTGATTTGGCAGAATTGTATTTGAAAGAGATAGTAAGTCGACATGGTGTACCGTTGTCAATAGTTTCCGATAGAGATACGAGGTTTGTATCAAACTTTTGGAACAGCTTACAACAGAATCTGGGTACACGTGTGAATCTTAGTACAGCTTATCATCCACAAACAGACGGTCAGAGTGAACGAACGATTCAGACATTAGAAGACATGTTGAAAGCGTGTGTCTTAGAATATGTTGAGAGCGTGTGCCATCGTATGAAATGTTGTATGGTTGCAAATGCAGAACTCCTACGTGTTGGTTAGAAGCAGGTGAGAAGCAATTTACAGGTCCCGAAATTATTCAGATAACCGCAAAAAAGGTCAAAATTGCACGTGAGAAGTTAAAAGTAACCAGAGACTGACAAAGATGTATGCTGATCCGCGTAGACGTCCGGTAACATTTAATGTAGGTGATCGTGTGTATTTGAAAGTTTCTCCGTGGAAATGGGTGATTAGATTTGGTAAACGTGGTAAACTAGCACCGAGGTTTATTGGGCCATTTCCGATCAGAGAAATTTTGAATGATCAAACCGTTGTTTTAGATCTTCCAGCAGAGTTAGCAGGAATTCACAACACGTTCAATGTGTGCTATCTAAGAAAGTATAAAGTAGACGATGAAAATCAGATTCTCCCATTAAAATATTTGAAAGTTGATTTGACTAAGAAATTAGTAGAAGAGCCGGTTAGAATAGTGGACAAGAAAGTCACAAAGCTAAGAAAGAAACAGATTTCTATGGTGTTAGTGGAATGGCGGCACATTTTAGGGTCTAACTTGACATGGGAAACCGAGGAGTTAATGAGGGCGCACTATCCCCAGTTGTTTGACCTTGACCAGATTCCGAGGACGGAATCTTCTTAAGGGGTAGATTTGTAACATCCTCAATCGGGACTAGCTGTAAGATTACTATATTGCCCTTAAGTTAGTATTGTGTTAATATATGCTTTTATGTTTATTTAATATTTATTATCATTTATTGATGTGGTTAGGACCAGTTTGTGAAAAGGGTCACAGAACAAGTTTGTTTATTTATTTTAGACTTCGTTTGGGTTGCCAAATGATGTACGAAAGTTATTAGATAACTGGTAAATACCCGTGTGTGATGGGGTATTTTATTTAACATAAATATATAAGCAAGATTCAGCTCATTTCTACCATTTTCTAGACTTTTCTTCTCTACACCCGTACCTACACTCTCACATCCATCAAACCCTAATCTCTTGAAATATTGATTGAGTCCAAATTGAGTTTAGCAATCAATTGTTACTGATTTTGTGATTCAAACAAGGTATAAATCTCTTGATTTCGTGTAGTAAGCTGTGATTAAAATGATTTTTAGTTAGGTTTTTGGTAAAGATGCATTTTTGGTCAAAACTTGTGATTTTGATGTTGGTTTGGTGTAAAACGTTGTGGTTTTTGTTTCTTTAGTTGCTATAAATGTTTTCTAAGCTTCGTTTGGTGTCAAAACATGTAGAAATCAAGATTTGAGTGATTTTGGTGCGAAACCCGTCAGTTTCTACTGCTGTAGCTCGATGAATACAACCGCACGGTTGCAGGTTGCAACCGCACGGTTGCGTGGTGTAACCGTACGGATGTAAGTGCAACCGTACGGATGCAGCAGTGTTGTGCAACCGGGCCAGAAACTTGCAACCGCACGGTTACATATTGTAACCGTACGGATGGAGGCTGTAACCGTACGGATGCATGTGCAACCGTACAGATGTAGATCAGTGATGCATTATAGTGAAATTTAGCTATTTTCTAGCCGTTATGCTGCCCGTTTATTTATTGATGATCAGGATGTAAATTTTTAAAATGCATAAGTGTTAAGAAGAAATTTTTAGCGAGCGCTTTTTTATATAAAAATTTTTGTATTATGTTGTTTGGTGTTAACAGACAGCAACTAACTTGATTTACCTTATGTTCAGGTGATAAGGATAAGGAACCCGCTCAGTAGTAGATTATCTGAGCTGGTTGCTGGTATTTGGTGAGTGGGACTAACTGAAGTATATAGTATAGAGTAGCATGTTATATTATGATTGTCCTGCTTGTTAGATATACAAACTGTTGTGGTTAGTTAGTTCGTTGTGATGACTGCATGTTAGTTGATGCTTGTCTGCTGGAGCCCAGTACGTCCCTATTGTGTGGTAGCCTCGGTAGGAGAGATCAACCTGTGGGTTGGGTTCCTCATGTGGTAGCCTAGACAATCGAGGTGTATATATATGTGAATGATGCGTCTGTCGCGTGTGGATTATATATATACTGTAGTGACCCGACAAAATCTTCATTGACAGCGCCGTCTACTTAGGTCCCGTTACGTGGTCATAAGTCTTTAAAACAACGTTTGACCGAAAATATGTCGCATTCATTTCAAATTTAAAGATGTTTCAAGTTTACAAAAGTAGTTCAACAACGAGTTACGTTACAACGTTTTAAGTACAAATGAAACCTATGCGACACGATTTAAAGTAAAGTCAAAAGACACTCCATGTATGCATGTATAATCGACATCCAAGCAAGTATCAAAATAGAATGCGGAAGCATGTAATCACTTAGCTTTCAAGGACCTGAGAAAAACATATAGAAAACTGTCAACGAAAATGTTGGTGAATGCATAGGTGTTGTAATAAACGTTGTTTTTGAACCACAAGATTTAATATAGTTGATTTTCCAAATCGTTTGCATTCCAAAAGTACGTTCGCGAGCACCCAATTATCAACACTTTACTGTTTGGTACCCTGTTACGTAGTGTTAGAACATACACTAAAATCGAAAATATATTTTATCCCTGACGGTAGCAAACCGTCTGAATGAGGGCACGTCTAGCCCGCATGGATCCACACAACATAAGTTCACGCTCATACTTACACCCTGCAAGTGTCACTAATGATAATTGAATTGAGGATTTTTGTTCAAACTCGCGGTGGAATGTTTGTTTTCATACTTGTGTTCAAAGCATAAAAGTAAGTAGTACAAGATGTAACAAAGTATATGTTTCTCAGCCCACGATTTAAACGTATAAAAGTTGTTGAAAAGGTGGGAATATGATCTCATCTTGAGTGGACGAGTAATAAAGTACTTCACAATTAAACGTGTGTAAGGACAATTGCTAGTCTTGACGTAAACAAGTAGGTTGTATCAATAAAGATAAACACGGTTGGTCAAAGTTGTTCAATTAGTCCTATGGCTCGTTACGACTCGATTAATATAGCATGTAAATTAAATTATCAAGTTTCATGCAAGAATCTAGTATGCAAGAAGATTAGAACGGTTTAACCAAGTATTGATTAAGTTTGACAAAAGTGAACTTTGGTCAAGTCAAAGTCAACGAAAAAGTCAACATGTTCGGGTCGGGTCCCGAACTATTTTTCTAAGCTAATTATTCATATATAAGCATGTTAGAACAAGTTACATGTTAATTAGAGGTGCGTAGCATAGTTAGAATTAAACGGTAAACGATCAAACAAAATAGAAAATGTAGTTCATCTGGACGGCGTCCAAAAGGTCCGGACGGCGTCCAAAAGGTCTGGGCGGCATCCAGATGTGAAGGGCTAGACAGTGTCCAAGGGTTTGGACGGCGTCTAGATTAGCTGACATGCTGAATTGTTGGAAATTCCTAAGTGTCGAGCCAAACTTCAAATCAACACAAATCATGAGCCGTAAACATACAAAACACGTATCTTATATCATTGGAAAGGCATTTTGACGAGGAACGCAACTAAGCACTTATCATCAAACAATGACATCATTTACAATAACCGAAATCTCGTCATGTGATCATTAAAAGTTCATTTTCAAAGTTTCAAGTTCGTAAAACGCATTTCATGATTCGGGAAACCAATTTACACATACGATATGCCGTTTCGAAGGTAATTAAACATACAACACAACTAAACACTTACAAATAATGTCTCATAGCATTCAATGCATTAAAAGTTCGTTTTAAAATCTATCAAACCCTAGTCAAGAATCACAAAATCATTAATCATGTTAATGTAAGGTTTTCATGTCATCCAACATACCAAATCGAAGCATATGAAGCTAGTAACACAATTAACACGTGAACTTTAACATCTAATAATATTTAAGCAACCAAATCTCAAAATCAAACACACTCATTTCAAGTTTAAGCTAGTTACTTCAAAATGACAAGAACAAGCATATAAATCACATATTCATGTTAGACTTGAGCCATAGACACTAATTAACACACTTTTAAGTTTAAAAGATCTAGAACAAGAAATTTAGTGTTTTTAGAAAGTTACCCAAATGAGATGAAATTTGTATCAAAACGTAGAGGATGAAGAGAGGATCACGAATATGTAGTCGGATTTGTTGTGAGCTTCCAAGATCCGAATTAGATGATGAATGAGTGATTTGGTGAGTTGAGAGCAAAAAGAGAAGTAAGAAAAAGAGAAGGAGGAGATTGAATGAATGAGTGGTGGTGGTGAAGTGGTTGACTAGTTGACCTAGTCACCACTTTGGCCACTAGTTACAATTAGTCCCTCAAGTTTGTAGTCGGGTGCGCGAATTTGCCGAACGAATATTTTAAATATGCGAGAGTAAACGGGAGATGTTATAATTCAATAACAAAAATATTGAGAACGTTAGCTAACGGAGGATACGAATCTAGATACGAAAGATATTATTAAAATAAAAAGACGGGCGTTAAAATAATTTAACGGGAAAAAAATACGGGATGTTACATATACATATGAAGGTTGAGGAAGTTCTGGTAAGCCCCAGTCCGATCAGCTGGTGGTTAATGGTTTGGCCGAGCCGCCAGAGTCTCTGTAGACGGCACTTGGGTGATGTTTGTGTGTTAGCTTTTGTGACATGATTAGTATGACGGTTCCTGTATACTATTGCCTGTAGTTAGTCATACTCACTTAGCTTCGTGCTAATTCCCCTCCATCTCCTCCCTTCAGGTTGTTAGCTTTTATAAATGATGCATTTTGGGGAGAAGACGGGCATGGTGATGTTATGTTTGACTATGAAGAAACTCTGATGTGTTTTTTCGTTAAAACTAAATTTTGGTTGTAATGTCACATGACACTAGAATTATTGTTTAATATTAGCCGTCATTTGATTTGGATATGTAATTAAATATGTTTATGTTATGGTAATGGTTAAATTAATACTAATGCTTCCGCCACATTAAAAAAAACAAATAAAAAAAATTTAGCAGTGTCACACTTACCACCCCCAAACTAGCGGTCAAGTTGAGAATAGTAATCGGGCCTTAAAAAGAATTTTGGAGAAGACTGTTAGTAATAACCCCAAGATTTGGTCAACCAAACTAGATGAAGCATTGTGGGCATTTAGAACCGCTTACAAGACACCCATAGGTACTACACCTTTTCGTCTAGTGTATGGAAAGGCATGTCATATTCCGGTCGTAGTTGAACACAAGACATTTTGGGCAATTAAGGAGATAAACCTAGACCTAGAAAAAGCTAAGGAAAAATGGGTGACACAATTTCATGAATTAGAGGAGCTTAGGTTAGAGGCATATGACAACTCTTTAGTATACAAAGAGAAAACTAAGCGTTGGCACGATGCTCGACTCAAGGGTCCCAAAGAATTTAATCCCAACGATAAGATCTTAGTTTACAACTCCCGCTTTAAGTTTTCACCCGATAAGTTGAAATCTAGATGGACGGGTCCATATATTGTTAAGAAATCTTATCCTACGGGTTATGTGGAGTTATATAGGAATGGGAACACTTTTAAGGTTAACGGTCATAGATTGAAGGTTTATAGAGATGACATCAATGCTATTGAGCTTGATGACATCAAACTCTACCCAAAATGACGCCTTTGCGCTAAAACGGGTCAAGTGATAGACCGTGATCAAAACAATCATGTTTGTGTATAATTGTGCATTTAGGATTGCATTTCATTTAGACTTGTATGATATTATGTTTTTTTTTATAGTTTGCATTTGCATATAGTTGCATTTCATGCATTTGGGTAAATTCGAAAAACGTCAAAAATAGCTTTTGAATGAGTTGAAATGAATTTTGAAACTGCAAAACTGCTTCAGGTACAAAAGCGACGCTTTTGTCCAAGGAACGGCGCTTTTGGTCTTCCAAGAGCGACGCTTCTGCTTCAATAGCGACGCTTTAACCTGTGATTTTGGACCAAAAATGGACAGTAGCCAAGAACGGCGCTTATCTTACGAAAAGCGGTGCTTTTGTTTTCACAAGAGCGACGTTCTAGTTTGAAAAGTAGCGCTTTTGGTACTGCAGGAACGACGCTTTTACTTCAGGAGCGGCGCTCCTGTACCTGGGCTGTCAACTTTTAAATAGGACTCAAACACTTCATTTTCTCCACCCACTTCATTTTCTCTCTCATAGTGCGACTACATCTCAGCTACTTTGGCCCCCTGCATCAAATTAACATCTTTTGTGGAGATTTCTTGCATTTTAATCATCAACTAACATGAGTAAAGTAAGATTCATGCTTCATTATCACTTTTCTTCAATTAATTGCATGTTTCTTTCTATGTTCTTGTTTCTTCTCATTTCTAGATCTACAAGAAATTGATGATGTTTATGCTAAATTGGTGATGAATCCTTGTTATTATAATGATTCCTAACATGATTTGCATGCTTAATTTTGAAAATTTACACTTTGAATATAGCCGCAGTACAGGCCGCAATGCAAAATAACAACAATAACTCTGGTTCTAGCAATGCAAAATAACAACAATAACTCTGGTTCTAGCAGTGGAACTAATTCCACAAGAAATCGTGTAGGATGCTCCTACAAAGAATTCACTGCCTGTAAACCTTTGGAATTTGATGGAACTGAGGGTTCAATCAGATTAAAACGGTGGAGTGAAAAGGTTGAATCGGTGTTTGCCATAAGTAAATGTACTGAAGAAGATAAAGTAAAGTACGCTACGGATACCTTCACAGGTACTGCGTTAACATGGTGGAACACCTATCTCGAGCAGGTGGGACAAGATGCTGCTTACGCATTACCATGGTCATCATTCAAGCACCTGATGAACGAGCAGTACCGTCCCAGAAACGAGATCAATAAGCTCAAGGCAGATCTTAGAGGATTATGAACGCAAGGTTTAGACATTACCACGTACGAACGACAATTCACAGAGTTGTGCCTATTGTGTCCAGGAACGTTCGAAGATGAAGAAGAGAAAATCGACACATTTGTAAAAGGGTTACTGGAAAGGATTCAAGAAGATGTGAGTTCACACAAGCCCGCCTCTATACAAAAGGCAAGTCGAATGGCTCACAAAATCATAAATCAGATTGAGGGAAGGATTAAAGAACAGGCGGCCGAAGAAGCCAACACGAAACAAGTCAAGAGAAAGTGGGAGGAAAAAAATGACAAGGGTCACCAATACAACAACAACAACAATTACAACCACAATCGCAACAACTATCCCAACAACCGCAACAACAACCGTCCCAACAACAAACACAACCGTCCCAACAACAACAATAATGACAACATGAGGCAGAAAACCAGGTGCTTAAGGTGTGAGAAATACCATCAGGATAATTACTGTAGAGAGTTATGCACAAAATACAAAAGAACGTGTCACAGTGCTGCAAAGTGTGGAATCTGTGGACCGAAGATTAAAAGGAGTAAAGGAACAAATAATGTCGAAACATTTAATGCCGCCATTACTTTTTTTGGGTGCGGAAAGAAGGGCCATTACAAAACTGCATGCCTGGACAAAGTAAATAATATTGGCCAAAATCGTGGAAGAGTCTTCAACATTAATGCGGTTGAAGCGCAGGAAGACCCGGAGCTTGTTACGGGTACGTTTCTTATTGACGATAAACCTGCTTATGTTTTATTTGATTCGGGTGCGGATAGAAGATATATGAGTAAAGATTTTTGTGCTAAATTAAGTTGCCCATTAACGCCATTGGAGAATAAGTTTTTACTCGAATTAGCAAACGGTAAATTAATTACAGCAGATAAAATATGTCAGAATCGAGAAATTAAACTGGTTAGCGAAAAGTTTAAGATTGACTTGATACCAGTAGAGTTAGGGAGTTTTGATGTGATAATTGGCATGGACTGGTTGAAAAAGGAGAGGGCAGAGATCGTATTTTACAAAAATATAATTCGCATTGTACGAGAAGAAGGAAAACCCTTAATGGTGTACAGAGAAAAGAGCAACGCGAAGCTACATCTTATTAGTAATTTGAAGGTGCAAAAGCTAATAAGAAAAGGTTGCTGTACTGTTCTAGCACACGTCGAGAAAGTACAAACTGAAGAAAAGAGCATCAATGATGTTCCCGTCGCAAAAGAATTTCCCGATGTATTTCCGAAAGAATTACCGGGACTACCTCCACACCGATCCATTAAATTTCAAATAGATCTTGTACCAGGAGCTGCACCAATAGCTCGTGCTCCATACAGACTCGCACCCAGTGAAATGAAGGAACTTCAAAGCCAATTACAAGAACTTTCAGAGCGTAGTTTTATACGACCAAGTACATCACCATGGGGAGCTCCTGTTTTGTTTGTCAAAAAGAAGGATGGTACATTCAGGTTGTGTATCGACTACTGAGAGTTGAACAAACTTACCATCAAGAACCGTTACCCATTACTGAGAATCAACGACTTATTCGATCAACTACAAGGCTCATCGGTTTATTCAAAGATTGATTTACATTCCGGGTATCATCAAATGCGGGTGAAGGAGGATGATATTCCAAAGACTGCTTTCAGAATGCATTACGATCATTACGAGTTTATGGTTATGCCGTTTGGATTGACTAACGCACCAGCTGTGTTCATGGACATCATGAACCTAGTGTGTGGACCATACATTGACAAGTTTGTCATTGTTTGCATCGATGACATACTTATTTACTCAAAGAATGATCAAGAGCACGAAGAACATTTGAGAAAAGTGCTAGAGTTGTTGAGGAAAGAAAAACAGTACGCTAAGTTTTCAAAGTGTGCATTTTGGTTGGAAGAAGTTCAATTCCTCGGTCACATAGTGAACAAAGAAGGTATTTAGGTGGATCCGGCAAAGATTGAAACCGTTGAAAAATGGGAAACCTCGAAAACTCCAAAACATATACGCCAATTTTTAGGACTGGCTGGTTACTACAGAAGATTCATCCAAGATTTCTCCAAAATAGCAAAACCCTTGACTGCATTAACGCATAAAGGGAAGAAATTTGAATGAAAGGATGAGCAGGAGGAAGCGTTTCAATTGTTGAAGAAAAAGTTAACTACGGCACCTATATTGTCATTGTCTGAAGGGAATGATGATTTTGTGATATATTGTGACGCCTCAAAACAAGGTCTCGGTTGTATATTAATGCAACGAACGAAGATAATTGCTTATGCATCTAGACAATTGAAGATTCACGAGCAGAATTATACGACACATGATTTGGAATTAGGCGCTGTGGTTTTTGCATTAAAGACTTGGAGGCACTACTTATATGGGGTCAAAAGTATTATATATACCGACCATAAAAGTCTCCAACATATATTTAATCAAAAACAACTGAACATGAGGCAGCGTAGGTGGATTGAATTGTTAAATGATTACGATTTTGAGATTCGTTACCACCCGGAAAAGGCGAATGTGGTAGCCGACACTTTGAGTAGAAAGGACAGGGAACCTATGCGGGTAAAAGCTATGAATATAATTATTCGTACTAACCTTACTACTCAAATTAAGGAGGCGCAGCAGGGAGTTGTAAAAGAAGAAAAGTTGAAGAATGAAATACCCAAAGGATCGGAGAAACATCTTAATAATCGAGAAGACGGAACCCAGTATAAGGCTGAAAGAATTTGGGTACCAAAGTTTGGAAATGTGAGAGAAATGGTACTTAAGGAAGCACATAAAACTAGATACTCAATACATCCCGGAGCGGGAAAGATGTACAAAGATCTCAAGAAACACTTTTGGTTGCCGGGTATGAAAGCCGAAATTACTAGATATGTTGGAGAATGTTTGACGTGTTCTAAGGTCAAAGCTGAACATCAGAAACCATCAGGTCTACTTCAACAACCCGAAATCCCAAAATGGAAATGGGAAAACATTATCATGGATTTTATTACTAAATTGCCAAGGACTGCAAGTGGTTATGATACTATTTGGGTAGTAGTTGATCGTCTCACCAAGTCAGCACACTTTCTGCCAATGAGAGAAGATGATAAAATGGAGAAGGTGGCGCGATTATACTTGAAGGAAGTTGTCTCCAGACATGGAATACCAGTCTCTATCATCTCTGATAGGGATGGCAGATTTGTTTCAAGGTTTTGGCAGACATTACAACAAGCAGTGGGAACTCGTCTAGACATGAGTACTGCCTATCACCCACAAACTGATGGGCAAAGTGAAAGGGCGTTACAAACCCTTGTAGACATGCTACGAGCATGTGTTATTAATTTTGGAAACAGTTGGGATCGACATCTACCGTTAGCAGAATTTTCCTACAATAACAGTTAGCATTCGAGTATTGAGATGGCGCTTTTTGAGGCACTTTATGGTAGAAAGTGCAGGTCTCCGATTTATTGGAGTGAAGTTGGAGATAGACAAATTACGGGTCCAGAGATAATCCAAGAAACTACAGAGAAAATCATTCAAATTCAACAACGGTTGAAAACTGCCCAAAGTCGACAAAAGAGCTACGCAGACATCAAGAGAAAAGATATAGAATTTGAGATTGGAGAGATGGTCATGCTTAAGGTTTCACCTTGGAAAGGCGTTGTTCGATTTGGTAAACGGGGGAAACTAAATCCAAGGTACATTGGGCCATTTAAGATTATAGATCGTGTCGGACCAGTAGCTTACCGACTTGACTTACCTCAACAACTCGCCGGGGTACATAATACTTTTCATGTCTCGAATCTGAAGAAATTTTTTTCTAAAGAAGATCTCACTATTCCATTAGACGAAATCCAAATCAATGAAAAACTTCAATTCATCGAAGAACCCGTCGAAATAATGGATCGTGAGGTTAAAAGACTTAAGCAAAACAAGATACCAATTGTCAAGGTTCGATGGAATGCTCGTAGAGGACCCGAGTTCACCTGGGAACGTGAAGATCAGATGAAGAAGAAATACCCGCACTTATTTCTAGAAGATACGTCAACACCTTCAACTGCTAAAAACTTCGGGACGAAATTTATTTAATGGGTAGGTACTGTAGTGACCCGAACTTTTCCATGATTATATATACTAAATAAAAATTATATTTGCATGATTAAATGTTTCCAACATGTTAAGCAATCAAACTTGTTAAGACTTGATTAATTGAAATAGGTTTTATATAGACAATTGACCACCCAAGTTAACCGGCGATTCACGAACGTTAAAACTTGTAAAAATTATATGATGATATATATGGATATATATATAGTTAACATGATATTATGATAAGTAAGTATCTCACTAGGTATATTAAAAATAAGTTATATACATAAAAATAAGACTACTAAGTTAAGAAACTCGAAACGATATATATAACGATTATCGTTATAACAACGTCTTACTAAATACATATGTATCATATTAAGATATTGTTACACTATATTTAACATGATAAAATGATAATTAAATATATTATTAAGTATGTTAACAATGAACTACATATGTAAAACAAGAATACTAACTTAAGAATTTTGAAACGAGACATATATTTTACGATTATCGTTGTAACAACATTTTAATGTATATATATCACATTAAGATATATTCATACATCATAATATCATGATAATGTAATAATTTAACATCTCATTAGATATAATAAACATTGGGTTAACAACATTAAATGAGATCGGTAACTTAAAGGTTTCAAAACAACACTTACATGTAACGACTAACGATAACTTAACGACTCCGTTAAAATGTATATACATGTAGTATTTGAATATGTATTCATACACTTTTGAAAGACTTCAATACATATATCAAATTACTTCTATTTATCAAAGTTGGTCACAATTACATTCTTATCCGTTTTCATCAACAATTTTACTCATATCCATCCGTATTCGTACTCGTACAATACACAGCTTCTAGATGTATTTACTATTGGTATATACACATCAAATCACCTCATTAGCAGCCCTAGAATCAGCCATTTAACATGTGGGAAACACCTTTAAACAACTCTTAACTTCTTATGCCAATTATTAAGCTAGATTACAAACTAAATTTTGTATATATCCCTCCCCCATTTCACGTGAACTTTCACACTCTCATAACCATTTCATTTCAATTTTGATTATCTCTAATCTCTCTATAATCTACTACTCATTCAAGAACACAAAAACCTCCATCAATTCAGCAAGTTTTGATCATCTAAACTAAGCTATAAACATCATAACAAAGCTTGATCAAGAACACATCAAGAACACTTCCAAGTTTGCTAGCTTAGTTCCAATCTTGCTAATCCATTTTGAGTGATCATCCAACCTCAAGAAATCCTTGTTATTTACAGTAAGATATCATTCTAATCTAAGGTAATACTCATATTCAAACTTTGATTCGATTTCTATAACTATAACTATCTTAATTCAAGTGATGATCTTACTTGAACTTGTTTTCGTGTCATGATTCTATTTCAAGAACTTTCAAGCCATCCAAGATCCTTTGAAGCTAGATCAATTTTTGTCACTTCTAGTAGGTTTACCTATTAAACTTGAGGTAGTAATAATTTTCATAACATCATTTGATTCATATATACAAAACTATCTTATTCGAAGTTTATAACATGTAACCACTAGAACATAGTTTAGTTAATTCTAAACTTGTTCGCAAACAAAGTTAATCCTTCTAACTTGACTTTTAAAATCAACTAAACACATGTTCTATATCTATATGATATGCTAACTTAATGATTTAAAACCTGGAAACACGATGAACACCGTAAAACCAGACATACGCCGTCATAGTAAAACCGGTGGCTGTTTTGGGTTAGATAATTAAAAACTATGATAAACTTTGATTTAAAATTTGTTCTTCTGGGAAAATGATTTCCATTATGAACATGAAACTATATCCAAAAATCATAGTTAAACTCAAAGTGGAAGTATGTTTTCCAAAACAGTCATCAAGACGTCGTTCTTTCGACTGAAATGACTACCTCTTACAATATTGACTTGTAACCTGTATTTTCAACTATAAACTTATAATTTTTATATTTAGTTTCATAAATTTCAGGTCATTATGAAACCATAGCAACTTGAATCACTCAAAACGGATTTAAAACGAAGAAGTTATGGGCAAAACAAGATTGAATAATTTTGCTTGTTGTAGCTACGTGAAATTTGTAACAAATCTATACAAATCATAACTTAACTAACTTACATTGTATTATACATGTATTCTAACATATATTATGTAATCTTGGGATACCATAGACACGTATACAATGTTTTGACATATCATATCGACCCATCTATATATATTATTTGGAAACAACCATAGACACTCTATATGCAGTAATGCTTGAGTTAGCTATACAGGGTTGAGGTTAACTCCAAAATAATATATATACTTTGAGTTGTGATCTAGCAAGAGACTTGTATACACTGGGTCGTGGAGTGATTCGAGATAATATATATTGATTTATTTCTGTACATCTAACTGTGGACAACTAGTTGTAGATTACTAACGTTGGACTGCTAACTTAACAAACTTAAATCGTTAAAACATAATAAAACATATTGTAAATATATTTCAATCATACTTTAATATATATGTATATATTTGTTATAGGTTCGTGAATCGACCCTTGGCCAAGTCTTATTTCTGACGAAGGAAAAATCTGTGAAAGTGAGTTATAGTCCCACTTTTAAAATCTAATATTTTTGGGATGAGAATACATGCAGTTTTATAAATGTTTTACAAAATAGACACAAGTACTTGAAACTATATTCTATGATCAAATCATTATACCGGATATCACTCTTTCAGCTTGGTAGCCTAAGAATTTGGGAACAGACCCCCAAATTGACGCGAATCCTGAAGATAGATCTATGGGCCTAACGAACCCCATCCATGTTATAGATGCTTTAGTACTTCGATTTTTATATACAGATGAGTGTGCCTGTATATTGGGGATATTCTAGATGCATTTGTTAATGTCGGTTACCAGGTGTTCATCATATGAATAATTTTTATGCAGATTGCATGTTGTTTATGAGAAATGGAAATATGAAATCTTGTGGTCTATTATTACGATTTGATAAATATATAGGTTAAACCTATAACTCACCAACATTTTTGTTGACGTTTAAAGCATGTTTATTCTCAGGTGATTATTAAGAGCTTCCGCTATTGCATGCTAATTTATGGACAACAGTTGGAGTCAGCATGCTTGTATAATATTGTTTAAAAACTGCATTCGAAGACTTAAATTGATGTGTAATATTATTGTAAACCATTATGTAATAATCGTGTGAAAACGCTATATTTTAGATTATCATTATTTGATAATCATCGTAATATTTTTAAATCTTTATCGATAAAATAAAGGTTATGGTTTGTTTTAAAATCGAATGCAGTCTTTTAAAAACGTCTCATATAGAGGTCAAAATCTCGCAACGAAATCAAATAATATGGAACATTTATAATCGATATGAACGGGACATTTCAAAGCCAAATCCTGATAATCTAGTTCCAAGTGCGCTCAAAAGCCCCATACTTAGGTTCATCTAAAGGTTCATCGGTCACTCGGTCTTTCACCTAACGGTGGACGTTGATAAGATGAAAATGTTTGATATTTGGTTGATTCAGGCTATCCATAAGAAGAAGCACATTCACATTCCCAACCTTATCGCAAGTTATCTATTCGATGCAAGTGGTGAGAAATCGGGATTCCCAAGTGTTGGTGGTCATTACGTGACCCGCATCGCAAAGTTCCTAAAGGTGAATCTCAATGAATCGGAGGAGGTACCCATGGAGCGGTTGGGCTATCAAGAGTGCATTCGAAGGGGCATGTAGATGTCAAGCCGATACTCAAGGGAATTTAGTAATAAATTTTCATCATGGTTTGTGAACAATCTATCTTTTGAATTGGCATGTAACTTAACTAAATTTGATGCTTGTGTGTGTGAAACCTTAAATGGTCAATTAGGTGTGGGGTAGTAGACTCATATTGCTACTCTCACACATGAACATATTTATGATTGTTATAATTTAACATGGGCGTGTGTTAGATTTGTTTGTATGTTTTTGCTTGTTTTGGTTCTAAGTGGCAGGATACACCTTATTGATGATTGATCCAAGCCTGGCATTACGTTCAGGCATCAAGCTCATCGACTTACATTCCTTTGGTGATTAAGTTTCTCGAATGGTAACAACAAAGATCGTTTGATCTTTTTCCGGTTTTAATTTCTTTCTCTCATCTTTTCTATTTCAAAATGTCCCTCATTTTCACTTATTCTATCGCTTTAATGCAATGAAGGCATTGCATATGCTAAATGTAGGGGGGAGAGTTAAAATTTTGGGCCATTTTTAATCTTTTTTGGGTAAACTAGTCACATATACTCTCTAAAGATTAAAACTTGCATTGTCGAAGAACAAGTTTTTAACCATTACACTAATTCATATCATAAATACTAAAATGGATGAAACTTGTAAAATTTTCAAACTTTTTGGGAAAAGTAAAGTCTCTTCCTTGATTTTCAAAAACTTAAGGAAGTAAAGTCTTCCTTTGTTTCATTCTTGTGATTCACCAAGTGAAAGTAAAGTCTTTCACTTTTCTTATGATTTTGCGCGAAAATGATAAAATTTTGAGAAAAATCAAATTTATGCTTGAAAGTTAAAGTCTTTCATGCATGTGCACCAAAACCAAGTGTTTAAAGCTTTATGCTTTAACACTTCCGGATGAATCGAGTCCATCCATTTTAGGGAGTCAAGTCTCCTGAATTTTGTTCTACTTGGTGTGGGAGACTTCCTAATCCACACCATTTCATATTGACATTGGTTGTCTCATCATTTCACGATGTTTCAACTGATGTATCATACCGTGGGAAGAGGAGCTTTGCGCTTCACAAAATACTATCCTTTTTAGGAGCAATGGCTTCGTACTAGTGTTGCTAGACAACACAACCCATAGCCAAAAGCTATGGAACCCTTGCGCTTGCAATTAACAGAAAGGTAGTAACTACTTCCTACCTTTTCTAAAAATAAGCATAAAAGCTTGTTATATGAGAAGTAAATAAGCATCATCTCGTTTTGGAAGTAAAGTCTTCCAAGTTATGTTTGTTCCAAGCTTGGGAGTAAAGTCTCCCAAGTTAAGCTCGGTTGTTGAAAGGAAGTTAAAGTATTCCTAGTGCTTCAAAATTTGGAATTGGCGGACTCTCTTATTTAGCCAAGAGGGCCCTAATTCCACGAACCTCTGTCAATGCTTTCACCCTACTATGAGAGAAATCATAGAGTTGTGATAGAAAGCTTGATGAGTGTCGGTTACCCCGTGCTCGGGTAACCAAATAAAGGTGGGGTACCCAGTCCCTTACCTTTGGCACACCCACCTTAACCCTATACTTGGAATTGACGATTATTAATTGGAATTGACGATATGTATTTGGAATTGACGATCATTCTTGGAATTGACGAAAAATAGGTGTTTTGGGGGCATGGAGGTGGAAGAGGTATAGCCATTGCGGGTTAATGAGGTGAGCATTCTTTTTGGAAGCGTATTCTTTACACGATGCATTTCATGATTAGTGTTGATGTGTGCAATTTTCATGGTCCTTGTTCATTTCGGGGTGCATTTTACATACTTTGGGCACACTTTGAGTTTGTTTGAGTAGACTTGTATTTGATATGATCGATTTGTTTGATGAGTTTATGGCTATCCCATGAATCCTACATATTTGGTCAAGGTCAAGGAGGTCAAGTTTGAGTTTGCAATGATTTGATACTATTGTGATTGGTGTTTGATGACCTTCTCGTAGATGAAGTTGACTTTGACCGGGGGCATGATTGGTTCGGGTAGACTTAGGCTTGAATTATGTTTATGTTAGCGTTTGAGGCTTGAAGATTTGAAGATACTAGTGGGAGCTTGAGTTAAGCTAGTGTTAGTAGAAAGAAGAGGGTGATTGTGCTTGGTCCTAGCAAGTGCAAGTTTTTGGAAAATGCTATTAACGCCTAGTGCATATTCATGAAAGGTATCATTTTAAGCTTAACCTTCTTGCGCTTTGGAAATGTTCACTTATTTGTCTCTATCTCCAAAGCTTTTTTGTCGATTGTTTTCTTGAGGACAAACAAAGGTTCAAATGTAGGGGGTTTGATATTGCTCCATATATGTGACGACCCGAAAATTTCCGACCAAATTTAAACTTGATCTTTATATGAATTCGACACGATAAGCAAAGTCTGTAATGTTGATTCACAAAATTTTTAAACAGTTTACATGAATTCATGTAACCTCAGACTATTCCCGACGATTCACGAACAATTAATTGTAAATATATATGTGTGTATATATATATATATATATATATATATATATATATATACATATAATAATTTCAAATATAATTTGAAGTATTATATGTTATTGTTATTAATAAAATAAAAATAGGATATTATAATAATTATTATTTAAAATATATTTATATATATAAATAAGGTATATTAAAAATAAATATTAAATGATTGTAATACTCGCTTGATGTTTCGATCAATATTAAACAAGTTAATAACGAACTTATGCGATTTTAAAATAAACGGTGATCCGAAAATGAGTTATATAAATTATAGGCTTAATAAAAGTATATTTAGGAGCTATTTGGAAAATGTTAGAACTTTTTATAATTTTACCTGGGATCGAGCGTGGACAGTGAAATTAATTTATATTTAATAATTTTAAACAATTAATGATCGTTTTTATAAAATAATAAGTAGAATAAATAAAGATGTTTAATATAAAAAAAATGTGGGATTTTTCTGTGTAATTCAATCCATTATCAACCGAGCACGAATTTCAATCCGTAAATGAAATAGTAAACGACGGCTAACTTAATCACACGTTTTATTTTTAAATTATATTATAATTATTATTATATTATTATTATTCGCAATCGGCTTCATGTGTTTACTTTCCTTAATTAACGGAGAGAGTACTATATTCTTCTTTATCTAATACTTTAATTATATAACTACATATATACAAATATATACAGATACATATGTGTGAGAAAGGGATACAAATATCTAAAACCCCTTTTCATCTTTTTCTCTCTTTCTTCTGATCGATGAACACACTCCCGCCAACATCCTTGATACTTGTTTCCTGTCAACCAAGAACCAGCCACCTTCATTGAAAAAACACCTACAACTCCTGTTCAAGGTAAATATACACTCGGATAAATTCACCATCGACCACCCATATCATCACCATGGTTTATGCTACTGTTACTTCCGGTTCTTACTTCTATAACCATCACAATACCACCACTTTTACTTAATCGATACCTGCTTGAGATGGTTTTCTGTTTCAGTCCAAAGAAACAACTCAACACCATTATTATTCTCACTTCGACCACCATTTGCAGTTTCTACGACTGCTTCTTTGTTTTCTGTTTCTTCTGATCAACCACTGCCAACTTGGACTATTATTCGAACAAGATTAATGTAACAAAAGGTTGATGTGGTTCTCTAAATTCTGTTACTACTAGTTTCTAGTTCAATTGACACCCAAAACTACAAAAAAACCACTATCTCTATCTAACTATATCTCTCTCCTAATCTTAAAACCCACCTGCATATTCTTCAGTTCAGTTCCAGACCCCACCCCAGCTGCAACCATCCTGCTCATCATCATCGTTACATATATGCTGTTATTTCTTTCTCCTTCTGGTTCTGTTTACACAAAAACCACCGTCGACAACCCAAAACAAAAACCCTCCAACTGTTAGCTACTGCTACTCGTATTCTATTTTCAATTTCTGAACAATGATGATGAGAAGAATAAAATAATTACGTGTAATTCGATAATGAAACAATAAAGTAATTAGGATGGATGGTGAGCTGTAAAGAAAATAATACTTGTGATTTATTTAATCACTTGGAATATTATCTTACAGATGTCGGTAACATGTCTATTATAATTAGGATTATGGAAAATGACATGGGGATGATGAGAAGATGACAGTTATAATCCTCTCATATGTTTAATCTTTTCCTGATTCTAAGCCACATAACCAATTTGATCCGTATTATTTGAAGTTATGTTGGGCTTCCAGAAGTATAAATAGGTTATCGACTAAATGGGCTTCTTAAAATCTATTTGGGCTGCTCGATGTACAAACCCACGACTGCATATTGCCATCTATTTTAGCTCTCTTCTGTTTTATTTATAAATGAAATGGACGAAGGATAGGGAATACAATGGTGTTTCGTTAATAATGTTATTAATATGATGATGAAACTAGGATTGATAATGGATAATGATGATAGTTTCGCGATCATTAATATGATGTTATGTCCATGATAATGATGTACCGTATAAAGACGATGATGATAAAAATTCCATGATGTTTCATGGATGATAATGATTCATGATATGGATTAAAAATGATGATGATGTTATTCGATGTTGAGTAGATTAGGATGATAGATAGTGATATAGATGATGATTGTACGAATGTTATATGACGACATGAATTGATGAAGAAGAAGATGAAATCAGGAAACTAGATAAAACGATTTAAAATCCCAGTTAATACAGAAATAAACGAATGGTCCAATGGTTAGAGGTTTGCGTATTGAGCGAGAGGTCGCGGGTTCGAGTCTGGTCTGTGGCATATTCTTTTTGGAAAAGCTTTTAAAGGTAGAACACTAATTATTTTTATTACTACTACTACTGTTATTATTATTATTATTATTATTATTATTATTATTATTATTATTATTATTATTATTATTATTATTATTATTACAATTATTATTATTATTATTAACATCATTGATATTATTGTTGTTATCATTATTGTTAAAAAATATCCTTTCTATAAATATCATTTAGTAAAAGTATTATTATTATTATTATTATTATTATTATTATTATTATTATTATTATTATTATTATTATTATTATTATTATTATTATAATAATAATTATTATTATTATTATTATTATTATTATTATTAATATTATTATTATTATTATTATTATTATTAATATTATTATTGTTATTATTTTTATTATTATTATTATTATTATTATTATTATTATTATTGTTATTGTTATTGTTATTATCATTAGTATTATAACTATTATTATTATTATTACTAATACAAGTATTAAGTATTATTATCTTTATTATCATTATTATTATTATTATTATAAGTATTATTATTATTAACATTATTATTATCATTATTAGTATTGTTATTATTAAAAATTATTATTTCTACAACTATATTAATACTTTTATTATCATTTTTACTAATAGTATCATTATTATTATTTTAACAACTAAAATATTATTAAAAGAATCATTTTTAGTAAGAATATCATTATTATTTTTATTATTATCATAAGTAGTAGTATTATTATCATTATAAGCAAATACAACTTTTATTACTATTATTGATATTATGTTACCAAATAAATAATTTGTATATGAAAATATACTTTTATTAATATTACATATAAGTATGTATTGTTCATATTAACATTTTTATATCAATATTCATATATAACAAATTAGGTATTTTTGGTATAATACTAATCATACATAGATATTAATATAACTATATAAATATTATTCATTTTAAATATATACACAAATTAAATATATAAAATATATAAATTAAGATAGAATATATCAATTTGTGCGATTACGATTATATGTGTTAATAAATATATAAATGATATAGGTTCGTGAATCTGAGGCCAACCTTGCATTGTTCAGTTTCGTCGTATGCATATTTTTAATACAAAATATCGTATTGTGAGTTTCATTTGCTCCCTTTTTAAATGCTTTTGCAATATATATTTTTGGGACTGAGAATACATGCTCTGTTTTATAAATGTTGACGAAATAGACACAAGTACTCGAAAATTACATTCTATGGTTGGATTATCGAAATCGAATATCGCCCTTCAAGTCTAGTAACATAAGAATTATGGAAATGGCCCCTAATTGACGTGAATCCTAAAGATAGATCTATTGGGTCTAACATGAAATGTCTCGTTCATATCATTTATAAACGTTTCATATTAATTGATTTCGTTGCGAGGTTTTGACCTCTATATGAGACGTTTTTCAAAAACTGCATTCGATTTTTAAAACAACCCATAACCTTTATTTTATCGATAAAGGTTTAAAAATATTACGACGATTATCAAATAATGATAATCTAAAATATAGCATTTTCATACGACCATTTCATAATGGTTTACAATAATATTACACATCAACTTAAGTCTTCGAATGCAGTTTTAAAACAGTATTATACAAGCATGCAGACTCCAATCTTGTCTTTATTTAGCATGCAACAGCGGAAGCTCTTAATAATCACCTGAGAATAAACATGCTTTAAACGTCAACAAAAAATGTTGGTGAGTTATAGGTTTAACCTATATATTTATCAAATCGTAATAATAGACCACAAGATTTCATATTTCCATTTCTCATAAACAACATGCATGCATATAGCAATCTGCATAAAAATCATTCATATGATGAACACCTGGTAATCGACCTTAACAGGATGCATATAGAATATCCCCATCATTCCGGGACTCTCATCGGACATGATAAATCGAAGTACTAAAGCATCCGTAACTCGGATGAGGCTTGTTAGGCCAAATAGATATATCTTTAGGATTCGCGTCAATTGGTGGCAATTATCATAAACACCAATTCTTAGGTTACCAAGCTAAAAAGGGCATATTCGGTTCGATAATTCAACATAGAATGTAATTTTGATCACTTGTATCTATTTTGTAAAACATTTATAAAACTGCATGTATTCTCATTCCAAAAATAATAGATTTTAAAAGTGGGACTATAACTCACTTTCACGTATTTTCACTTCGTCAGAAAATAAGACGTGGCCACCGGTTGATTCATGAACCTATAACAAATATATATATATATATATATATATATATATATATATATATATATATATATATATATATATATATATATATATATATATATATATATATCAAAGTATGATCAAAATATAATTATACCATATTTTATTACATTTTAACGATTTAAATTTGTTAAGTTGACAGTCCAACGTTTATAGTCCACAATTAATTGTCCACAGTTAGTAGTACAGAAATAAATCAATATATATTATCTCGAATCAATCCACAACCCAGTGTATACATGTCTCAAACTCAATTACAACTCAAAGTATATATATTATTTTGGAATCAACCTCAACCCTGTATAGCTAACTCGAGCATTACTGCATATAGAGTGTCTATGGTTGTTCCAAATAATATATATAGATGACGTCGATATGATATGTCAAAACATTGTATACGTGTCTATGGTCTATCAAGATTACATAATATATGTTAGAATACATGTATAATACAATATAAGTTAGTTAAGTTATGGTTAGTATAGATTTGTTACAAATTTCACATAGCTACAACAAGCAAAAATATCCAATTTTGTTTTACCCATAACTTCTTCGTTTTAAATCCATTTTGAGTGAATCTAATTGCTATGGTTTCATAATGAACTGAAATTTATGAAACTAAATAGAAAAAGAATAAGTTTATAGTCAAAAATACAAGTTACAAGTCATTTTTGTAAGAGGTAGTCATTTCAGTCGAAAGAGAGACGTCTTGATGACCATTTTGAAAAACATACTTCCACTTTGAGTTTAACCATGATTTTTGTATATAGTTTCATGTTCATAAGAAAAATCATTTTCCCAGAAGGACAACTTTCAAATCAAAGTTTATCATAGTTTTTAATTATCTAACCCAAAACAGCCCCCGGTTTCACTACGACGGTGTATGTCCGGTTTTACGGTGTTCTTCGTGTTTCCAGGTTTTAAATTATTAAGTTAGCATATCATATAGATATAGAACATGTGTTTAGTTGATTTTAAAAGTTAAGTTAGAAGGATTAACTTTGTTTGCGAACAAGTTTAGAATTAACTAAACTATGTTCTAGTAATTACAAGTTTAAATCTTCAAATAAGATAGTCATATATATATAAATCAAATGATGTTATGAACATCATTACTAACTCAATTATAGTAGGTAAACCTACTGAAAGTGATAAGAAATGATCTAGCTTCAAAGGATCTTGGATGGCTTAAAATTTCTTGAAGTAGAATCATGATACGAAAACAAGTTCAAGTAAGATTTTTACTCGAATTAATATAGTTTATAGTTATAGAAATCGAATCAAAGTTTGAATATGAGTATTACCTTGAATTAGAATTATAATCTACTGTAAATAGCATAGGTTTATTGATCTTAGATGATTACTTGGAATGGATTAGAAAGCTTGGAAGTAGACTTGCAAACTTGAAAGTGTTCTTGAAGTTTACTTGAGTAGTTGTTTTGAAAGTTGATCTAGGTTAGGATTTATGAAATAGATTGAGCTAGATTTTGTTGAAGGTGATGAAGAACACTTAGAAAAATGAGAGAAAACTTGAGTGAGAGTAGTTTGATGCATGAAAGTTGATTGAAATGTGTTTATGGTAGGTGAAGATTCACGTGAATGAGCATTAGTCATATAGCCTCCATTAGTTTGTAATTTTGTGAGATATTTCATGCTAGTTGCTAAATGATGGTTCCCACATGTTTAGTTGACTCACAAGGGCTGCTAAGAGCTGATCATTGGAGTGTATATACCAATAGTAAATAGATTTAGAAGCTGTGTATTGTACGAGTACGAATACGGGTGCATACGAGTAGAATTGTTAATGAAAATGAATGAGAATGCAATTGTAAGCATTTTTAAAGTATAAGTACTTTGATATGTGTCTTGAAGTCTTTCAAAAGTGTAATAATACATCTTAATATACTACATGTATATACATTTTAACTGAGTCGTTAAGTCATCGTTAGTCGTTACATGTAAGTGTTGTTTTGAAACCTTTAAGTTAACGATCGCATTTAATGTTGATAACCCATTGTTTACTAAAATGACCCGTTCATATCGATTATAAAAGATTCACAATAGTTGATTTCATCGTGAGATATTTGACCTCTATATGATATATTTTACAAACATTGCATTCGTTTTTAAAAGACAAACTTTCATTTCATCGACAGTTGACAGACATGCATACCATTTCATAATATATCCAAACTATAAATGACCTAATCTATCATTTACTTAATAATAATATTTATTGAACTCTATGACTTGAATGCAACGTCTTTTGAAATATTCCATGAATGACTCCAGGTAATATCTTTAAAATGAGCAAATGCACAGCGGAAGATTTCTTTCATACCTGAGAATAAACATGCTTTAAAGTGTCAACTAAAAGGTTGGTGAGTTCATTAGTTTATCGTAATCAATCATTTCCATAATTTTAATAGACCACAAGATTTCTATTTTCATTTTTCATAAACATCATCTCATATCAGGCATTTCGCACAAACTGCATAGAGATAAAAATCATTCATATGGTAAACACCTGGTAATCGATATTAACAAAACACGTCTAGAATATCCCCATCATTCCGGGACTCTCATCGGACATGATAAAATTGAAGTACTAAAGCATCCGTAACCCGGATGGGGTTTGTTAGGCCCAATAGATCTATCTTTAGGATTCGTGTCAATTAGGTTGTTTGTTCCCTAATTCTTAGATTATCAGACTAAAAAGGGTGATATTCGATTCGATAATCTAACCATAGAATGTAGGTTCGATTACTTGTGTCTATTTCGTAAAAAATTTATAAAAGCAGCTCATGTATTCTCAGTTCCAAAAATATATATTGCAAAAGCATTTAAAAAGGGAGCAAACGAAACTCACGATACAATATTTTGTAGTAAAAATATTCATACGACGATACTGAACAATGCAGGGTTGGCCTTGGATTCATGAACCTATATCATTTGTATATTTGTTAAGACACATATTTGTAATTAAACAAATATATATATAATCATGTTGATCAAGTGTCATTATCTTATACTAACTCATGCTTCAGTTCCCAACACTACTTCAAAATCATTCATATTTTAAAATTGAATTCTTCAGAATTTAGAAACTAAAATAGTTTCCTTTCTGATGTAACACTGATACTGTGAAGAGATAGATGATTTCAGATAAGAATAGTTATGAAAATATCTTCGAAAATATCAAGGATATTTATAATAACAGATGCGATGATATCTTAGAATTTCTAATATCAATGGATGATGATGAAGATTATCCGTAAAAGTGTAGAGTCAGGAGCAAGGTATTCGTTAGTAACTTCAGCAGATACTGGATCATTTGAATTCTTTGAAGGCAGGTTTAGTCTTTGTGATTTGTCCACACCCTCCTTCATGGTTTGCTAAATCCGTTTTTCGGTACTAAACTTCTATTGAGCGTTTCCAACACTCCATTCTTTATCATCATACTTTCGACTATTAAAGTTGTTTACTGTTTTTGCTGCTTCATCAGCACTTTCTAACATTCAGAGAACTGATTCGTAAACTGGGTGATGTTCAGAATTTCAGAATGAAAGATCATAATTCTAAGAGATAAATGTTATATGTATACATATAATTGTTGATATAGAAATGCTGTGAGATTCAAAATACTGATTTCTAATTCCCGGTAATTGGTATGGTATTTCTCGTTATAAGATGTGGATGAGTATATGATAAGGTTTTAATGAGAAATTATAATGGTTCTTCGGAGAGACTTAAGCCAATGAGTAATGAAGTTGCTGGTAAGTTTACTGCTAATGTGGTGGGATATAAACGATTCCCCGATAACGATAACAAAAGGCAAACTTATATATCAAGGTTATAATAATACTTATTCGAATGAATGGTCGATGTTGATTTGTTGGAGCTGTGACAAAATTGGCTAATTTGAAAAGGAATTGCAAAGTTATTTTCGGTAATAACAATGCCAAAGGAGCTAGCACAGATACGTGTTAAACGTTTACTCAGGTTCTGAGTGTTTTTAGGTGCATAACTATATGCATCCATCTTTTCTTCCGTAGATGAAGTGCGGTTGCTTCATCCTCTCGGTTGAGGTGTTTTCAAGAATCGTGAAAGGTTTGAACGCGGATTGTAATCGTCAAGATACAAATGAGGTTTAAGATGAAATCAAGTGGCAAACTTGAAAAAATGTTTAGTTTCATATGTTATAATCAATATTTTAATTCATTTTAATTGTCCAATGTTAGTAGTCCACAGTTAGTAATTCAAAAATTCATATGTAGTTTAATATATAATATTCGAATTAATTAATACATGTCGTGACCCATTGTATACATGTCCCAGACTCGATCACAACTCAAAGTATATATATTATTTAGAATCAACCTCGACCCTTTATATGCTAACTCGAACATTACCGCGATATAGAGTGACTTACGGTTATTCCAAATAATATATATATATATATATATATGAGGTCGATATGATATGTCAAAACATTGTATATGTGTCCTGATTTATACGACAATATTTAAAGTGCGTAAAATAAATAACAGAAATTAAGTGACGATAAATAAAATTGCTAGAATTAAAATTACGATAAATAAATTGCGATAAATAAAATGTAATAAGGAATTAGGAACAGTTAGCTAGGTACAGTTAGCTATGATATTGTTAGTGTGGATTCTTAACAAAATTTCTCATAGTTAATTTGTTTGTTTCTAATAAATTTTATTTTTGTCCAATGTTTTCTTCATTATGCCACTTGTTGGATTCTGATGGGTCAAAATCCAAATATGAAATTGAATGAAAATGGTTATTCTGCGGTGAACGAATATGTATATCTGTGGATGTAAGTAGGATAGTAAATGACCGTTTAATCAGATTTGAAGAATATACAGTGTAACTTGTTAATGTGATTTCTAAATATTCCTCGGGTATTACCTACCCGTTAAAATATTTTCACCATTAACAGTTTGTACAAAAGAATTTTTAATTACAATCATTATGAAAATATACTTCCATATATATTTTCTTCAGATGTAATCATGAATGTAATGAGTTAATATAATATTAATCTCATTTGATTTATCGTTAGAACTAGATTACATAATCTCTAAAACATTAGAGATTACATAATCGCCATGAAGAATGAAGATAATTGATGTAGAACGATACGTAGAATGATGATTATACTCGAGGTACAGAATGAGATGTTGAGGCATGGATTGTTGATGGTATGGGTGCTGTTGCTGGAGGTTCTGTTGATGTCGGTGATGTTACTGAAGCTGGTAACTTTTGCACCATATTCTCCAAAGCTATTACTCGAGCGCGAAGCTCGTTGACTTCTTCTATTACTCCGGGATGGTTGACCGTTTGAACAAGGGAATGAATAAGGTATAGAATTGTAGATATTATGTAATCGTTGCGAGATATCTTGACAATGAGGGTGAAAATGGTGTTTCGGATAGGCTCGCCGGTAAGTGCTTCAGGTTTTTTTCGCCAAGAGGTGAATTTGATTGATGGAAGGGATTGCCTTCTTCTCGTCTCCATTGGTTAAATCGACTACGAACCCATCTTCAATTCATCCAGAATTGATGATGGCTTATTGGTTGATCCATTCCGGTCACACTGCTTTCAGAGCTCGAGTGGAAATCCATATCGGAATGGTTGTCGGAATCTGAGGAGCTTGAACTAATGAAGAGTTCCATTTCGTACGATTGAATAAAGGATTTTTCAATATGAAATGATTTTCGGATGTCAAATAATATTCTAATTACGTAGAATACTTATGTATAGCACAGAAGATCCCGTAGATTACGGAGGAATTTTCGGAATATACTAGAAAAAGTTTAAAGTAATAGATACGCTAAGATATGAATTAGCAGATACGCTAAGATATGAATTTTGTCTATACACTATTCAAACAATCAATGCAGTAAAATGTGTCTAGACTAAGAGTGATAAGCAAGTGATTCCCCAAGAATGATAAGCAGGTAATTTTTGACACAAAATGATAAGCAAAACTTTTGACATGCAGACACGGTCGAAGTCCAGACCCACTAATGCATCTAAACAACTATCAGTTAGACACACTAATGCAAGACCTGGTTTGCTAAGACCACTGCTCTGATACCAACTAAAATGACCCGTTCATATCGATTATAAATGATTCACAATAGTTGATTTCATCGCGAGGTATTTGACCTCTATATGATATATTTTACAAACATTGCTTTCGTTTATAAAAGACAAACTTTCATTTCATCGATAGTTGACAGGCATGCATACCATTTCATAATATATCCAAACTATAAATAACCTAATCTGTCATTTACTTAATAATAATCTTTATTGAACTCTACGACTTGAATGCAACGTCTTTTGAAATATGCCATGAATGACTCCAGGTAATATCTTTAAAATGAGCAAATGCACAGCGAAAGATTTCTTTCATACCTGAGAATAAACATGTTTTAAAGTGTCAACCAAAAGGTTGGTGAGTTCATTAGTTTATCGTAATCAATCATTTCCATAATTTTAATAGACTACAAGATTTCTATTTTCATTTTTCATAAACATCATCTCATATCAGGCATTTCGCACAAACTGCATAGAGATAAAAATCATTCATATGGTGAACACCTGGTAATCGACATTAACAAAACGCTTCTAGAATATCCCCATCATTTCGGGACTCTCATCGAACATGATAAAATCGAAGTAGTAAAGCATCCGTAACCCGGATGGGGTTTGTTAGGCCCAATAGATCTATCTTTAGGATTCGCGTCATTTAGGGTGTCTGTTCCCTAATTCTTAGATTACCAGACTAAAAAGGGTGATATTCGATTCGATAATCCAACCATAGAATGTAGTTTCGATTACTTGTGTCTATTTCGTAAAACATTTATAAAAGCAGCGCATGTATTCTCAGTCCCAAAAATATATATTTCAAAAGCATTTAAAAAGGGAGCAAATGAAACTCACGTTACAATACTTTGTAATAAAAATATTCATACGACGATACTGAACAATGCAGGGTTGGCCTTGGATTCACGAACCTATATCATTTGTATATTTGTTAAGACACATATTTGTAATCAAACAAATATATATATAAGTTTATTAGTTATTTCATTTTTATGTTAATAACTTATATGTTCCAGGTATTCATTTTCTGTTTCTTCTGATCAACCACCGCCAACTGGGTCTATTATTCGAACAAGATTAATGTAACGAAAGGTTGCTGTGGTTCTCCAAATTCTGTTGCTACTGGTTTCTAGTTTAATTGACACCCAAAACTACAACAAAACCACTATCTCTCTCTAACTATATCCCTCTCCTAATCTCAAAACCCACCTGCATATTCTTCAGTTCAGCTCCAGACCCCAACTGAAAGGATCCGTTCATATACATTATAAATGATTCACAATAGTTGATTACATCGTGAGGTATTTGATCTCTAAATGATACATTTTACAAACATTGCATTCATTTTTAAAAAACAAACTTTCATTTCATCGAAAGTTAACAGGCATGCATACCATTTCATATTATATCAAACTATTAATGACTTAATAATAATCTTGTTGAACTCAACAACTCGAATGCAACGTCTTTTGAAATATGCCATGAATGACTTCAAGTAATATCCTTAAAATAAGCTAATGCACAACAGAAGATTTCTTTAATACCTGAGAATAAACATGCTTTAAAGTGTCAACCAAAAGGTTGGTGTGTTCATTAGTTTATCAAAATTAATCATTTCCAACAATATAATAGACCACAAGATACTCATATTTCGAAAACAATCTGTGCAGGTCTGCTCACTGCTGTAAAATCATTCATATGAAGAACACCGGAACCTTTTAAAACAAACTCACCAACGGTAGCTAATGCGTCATGCAATGCAAAAATTTCTCACCGTGGTAGTTAATACAATATAATTTCAATAACGGTAGCTAATGCGTCGTGCAATGCAAAATCATCTCACCGTAAATAATTTTATAATGGTAGCTAATGCATCGTGCAATGCAAAAATTTCTTACCGAGGGTAGCTAAAACGGTAGCTAATGCGTCGTGCAACGCAAAATCATCTCACAGTTACTAACTACTAAATCGAACCATTTCGGTAGCTAATGCGTCGTACGATGCAAAATCATCTCACTGATGGTAGCTAAAATGGTAGCTAATGCGTAGTGCAATGCAAAATCACCTCACCGTTACTAACTACTAAATCGAACCATTTCGGTAGCTAATGCGTCGTGTAATGCAAAATCATCTCACCGATGGTCGATAATACAATCTTTATAGAAATCGAACCTCTGAATCCAAATAATTCTATCATAGAATGTAATTTTAAATACTTGCGTCTATTTCGTCAATCATTTATAAAATAGTTCATGTATTATCAGTTCAAAAATATGTCTCAAAAGCATTTAATAAAACAGTTATAAAAACAGCGCATGTATTCTCAGTCCCAAAAATGTAAAGTGTAAAAGGGGATCAAATGAACTCACAATCCAATATTTTGTAGTAAAAATATTCATACGATGAAACTGAACAATGCAGGGTTGTCCTCGGATTCACAAACCTATATCATTTGTATATTTATTAATATACATAGTTGTAATCGAACAAAATTTATTATATATTAATTTATATATTATATATTTAATTTGTGTATATATTCAAAATAATTAATATTTATTTAGTTATATTAATGTATCCATATTTATATACATAATTGTTTAGTGTTATTTTTAAAATCAATAGTTTGTTATGTGTAAGTATTTATATAAATAATATTATTAGGTTTGATATATATAGTTATGTGAAATATAATTATAATATAGGTAATAAATATATTTTATGTACAAAATATTTATCCGTTTAAAAGATAGTTTTGATAATAATAATGATTTACTAATAATAATAATAATAATAACTTTAATAATAATACTAATAATGACATTGTTAATACTAATGATTAGAATAATAATATTAGAAATCTTATTAATAATGATAATATTAATAATCATATTACTTAATAATAATACTTATATTGATAATAATATTAGTAATAACAATAATAATAATCATAATAATCATAATTGTAACTAAGGTTATGATAGTAATAATAATAATAAATGGTAACTAATACTTATTTTGGTAATAATAATAGTAATAACTAATATTCATAATACTTAATAATAATAATACTAATAACAATACTAATTCTAATACTTCATGATAATAATAATAATAACAATAATGATAAGTGTAATAGTAATAATAATAATAATAATAATAATAATAATAATAATAATAATAATAATAATAATAATAATAATAATAATAATAATAATAATAATAATAATAATATTAATAATAATAATAATAATAATAATAATAATAATAATAATAATAATAATAATAATAATAATAATAATAATAATAATAATAATAATAATAATCATCATCATCATCATCATAATAACAATACAAATAATAATAATAATAATAATAATAATAATAATAATAATAATAATAATAATAATAATAATAATAATAATAATAATAATAATAATAATAATAATAATCATAATAATAATCATAATAATAATCATAATAATAATCATAATAACAATACAAATAATAATAATAATAATACTAATAATAATAAGGAATTGGTAATCATAATAAAAAAATAAGGTATCTACCTCAATGTGTAAGCTTTAAAAAAAAAATATGCCACTGACAGGGTTCGAACCCTCGACCCCTCGCTCACCCAAACAATCCTCTAACCACCCGTCTACTTCTGTTTTTCTGAATAATTCATAACCCGTTTATATTTAAGTCGACATGTTCTGCTATCTTCTTCTTCCCTTACTTCCAAATTAACCAAAGGTCGAATCCCCATTACACACTTCTTAATTTTTGTTTTCAGAAATACTTCATCAAACAGAAACGATCCATAACCAAAGTTTGAATTAATTTAACCAAATAATAAAAAAAAAACTGCTGTAACAGATGATAACTTCGTTTATGAACTAAAAAAATCAAATTCAAATTCTAGGACGTTTTAGCTAATGATTATAACATGAAAAAGAATCTAAATTATCTTTAGAAACTTTCTGAATCATTAATTGATCCAGAAACAACACACATAGTTCGAATTTATTGATGAACATATTAGTTGACTTTTTAAAATCCAAACTTTGACTCGAAAATTAAGGTTCGATATTAAGAATTTAAACTTGAAACTTTACAGATAGTTTAGACATATGATTTCTAACAACCCTACAATTATACATTTTGAATTTTAATTCGAAATTGAGCTGTTGTAAAAATTGTATCAAGAATAGGGGTACGACTGTGTTCTTGATTTTTCTGTTTTAAAAATTAAATCAATTTAGACAAGTGTAAGTGATAATTGATATTGAGGGTGTGTAGTTTCTTGAATGATTCAATAATCTGAGTAATTCGTTTATTTATAACGCCAATTGGTCGACAAAAGGAATCATCAGGTACACAAAAAAAATAAAAAAATTAAAAAGCTGAAAGGGACTCCTAACTGAATCAGATAAATTCAAAACTTGTAATTCGATTGTAATAAAGTTTGGATCCTGTTTGAGAGCTGTAGTCGACATATATTAAAGGAATCAAAATCAGATAAAGTCTGATAACAATTTTTAACAATATTTATATTATTAATTAATTTATATATAATATTAATAATTTATAAATATACATACATTAATAATAATAGAGTTGTTATATCATTAAATAAAATTTTAATACTGTTAATGTTACTAATGATAATTATCATGATAGTAATAATAATAATATAATAATTATAATAATAGTAATTATTATTAATAATAATGATAAATTGTATTATTTTCTAATAATATTTATATTGATAATAATGGTTTTAATGATAATGGTAAATACAAAATAATAATAATAATAATAATAATAATAATAATAATAATAATAATAATAATAATAATAATAATAATAATAATAATAATAATAATAATAAGAAGAATAATAATAATAATTTTAATCAAAATTTTATTACTCATTATAATATAATAATTGATATTAACAATGATAATAATAATAATATCATAACAAAATATACGTATCAACTTCCCTATTTATATATTATTTATAATAATATGATTAATACTGATTTTTAATATTCATATTGATATTATTAATACTAATATTAATAATGGAAGTAATAATAATATTAGTATAACAATTATATGTTTAACTTGTAATTACATTTAATATATTACATTTTATTAATCATGTAATATTATCATATCATATATTATTTGAAAACATTTATTGAATACTTAATATGTATATATTACAATTTAATAATAATTATGAATAGAATTCATATATAGATTTATATATATACTACTATATATACAATTTATGTTTTAACTATTAATTAGATAACTAATTATATATATTAAACAATTATATTCAAAGTATTACACCTTTAATACTTTGATAACGTTGACAAATTATGTTTGAAACCATTTACATCCAATGTGCTCTATATATTTAAAGTAACAAGTTACATGTATTCTATTTTCATATTAGAATAATGATATTAATAATACTGTTATTGATGTTAATATTAATAATAATAAAAGTAATAATAGTATTATACAAATATATTTTCAACTTGTAATTTCATTTTATATATTACCCTTTTATATTATCAACTATGTGATACTTATATCATAATTGAATTTTCTTATATTTATATATTTTTACATATATTTCAATATACATATAATATTTACAACAATGGTTCGTGAATCGTCGGGAATACTCAAAAGCCAAATGACTCCATATAAACAGTTCAAGATTTTTAAGATTCAACATTATAGACTTTGCTTATCGTGTCAAATTCATATTAAGATTAAGTTTAAATTTGGTCAGAAATTTTCGGGTCGTCACACCAACCCAGCTGCAACCATCCTGTTCATTATCATCGTTACATATATGCTGCTATTGCTTTCTCCTTCTAGTTCTGTTTACACGAAAACCACCGTCGATAACCCAAAACAAAAACCCTCCAACTGTTAGCAACTGCTACTCGTGTTCTATTTTCACTTTCTGAACAATGACAATGAGAAGAAGATAATAATTATGCGTAATTCGATAATGAAACAATAAAGTAATTAGGATGGATGGTGAGCTGTAAAGAAAATAATATTTGTGACTTATTTAATCACATGGAATATTATCTTATAGATGTCGGTAACATGTCTATTACAATTAGGATTATGGAAAATGACATGGGGATGATATGAAGATGACAGTTTTAATCCTCGCATATGTTTAATCTTTTCCTGACATCAAGCCACACAACCAATTTGATCCGTATTATTTGAAGGTATGTTGGGCTTCCAGAAGTATAAATAGGCTATCGACTAAATGGGCATCTTAAAATCTATTTGGGCTGCTCGATGTACAAACCCACGACTACATATTGACATCTATTTTGGCTCTCTTCTGTTTGATTTATAAATGAAATGGATGAAGAATAGGGAATGCAATGGTGTTTCGTTAATTATGTTGTTAATAGAATGATGAAACTAGGATAGGTAATGGTTAATGATGATAGTTTCGTGATCATTAATATGATGTTATGTCCATGATAATGATGTACGGTATAAAGACGATGATGATAAAAATTCCATGATGTTTCATTGATGATAATGATTCATGATATGGATTAAAAATGATGATGATCTAATTCGTTGTTGAGTAGATTAGGATGATAGATAGTGATATAGATGATGATGGTACGAATGTTATATGACGACATGAATTGATGAAGAAGAAGATGAAATCTAGAAACTAGATAAAAACGATTTAAAATCCCAGTTAATACAGAAAGAAACGAATGGTCCAATGGTTAGAGGTTTGCGTATTGAGCCAGAGGTCGCGGGTTCGAGTCCGGTCTGTGGCATATTCTTTTTGGAAAAGCTTTTAAAGGTAGAACACTTATTATTTTTATTACTACTATTATTATTATTATTATTATTATTATTATTATTATTATTATTATTATTATTATTACAATTATTATTATTATTAACATTATTGATATTATTGTTGTTAACATTATTGTTAAAAAAATATCCTTTTTATAAATATCATTTAGTAAAAGTATTATTATTATTATTAGTAAAAGTATTATTATTATTATTATTATTATTATTATTATTATTATTATTATTATTATTATTATTATTATTATTATTATTATTATTATTATTATTGTTATTGTTATTATCATTAGTATTATAACTATTATTATTATTATTATTACTAATACAAGTATTAAGTATTATTTTCTTTATTATCATTATTATTATTATTATTATAAGTATTATTATTATTATTAACATTATTATTATCATTATTAGTATTGTTATTATTAAAAATTATTATTTTTACAACTATATTAATACTTTTATTATCATTTTTACTAATAGTATCATTATTATTATTTTAACAACTAAAGTATTATTAAAAGAATCATTTTTAGTAAGAATATCATTATTATTTTTATTATTATCATAAGTAGTAGTATTATTATCATTATAAGCGAATACAACTTTTATTACTATTATTGATATTATGTTAAAAATAAATAATTTGTATATGAAAATATACTTTTATTAATATTACATATAAGTATGTATTATTCATATTAACATTTTTATATCAATATTCATATATAACAAATTAGGTATTTTTGATATAATACTAATCATATATAGATATTAATATAACTATATAAATATTAATCATTTTAAATATAAACACAAATTAAATATATAAAATATATAAATTAAGATAGAATATATCAATTTGTGCGATTACGATTATATGTGTTAATAAATATATAAATAATATAGGTTCGTGAATCTGAGGCCAACCTTGCATTGTTCAGTTTCGTCGTATGCATATTTTTACTACAAAATATCGTATTGTGAGTTTCATTTGCTCCCTTTTTAAATGCTTTTGCAAATATATATTTTGGGACTGAGAATACATGCGCTGTTTTATAAATGTTTGACGAAATAGACACAAGTACTCAAAAATTACATTCTATGGTTGGATTATCGAAATCGAATATCGCCCTTCAAGTCTGGTAACCTAAGAATTAGGGAAATGCCCCCTAATTGACGCGAATCCTAAAGATAGATCTATTGGGCCTAACAACCCCCATTCATGTCTATGGATGGCTTTAGTACTTCGAGATTATTATTATACATACGTCGATGTCTGTGGGGATATTCTATGCATTATGATTAATGTCGGTTACCAGGTGTTCAATCCATATGAATGATTTTTATGAAGATGGCTATATGCATCCCTGATGTTTATGTGAAATTGAAATATGAAATCTTGTGGTCTATTAAAATTATGGAAATGATTGATTACGATAAACTAATGAACTCACCAACCTTTTGGTTGACACTTGAAAGCATGTTTATTCTCAGGATTGAAAGAAATCTTCCGCTGTGCATTTGCTCATTTTAGCGATATTACATGGAGTCGTTCATGGTATATTTCAAAAGACGTTGCATTCGAGTCATTGAGTTCATCAAGAATATTCTTAAGTTATTTATAGTTGGATATATTATGAAATGATATGCATGATGTCAACTTTCGATGTGATGAAAGTTTGTCTTTTAAAAATGAATGCAATGTTTGTAAAATGTATCATTTAGAGGTCAAATACCTCGCAATGAAATCAACTATCGTGAATCATTTATAATCGATATGAATGGGTCCTTTCAATTTATATATATTTTATTTCGCGATATCTACCTCACTTTGCTCGGTTTTTTACTATCTCGAAGTCTATTTAGTGTGTTATTGAGCTATTTGGTAAATTAAGGGCTAAGGAGTTGATTTGGTGTAAAATTGACCAAATCATTGGTAAAATTGGCTAATAAAATGATAAGTGCAGGAAACAGCTCCAAAAGCGCCGCTCCTGTATAGGAGCGCCGCTCCTGAAGGCCCAAAAGCGCCGTTCCATAATGAAAAGCAGCACTATTATGCACGATTTGTCTCCATTTTTCTTGAGTGAGCAAAAGTGCCTTTTTAAATATCAAAAATGTCGCTTCTGATCAGCCAAAAGCGTCGCTCCTCAATAAAAGCGTCGCCCCTGTTCAGAGCTAAAAGCAGCGTTTCAAAGTCAAAAGTGCCGCTCCTCACCAAGCCAAAAGCGCCGATCCTAAAGTAAAAGCGGTGCTCCTGACGCTGTTTCAGCCCCGATTTTCAGTACTATAAAAGGAACGAGATTAGGTCATTTTCATATGCATCTTTGGGAGCAGCTGCTTAAGGTTCGAATTTCACACACTAAACCTAATTTCATCATCCATTGGTGTTTAAGGGTGGATTCAAGGAAGCTAGCTCAAGATTCATCGTTGTTTAGCTTAGATCTTCAACTTCTTTACATTTTGGGTTGTAATCTTCACTTTACTTTTCATATTTAGCATTGATTGCTTGTAATAACTTGAAGATGATGATGATTTACATTTCTATGCTTATTATTAGTTTTATTTTAGCCATGATTTGCTAAATCTCTTGTGTTTTCTTATCTATGAATCTCTAATGCTAGTGTTTGCCCCAAATTAATTGATTATTGTTGTTTGAATGAATTACATGATCATGTGTTGTTGAGTTGGCTAAAGATCCATTACTATGAGTTTGTTTTAGGCTTGACTTTGATTACATATGTTGTGTAGCTCTCTTAGTGATTTGAGGAGTGAATCAATGTGTGCTTCAACACCTTAGGTGATCTAGATAACTAGTTTAGGAATTGCAAGTGATTATGTTCTTGATCTAGGTTGGTTTTCAATTAGCCTCTAGTCAACATAGTAATGCTGATTATTGATGTGTGCGAGGGGTAGTATGAAATACTATTATTTTTGCTACGAAATATTATTAAATACGATACAATTTTACACAAGTTATTTAATTATTTATAGAATTGATATACCTAAACCTTGCTACAACACTTATACGCAGTGTACCTAATCGTAGAGTAGTGTAGTTTTTAGTAAGTCTGGTTCATTCCACAGGGATCTAGCTGAGTTTAACGCTCTAGATTTCACAACTATATTTGTATGTATGTATGTATGTATATATATATATATATATATATATATATATATATATATATATATATATATAAGTATTATTATTATTATTATTATTATTATTATAAAAGGGAGTTTTTACAGTTTAATGACCGGTTTGTCGATTTTAAGTCTTAAAGCAAAATATAAATATAACTTAATTTAAAGCGTAAAGTAAATGACGATAAATAAAAAATGCGATAAAATAAAAGAACGATAATTTAAAGTACAATAAAATAAAAGTACGATAAATAAAATGACGATAAATAAAAGTGCGATGAGATATAAAATAAAGGAATTATGCTTATTTAAACTTCCGTAATCATGATGTTTGACGTGTTGATTTTAATTTATTACCAAGGGTTAATTGTCCTTTGTCTTGGATTATTCGATATGTCCATCTGGTTTTGTCCATAATAGTCCATCGGTCATAATTATAAAGTGCGAAAGTCTTCGTCAAATTACCCTTATACCCGAAGTCAAATATTCCAACTAATTGGGGATTCAAACTGTAAAAAGGTCTTAATACTTTGTTTAATGAATACACCAGGTTATCGACTGCGTGTAATCCAAGGTTTTAATACTTTGTTAACAATTACACCAATTACCCTTGAATGTAATCCACCCCTGTTTTAATGAGTCCATTGACTATTAATCCATTCCCGTGTCCGGTCAAATGAACAATTATTCGTATTTATAAATATCCCGCCCACCATACCCAGTCAAGCGTATGTGGTTATATAAAGATACGTCAAATTGTAACCTTTATATTAAATTAACAAGATATCATTTAGCTAATTAAATATAAAGCCCATTAATAGCCCATAGTCCAATTTCTACAAGTGTCGGTCTTTTATCCAAACCCCAATTATGGTCCAAAGCCCAATAACCCCATCTTGAATATTTAGTCCAACATCACGATTACTTCGGCTTAAATAAGCATAATAATAACTTAGCTACAAGACATTAATTTAAAAAGGTTGAACATAACTTACAATGAGTATTTATCGCGTAGTGTTACACGGACAGAATTTCGACTTACAAAACCTTAAAACATTCGCTATAATAACCTTATTATTATTATTAACTTAATATTAAAATTATAATAAAATATATATATTTCTTTACAGAAGGAAGAAAGAAAGAAAAGATGTGTATCATTCGGCAGAATGCTCGTGCCTTTTATAGGAGATTTCAGATTACTGTAGCTCCGCGATTGCTATGGTTTATAGGCATTGGGCTCCGCGATTGTGGAGTTCCTGGTTCCAGCTCATTTGTTGATTTAAAACGTGGGCTGCTGAATATTATAATATGTAATATATATATATAATTATTTATATATTATATTATATTCTTGTGCATAGTTGACTTGTAATTTTAGCTCCGTTGAGTCGTACGTTGATGGTTGGTTCATGTTTCGGTTCCGAATTTTTGAATGCCTTTTCGTATAATTTAATATCTTGTACTTTGCGTTTTGCGGCTTATACTCTTGTCATTTTTAGATGTTTCTTATTAATAATTTGAACCACTTGGATTGTACTTTGTACATTTGAGCTTTTTGGTCATTTGCGTCTTCAAATCATCGATTCTGTCTTTTGGCTTCACCTTTTATTATTTAAATGAATATCACTTGGAATTAGAACAATTGCAACTAAAAGCTTGTCTTTCTGGAAGGATAATGCTATGAAATATATGTTCGTTTTTAGCATTATCAAATATTCCTACACTTGAGCATTGCTTGTCCTCAAGCAATATACAACTTGAAATAAAAACATACTTGAATCACTTCTTTATTCTTCACACTTTGTACATCAGTGATTTTGATACAGCGGTATGAACAATGATAGTAACGTTGTGGTTTACAGTCTCACATGACTATAAAAATTTAGATCCTTTAGGAAATTGGATCTTTATGAAAACATTTGATCTTTTAAAAATACATTCTAGCTTTTACCCTAGATAAGTTTTCAAGAATAACCCTTCACCGGTGTTTGCAAAATATTTTTGTAGGTTTTGTGGGTTTTAGATTTGAAAATTTTAGCTCAAAACTTGCGGTTTTGTGTCACCCACTTGCTAACCTTGTATTAGGAAAGCAACACGTCCATTTTACTTGCTCCATATATTACCTTTCGGTAAACTACCGTCCGGTGGTAAATGAAAGCGTTGAACAAGCAACTGTTAAGGCAATGTCTAATGACACGCAGATGTTCATGGTCTACGACGGTCGGATGCAATTACTATCCTTTGTAGGAGCAATAGCAAAGATCACCCTATAATTTTTCAGTCTGGAACAAGGTCCTGTCTTCGACCATGCTATGAAACCACCATTCTTATGGTTGACACCCGATTTGGTTCAGGTGACCTAATGAATTCCAGGTGAATTCCTAGGATTTTACGTTCAACGGTAATGAACGCATTGAAAATAGGTTTTCAGAAAACAAATCGGTTTGTAATTTGATCAAAATATTTTCTAGTTCAAGCTCGAGTTTAGATATCATCGAATTCCATGAGTTTGTAACTCTCAATCTTTAAAGTCAATCTCAAGGATTGAGTAATATCAGGCTTAAATGCTAATTTTTAATCTTTTAAGGAGATTACCCTTTCTGGGGATCTGATTCATTAGTCTTATCAAGCTAATTTGCACGGTTCCCTCCCCATTTTACAAGACAGATCCTATCATGGTTAGGATAAGTCTGACCACTTGGCGACCCTGTTTGATGCTGAGGTCCGTGGATTTCCAGCTGATTTTTTAGAAAAATTTTCAAGGTTTTTCGTAGACTCTACAACTGGTCTGGACGTCAATTTCCTGACCTAAATCAAGAAGCGCGTGTCTTTTTCTCAGAAGACTTTACTTCCTTTTAAATCAAGTAGCACATTTCTTTCAAGTATATTATAATAAATCGGGTAAAACTTATTAAAATCATCCAAAACAAAAGTACCTTCAATTATTTGTACAAAAATATGTGATATGTGTTCTAAATAACTTGGTAAATTTTTCCCACACTTGGTTTTTATTTTTCTTTCTTTGCCTTTTTATTCTTTTCTATTCCATTTTAAATGAATTCAAGAGTTTTGGGTTGTTTCTCAATTTATGTCCTTTCCGAGGTAACAATAATTTCGATGTTAATACCTAATTTTATCGTTCATAAATATGTATAAACATGATTTTGAGTTCATTTAGTTGAAAATTTTTAAAAATTTTACTAGAAGTGGGTAGTCAGTATATAAGACTAGGGATGTTCTTTATTATCAGAGAGCACTAGATTCTAATACAACTACTACGTTACTAGTAAAATTTAACAGTGGCTATTAAACCAAGTGTATAAGTCAAATGTTTAAAACCCAAAAGAATTTAATCCCTTCCCACACTTAAGACCTTGCAATGCCCTCATTTGCAAGAAATCAGTAACAATTTAAATTATTGAGGTTGATTAGCGTAAAAAGATGATTAAGATTTACCAAAGTTTCCAAATATATTGTTCTTTGTTTGAATGATAAATGGTGCACATCATTTGTTCATTCCTGCAGTTGTTATATCACATTTGTTTTTCGTCTCGTTGTCAAAATTAATAGCTTTTGCTGAACTTAATGCCAGTCTTTGAAAGTGCGATGTTTTACCCTGTTTTGTACATAAGATAAACTACAAACATATATATATATATATATATATATATATTTTTGAAGTTGAGTATATCACCCCACGTTCAAAAATTTATAAAATATAATATTTAAAACGTTAGAAAACTATAAAAACTATTACAATACCAAAATAAATATTAAAAGTAGTAACATTACAAATAATAAAATAAATAAGAATAAGAAAATTAGGGTTGATTCTGATTGTACCAGAAGGGGTTCCAAGGTTAGTGGTATATGTTTTGATACGCTTGGAATGGGTCATATGTAGGAAAAGGTGGTCGTGTATCGTCGATCCATGGAGGAAAATAGGCCTGTTCAGTAGGAATGTAGTTCCTACCTTGAGATGCTAAATAGGCTTTGATATATTCTTGATGATATTGCCAAGCCTGAAACTCACGTTAGCCTGATCGTATGCACTTTGGGCCATTATTCTTTGTATATCTGTCATCTGGTTTCCTCCACCCGCATTACCTTGCTCTTGATCTCTTTCTACCTGTGGATGCGTGCCATCATATGGTACTGCAGCGTTATATCATTTCTTTAAAACCTTTGCACCATGATACACGCGTAAATCAATTTTATCGCGGGGTTCTGGTACTGCAACTAATAATCCCCCTGACTTCTATCCACATTGAGATACTCAGCAATTAAAATAATGAAAATTCCACCTCCTATTATACTATTATTTCGCATACCCCTTTCCATTACCGATAAGTAATAACCCACACAATAAGGTATGTTCACAAAGATCTATGGGTCTCTAATACACATGAGGTAAAATAGATCATTTTCATTAACCTTCTCTTTATTCCTACCTCGTTATGTAATTGAGTTTGCTAAGAACCTATGAATCACTCTTAGCTCAGCTCTATCAATATCGGTATAAGAGTAAGATCCCCCACGAAATCGAGTATGTCTACTCCATATTTCATTCGCATCAAAATTATCATCAACCCTTCTACCATTAATTATTAACCTTTGACAATCAGTAGATGCTAGTTCCTCAGGCGTATATATACACAAAGCCCGAGCCATATCTAATAGAGACATATGGCGCATCACACCTCCTAATAAAAATCTAATAAAACTCTGATCAGTTAAGCTAGCTACCTGATCATTTATTTCAACAGTACATAATAATTTCACACACCATTCCCTATATACAGGCCTACGTATAGTGAATAAACGTTCCCAATCGTTAAAATTAGAATTACCATACCTTTGGTAAAGTAATTTCCTAATTCGTTCGGCTAATCCCACTGTTTCTAACGGTTCCCAATCTATCACCTTGGATACTTCAACATCCTTAGACTGAAGAATGTGTAAGTTCATCTGATATTTTGGATATTCTGTCCAATATCTATCAAATCTTAAATTAGGGTGTAAATCTGCCTCATGTATATTTGAATATGAAATGACTTGATGCGGTAGATTTTGTCTGTATTGGTCGTTAATCTCATGTTCGTCTGCATTCTCAGGAGGAGCATTGTGAGCCTGGGACGCGGATGAAGATTCACCCCTTTCAGTCTGCAAAACACATTAAATACAATTTTTGTGCATCCAAATATGCATTAGTGTTAGCAAAATCATAAATCAAAACAATTATAATGACATGTTTAAACAATATTAAATTTATACACAATTTTATAAAATTAACAATTCTATACTTTTACAAATAAGCATATATGAAAATGTATACAATGTTCATAAGCATTCAACTCAAATAACATGTCAAAATAATCATTATTAGCTACTAAACAAGTTTCAAATGGCATTCATATCAAATTAACCTCGTTCATGCATTTTTGACTTAAAAAGTCCACTTTGATGCTCAAAAATCATGTTTAGGATCAAAGTTTGGATCAATTAGCAACCTAAACATGTTACACTACTTAATTAAGCATGAACTAACAACAAAATTCGGCCATAACCCGTTTATATCAAAAAGCCCCAATTTTGCTCAAGAACACAAACCCTATATTACTCAAAATTTTGAAGTTTAAGGCTTCTAATCATGTTAAATAGCATCAATCTAGGTTATACAAGCAATTTAATACACAAACAATTTAAGCACAAATAAGCTAGAAATCATCAAAATTAAATTAGGTATAATTTTTTTATCAAGAACACTATAAATACGAATTAAAGAGTGTTTGGTGTAGAAATTTACCGATCTCCTTGAAAAATTTCTTGTTAGGAATCTCCTCATCATGATTTTTAGTGAAGATTTGGTGATTTTAGGTGAAAAATTGCGAATTTGTGTGTGGTTTTTTGGATATTTTTCGAAGAAAAAAATTGGGTTGGGTGTGTTTTGGGGACTGGTCTGTCGACCAGTTTATCCCATCTGGATTTTAATTGCTCCACGAGTGCAGTGCTTTTTCCCCTCAGGAGCTCCGCGAGTGCTGTACTCTTTTTTTTTATTATTAAACCTTTTACTTGTAAAACAACTAATTAATTAATTAATTTAAAATTTTGTTTCCTTTCTTTGGGTTGAGGTCGTTTCGGTACGTTTACCTAGTTCGTCCCTCGACAAAATTTAAAATTTTTCATTTTAAAGCGTTGTTTTAGAAGCAAAGATTTTTTGGGTTTTTTAAATATTTATGGCATACTTTAAATCAATAAAATTAAAAATAATGATAACAAAATTTGTCGCCCCGCCCTTGGGTAAAGCAATTTCGGTTCAACGACCTAGTCTTCAACTCACGATGAATTTTAGAAATCATTTTTAACTTAATGAAGTAAAGTAAATTTTTGTTTTTAAATTCACACCAAACTTAAATTTAAAATGCATAAAATTTCATATAAATATTATTAGTATTTATATATAGTAATTTTACAAACTTACATTTAAAAATAAAATAGTTATATATTAATTTTAAAAATAGGGTAAAAATAAAATAAAAATCTTTTTGGTCTTTTATCCCACTTTAATCAATCAAATATTATCAAAAATATACATCCCTCTTTTGGGTAAAGTAATTTTGGCTATAACCTGGTTTTACTCCTGACGAATTTCTGAAATATTTCAGATTGATTGATTAAAGATATTTATACCTTATGAATAAACGGTAAATTTCACAGTGATGAATTAATTTTTTATCTGATATCAATAATTTCGGTTTATTATACCTAATTTTATTGAATATCAATTTAATACTTTATAGCGAACGATTCGGCGTTTATTATCAAAAGGTTAAAAGCAATAAATAAAAATAAAATAAAAACTGTACATACTTACATATGAGATAAAATTCTCAGAGACCTGCTTTAGTCGACTCATAGGAGAGTCGTTCGATTTGGTTTTCCATTGCTACATAAGCGTAACCTCGATTTTTCAATAACTTTTCTTCTAAACATATGTACGGTCCTTCTCTGCATAGAGTAACGAATTCGGTATTGGAATATGTCTGATTCATCGAGCATTTCCCTTCGTGTGACCATTTTTCGCATTTATGACATCTTTCAAGGTGTCGTGCTCTTCTTTTTGTTGCGGATTTTGATTTTCCTTTACCAAAATGTATCTTATTATGATTCTTCCTGAGTTCTTTCCTTACTTCGTCCATTTTTCCTCTTATGAATGATACCAGTTCACTCGAAAAAGTGTTATTATTACGTTTATTAATCATAGCGTGTAGTAGTAGACCATGGTTTAGATCAAAGGAATTCTTCATCTCGTAAAACCTAAAAACACAAAAATTCAGAATGGAGGGAGAAGACTTGTTCTTTAGGGTCTGCTAGAGAAAGACCATTCGAATTCCATTCTCGAGAACTACACGAAAATATAAAATCTAACTCTAGACAGCATTATATTATCCTTTAAAACATTTGAATCTCCCCACACTTAGTTAGTTGTGGTGTCAAAATTGTGATTAACTTCATTATCAACTTCCATCGGATCATGTATGTAATGTTTAACTCTGTGACCATTAACTTTAAATTCAATCCCATTTGAATTTATTAACTATATTGTTCTGTATGGGAAAACTCTTTTGACTATAAATGATCCAGACCATCTTGATTTCAACTTTTCAGGAAATAGCTTGAATCGTGAATTGAAAAGAAGAACTCTGTCTCCTTCCTTAAATCCTTTTGAACTTCTGATTCTTTTATCATGCCATTTCTTTTTTCTTTCCTTATAGATTAACGAATTCTCATATACATCATGTCTTAATTCTTCTAATTCGTTTAGTTGACTTAATCGTAGACGTCCAGCTTCATGTAAATCAAGATTACATGTCTTCAAAGCCCAAAATGCTTTGTGCTCAATTTCTACTGGATGGTGACATGCTTTTCCATAAACGAGTTTAAAAGGTGTGGTGCTAATTGGAGTTTTGTAGGCTGTTCTAAAAGCCCAGAGTGCATCCTCCAATTTCATGGACCATTCCTTCGAATTTGATCCTAAAGTTTTCTCTAGAATACGTTTTAAAGCTCGGTTGGTATTTTCAACTTGTCCACTTGTTTGTGGATGATAAGCGGTTGAGATTTTATGAGTTACTCCATATTTTTGAGAACTTTCTCAAGTTGATTATTACAAAAATGAATACCCCGATCACTTATTAAAGCTTTCGGTGTTCCGAACCTAGCAAAAAAAACATTTTAAAAAGTTGACTACAACTCGTGCATCATTAGTTGGGAGAGCTTGTGCTTCCGCCCTTTTTGATACTTAATCAATGGCAACAAGAATGTAGAGATTATTATGAGATTATGGAAATGGACCTATAAAGTCAATACCCCAAACGTCAAATACTTCACATACTTGAATGACGTTTTGTGGCATTTCATCACGTTGACTTATTTTTCCGGCCCTTTGACAAGCATTACAGGATTTACAGAGAAGGTGTGCGTCTTTGAAAATTGAAGGCCAATAGAATCCAGCGTCGTAGACTTTTCTTGCTGTGAGCTGAGGCCCATAATGCCCTCCTGTTGGTCCTGTGTGACAATGGTTTAAAATTTGACTAGCTTCATCCCCGAATACGCATCGGCGTATTATTCCATCAGGACATCTCTTAAACAAATGCGGATCCTCTCAAAAATAGTGTTTTATATCACTAAAGAATTTCTTTCGTTTTTGGTACGACAACCCTTTTGAAGGAATCCACATACTAAGTAGTTTGCAAAGTCTGCAAACCATGGAATTTCATTATAATCGATTTTCAAGAGATATTCATCAGGAAAGTTGTCTTGTATAGCCGATTCATTTAGAACTTCTAATTCAGGATTTTCAAGACGAGAAAGATGATCAGCGGCGACATTTTCTGCTCCCTTTTTGTCTCGGATTTCAATATCGAATTCTTGTAAGAGTAAGATCCAACAGATTAATCGTGGTTTGGCATCTTGTTTTGAAAATAGGTATCTAAGAGCAGAATGGTCGGTATATACCACCGTTTTACCTAGAATGAGATATGAACGAAATTTGTCAAAAGCAAAAACGATAGCAAGGAGTTCTTTTTCAGTAGTTGTGTAATTCTTTTGTACTCCTTGTAACGTTTTACTAGTGTAATAAATAGGTTGAAATCGTTTTTCAATCTTTTGGCCTAAAACGGCTCCCATTGCAAAATCACTTGCATCGCACATGAGTTCAAATGGTAGATTCCAATTTGGAGTTATCATGATCGGTGCATTAGTGAGTTTTTCTTTAAGAATATTAAAAGATTTGATGCATTAATGGAGCATCCTTTTCAAGGAGTTTATTCATAGGAGTGGCAATTTTAGAAAAGTCTTGAAACGTCGGTAAAAACCGGCATGCCCTAGAAAACTCATAACTCCTGTAACATTAGTGGGATGTAGAAGTTTAGCAATTACATCTACTTTAGCTCTATCCACTTCAATTCCTTCCTTTGAAATTTTATGACCAAGAACGATGCCTTCTTTAACCATAAAATGGCATTTCTCCCAATTAAGTACTAGATTTGATTGTTCGCATCTAATAAGCATTCGTTCAAGATTAACTAGACATGTTTCAAAAGTATCACCGAAGACTGAAAAGTCATCCATGAAAACTTCCATGCATTCTTCTATCATGTCGTAAAAAATCGCCATCATGCACCTTTGAAATGTTGCAGGGGCGTTGCAAAGTCCAAATGGCATGCGTTTGTAAGCAAAAGTACCATAAGAGCACGTGAAGGTGGTTTTCTCTTGGTCCTCGGGTGCGATTGGAATTTGAAAGTATCCGGAGAAACCGTCAAGAAAACTATAGTAACTATTCCCAGCTAACCTTTCCAACATTTGATCAATGAAATGTAAGGGAAAGTGATCTTTTCTGGTGGCGTCATTTAATTTTCTATAATCAATACAAACACGCCATCCTGTTACAGTCCTAGTAGGAATAAGCTCATCTTTTTTCATTTGTGATGACAGTAATGCCACCCTTCTTAGGTACGCATTGAACTAGGCTTACCCATGGACTGTCAGATATTGGATAAATTAAACCTGCATCGAGCAGTTTAATAATTTCTTTCTTAACAACATCTTGCATATTAGGATTTAGTCTTTGTTGGCGTTGCACATAGGTTTTATGATTTTCTTCCATAAGGATTTTATGTGTGCAATACGAATGACTTATGCCTTTAATGTCATGAATCTTCCATGCAATAGCTGGTTTATGAGCTTTTAGCATAGAAATGAGTTGAGATTTTTCATTTTCTGTAAGAGAATACGATATTATTACAGGTAATTCAGATTCACCATGTAAATAAGCGTATTCCAAATGGTTTGGAAGTGGCTTTAACTCTAATATCGGTGGTTCTTCTATCGATGATTTGTATCGATATCTGTTTTCCTCTTTTAGCATTTGAAGTTCTTCTATTGTTGGTTCGTATTCATTAGACATGAGTGTAGCTAATATTTCAGCTTCATCAATTGGTTCAGTTCCTTCTCCTAAAGAACATTCTCCTGTTCCTTGTAATTCTTGAAATTCTTGTAACAATTCTGCATGTGAATCTATAGTTTGAATATAAAACATGTATCATCTGCAGATTGCGGTTGTTGCATGGCTCTACTAACAAAAAAGGTAACACTCTCGTCCTCTATACTTAGGGTTAGTTTCTTACCAAACACGTTTATTATTGTTTTAGCCGTATTTAAGAATGGTCTTCCTAATATGAGAGGAACTCGAGAATCTTCTTCCATGTCCAGAATAACAAAGTCTACTGGAAATACTAAAGTACCAACTTTAACTAGCATGTTCTCCATTATCCCTCTAGGATATTTTACTGATCGATCGGCTAGTTGTATACTTATTCGTGTTGGTTTCAATTCTCCAAAGTCTAGTTTAGCGTATAATGAATATGGCATTAGATTTATACTAGCACCTAAGTCTGCCAATGCTTCTATTGAACTAAGACTACCCAGAAAATATGGAATTGTGAAACTTCCTGGATCTGATAATTTTTCTGGTAGTTTATTCAACAGCACTGCAGAACAATTAGCATTCATAGTAACAGCCGAGAGTTCTTCCATATTTCTTCTATTTGTGATTAGATCTTTCAAGAATTTCGCATATCTTGGCATTCCTGAAATCACATCAATGAAAGGAAGATTGACATTTATTTATTTAAACATATCCAAGAATTTGGATTGCTCGACTTCAAGTCTTTCTTTTCTCATTTTACTCGGGTAAGGAAGCGGTGGTTGGTATGGTTTGACATAAGGCTTTGCCTTAACTGTGTTATCTTCATTAACCTTTTCAACTACCAGTTCTGATTCCTTCTCTTGCTCAGGCTGTGGTGCCTGTGTAGTAGGAATAGAGTCATCAGAAATTACAGGTATTTCGGGTGGTTTAAGTGTAATACCACTTCTTATGGTAATGGCTTTAGCTGTTTCATTTCGGAGGTTAGCAATTGTATCGCTAGATAGACTCCCCAGTTTTCTTTCACCTATCAACCTTGCTAGGTTACTTACTTCTTGTTCCAAATTTTGAATAGAAGCTTGTTGATTTCTAAATGCTTGAGCATTTTGTTCATTTGTTTGTTTCTGAGATGTGAAAAATTGAGTTTGAGATTCAACTAGATTTGACATCATATCTTCTAAATTTAGCTTTTTATCATCCGTTTGTGGTGGTTTATTTAGAAAAATATGTCTTTGCTGATTATAAGTATTGTTAGATACTTGTTGATTGCTAGGACCTTGCTGGTTATTGTATGGAACATTTCGGTTATAATTCTGATTTTGATTGTAGTTTGGTCTTGGCGGTTGATAATTATTTTGATAATTATTTCCAGGCCTTTGATTCATGTATGAAACATTCTCTCTTTGTTCCATTGTTTGTTCAATACTGATACAATCTTTTATCAAATGTGGTCCTCCACACTGCTCACAACTAATACATATTATATGAATATCTTTAGTCATCTTTTCCATTCGTCTCTCGAAAGCATCTAACTTTGCAGAAATGGAATCGAAGTCATGGCTAGAATCGGCTCTAGCCGCTTTAGATGAACGAAAAATATCTTTTTCCTGGTGTCACTCATGTGAGTAGGATGCTGTGTTATCAATAATTTTGTGAGCTTCAATTGCGGTTTTCTTCATAATGGAACCACCAGCTGCTGTGTCAATGTCTTTTCATGTAGCAACATCGCATCCTTGGTAGAATATTTGTACTATTTGATAAGTGTCTAAACCGTGTTGAGGACATCATCTCAATAATTTTCCGAATCTTGTCTACGCCTCATATAATGTTTCATTTGGCTTTTGCACGAACGTAACAATTTCTCCTTGAAGTCTCACGGCTTTAGATGCCGGAAAGAATCTTTTAAGAAATTTCTCAACTAAAACATCCCATGTATCAATCGCTCCTTCAGGTAACGATTCTAACCAATCTTTGGCTTCTCCCTTTAAAGTCCAGGGAAATAACATGAGATAGATTTGTTCATCCTCAACTTCTCTGATTTTGAATAGAGTACAAATCTTATTAAAGGTTCGAAGATGTTCGTTTGGATCTTCTTTTGGTGTACCACTAAATTGGCATTGATTAGTTACCATGCGTAGGATTTGTCCTTTAATTTCGTAATCTGGTGCATAAATGTCTGGTTGAGTAATTGCATGACCTTGGCTAGTGCATGTAACTCTCATTTGATCTTCCATACTTAGAGGTTTCTGATTTTCCATGATTGAATTTGTTGAATCTGAATCACTAGAGGATTCTGATTTAATGGTTTCTTCCTCGACAATCTCTGGTTGTATGATTTGTGGTTCAGGCGGAATGATTAGTGGTTCAGGATATCTGAATTGTCCTTGAATATCCTCCGGGTTCTCAATTGTGAAGTCGGGTTCAAAAATGGATTATCGGAAATTTGAGTTGCAGTACTCGGTCGACTTGATGATGATTCTAAAGAAAAATCAACGGCGACAATATTGGCTAGATGTCTTGATCGAGTTACAGGAGGTGAACGTATGAAAGGTGGTGAACGTTTTGCTCGGTGCATTCACTGAATATCCTATTAGTTATAAAGATAAAAATTATATAAGTTATCAAATTAATAGACTTTTCTGATTTTGCTCACGTTTTGAATTGCCAATAGATGCAGCAGGTAGCCAGGACCCTTTAAATCGGAAGCCCACAACTCGCCACTAACAAATCCAACTATTACTACGAACCAGAAAATTTTGGATGTCTATCAATTTAACCGCTTAAAATAATTTTTCGTCAAAATTGAAAGAAAAATCTATGTCCTAAAAACTAGAGCATAGAAATGAGAAAGAAAAAGCGCGTTGAAAAATAAGAGTCGAAAAACAAACGTCGAAAAATAAAAAGTCGAAAAATAATAATAAGAAAGTAAAGCGTCGAAACTTAAAAGTCTAAAAACTAAAAATTAAAACTTACGTCTAAAGGTAATAAAGCTTAAAAGGAATTCTATATCCAAAACGGCAATAACTTAATTAGGCACTAAAATCTATTTAAAACTAAAGCGATAAGCGACGTCGTAAAATTCTAAAGCGTCTAAATCTTAATCTAAAGAAAAAGTACTTAAGAGATTTTACGGCAAAGCCTAAAAATCTAGAAATATAAAATAACTACGGCAAAAACTAAATTAAAACTAATTACGAACGAAAAAAATACAAGTTATGAATTATATGTTAAAAATATACAATTTATAAAAAGATATAAAAAATGATAAAATTACTTATTTTTATATTATTATATTGTAAAAGTATTAATCTATATAATTAATAATAATATTAAAACTAGAAATAAATATATATTAAAATTAACTAAAAACCCTAATTAGGCTTAATAATAATAATAATTATAAAATTTAACCCTAAATTCGTAATTAATGCAGTTTAATGTTTGACCTGTCAGAATGCTCTGCGACTGCGGTATCCAGGCCCAGAAGGGCTCTGCGACTGCGGAGGTACGCAGTCTCAGATGATTGCAGGTTCAAACTGGTTCGGCAGGTTGAGATTTTTTTTTTTTTATATTTTAATTTTTTTATTTTCTTTTTCTGATTTTAATTTTCAGAAAATATAATTTAAGTATAACTTGTAATTTAACAAAAATTACTTATTAGTTTTTGTAACTTAAAAAATAAAAACTTTTTTAATTTAAAAATATAGATATATATATTTTTTTATATTTTGATTTTTTTAATATTTAAAATTTATATAAATATATTTTTACAAAAATAGTTTAAATTTTTTTATATAGCGTTTCGCTTTCGGTTCTCGGCAGCGGCGCCAAAAATACTTGATGTGTGCGAGGGGTAGTACGAAATACTATTATTTTTGCTACGAAATATTATTAAATACGATACAATTTTACACAAGTTATTTAATTATTTATAGAATGGATATACCTAAACCTTGCTACAACACTTATAGGCAGTGTACCTAGTGATAGAGTAGTGTAGTTTTTAGTAAGTCTGGTTCGTTCCAAAGGGATCTAGCTGAGTTTAACGCTATATTTTTCACAACTATATATATATATATATATATATATATATATATATATATATATATATATATATATATATATATATATATATATATATATATATATATATATATATATATATATATATATATATATATATATATATATATATATAAGTATTATTATTATTATTATAAAAGGGGGTTTTTACCGTTTAATGACTGGTTTGTCGCTTTTAAGTCTTAAAGCAAAATATAAATATAACTTAATTTAAAGCGTAAAGTAAATGACGATAAATAAAAAATGCGATAAAATAAAAGTACGATAATTTAAAGTACAATAAAATAAAAGTACGATAAATAAAATGACGATAAATAAAAGTGCGATGAGATATAAAATAAAGGAATTATGCTTATTTAAACTTCCGTAATCATAATGTTTAACGTGTTGATTTTAATTTATTACCAAGGGTTAATTGTCATTTGTCTTGGATTATTCGATATGTTCATATGGTTTTGTCCATAATAGTCCATCGGTCATAATTATAAAGTGCGAAAGTCTTCATCAAATTACCCTTATACCTGAAGTCAAATATTCCAACTAATTGGGGATTCAAACTGTAAAAAGGTCTTAATACTTTGTTTAATGAATACACCAGGTTATCGATTGCGTGTAATCCAAGGTTTTAATAATTTGTTAACAATTACACCAATTATGTGACGACCCAGAAATTTCCGACTAAATTTAAACTTAATCTTATATGGTTTTGACACGATAAGCAAAGTCTGTAAGGTTGAGTCTCCAAAAGTTGAACTGTTTCATATATTCAATTGACCTTCGACTGCTCTCGACGATTCACGAACAATTAATTGTAAATAGATATGTGTGTATGTATATATAAATAATAATTCGAAATATAATTTGAAATATTATATGTTGTTGTTATTAAAAATTAATAAAATAAAAATAGGATATTATAATAGTTATTATTTAAAATATATCTCTATATATAAATAATGTGTATTAAAAAATAAATATTAAATAATTGTAATACTCGTTTGATGTTTCGATTGATATTTAGCAAGTTAAATTCAAACTTATGTAATTTTAAAATAAACGGAGACAAGAAAATGAGTTCTATAAATTTTAGGCTTAATAAAAATGTATTTAGGAACTATTTGTTAAGTTTTAACACTTTTTATATTTCACCCATAAATGAAAGGGACAGTTGATGTAATTTTTATTAATAAATTAAGGATCGAATTTTATACCATAATGACCAAAATAAATAAATATAGTTAATTTAAAATATGGAATTTTTCTGAATACTTTTATCCGTCACTGATTTCGCACCCGTGAAAACTGTCGGTAGAAAGAACCAAAGTTTGAGGCTGCTAAACTGTGCTACTACATTTTCAATTGACATATGTTGATATTATTATTATTAAATTATTTATATTATTAAAATCAATTACTGTATGTGTATGTATGTAAATGTAATATGCATATATAGTTTCAGTGATCACATAATTACCACCACCTCTCTTCACCCTTTTAACATCCATCACCTCATGCAACCATCCTCCACCGTCAACCAACCATGAGTTTGCTGCACTCCACCATCGACCAAATCAACATCTATACCCTTCTTCTCTCAAACGATCATCGATCACCAATTCCACCATTAAACCCACTACCATCATTGTTATCTCTACTCATGTGCATACTCTTAACAAATAGTTCTACTTTTGTTTTCCTCGTTCATCAATCTCCAAGCCTACCATAAACCCATCATGATTAACTGCCGCTACTTACTTCCGTCTCCTCTTGTTTAGTTCGACTCAAACTTCACATAAACTCAAGCATATACGATTACACCTTGAGGCCTTTATTCGATTTCTATTTCCTGGTCGAGAACAAGAGCCATGGTTACCTATATATATATGCTTCACCTTATCAAACCAACATGATTACATCAAACTACATGTTTAGGTTCTGTTTGTTGTACTCTATCGAAACCCACAACACCACGTTAATCATCACCAACTCGTCACCCATTTTTCTGAGTTGGTCAGAGAACACCCCACAGCCGCAAAACCCACCTCATCACCTTTATGTGCTGCACTATTGTTCGCTGTAAACGACACCAATTCACACCTTGAACCATCCATCACCGGTTACCACCAATGATCACCAACGAGTCTCCACCATCTTCGTGCAACCACAACCACGATGTAAACCCACTTCTATTCTACCTTCTTTTTCAATCGACATTACAACTCACCTTTCATCTCCTCTTCTCCTACATCACCACCTTCGATCGCCTTTGGATACCGTTCGAAAATCATATTACCCTTACCTTCATCATACTCGTTGATTATCAAAATTAGCACCATCTTCAACAAACCCCAACCCACTTGTATTAATCACTTTTGGTTCAACTCGATCACCAACCACCATCATACAACCACCACCGGTTACACTTAAAAACCGTCACCCTCAACCTCATTCACTCTCTCTCTCTCTCTCTCTCTATATCTCTCTCTCTCTCCTATTTTTCCAGCTATATATTACGATCAAAACCACCACCAGCTCATCACAATTGTTGCTACTATTATTCTGCCCGCTGTTTCGATTATAAACCGAGCCAAACAAACGATGATTTAATGATAATCTGAAAATGAATATGATACGTGATATTATCTCATGTGGATCAAGAAAGAATGATGATGTTATGATAATGAAAGAAATCATGGTAATGATTAAGAGTGCAGCAAGTTGAATTACTTTCGGTTATGTGTTAATAATAAAATAAATACGTTTTTTTTAAATTATGGTAATGGGTCAATTAAATTGATGATAATGGATGATGAGGTAAGGATGAGGAGATCATGGGGTGTGCAGCGTAATATATTTTGTCTACCGTTCGAAATTCTGGTTGGGCTTTTTATTTCTTAACGAGCTATAAATCTTAAATGAGTTAGTGGACTATTAGTTTGGGCTTATATGATTGGGCCGAGTTTCCTGTTTTTGTTACTGGACCGAGAGCAGGCTACGAATTACAGATGGACTAAAAATGTTAACGAAGGAATGATATAAGAATACATACGCGTAATTTTTCTTTTTCTTGTTAGAATCACGATGAGGTTTAGATGGGTTAAATAAAATTAGGATTGGTTATCAAACAGAATAGCAGCCAGCAGTGGAGCGGTTTGAGTGTATTTGTTTGTGTTAACGAGAGGTCACGGGTTCAATCCTCGGCCGTGGCAATTTTTTAGAAAAAGAAGAAGAAGAAGAAATAGGGAAAACGAAAAAAAAAACAAGGGTTATATATTATTTAGATAGAAATTACTTCAGAAAAATCTAAATGGATTGATCGTTAAAGGTGTTATCGGGTTGGCGGGACGTCGCGGGTTCAAACCCGGACTTGGGCATTTTTTTTAAGGGATACTTCTTTGAGGTAGTAATTTTACTCTATTTATTATTATTATTATTGTTATTAATTATTGTTATTATTATGTTAATTATTATTATTACTAATATTAATAACATAATTATTATTATCACTAATATAATTAATATTAGTATCATTAGTGTTATTATTAGTATTATCATTAAGAATTTATTAGTATTGCTATTATTATAGTTATTAGTATTAACATTACTTTTATCATTATTTTTAACATTATCACTATTATTATCATTATTATTACTTTATCATTATTATTATTTTTATTATTATTACTACAAATTATTTTAGTATTATTATAATTATTATTTTTACAAACAAAAGATATTTATATAAAGATATATATTTATTACATATATCATAAGTACATATAACTTACTATTTTAATATGAAAATAACACACATATATATATATATATATATATATATATATATATATATATATATATATATATATATATATATATATATATATATATATATATATATATATAACATGGGAAATAATAAATACATTACTATTGTAAATAAGTAAAATATTAAATAATTAATATATATAACCTAGTCTGAATACTATTATATGTTCATTATATGCTTTAATATATATATAACTGATATAGGTTCGTGAATCTGAGGCCAACTCTGCCTTGTTCAGTGTTGTCATATGTATTTTTACTAAAAAATACAGTATAGTGAGTTTCATTTGCTCCCTTTTTAAATGCTTTTGCAATATATATTTTTTGGGGACTGAGAATACATGCGCTGCTTTTATAAATTTTTGATGAAATAGACACAAGTAATCGAAACTACATTCTATGGTTGAATGATTGAAATCGAATATGCCCCTTTTAGTCTGGTAATCTAAGAATTAGGGAACAGACACCCTAATTGACGCGAATTCTAAAGATAGATTTATCGGGCCCAACAAGCCCCATCAATGCACAGATGCTTTAGTACTTCGAATTTATCATGTCCGAAGTTGTCCCGGAATGAAAGGAATATTCTATATGCATCTTGTTAAGGTCAGTTACCAGGTGTTCAATCCATATGAATGATTTTTATCTCTATGCAGTTTGCAAAATGCCTGATATGAGATGTATATTTATGGAAAAATGAAAATCTTGTGGTCTATTAAATTAATGGAAATTATTGTTTATGATAAACTAATGAACTCACCAACCTTTTGGTTGACACTTGAAAGCATGTTTATTCTCATATTTGAAAGAAATCTTCCGCTGTGCATTTGCTCATTTTAAAGATATTACTTGGAGTCATTCATGACATATTTCAAAAGACGTTGCATTCGAGTCATCGAGTTCATCAAGATTATTATTAAGTCAATTATAGTTGGATATATTATGAAATGGTATGCATGTCGTCAACTTTCGATGTAATGAAAGTTTGTCTTTTAAAAACGAATGCAATGTTTGTAAAATGTATCATATAGAGGTCAAGTACCTCGCGATGTAACCAAATGTAATGTATTCGTCCAGATAAATTAGGATGGCTCGTTATTGGTGGTATCAGAGCGGTGGTCTTAGCAAACCAGGTCTTGCATTAGTGTGTCTAACTGATAGTTGTTTAGATGCATTAGCGAGTCTGGACTTCGACCGTGTCTGAATGTCAAAAGTTTTGCTTATCATTTCATGTCAAAAATTACCTGCTTATCATCCTTAAGTCTAGATACGTCTTACTGCCTCTATTGCATAGATAGTGTATAGATAAATTCGTAACTTAGCGTATCTGTTAATATAAACTTTGTCTGACCGCAAACCACAACAACACACGCTTCAATATCTCATTCTGTACCTCGAGCATAATCATCGTTCTACGTATCGTTCTACATCATTTATCTTCGTTCTTCATGATGGTTATGTAATCTCTAATATTTTATAGATTATGTATTCTAGTTCTAACGGTAAATCAAATGAGTTAATATTATATCTACTCATTAAATCCATGATTATATCTGAAGAAAATATATATGTATATATATTTTCATAAAGATTGTAATAAAAAGTTCTTTTGTACAAACTGTTAATGGTGAAAATATTTTAACGGATAGGTAATACCCGAGAAATATTTAGATTTCACATTAATAAATTACACTGTACATTCTTCGAATCTGATTCAACAGTCATTTACTATCTTACTTACATCCACAGATATACGTATCCGTTCACCGCAGAATAACTATTTTCATTCAATTTCATATTTGGATTTTGACCTATCGAAATCCAACAAGTGGCATAATAAAGAAAACATTGGACAAAATAAAATTTGTTAGAAACAAACAAATTAACTATGAGAAATTCTGTTAAGAATCCACGCTAACAAAATCCTAGCTAACTGTTCCTAGCTAACTGTTAATTCCGTATTACATTTTATTTATCGTAATTTATTTATCGCAATTTTCATTCTCGCAATTTTATTTATTGTCATTTAATTTCTGTTATTTATTTTACGCAATTTAAATATCGGGACACATATACAATGTTTTGACATATCATATTGATAAGAATACTTACATTAATGTGCTATAATAATCGGGTTCTAAGTGCTCGTTAGTTGTGTGTGTTTGATTGTAGTATTTAAATTAAATATAAATTTAGAGGGTAAAAGATGTATATCGCAAGAACGCATTAGGAGGCAACCCGTGCAATAAAGTAGAGTAGAAGAATAAAGGATGACAAATGAGCCGATCAATAAAGGACGCAAGGATTGAAACCCAGCTAGCATCTTCACAAGCAACATCTGCTAGGGGTACTTCTTTCTTCCCGTTACTAGCTCAAACTTTAAAACTAAGCCACATCCTAGCTTATCACTAAGTGTGAGATCCCAATCCAAATAAACACTAGACAAATACTCCCAAATCTTCAACTAAAACTCCTAAGTGTGGGATACACTAGGAACATTGAGGATAATGTTCGTCTAAGTGTGGGATGTTGGTATAATCTTTTTATGCTGTAGTAAAATAACCCATTACGAAGATTCCAAGTTCTTAAGCCAAATTTGAAAAATTTCAAAAGAAAGCCTTTCCAAAAAAGTATTTTTGAAAACTTAAAAAGTCTGTAAATAAAAGTAAGGCTTAAGTAGGATGGAAATCTTGTTAGGATAAACCAAATCTCTAATAGAGCATTGCATGACTAAGGCATTATCGACCTAAATTGATTATGGTGAGGCACCCAAATAAGACCATCATTCATCTTTAATGCTTCACTGTTTTCCGTTGAGAGTGCCAATGTCTATGCTCAGAATCAGAACTTACTTTAGATCTACATTTCCAAAGCGGCGAAACGTGATTCGGTTATAATCAGAAGAGCTAGCCATTTGTCAAAAACAAACCTTTCGCCCCTCCACTACTTCTACTTCACCACCTCATTCACATCATCTTTACTATCACTCGAAAATCCAGAAAATGAGGTTCCTTCCGGAAACCCGATGTTATAAACTTCTCAAGTATCATGACAAAGGTCTTGAAAAAGTTTATTATCAAAAAGTTTCTCGAGATGAAATCTAAAAAAAAATAAAAAAAATAATTTTCAAAGTTCTGAAAAAATGAGCAGAACTTATAAAGAGAAACGCCGAAGAAGAGCTTGACGAAAATGATTGTCAAATAAAGAAAAGTTCAAAAATATCAGCACTCCTATCTATCTTAAATTCCGAATAAAAGTCTGCATAAAGACTATATTACCCCTTTTTCTCACCCCTCAAAAAACAACTTCACCGACACTCCAAAATTCCCTTCCATCATTGACAAATGACCTATAAGCTATGGTTACTACCGTTCTCACATTAGTAGCAAGGATTTGAATTTTCATCAAGCCTATGATGATGGGTACAGCATGACTGGCTATGAGTGAATTCATTTCTTAGATCTATAGGGAACCCTAAACAGTTGTGTGATTTGAGTGACCCGTGGCCGTGAAAGCTAGCCTAAGTCATGTAACCTCCTCGCATGCTTGTAGAGATAGTTTCAACCCTAACATAAATAACTAGTCTTACTTTTCGCTCTTATAATAAAAGCAAACCGCTTAGGCTATTAGAAAAGAAACTTCGAAAAGATTTCTCAAGGTAAAAATGAGAGTTTGCTTGAGGACAAGCAAAGTCTAAGTGTGAGATATTTGATATCGGCTAAAAAGTCACGTTTTCACCGTGGTATTATGGCCCAAAAACAAGAAAAATCCGAACTTTATCGTCGGTTAAAATTGAAGAGCAAGTAATTACGAAGACGGTGCAAAAGAATCAAGAGAATCAGAGCTAAAACGAAGATTCTAGAGCGAAAACGGTGAAAGACAAGAAATCAAGTTACGATCCAGCGAATCAGCAAGCAAAACGGCTTGCCAAACGGGCTGCCAAATGGCTTGCCAGTATGGCAAACGGCCTTCTATACGCCCAGATCAAACAGGCACGTTAAACGGGTTACCTGGCAAACGGTCCCTGCAAACGGCCTGCCAGCCGTTTGCAGGCAAATTTCATGCTTATTTAAAGGGTCTTTGTCATTCATTCCAACACACACTTCAATTCACTTCTTTCTCTATCTTGTACAATATTAGTCATACTTTCAAGGTCTTCGACTCCGTGTGGGAAATCTAGTACCCGGAGAAGAACGCCGAAGATTGTATTAGGAGCGCTCTGGAGTTTGAATTTGTCACTTTTGTATTCGGAACATGTTTAATCTACTGGTACTTCTATCCTTTATCTTATTATAACGTCTTTTATCATTATGTTCTGTGATGTTGTTTCCATGATTAGCGAGTAGTTATCTTTAGTGTATGCTATGATATAACCAGTTATAATGCCGAAATAATGTTATGATTTGTGTATGTTATCGAGATGCTATCCGATTATGCTTTAAACTCAATCGCTTTTTCAACTAATAGAACGTAGTTATTGGCTCTGTTATTGGGAAGTCGCGAACCTCGATTCAGAGTACACTATATGTGTCACCGCATGGTAAGAGAAGTCTATCGGATAAAACGTAAGATCGACTGAGGCACACTGGTTGTAGTAAGTCTATCATGCTTTGGATTTTGACTGAGGACTTTTTCGTAGTGAAACATCTAACTAGACCCCTAGTACATTGTCGGTCTCAGACCATGCTAGTGTAGTCACCAAGCATATAAACTTCATACGTGCATGTTGAAGCACAACAGTTGTTGTAAGCTGCACCTCTGCTAAGTAAGGCCATGGAACCCGGTCAGTGCTGATTAGTACATTGCACCATAACGCGGTCTCAAGCATTGCACCCCGCTTGAGGGATTCTTAGTTAATTCAGGAACTGTTTGTTTAAACACATAAAGGATTGGACCGTTAGGATAATCGAACGTATTCATGGAAGTCAACTTGACTTGACCATGGTGTTCTTTATGGTTGAACTCTTTTAAGGGCCTAACTATCTTTTAAACCCAATCAATAACGAAAGCATTGAAACACATCACGTCTCTCGGATATGGTAAACCCTATATTCTATTATGCTTAAGAAAGTTTAGACCTTTGTGGAATGTTAATACGTCACCCAACCGAGTCGCTCAATTGGATGAGCCGTTTGAACGTGTATGCCTGTAGTCAGACTGCACGGGCGTCGGGGGTAAGGGACGTTGCTGTCTATTTAGAATCTTCAAGCCTATCGCATTACTCAGTGACATGTCTTACTACAGGGGCGTTTAGGACCAGTGTAATGAATACAAGGCCTCTACCTATTCATGAGCCAGCATTCCATAGTCTCGGCAGAATAACTGATGAAATCATAGTATGCACTTGTTTTAACCTTATCTGAATTACTAATTTTATTGCATTTACTTTATCTATCTTATAAACTAGAAAAACCCAAAATTAGGTAACCACTACTCCTTTATAACAATCTTAAGCTTTAAATATATGTTCGATTCTACTGATATCTTAAAAATACGACCCTAGGTCATACTTACCTTACTCATAATAAGGAGTAGTACGATTTAGGCCCCGCTAAATATAAATTTAAAACAGTATCCCCCTCTTAGTGGTTGATTCTGACGTGTTGCGACCTAACGACACCGCACAAATAAAACCGTCCATTTTGGCCATATCAGTGATACAAAAAATGTATTTTAAAAAGATCAAAGACTCCAAATGATATCAAAATACATCTCTTCAAAGTTCTAAGCAAAGGAGTAGAACTTATAAAGAAAAGTTGAATATCGCTGGTAGATCGAGAAACTGAAAATCAAAAGGATGCTTGAAAAATCCCGAAGGGAAGAGAGTTTATTGAAATTATACAGGTGCTTTGCAAACATATTAGCACTCATATCTATGGCTTTTTCCAAAATTCCGAATAAAGTCTTTAAATAGACTATTTTACCCTTATTCACCTTAAACAACTTCCTACCACCACTCCAAAAATTCCTTTTACCCCTTCACCTTGACAAATGTCTTAGAAGCTATGGTTATCACCACCGTCGCATTAGTAATAAGGATTTGAATCTTTATCAAGCCTATGACGATGAGTGCAACATGACTGGATATGAGAGAATTCATTTCTTAAATCTATAGGGAAACCCAAACACTTGCGTGATTTGAGTATCTCATGTAAGGTAGTCTGAGTCAGGTAACCTCCTTGCAAGCTTGCGGGGATAGTTTTTAACCCTAACATAGAGGACTCACCTTATTTACACTATTATAATAAAAAGCAAACCTCTTAGGTAAATAGAATGGAAACTTTGAAATATTTCTTGAAGTTAAAAACGAAAATTTTGCTAGAGGACAAGAAAGTCTAAGTGCGAGATATTTAATATCGGCTAAAACGTCACGTTTTTACCCTCGATATTAAGCCCAAAAATCAATAAAGTCATTCTTTATCAAAGAAATAAGCTTTTGTTTGCTTTATTTGGTAGATTAAGTGATTACGACGACGCTGCAAGAAGAATTAATTAAATCGAAATTAAAACGAAGAATGTAGAGCGAAAATGGTGAAAGACAAGTTACTACCTCGAAAACCAAGTTACGATACCGGAAACAAGCAAAACTGGCCAAGCCATATGGCCATGGCACACGACCATGGCACACGGCCTGCCCTAGCCATACGGCTTTCCAGGATTCAAGGCATACGGCCTAGTCACACAGCTTGCCAGTGCACGCGGGCTGGTCACACGCCCATGGCACACGGCCTACCAGTGCATGGGCTTGCCTATTTAAAGGCCATTTGTCACCCATTTTCAATACACTGCACTTGTCTCTCTCACTTCAAATTTTGAAAGTCATACTTTTAGAAAATGAGAGGACTTGGAACTACTTTCAGAAGAACTGAACCATTTATTTTTTAGCCAACTATCCCTGTCTTAATAATTGAAAAACTCGTGAAGTTACTGCCTCTTAAAAAAGAGGATGAAGAATGGTTCGACTAGAATATTGATTCTGGTGTTGTTTTTGTAATCTGTATATTATACTAAATGTAATATATTGTTATAAAATTATTGTTTATTTTTCTATGTCCCTTACTAAAAAGCTTTAGTGTTTGCTTTTCATGCTACATGTTTTGTAATCATCAAATAAAGGATAATTGTTGAGTCTCCTAAATAATGAAGGATTTGATTATGACAAAACATGATTATTAACACTAATTGTAATGTGCGTCCACTTAGTCAGCATAGGTTTACTTAAATACTTCGAAGTCTATAAACATCATTGTATGTTGTGTCTTAGTGTTTTAATGTGTTGTCTTTACTCTCAGCATGAGATAGTTAAAGATTAATGGGTACTTCGTAACCAGCAGTAGATCAAAGAAGAACATGGAGAAGAAGAACCAACACAAAACACACGGCCCGCCCTAGCCATACGGCTTGCCAGGATTCTTATATTCTTAATATTATTATCGAACAAAATAAATTAATATTAATGAAAAAGATATAAATATTTTTATAAAAAAATATAAGTTTGTAAACTATCATTATGTAGTTTTATAGTCGGGATAAACGGATAAATAAACGATATTCTTTAAATTACAAAAATTAATTATATTGCATGAAAAGTACCACCACCACTTACAAAGCGCACATATAAAATTATAAAATGCAATCATGCATTTTCATACACATTTGTTGTTGAGGTCACCCGCATACAACAAACATTTTGTCACAACATCTTACCACAAACAAAGTGATGCCCCGCTGCAATGCGCGACGAGATCATCATCTGGTTATGTATTCAATTTTGGTGTTAGAAACATACACCGAACCGGAAGTCGTTTTCCATCAAACGGTTATTTCTGTAACTCTACGCCTTGAACGGTTTCAAGAACAGTCATATTATGTTTCTTATATACGAGTATTAAACTACTCCTTATATCATTTATATATTTATTTTTTTAAGAACGGAAAATTCACGCACCTTGCATAATTTTACACAAATAATATTATAAACATGACTCTAACTCATGCTCTCAAAGTCTGAGGGACTAGCTACTCGATACCGCAAGGCCTAAAGCCCATTGATTTTATATATCTATATAAGAAATAAATATAAAAAAATACAATACAAAATAAAAAAATAGACAAAAGCTTATTCAAAAGTAACGATTTATGGTTTGTCCTTTAGAAAGCACTTTATTTTTTATTTAGTAAATAAGAAAAGTAAGTGATACCTAAACACATGATGGAGTAGTTAAAGTCAAGTCTTAAAGTAGAGAACGACAATTTTAGAAACATATGATGAATGAGGATGATGATCCTCCCAACATTCCCTTCATTCATTCAAGCAACTTTTCTCTTTAAGGATATTCCTTTTAAGATTAATAAACTTTTTTAATACAAAACCTACCATTAGTCTCTTTTAACAGATTTTCATGCACTCCAAATAAATAAATAAATAAATATATATATATATATATATATATATATACAAAACACATGGATACCATAAGTAAATACGGAGTACATATGGATACCATACATTGCATATACAAAACACATATACGGAGTACACAATATTTCAATCGGCAGTATTCAGATAAATCAAGAATATCTTCCGTTTATCTGTAAGATAAAAAAGGTCTTCCATTTATCTGTTTGTCCTGTTTTAGGACCAAATAATGAAATTCGAAAAGTTTTTAGGCAACACCGCAACAGTTTATAAAGTTATCACGCCTTTCACATGATCATGTCCCTTGTTAGCTTTTATGGAATTATGGATTAGATGGTTAACGAACTGATGGAAAAAGAGCATGCGTGAATATAAAATAATTTCCCAAAAAGTAAATCTTCTCATTGAAGTTATTTAATTTATATGGCACATTTTCTAGGTGGAACGGATTAATGAAATTGATGGGTGAATATTGAATCTTTTCGAGTTTAATTAGATTAAACTAGATTAAGAACGGCCCGAGCGTTGCGTCGGGTGCATTTTAGTTCGCTTTTCATATAGTTGATTCAGTTTCCCTTTTTTGTGATGTATGTTCTTGAATTGTTTATTGTTTGCAAAAATGAATATGATGCTGCTAGATTTCTCTTGTAGTGTATGTGGTAAGCTGCAAAAGTAAAAACCCAAGTTATAAGTTATCACCAAACTATCACCAAAAAAACCCTCCTAAACCGAGAGATTACGTAGTTGCAAGTGCAGCAAAATATATAAATTAGTCACAATTAGTCTGCTATAAGCACTTATTTGCAAAGACAGATACATGTTCTTGTGGCCTGGGTCAGCCAAACAGGTCCACCAGCAACTTCAGGCAAAGAAAATCCACCCATATTGAAAAAATCATAAATTAAATCTGGTTGTATCCTATCTCCTACACAATTAATATCTTTATCACTACAACAAACTATTAGTTCCTTCGAGTAGCTTATAATTCGTTACCATAATATAGCACCAAGTTGTTCCATTCCTAATAAGTTTTAAAAGTTTGTAGGATGCATATATTCATTGCATAGAGACTATACTACTTGTTTATTTATTAACTGCATTTCAGCATCAGTAAAGAGTTGAGTATGAACGTATGCGTATGGACCATAAAAATTAAGGCATTTGGAAGTGTTTTGATGCAAACCTTACACCGTGTTCTGGAGTTTTATTTCGGAGAGAAAAGAACGGCACTCGAGAGAAAGAGCAAAGAATTTGTTCCCAAATTTTAGTTTAGGGAGAAAGTAAAGGAAGATGTATAATTTTCGTTCCTATTTTTCATTCTTTCATTCCAACTTGAAAAGATTTTGTATCTTGCTCTTCCTTCATCATCATTTCTTTTCTTTTCCTTCTAAAAAATTCTGGGAAACAGAATGTAGCTCGATTGCAATAGACTTCTTGCTAATATGGAGTTGACTATAATCTGAGTATTGCAAATCATATTAAAGCAGATTTAGTAATCTCAATCCTCAGGGCCGGCTAAGGCTATGGGCGAAGCAGGCGATGGCCCGGGGCATCACGCGGTTAGGGGCATCATTTCAAAAAAAGAATATTAATACACATTGTTTAAACTTCATAAAGATATATGTTTGCGTAACTGTTGGGGGCATTTTATAACCATTTCGTCCGGGGCATGCAAAAACTTTGGATCTGCCCTGTCAATCCTTATATAAATGTATATTTTTTAGTGGATATGTAGTGTTATTTATTTTTTTTTTTTCTTAGATGATGGAGGGCTTAGATTATATGTATCAAGGGCTAAGTTTACAAATATGGTATTGTACACACCTAGAAGTCGAGGTTACTAATTATTATAATCTACAATCATATTATTATTATATTATATTATATTATTAATTATTATATAGCCATTAAAGTACAACTATACATAAATAAAATATGAGCTGCATACGCATAATTCTATCATTGCATCTGTCAAGTCCCTACCTAGTTTGTATGTGGTTCAGAAACAAAATATTTGCCACAACGTATAACAGGTGCAGTAAAAGATTTGATACGAGCTGTACCTTGTTTATGATAGCTGATTAATCACTAACACCAAGGCTCCAACCTAAGCTGATGATTTCATCCATCATTTTGAATAACAACAATCTTCGTCAATCTTAAATCCAAAAAGACCCTAATAACTTACGAAGTGTAAGCTATGAATATTTAGCTTCTCCAATTTTATACCAGACTCACAATATTGTTTACTACCGACTCGCAAAACAACAGAAAATAAAATTCTGACATATTTATTATAATAGAAACCGCAAACTGAAACCTATGGACATGAAATGATATGAGTTAACTGAGTCATAAGATAACATGTGATTCAAAGTTTGGAGTTATTTTTTTCTTAACATCATAAAAGAAGTTGTGTAAGCATAGCATTTCCCCATTTTATTTGGTCTAATAAATAATGGGGACCTGTTATTTAAATTTATTATAAATAACAGGTGTTGTTGAATTAAGCTCCAACATAAAGACTACAAACTTGAGCTTTTTATTGACTACCACTATAGTGTCTCTGCAAAAAGAGAAATTTGAACTACTACATCCTAGTCAATAACATCAACCTCATTTACTTAATTAGGTAATGGGAAAGATTATTAAGTTAATAGATTGGTATTATCATCCAAAATCCACCATTTTATCTGGCATATCAGTTAGTACTTTTCTCTAGCAAACTTACAATATTTTCAGATGTTGCAATAAAAACACATTCCAGCTAAAATTTTGCACTAAAAAAGAACTAAAGAAATATTAGTATACCAACCAAAAGTAACATGATTTACAATATATTCAGTCAGTAACAATTGACCCTTTAGAAAGTAAATGGATCAAAGTTGCCACCTTTGGTTAACAATACATATAAACTAAAAAATATTCAGATATTCATTGCAAATTCACAAATTAATAAGCACTTCGGTTTGTCATCTTCAAGAAAACGCGATCAAACGGTCGAGAATTTTTACTTCTGGTTTAGCAGTTCTGTAAATTAAAAGAACAAATCTGTATAAAACGTTAAACACGTTTCAAAACATATATTTTACGAGTACTTATCTCAAAATAGTAAATTTATAGTACATTCAAGCCCGCAACATAGAGGAAGCACATAAGTCTAACTATTTGAATCGTTAGGGTACACCACTCTAATTAATAGCATTTAACCAACCCGGCAACAATAGTTGTATGTCATAAAACGTTAGCCACAATTTCTAGCATTCGTATATCAAAGTCTACCATAATAACCGAAGTTCACAAAACAGTAAACGAAAAAATGTAAACGAAACTGAATGTTTAATGCACATCACGGCAACCACCAACAACAACCATTGCAACCGATTCCCATAAATTTTGGTGCAACACCTAACAAAAACTAACATTATTATTTTCTGGCGGATATTTTAGAAAAACTAACAGTATAAACTATACCAGCAACCTAGGTTCGATTCCGAGGAGGGGAGGTTTTCTTCAGGATTCTCGCGATTAGTTGGTATCGAGCCTTAATAGGGCGGGATCGCGTGTTGGTGCATGAATCCCTAGCCGTTGTTTATCTTTATGTTTAACACATTTCAGTTATGTAATAATGTTTACTCGAGACTGTTGATTATATTTGTGTTTGTGCGTACTTAACTTGTTAAATGATCAATATGTTAGACTGCACAAACAGTCGACCGAGTGTGTGTACACACTCGACCGACTGTCCTACTCAGTCGACCGACTAAGGGACACACTCGACCGAGTGTGTCTGGTAGGCAGTATATATACGGGTTTAGCCTAATTGTTTGAGGTTACTCGTCCCATTCACCCTAAGTCGTAGGTTTTCGTCTCCAGAGAACCCTAACACCATATACCACCGAAATATATTGTCTAGGTGTCGATCTAATCTAGTTTTGGCTCTAGGTTTGATCAATTCGATCCCGAAACGACCCATATCTCGGTTTAACCTTATTCTAGTGTATTCCGCCTCTAGGATAGATTGCAAGCGACCTAAGATCCTAAGAATAAACGTCTACAAAGTGGTATCAGAGCTGGAGTCTCTGGTTTTGCTTGATCAAATCATTTTTTGGGTCAAAATTGGTGTTTTTGATGTTTTTGGGTTTTTAGTCAATTAATCTGCTTTTCTACGTTTTTTTTGTGTTTTTATTGTCAAAATGTGTTTCTGGAGTCATCACTATTGTTGTCTACGTTTTGGTTTTGTGTTTTTCATCCATAATCGATTGCAAAATCGATTTTTGTCTAGAAAACCCTAATAGTCGACCTGCTCATGTCAAGAACATACTCGGCCGTGTGTGTCCTGACAACCGACCGAGTGAGTCCGTAGATCGACCGTGTGAGTAGTTCAACCGACCGTGTGAGTTTTACCAGAGCCGTGTTAGTTTTCTAAAGTCAGTCGGCCGTGTGAGTTAGTCACTCGACCGTGTGAGATAGTCAACCGACCGTGGGAGATAGATAATCGGCCGTGTGAGTTAGTAATACCCAAGGCTCAGCTTGTAACGAAGTGCTGACAAAATTTAGTCAGTCAATCGACCGTGTGAGTCATACACATGACCGTGTGTCTCAATCAATCGACCATGTGTCAAGGACAATCGACCGTGTGACTTTAAACAGCTCATATTTAATCTTATGTTTAATACTCAGTCAATTAAAATGTCTGACACAAACGAACAAGTAATGAATGAATACAGTGCATTAGTAATTGCACCTGGACTACAAAAACTATTACTAAATGAAAGTAAATCTGGTTCATCAAATAAAGTACCTAGACTTGACAATCTTAAGAACTTCTTGGACTGGAAAGTTAGGTTTGTAATTTACTTGAATGCTGTCGATTCTAGACTTTGGGAATGTATTGAGAATCCGTATGTATGGCCATGCGGAGCAGATGGTGAACCCAAAAAAACTTCACAGTTTAGTCCTACAGAGCGTGAAGAGTACAATCTTGAGTGTAGATGTTATGCTCAGCTTACCCAAGCTTTGTCAAAGGAGATTTTTTAGCAATTTAAGAACCGAAACAAAACCTCGTATACTATCTGGTTGGCTCTACAATCTGCAACAGAAGGTACAGCTACTTATCGTGCGACTAAGGGTAAGGTTTTGAAGGATGAGTGGAGGGTGTTTGCAGCTCTTCCATCAGAATCTCTAGGACAGACTTTAGAGAGATATCGATTAATGGCTGCAGAGATGGCAGATTATGGAATTGAGGTGCCTGATGAAAAGGCAGTAAGGGTGTTGAAAGATGGTCTTCCAGAAAAGTGGGATCATGAGATAGAAAAGATTCAGAACAAGTACAGTTCATCAGGTCGTCCGTTGACACTAACAGCTTTTACTTCGAAGTTAATGGAGAAGGACATTCAGGATGAAGCAAAGAGAAAGAGACTTAGTTCTGTAGCTGCTGCTGCATCAACTTTAGCCTCATCTTCTGGTACTCATGCTCCACTACAGACAGCATACATAACAGCCAATGCTTCACAAATGTCTGCACCATCGTCTCAGTCCGGCTACTTTAATGCTAAATTACAAGCTCAGAATTCTACAATTAAGATGATTGAAGATTCTCTGATTCAACAGACTCAGACTCAGACTCCTGTGTTTCAAACTGAGAACATCAAGAAGAGATCTTGCGAATCTATTCAGGAAGATATGGCATTGGCAGCTATTGTTGTTAACTCATACAACGATATGATTGGTGGACAAGTGCTTAATAGTCATCTTGAAAATGAAGACTATGATCAGATTGATGAGGACGAGCTTGAGAGAATGGATATACTCTACAGTATGGGTAGCATTGTGAGACGTGCTAGAAAGTACTTGAAGAGAACAGGACAAAGATCGTTGAGTTTAAATCGAGATTCGAAGTTCGGTTTTGATATGTCAAAGATTAGGTGCTACAATTGTGATGAATATGGTTACTTTAAGAAAACTTGCACGAGACCACCCAAACCTGGTTTTCATGATCCTTTTCACCAGACAACCATCTCAGTTACTCCACAACATGTAATTGTAGAGAAAGAATCTTCGAGTTCTGTTCAATCTAAGGCTTTGACTACAACGTATGCGGATGAAGTATGTGACTGGTCCATCTCGGTAGATACACAGAAAGCTAACGTTGTGTTTGTAGGTAAAAGCGAAGCAGAAATTGAAGAGGAAAGAATTGTTCAGAAAAATGCAGGTTGTACTGGTAAGGATAATCCGAATTGCACATGTTATGTGTGCAAATGTGATGCAAGGTTGAAGAGAGCAGAAGAACTTATGAAATTTTTCTTCAGGAAGAGGATTAAAGATAAGTTGTATGATAAGTTTCACAAAGCTAAGGACTTATCAGATTTTGAGTTTACTACTGATTCGTCTGATGAAGAAGATGGGATGAGTTGTCATGTTGGTACTTGGTTCAGGAAAGAGTTGGAACATTTTCTCAACTATGATCTTAAGAGTGGTGATGAGAAGATTGTTACGGTTCAGATTCCAGTTTGTTCAGATCAAGGTGAGGGTAAAGGAGGTTATGAGGCTGATTACTCGGATAGTACGAGCTCAGAGTCAGAATCAGAATCAGATGCAGATTCTCAAGTTGGAAGAAATGACTATGCATTCATGGCTAACATGTCCGGTAATGATAAGGTATGTAATGACTCAGTCTCTAATTGTTCTAAATGCATTGGTTATGAACAGGAAATTGAGAGGCTTGAATGTGTTATCACTAAGCTTAATGAGATATCTGTTACATGTGAGACTTGTCCTAAGCTTAGAATTGACCTTAAGAACCTAAGTTTGGAGAATCAGACTAATAAAAAGAACTATGATGATGAGCTTTTCTACCTTAATAAACAGAAAGACTATGTTGATGTGATTAAGTCTTTAGAAAATTAGGTAGGTCACTTAAAATCAACTGTTATAGATGATGGAAAAGTGATTACTATGTATTTGGGACAGATAGAGACTCTTAAGGCAGAAAGGGATTCATTTAAGTTGAAATACGAGTCTGAGAAAGCTAGGATTGACAATTGGCAGAGGATGTCTTATGTGAAACAGACTTTGAATCATCCTAAACAACGGGGTTTAGGTTATAACCAGGTTGCCCCACCACTTTTGGGTGAGTATATTAACAAACCGGTTGAGAAATGTAATGGTCAAGTTGTAGAACCAGGATATGGTAAGCCTAAAGAAACACCTGTTGAGAGTTCTGGTAAGGTAGTTGAGTCAAAGAAACCTTTAGATGTGGTCTATGAAACAGAGTCAGATACTGATATCGACACTGAGAAAGACAGCAAACCTTTTAAGCTTGTCACTAAACCGGTTACCATTCTGAAAAACCCTACTAATGTTAGTAAGATGACTGAAAGTCAAAAGGCTCAGTCTAAGAGCACTGTGACTCTGATAATGCTAAAAACGAACATATATTTCATAGCATTATTCCTCAAGAAAGACAAGCTTTTAGTTGCAGTTGTTCTATTTACAAGTGATATTCGTTTAAATAATAAAAGGTGAAGACAAAAGACAGATTCGACGAATTGAAGACGCAAACGACCAAAAAGCTCAAAAGTACAAAGTACAATCAAAGAGGTTCTAATTATTGATAAGAAACGTCTCAAAATTACAAGAGTACAAGATTCAAAATGCAAAGTACAAGATATTAAATTATACGCAAGGACGTTCAAAAATCCGGAACCGGGACCAGAGTCAACTCTCAACGCTCGACGCAACGAACTAAAAATTACAAGTCAACGGAGTACAAGAATATAATATAATATATATATAATTAAATTTAATTATATATATTATATTATATAATAAATAAATAAGCAGCCCACGTTTTTGTAGACTTTTGAGCCTCCCCAGCTGGCCATGCGATCGCATGAGCCTGAAGGGCAAAGCTCATGCGATCGCATGAGCACCTTTTCCAACCCACATGCCCTATAAAAACGAGTATTTGGTTCATCAATATCATCCATCAATCTCTCTATCTCACATACGATATATATATATATATATATATATATATATATATATATATATATATATATATATATATATATATATATATATATATATATATATATATATATTTATATTATAATTTTAATTTTAATTTCTAATAATAAGGGTATGTTAGCGCATATTGTAAGGGTGTAAGTCAAAATTCTGTCCGTGTAACGCTACGCTATTTTTAATCATTGTAAGTTATGTTCAACCTTTTTACATTAATGTCTCGTAGCTAAATTATTATTATGCTTATTTAAAACGAAGTAATCATGATGTTGGGCTAATTACTAAAATTGGGTAATTGGGCTTTGTACCATAATTGGGGTTTGGACAAAAGAACGACACTTGTGGAAATTAGACTATGGGCTATTAATGGGCTTTATATTTGTTTAACTAAATGATAGTTTGTTAATTTTAATATAAAGATTTACAATTGGACGTCCCTATAAATAACCATATACACTCGATCGGACACGATGGGCGGGGTATTTATATGTACGAATAATCGTTCATTTAACCGGATACGGAAATGGATTAATAGTCTATGGAATTATTAAAACATGGGTAAAATTATGTACAAGGACACTTGGCATAATTGATAACAAAGTATTAAAACCTTGGGTTACACGCAGTCGATATCCTGGTGTAATTATTAAACAAAGTACTAAAACCTTGTTACAGTTTAAGTCCCTAATTAATTGGAATATTTGACTTCGGGTATAAGGATAATTTGACGAGGATACTCGCACTTTATATTTATGACTGATGGACTGTTATGGACAAAAACCAGACGGACATATTAAATAATCCAGGACAAAGGACAATTAACCCATGGGCATAAAACTAAAATCAACACGTCAAACATCATGATTACGGAAGTTTAAATAAGCATAATTCTTTTATTTCATATTTAATTTCCTTTATTTTATATTTAATTGCACTTTTAATTATTGCACTTTTATTTATTGTTTTTGTATTTTATTGCACTTTTAATTATCGTACTTTTTAATTATCGCAATTTTATTTTATCGCACTTTTATTTATCGCAATTTCATTATCGTTATTTACTTTACGCTTTAAATTAAGTCTTTTATTTATTTAATATTTTACATTAAATTCTAACTGCAACTAAAGTTTTTAAAATCGACAAACCAATCATTAAACGGTAAACCCCCTTTTATAATAATAATATTTCTTATATATATATTTGTATTTTTATAAATTAAACTAATATAGCGTTAAGCTTTGTTTAAAAGATTTTCCCTGTGGAACGAACCGGACTTACTAAAAACTACACTACTGTACGATTAGGTACACTGCCTATAAGTGTTGTAGCAAGGTTTAGGTATATCCATTCTATAAATAAATAAATATCTTGTGTAAAATTGTATCGTATTTAATAGTATTTTCTTGTAAAATTTAATAGTATTTTATACCCCTTAGCTTTAACATCAAGTATTTTTGGCGCCGCTGCCGGGGATCGAAATCTAGCTTAAAAGCCGGAAGCGCAACGCTAATATAAAAAAAATAAAAATTTATTTTTAGTTTACTTTTAGAAAATATGCTTTTGTAAAAATACGTTTTAAAAATTCAAAAATATAAAAAGAAAACAAAAATATAAATATTTTTAAGATTTTGTTAAATATATAAGTTTTATAAAGTTTCTTTATTTTTATTTTAGTTTGTAAAAATATAAATTTTATTTAAATATTTTGTAATTATATTATATAAATATTTAAAACAGAAAAAAATAATAAATACTCGAGCCCGGTACTGTTACAGCCCGTAAACTGTCCCAAAATCCAAGCTCATGCGATCGAATGAGCCCGAAGGCATATTTTCATGCGATCGCATGAGATCGTCTGACACGCCACAGTTTACCCTAATTCAGCATTTATTACGGGTATTATTTATTATTATTAATTTAAAACCCTAATTAGGGTTTAGTATTTTATTAGTTAATTTAGTTTTGTTATTTAATTTGTATTTAAAGTTTTAATTAGTTTTATAAATATATAAAAATTAATACTTTTATAAAATAAATAATATAAAAATAATATTTTTATAAAAATTGTACTTTTTACAACTTTTATTATATTTTTATATTTTGTCCCTTTTTAATTGTTATAGCGTAATTTTTATATTTTTCGTTCGTATTTAGTTTTAAGACTTAGTTTTTGCCATAGTTATTTTTATTTCTAGATTTTTAGGCTTTGCCGTAAAATCTCTTAAGTACTTTCTCTTTAGACTAAGATTTAGGTGCTTTAGAATTTTGCGACGCCATTTTTATATTTTAGTGCCTTTTTAAGATATTGCCATTTGAGATATAGTTTTTCTTGTAAGCTTTAATATTTTTAGACGCAACTTTTAATTCTTAGTTTTTAGTTTTTTTTTTAAGTTTCAACGCGCTACTTTCTTACTTTCATTTTTCGACGCCTTTTACCTATGTATCAATTATCACTCCAATTAGTAATCTCAATTTGTAATTTTAATTTTAAGTTAGTGATAATAATAAGGTTGGGTTAGTCGAGTGTTTTAAAGTTTTATAAGTCACTCTTTTTCTTTCTTATTTTTCGACGCCTTTTATTTTTCAACCCTTTTCTTTTTCGACCTTTTTCGACGCGCTCTTTTTCTTTCTTATTTCTCGCCATTCTAGTTTTTAGGACATAGAATTTTCTACTTCTTCTCTAAATTTCTTTAAATTACGAAAATTTATTTTAAGTAGTTAAATTGATAGACATCAAAATTTTATGGTTCGTAGTAATAGTTGGATTTGTATGGACTGGGTTATTGGAGCCAAACAGTACTCAATTATATTAAGACCAAACGAATCCTGCCCCTCTGCTGCATCTTTTGGATATTCGAAACGTGGGCAAAATCAGAAAAGTCTATTAATTGGATAACTTATATAATTTTTCTTTCCTTTTAAAAACTAATAGGATATTCAGTGGATGCACCGAGCAAGACGTTCACCACCTTTTGTACGTTCACCACCTGTAACTCGATCAAGACATCTAGCAAATATTGTCGCCGTTGATTTTTCTTTAGAATCGTCATCCAGTCGACCAAGTACTCCAATTCAAATTTCCGATAATCCATTTTTTGAACCCGACCTCACAATTGAGAATCCGGAGAATATTCAGGGACGATTCATATATCCTGAACCATTAATTTTTCCTCCGGAACCACCAATTATTCAAACAGAGATTGTCGAGGAACGAACCATTAAATCAGAATCCTCTAGTGATTCAGATTCAACAAATTCAATTATGGAGAATCTGGAACCTTTAAGTATGGAAGACCGAATGCGAGCTAAACGCACTGGCCAAGGTCACGCAATTACTCATCCTGACATTAATGCGCCAGATTATGAAATCAAAGGACAAATTCTGCATATGGTGACTAATCAATGCCAATTTAGTGGTGCGCCGAAGGAAGATCTAAATAAACATCTTCGTACCTTTAATAGGATCTGCACACTATTTAAAATCCGAGAAGTTGAGGATGAACAGATATATCTCATGTTATTTCCCTGGACTTTAAAGGGAGAAGCCAAAGATTGGTTGGAATCGTTACCTGAAGGGGCGATTGATACATGGGACGTTTTAGTTGAAAATTTTCTTAAACAATTCTTTCCGGCATCTAAAGCCGTGAGACTTCATGGAGAAATTGTTACGTTCACACAAAAGCCAAACGAAACTCTATATGAAGCATGGACAAGATTTGGAAAGTTATTGAGAGGATGTCCGCAACATGGTTTAGACATTTGTCAAATAGTACAAATATTCTACCAAGGATGAGACATCACTACAAGAAAAGACATAGATATAGCAGCTTGTGGTTCCATTATGAAGAAAACAGCAACTGACGCTTGCAAAATTATTGATAACACTGCTTCCCACTCACATGAGTGGCACCAAGAAAAAGATATCGTTAGATCATCTAAAGCAGCTAGAGCCGATTCTAGCCATGATTTTGATTCCATTTCTGCAAAGATAGATGCTGTTGAGAGACGAATGGAAAAGATGACTAAAGATATTCACTCAATACGAATTAGTTGTGAGCAGTGTGGAGGACCACATTTGACAAAAGATTGTCTCAGTATTGAACTAACAATGGAACAAAGAGAGAATGTTTCATACATAAACCAAAGGCCTAGAAATAATTATCAGAATAATTATCAACCGCCAAGACCGATTTACAATCAAAACCAGAATTATAACCGAAATGTTCCATACAACAACCAACAAGGTCCTAGCAATCAACAAGTATCCAATAATACTTACAATCAGCAAAGACCTAATTTTCAAAACAAACCACAACCCGATGATAAAAAGCCAAATTTAGAAGATATGATGACGAAGCTAGTTGAAACTCAAACACAGTTTTTCACATCTCAAAAACAAACCAATGAACAAAATGCTCAAGCATTCAGAAATCAACAAGCTTCTATTCAAAATCTGGAACAAGAAGTAAGTAACCTAGCAAGGTTAATAGGTGAAAGAAAACCGGAAAGTCTACCTAGTGATACAAATGCTAACCCCCGGAATGAAACAGCTAAAGCCATTACCATAAGAAGTGGTACAACACTTAAACCACCTGAAATACCTATAATTTCTGATGAAGCTATTCCTACTCCACAAGAACCACAACCTGAAAAAGATAAGGAAAAAGAACCGGTAGTTGAAAAGGTTAATGAAGATAACACAGTTAAGGATAAACCTTATGTTAAACCATACCAACCACCACTTCCTTATCCGAGTAAAATGAAAAAAGAGAAACTTGAAGCCGAGCAATCCAAATTCTTGGATATGTTTAAACAAATAAATGTAAATCTTCCTTTCATTGATGTAATTTCAGGAATGCCTAGATATGCTAAATTTCTGAAAGATCTAATATCGAATAGAAAGAAAATGGAAGAACTCTCGGCCGTTACTATGAATGCTAATTGTTCAGCAGTGCTGTTGAATAAGATACCAGAAAAACTATCTGATCCAGGAAGTTTCACAATTCCATGTTTTCTGAGTAGTCTTAGTTCAATAGAAGCATTGGCAGACTTAGGTGCTAGTATAAATTTAATGCCGTATTCACTATACGCTAAACTAGACCTTGGAAAATTGAAACCAACACGAATAAGTATACAACTAGCCGATCGATCAATAAAATATCCTAGAGGGATAATGGAAAACATGCTAGTTAAAGTTGGTACTTTAGTATTTCCAGTAGATTTTGTTGTTCTGGACATGGAAGAAGATTCTCAAGTTCCTCTCATATTAGGAAGACCATTCTTAAACACGGCTAAAGCAATGATAGACGTGTTTGGTAAGAAACTGACCCTAAGTATAGAGGACGAGAGTGTTACCTTTTCAGTTGATAGAGCAATGCAACAACCACAATCTGCAGATGATACATGTTATTATATTCAAACTATAGAATCACATGCAGAATTGTTAGAAGAATTTCCAGAATTACAAGGAACATGAGAATGTTCTTTAGGAGAAGGAACTGAACCAATTGATGAAACTGAAATGTTAGCTACACTAATGGCTAATGGATATGAACCAACAACAGAAGAAATTCAAATGCTAAAAGAAGATGACAGATATCGATATAAATCATCGATAGAAGAACCACCGACATTAGAGTTAAAGCCACTTCCAAACCATTTGGAATACGCTTATTTACATGGTGAATCTGAATTACCTGTAATAATATCGTCTTCTCTTACTGAAAATGAAAAATCTCAACTCATTTCTGTCTTAAAAGCTCATAAACCAGCCATTGCATGGAAGATTCATGATATAAAAGGAATAAGTCCTTCGTATTGCACACATAAAATCCTTATGGAAGAAGGTCATAAAACGTATGTGCAATGCCAACAAAGACTAAATCCTAATATGCAAGATGTTGTTAAGAAAGAAATTATTAAATTACTAGATGCAGGTTTAATTTATCCAATTTCTGATAGTCCATGGGTAAGCCCAGTTCAATGCGTGCCTAAGAAGGGTGGCATGACTGTCATTACAAATGAGAAAAATGAGCTTATTCCTACTAGGACTATAACAGGATGGCGTGTGTGTATTGATTATAGAAAATTAAATGACGCCACCAGAAAAGATCACATTCCCTTACCTTTCATTGATCAAATGTTGGAAATGTTAGCCGGAAACAGTTACTATTGTTTTCTATATGGTTTTTTCGGATATTTTCAAATTCCAATAGTACCCGAAGACCAAGAGAAAACCACATTCACGTGCCCTTATGGTACTTTTGCTTACAAACGCATGCCATTTGGACTTTGCAACGCCCCTGCAACCTTTCAAAGGTGCATTATGGCGATTTTTCACGACATGATAGAAGAATGCATGGAAGTTTTCATGGATGACTTTTCAGTCTTCGGTGATACATTTGAATCATGTCTAGCTAATCTTGAACGAATGCTTATTAGATGCGAACAATCAAATCTAGTTCTTAATTGGGAGAAATGCCATTTCATGGTTAAAGAAGGCATCGTTCTGGGTCATAAAATTTCAAAGGAAGGAATTGAAGTGGATAGAGCTAAAGTAGATGTAATTGCTAAACTTCCACATCCCACCAATATTAGAGGAGTTAGGAGTTTTTTAGGGCATGCCGGTTTTTACCGACGTTTCATAAAAGATTTTTCTAAAATTGCCACTCCTATGAATAAACTCCTAGAAAAGGATGCTCCATTTATCTTTTCAGATGAATGCATTAAATCTTTTAATATACTTAAAGAGAAACTCACTAATGCGCCGATCATGATAACTCCAAATTGGAATCTACCGTATGAACTTATGTGCGATGCAAGTGATTTTGCAATGGGAGCCGTTTTAGGACAAAGGATTGAAAAACGATTTCAACCTATATATTATGCTAGTAAGACGTTACAAGGAGCACAAACGAACTATACAACTACTAAAAAAGAACTCCTTGCTATTGTCTTTGCTTTTGACAAATTTCGTTCATATCTCGTTCTAGCAAAAACGGTGGTCTATACCGACCATTCTGCTCTTAGATACCTATTTTCGAAACAAGATGCCAAACCAAGATTAATCCGTTGGATCTTACTCTTACAAGAGTTCGATATTGAAATCCGAGATAAAAAGGGAGCAAAAAATCTCGCCGCTGATCATCTTTCTCATCTTGAAAATTCCGAATTAGAAGTTCTAAATGAATCGGCCATACAAGACAACTTTCCTGATGAATATCTATTGAAGATAGATTATAATGAAATTCCATGGTTTGCAGATTATGCAAACTACTTAGTTTGTGGATTCTTTGAAAAAAGATTATCGTACCAAAAACGAAAGAAATTCTTCAGTGATATAAAACACTATTTCTGGGAAGATCCACATTTGTTTAAAAGTTGTCCAGATGGAATAATACACCGATGTGTATTCGGAGATGAAGCTAGTAAAATCTTAAACCATTGTCACACAGGACCAATAGGAGGGCATTATGGGCCTCAACTAACAGCCAGAAAAGTTTATGATGCTGGATTCTATTGACCTACAATTTACAAAGACGCACACCTTCTTTGCAAATCCTGTGATGCTTGTCAAAGGGCCGGAAAAATAAGTCAACGTGATGAAATGCCACAAAATGTCATTCAAGTATGTGAAGTATTTGACGTTTGGGGTATTGACTTTATGGGTCCATTTACAAAATCTCATAATAATCTCTACATTCTCGTTGCCATTGATTATGTATCTAAATGGGCGGAAGCACAAGCTCTCCCAACTAACGATGCACGAGTTGTAGTCAAATTTTTAAAACGTCTTTTTGCAAGGTTTGAAACACTAAAAGCTTTAATAAGTGATCGGGGAACTCATTTTTTGTAATAACCAACTTGAGAAAGTTCTTAAAAGATATGGAGTAACTCATAAAATCTCCACTGCTTATCATCCACAGACAAGTGGACAAGTTGAAAATACCAATCGAGCTTTAAAACGTATTCTAGAGAAAACCGTAGGATCAAATCCGAAGGAATGGTCCATTAAGTTGGAGGATGCACTCTGGGCTTTTAGAACAGCCTACAAAACTCCAATTGGAACCACACCTTTCAGACTCGTTTATGGAAAAGCATGTCATCTTCTAGTAGAAATTGAACACAAACTATTTTGGGCTTTGAAGAGATGTAATCTTGATTTACATGAAGCTGGACATCTACGGTTAAGTCAATTAAACGAATTAGAAGAATTAAGACAAGAAGCATACGAAAATTCGTTAATCTATAAGGAAAGAACGAAGAAATGGCATGATAAAAGAATCAGAAGTTCAAAAGAATTTAAAAAAGGAGACAGAGTTCTTCTTTTCAATTCACGATTCAAGCTATTTCCTGGAAAATTGAAATCAAGATGGTTTGGACCATTCATAGTCAAAAGAGTTTTCCCATACGGAACGATAGAATTAATAAATTCAAATGGGATTGAATTTAAAGTTAATGGTCACAGAGTTAAACACTACATAGATAGTCCGATGGAAGTTGACAACGAAGTTAATCACAATTTCGACACCACGGCTAACTAAGTGTCGGGAGAATCAAGTCTTTAAAGGATAATATGTATTTCTGTTAGAGTTAGATTTTCTGTTTTCGTGTAGTTCTCGAAAATGGAACCCGAATGGTCTTTCCCTAGCAGACCCTAAAGAACTAGTCTTCTCCCCCCATTCTAAATTTTTATTTTTTTTAGGTTTTTCGAAATGAAGACTTCCTGTGAATTAAACCATGGTCTAATGCTACACGCTTTGATCACTAAACGTAATAATGACACACTTCCAAGTGAAATTGTATCATTAATCAGAGGTAAATTGGACGGAGTAAGAAAAGAATCCAGATGCGAAGATAATAAGTTACAATTTGGTAAAGGAAAATCAAAATCCGCAGCGAAAAGAAGAGCACGACACCTTGAAAAATATCACAAATGCTGAAAATGGTCACACGAAGGTAAATGTTCAAATAATCAAACCTATTCAAATACCAAATTTGTTACTTTATGCAGAGACGGACCGTTCATATGTTTAGAAGAAAAAACGTTAAATGCTCGAGGTTACGCCTATGTAGCCATGGAAAATCAATTAGTCCGACTATCTTATGAGTGGGCTAGAGCATATCACTAAGAAATCTATTTCACAGGTAAGTTTGTATAGTTTTCATTTTTATTTTTTTTATTTTTATTTTTATTTTTATTTTTAACCTTTTGATAATAAACGCTAAATTGTTCGCTATAAAGTATTAAATTGGTATTCGATGAAATTACGTCTTGCGACCGAAATTGTTGATATCATACAAAAAAAAAATTTTACATCACTACGAAATTTAACGTTTATTCTTAAGGTATAAATATCTTTAATCAATCAACTCAAAATATTTCAAAAATTCGTCATGAGTTAAATTAGGTCATGGAACCGAAATTACTTTACCGAAAAGAGGGTCGCATATTTTTGATAATATTTGATTGATTAAAGTGGGATAAAAGCCAAAAAGATTTTTAATTTTATTTTTACCATATTTTTAAAATTAATATTAAATTAATATTGTGCAATTTTTAAAATTAATATATTTAAAATTGTAAATATTTGAAAAATTAATATTTTAAATATAAGTTTGTATGTATAAAAACAAAAATATAATTTAAGTTTGGTGTGAATTTTTAAAATATGAATTTTTAATTTTATGCATTTTAAATTTAAGTTTGGTGTGAATTTAAAAAAAAAATTTACTTTATTTCGCTAAGTTAAAAATATGATTTTTTAAAATTCGTCGTAAGTTGAAGACTATGTCGTTGAACCGAAATTGCTTTACCCGAGGAAGGGACGAGAACTTTAATTATCATTATTTTTAATCTTATTGAATTAAAGTATGCCAAAAACATTAAAAAAAAAACCCAAAAATCTTTACTTTTAAAAACCGCGCTTTAAATTGACAAATTTTAAAATTTTGTCGAGGGACGGACTAGGACAACGATCCGAAACACCCTCGCTCCTAAAGAAAAACAAATTTTTAAAATTTTATTAATTTTATGTTTTATAAAGTATAAGGTTTTAATATAAAAAAAAAGGTGAAAGCACTGTAGCCGGCACCCCATGCGATCGCATGGGGTTTACACACCAACCTCATGCGATCGCATGAGGTTGGATTTCTGGCCAGATCAAAACTCTCAGCGAGCTGTTCTGTCTCCATACCACAACACACACATACATATACGAAACTCTCTCAAAATATCACCAAATTTCATCATTTTTTCACCGTAATTCATCAAATTTTTCTTGCTCTAATCATGCCTAGATTCTCATTCTTAAGCAAAAAGGTTAAAATTACACCCCTAAACTCATAAATTTGCTAGTTTTTATGATAATTACCAATATTTTACCTAATGCAATTTTGTTAATTTCTAGTGTAATTAGTGTTAAATTGTTAGTATTTTATGCATGTATAACCTATATTGATGCTATTTAACATGATTTGAAGCCAAAAACTTCAAAATTTTTAGAAATCTAGGGTTTGTGTTCTTGAGCAATTTGGGGCTTTTTGATATAAACAGGTTATGGCCGATTTTTGTCATGAATTATTGGTAAATTGAGTAATGTAACATGTTTAGGTAGTTAAATGATCCAAACATTGATCCTAAACATGATTTTTGGAGATTAAAGTGGACTTTTTAGTCCAAAATTCATGAACTTGATTAATTTGATATAATTGCCATTTGAGACTTGTTTAATTGTTAGTAATGACTATTTTGACATGTTATTTGAGTTAAATGCTTATGAACTTTGTCTACATTTTCATATGTGCTTATTTGGAAAAGTGTAGAATTGTGAAAATGTGTATAAGTTTAATTTTGATTTAACATGTTATTGTGATTGTTTTAAATTGTTATTTTGCTAACACTAATACATACTTGGATGTACAAATTTTGTATTTAATGTGTTTTGCATAAAGCCGATACTGGAGGTTCAGGAGCATCATCATCTAGACGACCTGCTCCAGCACCAGAACCAAAACCAGAAATGCAACACGAGCCAGAACCCGAACAAGAACCACAACAACAGCCTGATCAACACGTACCTTATTATGATCCGGTACAGTTTGTTAATGAATTCATAGTATTCCCGATGAGGCCGCCAGTAGAATTCCTAACAATTCCTGAGCACACTTTGCATCCTAATCTGAGATTTGATAGAAGATGGAGATATTACGAGACATATCAAAGGAACAAATTCAAATTGGTAACAAAAAACATAGAGGTGCCAAGGGTAATCGATTGAGATCCTTTGGAGAGAGTTCAGCTAGCTAATAGAGTCAGACTGCTACTGATTCAGAGGTACGGGAAATCTTCTTTTACAGATTGGGAATGTCTTTTCACCATTCGTAGGCCTGTATATAAGGAATGGTGTGTTGAGTTGATGAGTACTGTATCACTTGATACAAATATAGTTAGAATAGATGATAGAAGATTTCTTAGGTTTATCCTTGGCGGTAGGATGTACAGAATGTCCATGCTGGACATGGCCAGGGCTTTACAGATATATACTCCTGGAGAGTTGCTACTACCCGATTGTACAAATTTGATTCATTATGGTGAAAGGGTAGATAGCAACTTTGACGCTGACGCCATTTGGAGGCGTATGTCACATTTTGATGTTTTTACACGAGCAGGAGGACACTCCTATACACATATTGACAGAGCCGAGCTTCGTATCATTCATAGATTTTTGGCTAACTCGATTACACAGAGAGGTCACAATAAGGAAAAAATGACCTTGCATGATTTATTCTATCTAAAGTGTATTCGGGATCCTAGAAGCTTTGTCAATATCCCTTACTGTGTTGGTTTTTATTTATCTAAAATGGTAGAAGGAATGCAGGATGGGAGTATAATAGGAGGAGGTATTTTTGTTACTCTCATTGGAGAGTATTTAGGCATTGATAGGAACCAAGGGGGTCCATTACAGCTTTGTAGAGAACAGGTTGAGCCTTTAGGATTGAAAGTTTATGTGGGTGCTAAGGTATTGAAAAGTAGACGCAACCAGGCAGTACCCTATGAGGGCCCTCATCCTCAGGTGGAGAGAGGCTCAGACGAGGAAATGGAGGAAGCGGAAGACATTAGGGATGTATTTCGAGATGCTATTCTTGACGTCCACGTTCCTATAGATGAGGAAGCAATGACGAGCGCGGCCAGACATAGTATGTACGAGCAGTGGAACTCCGAGCGAGTATACGGGGATTATAGGCGACGCCAACACGATAGCTGGTTAGTTCATCAGCACCAAATCATGAGCCAGCTATCATATCAGGTACCAAATAATTACGTGCCTACTCGACCTGCTCATTTTCCGCCACACAGCCCCGACATCCGACCACCCTTTAACCGGTATGACTATAACCTAGCCTATCAAGACACCTATAACCAACAATGGAACCCACCTGACGAGATGAACTGGAACCCCTATCCAGACTGATTAGGTTCCATTTGGTTATTTTTATGATTTTTATGTTTTTTTCTTTTTACTTTTTCATGTTTAAACTTATGTTATTGGATATATTTGTGTAACTTTTATCATTTTTATTATTATTGTGTACTAATATTCCACATTTAGGATTTGAAAGTGGGATACTAAGTCCCATTTCAAATTGCCATGCATGTTTACATTTGTATGTATGTATATTGTCGATTGTACAAAACAGGGTAAAACAGCGCATTTTCAAAGACTGGCATTAAGTTCAGCAAAAGCTAGTAATTTTGACGACAAAACGAAAAACAAATGTGATGTAACAACAAGACGGAATGAACAAATGATGTGCACCATTTATCATTCAGCAAACAAACGCCAATATGTTTGGAAACTTTGGTAAAATTTAACCATTTTTCTACGCTAATCACCCTCAATAATTTAAATTATTACTGATTTCTTGCAAATGAGGGCATTGCAAGATCTTAAGTGTGGGAAGGGGTTAAATCCTTTCGGATTTTTAAAATTTTTAACTTATACACTTGGTTACCATTAAAAATACTAGTAACGCAGTAGTTATATTAGAATCTAGTGCTCTCTGATAATAAAGAACAGCTCTAGTCTTATATACTGACTACCCAATTCTAGTAAAATTTTCAAAATTTTCAATTAAATGAACTCAAAATCATGTTTATACATATTTATGAATGATAAAACTAGGTGTTAACACCGAAATTATTGTTATCTCGGAAAGGACATAAATTGAGAAACAAACCAAAATGTTAGAATTTATTTAAAATGGAATAGAGGACAATAAAAAGGCAAATAAAAGAACATAAAAGCCAAGTGTGGGAAAATTTACCAAGTTATTTTAAACATATGTCACATATTTCTGTAATAAATAATTGAAGATACTTTTGCTTTGAACTAAACTAAACAGTTTTACCCGAGTTACTGTAAGAAAGATGGATCTACACGATGAATCAATTCCATCATTAAAAGGAAGTAAAGTCTTCCGAAAAAGAAACGCGCTTCTTGATTTAGGTCATGAAGTTGTCGTCCAGACCAGCTGTAGGTTGACAAAAAAATCTAGAAAAGTCATCTCTAAAATCAGCAGGAAATCCACGGACCTCAGCATCAAACAGGGTCGCCAAGTGGTCAGACTTATCCTAACCATGAGAGGATCTATCTCGTACAATAGGGGCACCGTGCAAATTAGCTTGATAAGACTAATGAATCAGATCCCCAGAAAGGATAATCTCCTTAAAGATCATAAATCAGCTTTTAAGACTGATATTACTCAATCCTAGAGATTGACCTTAAAGATTGAGAATTCAAACTCATGGAATTCAATGATATCTAAACTCGAGCTTGAACGAGAAAATATTTTGATCAAAATTACAAACCGATTTGTTTTCTGAAAACCCATTTTCAATGCGTTCATTACCATTGAACGTAAAATCCTAAGAATTCACCTAGAATCCATTAGGTCACTTGAACCAAATCGGGTGTCAACCGTAAGAACGGTGGTTGCATAACATGGTCAAAGACAGGACCTTGTGCCAGACCAAAAAATTATAAGGGTGAGCTTTACTATTTCTCCTACAAAGGATAGTAATTGCGTCCGACACATTATAGACCATAATTAAAAGCATGTCAGGGGACATTGCCTTAACAGTTGCTTGTTCAACGCTTTCCTTTACAATCGGACGGTAGTTTATCGAAAGGTAATATACGGAGCAAGTATACTGGACGTGTTGCTTTCCCAATACAAGGTTAGCAAGTGGGTGACACAAAACCACAAGTTTTGAGCTAAAGTTTTCAAATCTGAAACCCACCAAACCCACAAAAAGAATTTGCAAACACCGGTGAAGGGTTATTCCGGAAAACTTATCTAGGGTAAAAGCTAGATTTAATTTTCAAAAGATCAAACGTTTTCATAAAGATCCAATTTCCTTAAAGGATCTAAATTTTATAGTCATGTGGGACTGTAAACCATAACGTTACTACCATTGTTTATACGGCCGTAAAGAAATCACTGATGTACAAAGTGTGAAGAATAAAGAAGGGATTCTAGTATTTCAAGACTATATTGCTTGAGGACAAGCAACACTCAAGTGTGGGAATATTTGATAATGCTAAAAACTAACATATATTTCATAGCATTATTCCTCAAGAAAGACAAGCTTTTAGTTGCAGTTGTCCTATTTACAAGTGATATTCGTTTAAATAATAAAAGGTGAAGACAAAAGACAGATTCGACGAATTGAAGACGCAAACGACCAAAAAGCTCAAAAGTACAAAGTACAATCAAAGAGGTTCCAATTATTTATAAGAAACGTCTCAAAATTACAAGAGTACAAGATTCAAAACGCAAAGTACAAGATATTAAATTATACGCAAGGACGTTCAAAAATCCGGAACCGGGACCAGAGTCAACTCTCAACGCTCGACGCAACGGACTAAAAATTTCAAGTCAACGGAGTACAAGAATATAATATAATATATATATAATTAAATTTAATTATATATATTATATTATATAATAAATAAATAAGCAGCCCACGTTTTTGTAGACTTTTGAGCCTCCCCAGCTGGCCATGCGATCGCATGAGCCTGAAGGGCAAAGCTCATGCGATCGCATGAGCACCTTTTCCAGCCCACATGCCCTATAAAAATGAGTGTTTGGTTCATCAATATCATCCATCAATCTCTCTATCTCACATACGATATATATATATATATATATATATATATATATATATATATATATATATATATATATATATATATATATATATATACATTATAATTTTAATTTTAATTTTAATTTCTAATAATAAGGGTATGTTAGCGCATATTGTAAGGGTGTAAGTCGAAATTTTGTCCATGTAACGATACGCTATTTTTAATCATTGTAAGTTATATTCAAACTTTTTACGTTAATGTCTCGTAGCTAAATTATTATTATGCTTATTTAAAACGAAGTAATCATGATGTTGGGCTAATTACTAAAATTGGGTAATTGGGCTTTTGTAACACCCTAGGCAAATCCCACATCGCCCACGAACATGAGTGATCATGGGATTATAAGGTAATACTCACGCTTAAATGACACAACGCGTTTTGGGATCACAGGCTGAGTAGAAGTGCGAGTACGTTGTGGTTAAGCGTGCTCGGGCGAGAGCACTACCAGGATGGGTGACCTCCTGGGAAAGTGCTTCTCGTGTGTGGTCGCCAAGAAAAAGCCGTGCGCCTGCGGGCAAAGCGGACAATATTGTGGTCATGTTAAGCTGGGGTGTTACAGAATGGTATCAGAGCCACTCATGTGCCGTTGGGGGTGGTGGGGCAAACCTCATCGAGGACGATGAGTCCCTAAGGGGGGGTGAATGTAACACCCTAGGCAAATCCCACATCGCCCACGAACATGAGTGATCATGGGATTATAAGGTAATACTCACGCTTAAATGACACAACGCGTTTTGGGATCACAGGATGAGTAGAAGTGCGAGTACGTTGTGGTTAAGTGTGCTCGGGCGAGAGCACTACCAGGATGGGTGACCTCCTGGGAAAGTGCTTCTCGTGTGTGGTCGCCAAGAAAAAGCCGTGCGCCTGCGGGCAAAGCGGACAATATTGTGGTCATGTTAAGCTGGGGTGTTACAGCTTTGTACCATAATTGGGGTTTGGACAAAAGAACGACACTTGTGGAAATTAGACTATGGGCTATTAATGGGCTTTATATTTGTTTAACTAAATGATAGTTTGTTAATTTTAATATAAAGATTTACAATTGGACGTCCCTATAAATAACCATATACACTCGATCGGACACGATGGGCGGGGTATTTATATGTACGAATAATCGTTCATTTAACCGGATACGGAAATGGATTAATAGTCTATGGAATTATTAAAACAGGGGTAAAATTATGTACAAGGACACTTGGCATAATTGATAACAAAGTATTAAAACCTTGGGTTACACGCAGTCGATATCCTGGTGTAATTATTAAACAAAGTAATAAAACCTTGTTACAGTTTAAGTCCCCAATTAGTTGGAATATTTGACTTCGGGTATAAGGATAATTTGACGAGGATACTCGCACTTTATATTTATGACTGATGGACTGTTATGGACAAAAGTCAGACGGACATATTAAATAATCCAGGACAAAGGACAATTAACCCATGGGCATAAAATTAAAATCAACACGTCAAACATCATGATTACGGAAGTTTAAATAAGCATAATTCTTTTATTTCATATTTAATTTCCTTTATTTTATATTTAATTGCACTTTTATTTATTGTTTTTGTATTTAATTGCACTTTTAATTATCGTACTTTTTAATTATCGCACTTTTATTTATCGCAATTTCATTATCGTTATTTACTTTACGCTTTAAATTAAGTCTTTTATTTATTTAATATTTTACATTAAATTTTAACTGCAACTAAAGTTTTTAAAATCGACAAACCAGTCATTATACGGTAAACCCCCTTTTATAATAATAATATTACTTATACATATATTTGTATTTTTATAAATTAAACTAATATAGCGTTAAGCTTTGTTTAAAAGATTTTCCCTGTGGAACGAACCGGACTTACTAAAAACTACACTACTGTACGATTAGGTACACTGCCTATAAGTGTTGTAGCAAGGTTTAGGTATATCCATTCTATAAATAAATAAATATCTTGTGTAAAATTGTATCGTATTTAATAGTATTTTCTTGTAAAATTTAATAGTATTTTATACCCCTTAGCTTTAACATCAGACTCCCAAACAGAATAAGAAGAAGAACACTCAGGGAGTGTCACCTAAGTTTGTCAGTAAGGGAAGGATAAACGAAACAGTTCCTAAGGTAGAACAACCACCAAAAGGTGAGAGTTCCAATTCTAGTAATGTGTCCAAGTATGTTCCGCCTGGTCGTCGACAGACTGTTAAGCAACAAGTCTCGTCACCCCCTACGACTAGACAACATACTGAACCACCTAGGAGACAGTTTTCACCAATTAGACGGAAATTGTTTAATTCTCATAATTTTGATAATGTTAACTGCTTCAATTGTGGGAGGTTAGGACACAGGGCTATGAATTGTAGACCCATTCGGCAGACACCCAGAAGGAAGGTTGATCTTAGTCCAAATCATTCCTTTAATAGGAGATCACCTTCACCTGTGTTTAATTCTTTTTCTGTGAAAACAAATGATAAAAAGGTTTTTCAAACTAATGATTACTATAGAAAACCATTACTGAATAACACAGTTTGGAAACCTAAATTAGAAGTTAAGGGTGTTCAAAATCCTGAAGGTCCTTCTGGATCTAAAGGACACTGGGTGGAGTTGTCAGTTGTTGGTGTTGATGGGAAACTCACTGCCGTTAGGGCATGGGTGGCCCTTTCTAACTAATCCTCTTACTTTAATGTGCAGGTTGCCTACAATCCACGCTGCAGTACTTGGATTGTTGATAGTGGGGCGTCCAGGTACATGGCAGGGAACTTGTCCTTGCTTTTTAATGTGAAAATAGTGGATGGAGGACCAGTTTCTTTTGCAGGTAGTGAAGGAGGATTTATTACTGCTCAGGGTGTTATTGCTAATGAGAATGTCAGCTTTGATAAAGTTAATTATGTAGAGCAGATGTCGAACAATCTGCTTTCAGTTTCACAAGTTGCTGACAAAAAGTATACCATTGCTTTTGATGATAAGTTTTGTTATATTTTGAGAAAAGAGTTTGTAATTCTGGAAGACATGATTCTGATGACGGCTCCAAGGTGCAAGGATCTCTATATCCTTGATATGCGTAAGGCTCATGTTAAAGCATCTACAGGCCATCAGGCATTCGTTTCTAAGGTTACTGAACAGGAGTCGATTATCTGGCATAAGCGTATAGGTCATCTGAGTCTAAGGAAGATGAATAATCTAGTCCACAATGAATTAGTTGAAGGTGTGAATGTTAAGAGTTTTCATATTCCTGAAGGTTGTCTTCCGTGTAAGCAAGGGAAACAAACTAAGAAGTCACATACTGCCAAGAAGCATCATTCAGTTAATATTCCTTTGGAATTGTTGCACATGGATCTCTTTGGTCCAGTTAACTGTAAAACTCTCACCGGAGAGTCTTATTGCTTGGTAGTTTACAGATGAATATTCCCGTTTCTCATGGATTGTGATGTTGAAACACAAGTCAGATACTTTCGATCATATTAAAGTTTTGATTCTGAAGCTCGAAAGTTTGTATAAGCCGAAGGTTAGAAAAATTCGTACTGATAATGGTATGGAATTTAAGAACAATCAGATGCTGCTGTTCTGTAATGAGAAGGGGATACAACAACAGTTCAGTCCTACTTATACACCTCAATCAAACGGTGTTGCTGAAAGAAAGAATAGGACTCTAATTGAAACCGCAAGAACAATGCTAGCAGATTCATGTCTTCCAATTGTTTTCTGGGGTGAAGCCGTGAGTACTGCATGCTACGTGAAGAACAGAGTTCTGGTGGTGAAGAGACATGGTAAAACATGTTATGAACTGTTACACAAGAGAAAGCCGAACATTAAACATTTTGAACCCTTTGGTGCACCTTGTACTATTCTGGTACGAGACGCTGGAGGAAAATTTAATTCAAAGGTGATCTCTGGTATCTTTTTGGGATATGGGAATCCGAACAAACGGGTGTATAATACTGAGTCAAAGTGTGTGGAAGAATGTTATGAGGTTGATATTCATTGCAATGCTCCACCTTGTGTTAGTAAAGGGTTCGCATGGCAGTTTGAATATGATAAGTTATTTGATTTCTTCAATCTTCCACCAGATGCTACAGATGAAGAAATTCTGACTCAGATATTGTTTGATTCTCAAAACTCTTCTGAGAATGTTATCACTATTCCAGCGCAGGTTCAGAATCCAGTTTCTAGCTTGCAACCAAGTCCGCAGAGTGTTAGAGGTGATTTTGATTCAAATGAGGATGGGGTAGTATATACAGATGAAGATAGTGAGCTTGAAGATGATGAGGACGTTAGTCGAACGCAACTGACTGAGGAACATCTTAATCCTCTACATAATCAACCAACAACTGTAACAGTGATTGAACCGCCAACTGAAGCAGGAGGTGTACGTAGATCCAATCGTGTTATTATGCCACCTAAACGTCTTGATGATTATTATGTAGATTCAAGAGGCATTCCTCACATTAGTATTCCTCAAGCGAAGTCTAATGAAGCTTCTACGTCTGGAGTTCCGTCTACATCAGAGGTTCCCGTGACAAGTGTAAGTTCAACAGTAGCAGAAGATGTTCAGACAGAGAGTGCGAATGTGGTAACAGCTTTTTATTCAACGTTGAATAAGACATGAAGAATATTTATGCATGCTCACTCATGTTATGTGTGTCAAATCGAACCTAAAGATGCTTATGAGGCATTGAAGTTTGTCGAGTGGGTTAGTGCAATGCAAGAGGAGCTGTTACAATTTAAACATTTAAAGGTTTGGAAGCTAGTCAATCCACCACATGGTTGTGTACCCTATGGTCTTCGATGGGTTTTGAAAAATAAAAAGGATGAACAGGGTATTGTTATCAGAAATAAAGCTAGACTGGTGGTACAGGGATATCAACAGATCCCTGAAATTGACTATGATGAGGTTTTTGCTCCGGATGCACGACTGGAAGCAATTAGGATTTTCTTGGCCTTTGCATCCTTCATGGGATTTAAAGTTTTTCAGATGGATGTTAAAAGCGCATTTTTGTACGACGAGATCAATGAAAGAGTGTTTGTTGAACAACCACCTGGTTTTGAAGACCCGCATTTCCCAGAAAAGGTTTATCGACTTGAAAAGGCACTTTATGGCCTTCACCAAGCTCCTAGAGCATGGTATGCAACGTTGTCCAACTACATGATTGAAAACGGTTTTAGGAGAGGTGTCATTGATCAAACACTTTTCATAAAGAAGAAGGGACAACATCTTATGTTAGTGCAGGTTTATGTTGATGATATTATCTTCGGGTCAACAGATCAGGGAATGGTTGATGAGTTTGAGAAGGTCATGCAGTAGAAGTTCAAAATGAGTTCAATGGGAACGATAAAGTTTTTCTTAGGTCAGCAGGTAGCTCAGACAGATAAAGGCATCTTTTTGCATCAAACTAAGTATGTAGCTGATATTCTGAAGAGGTTTCAAATGGAAGCAGAAAGACCGGCTAAGACTCCGTTGTCTGTTAATCATGGGATATCTCCTGATTGTGAGGGTGCTTCAGTGGACTAAACGTTATACAGGGCAATCATAGGCTCTCTAATGTATCTTACAGCTTCTCGACCAGATATAATGTTTGCGGTTTGTCTGTGTGCCAGTTATCAGGCGAATCCTAATGTTCATCATATGTTGGTGGTTAAGAAGATTCTGAGGTATTTGAAAGATACACAGAGCTTAGGGTTATGGTATCCGTGTGAGGATGGTTTTGATCTCACAGCGTATAGTGATTCTGACTATGGAGGTTGTAAAAAAGATTTTAAGTCAATATCAGGGGGTTGTCAGTTTCTGGGAAGCAAACTTGTTAGCTGGCAGTGTAAGAAGAAGACATTAGTGGCTCAGTCCACTTGTGAAGCAGAATACATTGCCGTGGCCAGCTGTACATCTCAGGTCATCTGGATTCAACAGCAACTACGTGACTACGGTTTGCAAATTTCTAACACTCCTATTTATGTTGATAATACTGCTGCCATAGCTGTCACTAAAAATCCCGTAAATCATTCTAAAATGAAACATATAGGGATTAAATACCATTTCATTAGAGATTGCTATGAGAAAAAGCTGATAGATGTAGTACAGATAGACACTACTGCCCAAAGGGCTGATCTTTTTACAAAAGCTTTTGATAAACCACGCTTTGATTTTCTGTTAAAGGAAATAGGTATTAAATTGCTTTCTGACGTGGTTCCTGAAACTGAGGTTCCTAATATAGAGGAACCTAACCAAGAGACTAAGTTGTGAAGAACTTGAAACTTCTTGTATAATATGTGTAGCTTTGCATGATAGGTTAGTATTTCATGATGTTTCTACATGTTTGCTTATGTTTTTTTTTAGATAGTTTTATGCTTTTGTACAGAGAAAATCAAAAAGTCATAAAAATCGAAAAAACCAGAAAAACAAATAAAAATTGAAAAACCTGAAAATTAGTTGCTTATTCTATGTTATGGGGAAGTGATTGCAATACTGAACTGACATGTAAGTTGTGAACAACGAGTAATACAGGATGACTGATAATGTGTTAGTGGACTTTATTGGCCTAACTCTGGATAGAGATGATCACACTTATAAAGCGTAAATATCATGATGAGGAAATGATGGACAGATTTACAGCGGTTGAGGGTAGTCACCTACTTATCACTGAATATGTACTGAGAAATGATTGTTTAGAAACTCAACAGACGGTTGAGGTCTCCCTACTACGATTTATACTCGGTAGCAAAGGATAATTTTGTGAGTCCCCAAGGTGAGCATATTTTGTCTAAAAAGGGTTGAGAAGTGCAATCTTGTATCACATACATAGAATGATTTGTATATTGCAATGTCATTGGATTCTAGATTTCAACATCAGAAGATTGGTTTTTCATGCAGTTACTTCTAAAGTCAAAGACAGTGGTGCATCATCTTCATGTATAGTTGTAGTTATTTATTTATTTTGTCTGTTTTATGGAGAAAAGGCAACATCAGAAAATTCAAAAAAAAATATATATATTGCAAGTTATGTTATGTCTCTGTTTATTTATTTAGAGTTGTAAATAACATGATGCACCACCTAACTGAAAGAGAATCATGGATCAAGAATTGAACACAGCTTCAGAGATTCCAATGTTATCTGATAATATCATTGGAGAATTATTTGGAAGATTTAGTTATCTACATCCGAGGGGGAGAAATTTATCAGATCATCAGATATAGAGAACTTAAATCATTCAGTTCACATCACATTTGGTGGACTTTACATCTTTTGTCTGTGGTATGAGATTGTACCTATTGACTTGGAAAGAGGGAATATCTTTTGGAAGGTATCTTAGCGTTCCATCACTCAAATATATATATCAGTTCCATCCATCCAACATCATACATCATACTATTTCCGTTTAAGTATGGGGTTTATAGCGGCCGGTATGCGTCTTAACAAAGTATGCAATAAATTTGAGATTCACAAGGTTATCTGAAATGAAAAGTGTAAGTTTAAAGTAGAAGCTCATGGCTGACAGGGTTGTAGAAACATCGTGAGATGGTTCTGTCCAATCAGATTGAAAGTACATTGATGTTATAAGAGGACAGCGTCAACATGTTGTGCTCAATTGTTCTACCTGAAACATCGTGCGATCTCAAATGAGGACTGACTTCGTGATCTAATTCAAACATTGAAAAATGTTAATGTAATTAATATAACGTGATCATTGAAATCTAGGGTGAAAATTGGTAAACATTTACTGATATATTTGAAAGTTGTTCTGTATATGCTTTATCAATTAAGTTAATGACTGAACTGTGGAATAACATGTCAATATAGTTCAGTTCTGATCCCCAAATCAAAAAGATTTAATCAATTTGATATGTCAACTCACAAAAAGATGTGTTATGCTTCTTGTAGTGTGATTCATGATAAGCAGTATTACCTGTTCCTGTGCTGATAACATCATATACTCTTTTATGCTATTGTTTAATGAAGCTGATGTTAGAAGTTGATATATTGGAGACTTAAAAGGTTAAATGTTATTGAATATGTCTGGTATAATATTACTAATCATGACACACTGGATCTTTTACTGTAATTTACTTTGTGTATTTGCATGTGCATGCATATCTGAGAATGTTTGCATTCATAAGTTAGTTGCATGTGCATTTCTGTTTCATAATTGTAAGCTTAACAACTCAGTTCTCGGAAAGGTTTACTGTGAAAGGAATCCTCTGTTTTACATTAAATTAGATAATAAATTGTTTAGAGCTTAAAGGAACAAAGTGTGTTTGTTTTTATACTGTGGAGATCAGTCCCAGGGGGAGTGGACAAGGAAGGTGTTGTGGAATTGTAATCGAAATTTTCCTATGTTTTTAACCCTAAAGATAGTTGACCGAGTGAGTGAACACACACGACCGTGTAACCTACTCGCACGACCGACTGACTTGGTGAAATAATGTGATGTGTTTGAAACACACTCGGCCGAGTGTGTATTCATTCACGGCCGAGTAGGCGACACACTCGACCGAGTGTGTCTGTGTGATGACCCGGGAATTTCCGACCAAAATTAAACTTAATCTTTATATGTTCCCGACACGTTAAGCAAAGTCTGTAATATTGAGTCTCAAAATTTTGAACTGTTATTATACATTCATTTAACCTTTGACCATCTCCGACGATTCACGAACTGTTGTTTGTAAACAAATATGTATATATACATAATGTATTATAAATAATAATTTGAAATTGTAAAATATAATTTAAATATTAAAACTAAATAGGTAAGATAAGATATAAAATAACTAAGTTATACTTAAAGCGAAATTATATATAGATATATATAAGAGTCCTATAGATTATTATTATTATAATATATATATATATATATATATATATATATATATATATATATATATATATATATATATATATATATATATATATATATATATATATATATATATATATATATATATATATGAAGTTAATACTTAATGTAGGTACAATATATACAATCATTAAAAATTACATAAATAATAAATTGTATATATTAAATGTAAATACAAGTTAAGAATATACTCATTATAATAATTTTATTATTACTTTCATTATTATAATACTAATGTCAATATCAATATTAGTTTTATGTATATATATTATCAGTTATTATAATTGTTATTACTATGTATTATATTATACCTATTGTTAGTTTAGTTATTATTAGGAATTATAAATATTATGATTATTATCATTGTTAATATCACTAATAGATTATAATGAGTAGAAAAACTATGATTAAGATTAGTATTATTTATAATTACCATTATCATTAAAATTATTATTATTAGTATTGTTATAAATAATACTAATCATTATTATTATCACTATGAATATCATTATGGACACTTTTTATAATAATTATTAACATTATTATTTATTATCATTATTATTACTAATATAATTATTATTATTTGTATTATTATCATTTATTATTATTAATAGAATTATATTATAAGTAATATTACAAAAATTTAATTTGTTATATACATATGAATATATATATAAAAAATATACAGTTATATATATTTATAGGAGTAATTAAAGGAATACTGTTATATATATATCTACTGATAAATAAAACGTGTAATTTATTATTGCATATCTGTGATATATATATTTTTTTCTGTCCTTAAAAATCTTGTATGTCGATTTATGTCCAAAATCACGAGCATCTTTCTGTTAGGGGTTAACATCAGTGTTTTTTTTATTCTTTTATTTTCTATCTACTTTATATAATTTGTTTGATACTTCTTGGTTTGAATAAGCTATCCACCATGTTAATTCCTATATATTAATCGAGTATTAACAGTAACCAATCAACCTTTACTTCTTATTATTCAATTATCAACTTACCTGCGAAATTTTTACAGAAAAGAATGAAAACCCATTTATCCACCCCTGTTCTTGAACTCAAATGGCAAAGGATCGATTTCAGATTGTTTTTCAAAATCTATAAATGCTAAGTTATTAGGAATCGCCCACTTAAACTTTCTGCAAAGTTTCATATCGTAATTCCTAATATCAAGTAAGAATTTCTGAGTCAAAGTTAATTTTCTAAAAAGTCAAACTTGTGTTCATCACGAAATTCGATTGAGTTTTGATGTTTCAAGCTCAATTGATGGTTCAGAAAGGTTATAGTAAGAATTTTAAACATTTTTCATTTAGGAATTAAAGTCTATTACAGCCTCTAAATTCGAAATTGATTTTGTGTTCTTGAAGTATATTTAAATAGGCTATTATTTTTTTTATGTAATCTTTGGGTTGTTTTAATTAATTGAATTAATTACTAATCAATTTAGTATCCTTTATAAACTCTAAAATTTCATAAGAAACTAATTAGAATATAGGATTGGTCCTTGGTCGTTTTTGAGTTTGAAATTGATAATGAAGAAGATGAACACGTTTAATGATATAAAAGAAATTAAAATGGATAATATTCAGAGAAAACAGAGGCAGACGAATGGTGGGGTGTTGGTTGTAGGAACGAGAGGTCTCGGGTTCGAGTCCCGTTAGCGGCAGTTATCTTTTTAAGATTTTTTTTGAGGTAGTCTCCATTTTCTATAATTATTATTATTATTATTATTATTATTATTATTATTATTATTATTATTATTATTATTATTATTATTATTATTATTATTATTATTATTATTATTATTATTATTATTATTATTATTTTGTGTTCTTGAAGTATATTTAAATAGGCTGTTATTTTTTTTATGTAATCTTTGGGTTGTTTTAATTAATTGAATTAATTACTAATCAATTTAGTATCCTTTATAAACTCTAAAATTTCATAAGAAACTAATTAGAACATAGGATTGGTCCTTGGTCGTTTTTGAGTTTGAAATTGATAATGAAGAAGATGAACACGTTTAATGATATAAAAGAAATTAAAATGGATAATATTCAGAGAAAACAGAGGCAGACGAATGGTTGTGTGTTGGTTGTAGGAACGAGAGGTCTCGGGTTCGAGTCCCGTTAGCGGCAGTTATCTTTTTAAGATTTTTTTTGAGGTAGTCTCCATTTTCTATAATTATTATTATTATTATTATTATTATTATTATTATTATTATTATTATTATTATTATTATTATTATTATTATTATTATTATTATTATTATTATTATTATTATTATTATTATTATTGTTGTTGTTGTTGTTGTTGATTTGTTATTGTTATTGTTATTGTTATTGTTAGTACTAATTAGTATTGTTATAATTGTTATTATTACTAAAGTTATTATAATTACTTAGTATTATTATCATTATTAGGAACATAATAAAATTATCATTACAAACATTATAATTAGTGACAAAATAATGCAAATTATTATTATTTTTGTAAATATTAGTAATTGTACCATTTTTAGTACTATTACTATTATTATAAATATGTTTAGGATTATTATTATTGTAATTATAAAACAATACAAGTTATTATTACTCTCACTAATATTAGTATAAATATCATTTTCATAATTATTAGTTTTACTATTATTATTAACATAAGTATCAATTTTAACAATATAGTTATTAATATTAGTATTATCAATATTAAGAAAGTTATTATTATTAGTAAATCATTATTATCAAAACTATCATTTTCGTTACAAATAAATATTTTGTACCTAAACTATACTTAATATATATATTATAATCATATTAATAGTTTATATATCACATATCAAATATAATAACATTATTTATATAAATACTTATATATAACGAATTAAGAATATTTTCATATAATACTAACCATATATATATAGAGATATATTAATATAACCAAATATATAGATATTAAACATTTTAAATATATACACAAACTAAATAAGTATAATATATAATTCAAGTTATAATATATAAACTTGTTCGAATACGATTATACATTTTAATATATATACAAATGATATAGGTTCGTGAATCCGAGGCCAACCCTGCATTGTTCAGTTGTTCAATGACGTCATATGAATTTTTACTACAAAGTACAGTATGGTGAGTTTTATTTTCCTTTTTACCCTTTATATTTTTGGGCTGAGAATACTTGCGCAATTTTTAATAAATGTTTTACGAAATAGACACAAGTAATTGAAACTACATTATATGGGTGAATGATCGAAGCCGAATATGCCCATTTTACTTGGTAACCTAAGAATTAGTAAACCAGTCTACTAATTGACGCGAATCCTAAAGATAGATCTATTGGGCCTAACAAACCCCATCCAAAGTACCGGATGCTTTAGTATTTCGAAATTTATATCATGTCTGAAGGAGGATCCCAGAATGATAGGGGATATTCTTATATGCATATAGTTAATGTCGGTTACCAGGTGTTCAATCCATATGAATGATATTTTTGTCTCTATGCATGGGACGTTTATTTATGAGAATTGGGAATATGAAATCTTGTGGTCTATTAAAATTATGAAATGATTATTTATGATAAACTAATGAACTCACCAACCTTTTGGTTGACACTTTAAAGCATGTTTATTCTCAGATATGAAAGAAATCTTCCGCTGTGCATTTGCTCATTTTAGAGATATTACTTGGAGTCATTCATGACATATTTCAAAAGACGTTGCATTCGAGTCGTCGAGTTCATCAAGATTATTATTAAGTCAATTATAGATGGATATATTACTAAAGAATATGCATGCCGTCAACTTTCGATGTAAATGATAGTTTATCTTTTAAAAACGAATGCAATGTTTCTAAAATGTATCATACAGAGGTCTAGTACCTCGTGATGTAATCAACTATTGTGAATCGTTTATAATCGATATGGGCTTCGTCTGGATGGATTAGGACGGGTCTCTACAGTTGGTATCAGAGCGGTGGTCTTAGCGAACCAGGTCTTGCATTAGTGTGTCTATCTGATAGTCGTTAGGATGTATTAGTGAAGTCTGGACTTCGACCTAGTAGTTGTTAGGATATATTACTAAGTCTGGACTTGAACCTGGTCTGCATGTCAAAAGTTTTGCTTATCATTTCTTGTAGAAAATTACCTGCTTATCATTCTTAGTCTAGACACATATTACTGCATTGATTGCATGAATAGTGTATACACAAAAATTCATATCTTAGTGTATCTGCTAATCTTAGCGTATCTGTTACTGTAGACTTTATATGACATGTTTCCTTATTTCCCTTCCTAATCTACTGGATCTTCTGTACTATGTATAGGTATTCTATGTAATTAGAATATCATCCGATATCCGAAAATCATTTCATATCAAAAAATCCTTTATTCAATCGTACGAAATGGAACTCACAACTAGTTCAAGTCCCTCGGATTCCGATATGGATTCCCATTCCAGCTCCAAAAGCAGCGTCACCAGAATGAATCAATCAATCAGCCATCCTCAATTCATCGGATGAGTTCGTAGTCTACTCAATCATTGGAGAAAAGAAAAAGGAGATCCTTTCCACCAACTAAATTCACCTTTTGGCAAAGAACCTGAAACACTTACCGGTGAACCTATTAGAAACACCATTTTCACCTTCATTTTTCTGAATATCTCGCTATGATTATATACTATCTCAAATTCTAAACCTTATTCATCCGCTCGTCCCGACTGACAATCATCCTGGAGTAATGGAAGAAGTCAACGAGCTTCGCGCCCGAGTAATAAATTCGGATAATATGGTGCAAAATTTACCAGCTTCAGCAACATCACCGGCACCAGCAGTATCATCAGTAACAGCACCAGTACCACCAACAATCCATGCCTCAACATATCATTCAGTACCTCGAGTACAATCATCGTTCTTCATATCGTTCTACATCAATTATCTTCGTTCTTCATGGCGATTATGTAATCTCTAATGTTTTAGAGATTATGTATTATAGTTATAACGGTAAATCAAATGAGATTAATATTATATTAACTCATTAAATCTATGATTACATCTGAAGGAAATATATATGTAAGTATATTTTCATAAAGATTGTAATTAAAAATTCTTTCGTACAAACTGTTAATGGTGAAAATAGTTTAACGGGAAGGTAATACCCGAGGAATATTTAGATTTCACATTAATAAGTTACATTGTACATTCTTCGAATCTGATTCAACAGTCATTTACCATCCTACTTACATCCACTGATATACGTATCCGTTGACCGCAGAATAACCCTTTCATTCAATTTCATAATTGGATTTTGATCTATCAGAACCCAACAAGTGGCATAATGAACAAAACATTGGACAAAAATAAAATTTGTTAGAAACAAACAAATTAACTATGAGAAATTCTGTTAAGAATACACGCTAACAAAATCCTAGCTAACTGTTCCTAGCTAACTGTTAATTCCGTATTATATTTATTTATCGCAATTTATTTATCGCAATTTATTTTTCGCAATTTAATTATTGCAATTTTAATTCTCGCAATTTTATTTATCGTCATTTATTTTCTGTTATTTATTTTACGCACTTTAAATATCGGGACACGTATACAAGGTTTTGACATATCATATCGACGCATCTATATATATTATTTGGAATCACCATAGACACTCTATATGCAGTAATGATCGAGTTCTCTATACAGGGTTGAGGTTGATTCTACAATAATATATATAGTTTGAGTTGTGACCGAGTCTGAGACATGTACACGGGTCACGGTACGTATTAATTAATTCGAATATTATATATTAAACTATATATGAATTATTGGACTGTCAACTGTGGACTATCGACTGTGGACTAATAACATTGGACAATTAAAATGAATTAAAATATTGATTATAATATATGAAACTAAACAATTCTTCAAGCTTGCCACTTGATTTCATCTTAAACCTTATTTGTATCCTGACGATTACAATCTGCGTTCAAACCTTTCATAATTCTTGAAAACATCTCAATCGAGAGGATGAACCAATCGCATTTCATCTACGGAAGAAAAGATTGATGCATATAGTCATGCACCTGAAAATACTCGAAACCTGTGTAAACGTTTAACACGTATCTGTGCTAGCTTCTTTGGCGTTATTATTACCGAAAATAACCTTGCAACCCCTGTTCGAGATAGCTAATTTTGTCACAGCTCCAACAAATCAACTTCGATTTTTCGTTCGAAACAACCTTATTATAATCTTGATATATATGCGTGCTCTTTTATTATTACCGGGGAACCTTTCATATTCCACCATGTTATAATCAGCGTTTAATCATCTAAAAACACAATTCTCTCGAAACCACTTCGGAATGATAACCGATGATTCAGATATCGTAGCATTAAATGCAGAGGAAACAGAAAAATTGTAGATGGTCTAAATGGTCAAAAGTTTGATAATAAAGAAGAGAGTGTTGGGAACGATCGATAGAAAATTTGGTACTGAAAAACAGATTGAGCAAACCATGAAGGAGACTAAGGCCAAATACCAGGACCATACCATATATTCAAAGAATCTAGGTAATTCTTGATCCGATGAAACCTTCAACGAATATCTTGCTTCGTACTCATGTTAAAATCTTGCGAAAAATCTTTCCTCATCAACCATCGAACTTAGAAATTCCAAAATATCATCATAAATATCTTCGATATTTCTGAGGATATTTTCATAACTCTTCTTGTCCGAAATTAGTTATCTCTTCGTGCTATCCGTATTACATCATAAAGGAAACCATTTTAGTTTCTAAATTTCTTTAAAAATTCGAGTTTAAATTATGAATGACTTCTGGAATAGTGTTGGAAATTGATGCATGAGTTAGTATAATATAATGACACTTAATCAACGTGATTATATTATAGTCAGTTATGCTGAGTTTCTAATGAAACGTGATGATTCATAGATCCTAACGTCATCATGTGCCATGTTACAAGACTCTTGTATTCTATTTAACCTCAAAAATATCAAGAAAATATTTTCTTGATGATTCGGTCTTTTCCGGATATTCTGGTAATTTGACAAATCAAATCTTGCTACTACCGTTCCTTTCTACCTTGTATATTAGGATAATTCGAAACTCTATACCCATGAATTCTGGACCATTACTTGCTAAAAGAAAACAAAAGCATGAGGCTCCGAAATAGAAAGGGGGTATATATATCACAGCAAATAAGAGAGGGCATTAACTGTGAATGACAATGATTATAGTAGACGGAAGCAGTGACATCGAAATATAAGAGAAAATATAAAACTCAATGACAACACGGAGATTACAAACTGTGTATGTCAATGTTTATCACAACATAAGGACATGGGAAAAATTAAAAACACTATAACCCCAAGGGCGAAGTAGGAGGAAACAGATTCCTCAGGTGGAAGTTAGAAAAGGAGAACGATTGTTGTGATAGTAAGGATAAGGACAAGGATCAGGACTGGATTAAGCATTTCCACAATCTTTTGAATTTGAAAATTGAGTATAGAAGTGGTGAAAACTACTGGCACGGAAAGGTAAATTTATAATGGAAATATCAGACGTAGTAATTGGGACAGATCATCGTATTTAATTAAAGAGATCCTAATTTCCATAAATCCCGAAGAATCAGATCTTTTAGATTTCAAAGATTTTCTTTAAATCCCTTGAATTCCGGAATTCAAACGTGACTACGTCAAAAGTTAAATCTCTATCTCGGTCTTTTGTGACAGCTTCACTCGTACGCTTCACATAATCAAATTATTTTATCTGTATTATTCAATAATGATAAAACTCTATTTATCAGCTCATATTCGTCAGGAAAACATATTTATTGTTAGCCATGACGACATCACTCAAATTTCGGGACGAAATTTCTTTAACGGGTAGGTACTGTGATGACCCGGAAATTTCCGACCAAACTTAAACTTAATCTTTATATGTTCCCGACACGTTAAGCAAAGTCTGTAATTTTGAGTCTCAAAATTTTGAACTGTTATTATACATTCATTTAACCTTTGACCATCTCTGACGATTCACGAACTGTTGTTTGTAAATAAATATGTATATATACATAATGTATTATAAATAATAATTTGAAATTGTAAAATATAATTTAAATATTAAAACTAAATAGGTAAGATAATTTATAAAATAACTAAGTTATACTTAAAGCGAAATTATATATAGATATATATATATATATATATAAGAGCCCTATAGATTATTATTATAATATATATATATATATATATATATATATATATATATATATATATATATATATATATATATATGAAGTTAATACTTAATGTAGGTACTATATATACAATCATTAAAAATTACATAAATAATAAATTGTATATATTAAATGTAAATACAAGTTAAGAATATAGTCATTATAATAACTTTATTATTACTTTCATTATTATAATACTAATGTCAATATCAATGTTAGTTTTATGTATATATATTATCAGTTATTATAATTATTATTACTATGTATTATATTATACCTATTGTTAGTTTAGTTATTATTAGGAATTATAAATATTATGATTATCATCATTGTTAATATCACTAATAGATTATAATGAGTAGAAAAACTATGATTAAGATTAGTATTATTTATAATTACCATTATCATTAAAATTATTATTATTAGTATTGTTATAAATAATACTAATCACTATTATTATCACTATGAATATCATTTTGGACACTTTTTATAATAATTATTAAGATTATTATTTATTATCATTATTATTACTAATATAATTATTATTATTTGTATTATTATAATTTATTATTATTAATAGAATTATATTATAAGTAATATTACAAAAATTTAATTTGTTATATACATATGAATATATATACAAAAAATATACAGTTATATATATTTATAGGAGTAATTAAAGGAATATTGTTATATATATATATATCTACTAACAAATAAAACGTGTAATTTCTTATTGCATATCTGTGATATATATTTTTTTCTGTCCTTAAAAATCTTGTATGTCGATTTATGTCCAAAATCACGAGCATCTTTCTGTTAGGGGTTAACATCAGTGTTCTTTTTTATTCTTTTATTTTCTATCTGCTTTATATACTTTGTTTGATACTTCTTGGTTTGAATAAGCTGTCCACCACGTTAATTCCTATATATTAATCGAGTATTAACAGTAACCAATCGACCTTTACTTCTTATTATTCAATTATAAACTTACCTGCAAAATTTTTACAGAAAAGAATGAAAACCCATTTATCCACCCCTGTTCTTGAACTCAAATGGCAAAGGATCGATTTTAGATTGTTTTTCAAAATCTATAAATGCTAAGTTATTAGGAATCGCCCACTTAAACTTTCTGCAAAGTTTCATGTCGTAATTCCTAATATCAAGTAAGAATTTCTGAGTCAAAGTTAATTTCCTAAAAAGTTAAACTTGTGTTCATCACGAAATTCGATTGAGTTTTGATGTTTCAAGCTCAATTGATGGTTCAGAAAGGTTATAGTAAGAATTTTAAACATTTTTAATTTAGGAATTAAAGTCTATTACAGCCTCTAAATTCGAAATTGATTTTGTGTTCTTGAAGTATATTTAAACGGGCTGTTATTTTTTTTTATGTAATCTTTGGGTTGTTTTAATTAATTGAATTAATTACTAATCAATTCAGTATCCTTTATAAACTCTAAAATTTCATAAGAAACTAATTAGAATATAGGATTGGTCCTTGGTCGTTTTTGAGTTTGAAATTGATAATGAAGAAGATGAACACGTTTAATGATATAAAAGAAATTAAAATGGATAATATTCAGAGAAAATAGAGGCAGACGAATGGTGGTGTGTTGGTTGTAGGAATGAGAGGCCTCGGGTTCGAGTCCCGTTAGCGACAGTTATCTTTTTAAGATTTTTTTTGAGGTAGTCTCCATTTTCTATAATTATTATTATTATTATTATAATGATTATGATTATTATGATTATTATTATTATTATTATTATGATTATTATTATTATTATTATTATTATTATTATTTTTATTATTATTATTATTATTATTTTTGTTGTTGTTGTTGTTGTTGTTGATTTGTTACTGTTATTGTTATTGTTATTGTTAGTACTAATTATTATTGTTATAATTGTTATTATTACTAAAGTTATTATAATTACTTAGTATTATTATCATTATTAGGAACATAATAAAATTATCATTACAAACATTATAATTAGTGACAAAATAATGCAAATTATTATTATTTTTGTAAATATTAGTAATTGTACCATTTTTAGTACTATTACTATTATTATAAATATGTTTAGGATTATTATTATTGTAATTATAAAACAATACAAGTTATTATTACTCTCACTAATATTAGTATAAATATCATTTTCATAATTATTAGTTTTACTATTATTATTAACATAAGTATCAATTTTAACAATATAGTTATTAATATTAGTATTATCAATATTAAGAAAGTTATTATTATTATTAAATCATTATTATCAAAACTATCATTTTCGTTACAAATAAATATTTTGTACCTAAACTATACTTAATATATATATTATAATCATATTAATAGTTTATATATCACATATCAAATATAATAACATTATTTATATAAATACTTATATATAACGAATTAAGAATATTTTCATATAATACTAACCATATATATATATAGATATATTAATATAACCAAATATATAGATATTAAACATTTTAAATATATACACAAACTAAATAAGTATAATATATAATTCAAGTTATAATATATAAACTTGTTCGAATACGATTATACATTTTAATATATATACAAATGATATAGGTTCGTGAATCCGAGGCCAACCCTGCATTGTTCAGTTGTTCAATGACGTCATATGTATTTTTACTACAAAGTACAGTATGGTGAGTTTTATTTTCCTTTTTACCCTTTATATTTTTGGGCTGAGAATACTTGCGCAATTTTTAATAAATGTTTTATGAAATAGACACAAGTAATTGAAACTACATTATATGGGTGAATGATCGAAGCCGAATATGCCCATTTTACTTGGTAACCTAAGAATTAGTAAACCAGTCTACTAATTGACGCGAATCCTAAAGATAGATCTATTGGGCCTAACAAACCCCATCCAAAGTACCGGACGCTTTAGTACTTCGAAATTTATATCATGTCTGAAGGAGGATCCCAGAATGATAGGGGATATTCTTATATGCATCTAGTTAATGTCGGTTACCAGGTGTTCAATCCATATGAATGATATTTTTGTCTCTATGCATGGGACGTTTATTTATGAGAATTGGGAATATGAAATCTTGTGGTCTATTAAAATTATGAAATGATTATTTATGATAAACTAATGAACTCACCAACCTTTTGGTTGACACTTTAAAGAATGTTTATTCTCAGATATGAAAGAAATCTTCCGCTGTGCATTTGCTCATTTTAGAGATATTACTTGGAGTCATTCATGACATATTTCAAAAGACGTTGCATTCGAGTCGTCGAGTTCATCAAGATTATTATTAAGTCAATTATAGATGGATATATTACAAAAGAATATGCATGCCGTCAACTTTCGATGTAAATGAAAGTTTATCTTTTAAAAACGAATGCAATGTTTGTAAAATGTATCATATAGAGGTCTAGTACCTTGCGATGTAATCAACTGTTGTGAATCGTTTATAATAGATATGGGCTTCGTCCGGATGGATTAGGACGAGTCTCTACAGTCTGGGGGTATAAAAAGGATTTGAGTCCCAAACGGCTCAAAAAACTTGTGTGATTTTGGGGTCGAATTTTACCAAGTTTTTCAAATTTAAAGAACGAGTTTTTGATCTCTAGTGTTAGATACATCTTTCTCTTGTGATCACAGTGCCACTAACAAGGTATTATAACTCGTTTTCGTTTGCTCATAATCTTTGATTTTGTCTTCGAAATGCAAAACACGAATTGAATGCCTTTTAGACTTAATCTGTTAAAATTGGTTGTTTGATTATGTTAATCGGCATGTTTAGAGGCTATTGTGACCAGATCTTGAAGCAAAAACAACAGATTTGATTGATTTGCAAAGTTGGGTTTCTCAGATCTGATGAACACGCTCGACCGAGTGTGTGACACACTCGATCGAGTGAGTTCACACACTCGACTGTTCGAAGATACGCACGACCGTGTGTGTATACACACTCGTCTGAGTGTATGGAAACCCTAATTTTTAAATTTTACTGTTTTTGATTGTTTTGTTGAGTTCGTATAATGTTATACTGAATGTTTTGTATAGTTTTGCTCTAAGAATGTCAGGTCCAAGTAGTAGGTTAAGTGGAACTTGGAAATATGATCTTGAATGTAAGAGAGCTTTGGCCAAACACAGACCTATCCATGTAGAGACCAAAGTTGTTGCAACACAGATCACTCAAGATCAGTGGAAAGGTTTAGATTGTTTAACATTTCTTCAGATAGGGAATCATTTCTGTCCTAAGCTTATCCGAGAGTTCTATTCTAGTGTGGCCATAGAGAAGAAGCATGTTCATGCTAATTTCTTTGGTAATTCCTATTAGTGGACCATAGATGACTTCGCAGATCATTTACCGTTGAATTACTGGGGAGCCAAGGTTTATTGCCCTAGTAAAGATATTAGAAAGATTTCTAGCAAATTTGATGCTGGTGGGGTGGCTGCTCACATCACCAAGCCAGGGTATGTAATTGGTTCCAATAGAATTGAGATCAGAGATAGTGTTGTTAGGGATGACTTGGTGTCTAACATGAGGATTATCAAAAGAAACGTGGTGTTTAGAGATCCATCTGACGATTTGCTATCTGGTACTGAGGCTGTTCTGTTATACTGTCTTATGGAACGTATCAAGGTGAATTTTAGTCAGATTGTCATTAACATCATGAAGGACACTTTTGATAATGAGGAAAAACCGTCTCCCTATGCCATCCTTTTAAATCACTTGTTTGATGAGCTTGATCTGTTTGAGGACACGAATTACAAATTGAAGCCAGTACCAGTGGATGTTATTGAAGGATAATTCTAATGCTTGTGATTTCGTGTGATTATGTTTAATTATGGTGATTATGTAATTTGATAAGGCTAGCATGTTAGCCTTAGTACTATGATGTGTACTAAAATATAACCTCTGAATGATGTAACTGTGTGTGTATTAGTTAATGTGCTCGTTATGTTTGTTTATCCATCGATTCGTATAATTAACTAGATACCCCATGTTACATGGAGGTAAATGCTTATTAGTTATATTGTTTTGAGTGTTTTTCAGCTATTCACTATGTATCAAGAACAATAGCAGATATCTGATGAAGAACGTGAACCACGAATCCCTTTATCTTCGGAGTTACCAGGTCTGATTGGTCGAGAAGATACAAACGTACTTGCATGTGTTGATGAAAAGGATTCTGAGGCCCAAAGAGGAGGTTTTGGTCATATTATTGCATTCTTGAAGCGTTCCAGGATCTTTAAAGCTATTACTGCTGAGTGTACTCCATATTATTCCCATCAGAGAACATTCTGGGAGGTTGCTCAAGTTGTTACTGAAGATAACAGGAAGGTGATATTGAGTTCTGTCAATAACATGATTGTTCGTATTTCGGCACAGACTATCAGGGAAGATTTGGGGTTCCCGGATAATGATGATAAGCCAACTGATTTGCCGATTCTGAAAGTTAGAAGGTGTTTAAAGAGATGTGGTTATACTGGTGATATAACCAAAGCTGTTAAACGTACGAAGCTTCCAAGGCAGTACCGATACTTTACGTACATTCTTCTTAGGTGTTTGAGCCCGATGCAGGGCGGTTTTGATGAGATGACAGCAAAGTACAGCTCTATGTTTGTTGCGTTGGTTTTGAACGCTGATTTTAACTTGTCTCAAGTGATTTTTGATGGAATGGTTCTGAATGTTAAGAGGAAGATTCATCTGGTGTTCCCGAGGTTTCTTCAGATTATGCTTGAAAAGCAAGTTCAGGGGTTAGTGAAAATTCCTGAGGATGAGCTAAAACAGAATCATTTAAATGATCAATCATTCAACAGGTTTTTGCAGAGCTGGGTTGAGGTTCCGAAGAAAGGGTTGATCGGTCATCTGATTAATGAGAATTACGTGTGTCCGGAAGGTTTGAGTTGTCGTCATGAGAACAGTACTTCTGGGGATGAGACCGATATTACTATTGAAGGAGGAGAAGAGGTGAATCAGCCACCGCCAAGACAAACTGGTCCTCGATTAGTTGATGAGGAGAATGTAACAGTGCTTGATGAGAGTCAAGTGGATTTGGTTAAAAGGAAGTTAGCTGAAACTCCTAAGGTGTCAACAAGAGGGAGACAAAAGCGTTTGAAGATTTTAGTTAAGGATGGAAGTTCATCTTCCACAACAAAGTCTCTGCCAAAGGTTGCTCCAGCTGTTCATGCTACTGGTGGTTCTACTCAAACTCCACCCACTCAACTACAACAAACTACATCTTCTCAACAAGTTCAAGCTTCTCAATGTCCTGAGGTTGCTTCAGGTGATTTGTCAGGAATAGTTAACCGGAGATTGATTCAGTTGTCTGCTGATTTCGCTAAATTCCAAAAGGCTGCTGACGAAGACAAAAAGAAGACAGAAACTGAAATGTCTGAGTTGAGGAAGTTAGTTGATCGACAACAGTTGAAGATTGATGAACTAGAGAAAAATGTGGGAAGTCAAGCTGGTGAAATTGATGTGTGCGAGGTGGTGTATAAAATAGTTATAATTTTTACAAGGAAATACTATTAAATACGATACAATTTTACAGAAGTGATTTATTTATTTATAGAGTGGATATACCTAAACCTTGCTACAACACTTATAGGCAGTGTACCTAATCGTACAGTAGTGTAGTTTTTTAGTAAGTCCGGTTCGTCCTCAGGGAACTCGCCAAGTTTAACGACATATTTTTAACTTATAATTGTAAAAATACAAAAATATATATAAGTAGTATTATTATTATAAAAAGGGGGTTTTTACCGTTTAATGACCGGTTTGTCGATTTTTAAAACTTTAGTCGCAGTTAAAACTTCATGTAAAATATTAAAAATAAATATAACTTAAATTAAAGCGTAAATTAAATAACGATAATAAAATTGCGATAAATAAAATTGCGATAAAATAAAATTGCTATAATTAAAGAGTACGATAATTAAAAATGTAATTAAATAAAATGACATTAAATAAAAGTGCGATAATTAAAAGTGCAATTAAATATGAAATATATAAATTATGCTTATTTAAACTTCCGTAATCATGATGTTTGACGTGTTGATTTTAGTTTTATTACCAGGGGTTAATTGTCCTTTGTCCTGGATTATTCGATATGTCCATACGGATTTGTCCATAATAGTCCATCAGTCATAAATATAAAGTGCGAGTGTCCTCGTTAAATTATCCTTATTTCCGAAGTCAAATATTCCAACTAATTGGGGATTCGAATTGTACCAAGGTCTTAATACTTTGTTTAATGAATACACCAGGTTATTGACTGCGTGTAGTCCAAGGTTTTACTACTTTGTTAACAATTACACCAATTACCCTTGAATGTAATCCACCCCTATTTCAACAAGTCTATTAACTATTAATCCAGTTCCGTGTCCGGTAAAATGAACAATTATTGGTATTTATAGATATCCCGCCCACCGTACCCAGTCAAGCGTGTGTGGTTATATATAAATACGTCAAATTATAAGTCTATATATTAAATCAACGAGGTGTCATTTAGTTAATATAAAACCCATTAATAGCCCATAGTCTAATTTCCACAAGTGTCGTTCTTTTATCCAAACCCCAATTATGGTACAAAGCCCAATTACCCAATTTTAATATTTAGCCCACCATCACGATTACTTCGGCATTAAATAAGCATAATAATAATTTAGCTACGAGACATTAATTTAAAAAGGTTAAACATAACTTACAATGATTAAAAAGAGCGTAGCGTTACACGGACAGAATTTCGACTTACACCCTTACAACATTCGCTAATATACCCTTATTATTAAAATTAAATTTAAAATTATAATATATATTTATTTATTTATACGTTGAGAGAAGAGAAGAAAAAGATGGTTAAAATCATCACCAAACTGCGAAATTTATAGGACCTGAGCTGAAAACGTGTGCCATGCGATCGCATGGCTTTCGTGCCTCCAGGCCATGCGATCGCATGGAGATAGGTACCAGCTCACATGTTTTTGTTCACAAGCATGTCGACGTTTTAATAAATAAATATAATATATAAATAATTATAAGAATTATTTAAATATTATATTATATTTATGTGCATAGCTGATTTGTAATTTTTAGTCCGTTGCGTCGAGCGTTGAGAGTTGACTCTGGTCCCGGTTCCGGATTTTCGAACGTCCTTGCGTACAATTTAATATCTTGTATTTTGCGTTTCGCGTTTTGTACTCTTGTAATTTTGAGACGTTTCTCATCAATAATTGGAACCACTTTGATTGTACTTTGTACTTTTGAGCTTTTTTGGTCGTTTGCATCTTCAATTCGTCGAATCTGTCTTTTGTCTTCACCTTTTATTTATACGAATATCACTTGTAAATAGAACAATTGCAACTAAAAGCTTGTCTTTCTTGAGGGATAATGCTATGAAATATATGTTCGCTTTTAGCATTATCAAATATTCCCACACTTGAGCGTTGCTTGTCCTCAAGCAATATAGTCTTGAAATAAAAATACTAGAATCACTTCTTTATTCTTCACACTTTGTACATCAGTGATTTCTATACGGCGGTATGAACAATGGTAGTAACGTTGTGGTTTACAGTCCCACATGACTATGAAAATTTAGATCCTTAAGGACATTGGATCTTTATGAAAATATTTGATCTTTTGAAAATACGATCTAGCTTTTACCCTAGATAAGTTTCGGGAATAACCCTTCACCGGTGTTTGCAAAATGTTTTTGTGGGTTTGGTGGGTTTCAGATTTGAAAATTTTAGCTCAAAACTTGCAGTTTTGTGTCACACACTTGCTAACCTTGTATTGGGAAAGCAACATGTCCAGTTTACTTGCTCCGTATATTACCTTTTGGTAAACTATCGTCCAGTTGTAAAGGAAAGCATTGAACAAGCAACTGTTAAGGTAATGTCCCCTGACATGCTTTTAATTATGGTCTATAACGTGTCGGATGCAATTACTATCCTTTGTAGGAGCAATAGTAAAGCTCACCCTATAGTTTTTGGTCTGGCACAAGGTCCTGTCTTTGACCATGCTATGCAACCACCGTTCTTACGGTTGACACCCGATTTGGTTTAGGTGACCTAATGAATTCCAGGTGAATTCCTAGGATTTTACGTTCAATGGTAATGAAAGCATTGAAAATGGGTTTTCAGAAAACAAATCGGTTTGTAATTTTGATCAAAATATTTTCTCGTTCAAGCTCGAGTTTAGATATCATCGAATTCCATGAGTTTGTAATTCTCAATCTTTAAGGTCAATCTCAAGGATTGAGTAATATCAGGCTTAAAAGCTGATTTTTAATCTTTAAGGAGATTATCCTTTCTGGGGGTCTGATTCATTAGTCTTATCAAGCTAATTTGCACGGCGCCCTCCCCATTTTACGAGACAGATCCTCTCATGGTTAGGATAAGTCTGACCACTTGGCGACCCTGTTTGATGCTGAGGTCCGTGGATTTCCTGCTGATTTTAGAGATGACTTTTCTAGATTTTTCGTCAACCTACAGCTGGTCTGGACGACAACTTCTTGACCTAAATCAAGAAGCGCGTGTCTTTTTCGGAAGACTTTACTTCCTTTTAATGATGGAATTGATTCATCGTGTAGATCCATCTTTCTTTCAAATATATTATTGGGTAAAGCGGTTAATTTTGTCCAAAATAAAAGTATCTTTGTACAAAATATGTGATATATGTTTTAAAGAATTTGGTAAATTTTTCCCACACTTGGCTTTTATTTTCCTTTCTTTGCCTTTTTATTGTCCTCTATTCCATTTTAAATGAATTCTAACATTTTGGGTTGTTTCTCAATTTATGTCCTTTCTGAGGTAACAATAATTTCGGTATTAACACCTAGTTTTATCGTTCATAAATATGTATAAACATGATTTTGAATTCATTTAATTGAAAATTTTGAAAATTTTACTAGAATTGGGTAGTCAGTATATAAGACTAGGGCTGTTCTTTATTATCAGAGAGCACTAGATTCTAATACAACTACTGCGTTACTAGTATTTTTAATGGTAACCAAGTGTATAAGTTAAAAATTTTAAAAATCCGAAAGAATTTAACCCCTTCCCACACTTAAGATCTTGCAATGCCCTCATTTGCAAGAAATCAGTAACAATTTAAATTATTGAGGGTGATTAGCGTAGAAAAATGATTAAATTTTACCAAAGTTTCCAAACATATTGCGTTTGTTTGCTGAATGATAAATGGTGCACATCATTTGTTCATTCCGTCTTGTTGTTACATCACATTTGTTTTTCGTTTTGTCATCAAAATTAATAACTTTTGCTGAACTTAATGCCAGTCTTTAAAAATGCGCTGTTTTACCCTGTTGTGTACAATTGACAATATACATACATACAAATATAAACATGCATGGTAATTTGAAATGGGACTTTAAATCCCACTTTCAAATCAAATATGAAATATTAGTACAAAATAATAAAATATTAAACTTACATAAAAGTATCAAAATATAATGTGTTTAAACATAAATAAATAGAAATAATAAAAAGATAAAAATCATAGAAATCACCAACTGGAACTATATCAATCTGGATAGGGGTTCCAGTTCATGTCGTCGTCCGGGTTCCATGGTTGGTGATAGGTGCACTGGTATACCTGGTTAGGGTCATAGAGAGTAAATGGTGGTCTCATCTCGGGCTGGTGTGGAGGATAGTAAGCGGGTCGGATCAGAACGTAGTGATCCTGAGGTGACAGCCGGCTCATAATCTGACGGTGATGATAGTCCCATCTATCATGCTGTCGTTGCCTGGAATGCTCGTAATCATTCCGGGCTTGCCACTGCTCCATCTGACGAAATCTCTCCACGTTTGTCATATCTACCTCATCTACACGCTGGTAGAAATCAGTCATAGCCTCCCGAATGACATCCCTAATGTTATCCGCTTCCTCCATTTCCTCATCTGAACCTCTCTCTACCTGAGGATGACTACCTTCATAGGGTATTGCCTGATTGCGTCTACTCTTTAATACCTTAGCACCCGCATAAACTCTCAATCCTAAAGACTCAACCTGTTCTCTACATACCAAAAGTGGACCCCCTTGGTCCCTATCTACACCTAAATACCCTCCCATGAGAGTAACAAAAATACCTCCTCCAATTATCCCCCCTTCCTGTATTCCTTCCACCATTTTAGATAAATAAAAACTAACACAGTAAGGGATATTAACAAAGCCTCTTGGGTCTCGAATACACTTTAGGTAAAATAAATCATGTAAGGTCAATTTTTCCTTGTTGTGACATCTCTGTGTAATCGAGTTAGCCAAAAATCTATGAATTATACGAAGCTCGGCTCTGTTAATATGTAAGTAGGTATGTGTTCCTGCCCGCCCAAAAACATTATAATCTGACATACGCCTCCAGACGGTGTTCGCATCAAAATTCCTATCTACCCTTTCACCACGATAAATCAAATTAATACAATCGGGTAGTAGTAATTCAGCAGGTGTATATATCTGCAAAGCCTTGGCCATGTCCAGCATGGACATCCTGTACATCCTACGGCCAAGTATAAATCTAAGAAAACTTCTATCATCTAACCTATCTACATCTGCATTTAATGCTATAGTACTCATAAGCTCGACACACCATTCCTTATATACAGGCCTACGAATGGTGAATAGACGTTCCCAATCGGTAAAAGAAGAACTGCCATACCTTTGAATCAGTAGCAGTCTAACACGGTCAGCTAGATGTACTGTTTCCAAAGGATTCCAATCAATTACCCTAGGCACCTCTACATCTTTCGTTACTAATTTGAATTTATTACTTTGATATGCTGGGTAATCTCTCCAGCTTCTATCGAATCTCAGATTAGGATGCAATGTATGTTCAGGAATCGTTGGGTATTCTACTGGCGGATGTATCGGAAATACTGTGAAGGCATCAACAAATTGTAGTGGATCATAATAAGGTACATGTTGATCAGGTTGATGTTGTTGTTCTTGTTGTGGTTCTTGTTCGGGTTCTAGCTCGTATTGCGGCTCATATTCTGGTTCAGGTTCTTGTTGTGGTTGTCTAGATGATGATGAAGCACCAGCAGTATGGGTTTTCTGCAAAACACATTAAACACAAAATTTGTGCATCCAAATATGCATTAGTGTTAGCAAAATAACAACTTGAAACAATTACAATAACATGTTAAATCAAAATTAAACTTATACACATTTTCACAATTTTATTAATTCTACACTTTTTCAAATAAGCCTATATGAAAATGTAAACAAAGTTCATAAGCATTTAACTTAAATAACATGTCAAAATAGTCATTACTAACAATTAAACAAGTCTCAAATGGCAATTATATCAAATTAATCAAGTTCATGAATTTTGTACCTAAAAAGTCCACTTTAATTCTCAAAAATCATGTTTAGGATCGAAGTTTGGATCATTTAACTACCTAAAAATGTTACACTACTTAATTTAGCAATAATTCATGACAAAAATCGGCCATAACCTGTTTATATCAAAAAGCCCCAAATTGCTCAAGAACACAAACCCTAGATTTCTAAAATTTTTGAAGTTTTTGACTTCAAATCATGTTAAATAGCATCAATCTAGGTTATACATGCATAAAATACTAACAATTTAACACTAATTACACTAGAAATTAACAAAATTAAATTAGGTAAAATATTGGTAATTATCACAAAAACTAGAAAATTTATGAGTTTAGGGGTGTAATTTTTACCTTTTTGTTGAAGAATCCGAACCTAGACATGATTAGAGCGGATTGTAGAACTAAATTTGGTTGAATTTGGGTGAAAAATGGTGATTTTTGGGTGATATGTGTGTGTGTTTTCGTATGTGTGTGATGGTGAAATGGGACAGAGAACCAGCTCGCTGGTTCTTTTGTTCCTGACCTGATTTTTGCCTCCATGCGATCGCATGGAGGTGTAGTATAAATCCCATGCGATCGCATGGGTCTGTTTTTTTTTTTTTTATATATATAAAAACCTTACACTTTTTAAAACATATAATTAAATTAAATTTTTAAAAATTTGTTTCTTTTTAGAATGAGGGCGTTTCGGAACGATGTCCTAGTCCGTCCTTCAACAAAATTTTAAAATTTGTCAATTCAAAGCGCAGTTTTAAAAGTAAAGATTTTTGAGGTTTTTAATGTTTTTGGCATATTTTAATTCAATAAGTTTAAAAATAATGATAATAAAAGTTCTCGTCCCTCCCTTGGGTAGAGCAATTTCGGTTCAACGACCTAGTTTTCAACTCACGACGAATTTTAAAAATCAATTTTTAACTTAGTGAAATAAAGTAAATTTTTGTTTTTAAATTCACACCAAACTTAAATTTAAAATGCATAAAATTAAAAATTCATATTAAAATTAAAAATTCACACCAAACTAATATTATATTTTTATTTTTATACATACAAACTTATATTAAAAATATTAATTTTTTCAAATATTTACAAACTTAAATATATATTGATTTAAAAAGTTTACAATAATAATTTAATATTTATATATTAATTTTAAAAACAAAGTAAAAATAAAATTAAAAATATTTTTGGTCTTTTATATCACTTTAATCAATCAAATATTATCAAAAATATATGCCCCTCTTTTCGGTAAAGTAATTTCGGCTATATTACCTAGTTTTACTCCTGAAGAATTTCTGAAATATTTTGGGTTGATTGATTAAAGATATTTACACCTTAAGAATAAACGGTAAATTTAGCAGTGATGTAATAAATTTTTATATGATATCAATAATTTCGGTTACGCATACCTAATTTTATTGAATACCAATTTAATACTTTATAGCGAATGATTCAGCGTTTATTATCAAAAGGTTAAAAGTAATAAAATAAAAATAAAAACTGTACATACTTACCTGTGAGATAGAATTCTCAGTGACCTGCTTTAGCCCACTCATAAGATAGTCGGACTAATTGGTTTTCCATAGCTACATAGGCATAACCTCGAGCATTCAACGATTTTTCTTCTAAACATATGAACGGTCCATCTCTGCATAAAGTAACGAACTCGGTATTAGAATATGTCTGATTCGTCGAGCATTTTCCTTCGTGTGACCATTTTTCGCATTTGTGACATCTTTCAAGGTGTCGTGCTCTTCTTTTCGCTGCGGATTTTGATCTTCCTTTATCAAATTGTAACTTATTATTTTCGTTCCTGGATTCTTTTTTTACTCCGTCCAATTTGCCTCTGATTAATGATACCAATTCACTTGGAAGGGTGTCATTATTACGTTTAGTGATTAAAGCGTGTAGCATTAGACCATGGTTTAGTTCACAGGAAGTCTTCATCTCGTAAAACCTAAAAAAATAAAAATTCAGAATGGGGGAAGAAGACTAGTTCTTTAGGGTCTGCTAGGGAAAGACCATTCGGATTCCATTCTCGAGAACTACACGAAAACAGAATATCTAACTCTAACAGAAATACATATTATCCTTAAAAGACTTGATTCTCCCCACACTTAGTTAGCTGTGGTGTTGAAATTGTGATTTACTTCGTTGTCAACTTCCATCGGATCATGTACATAATGTTTAACTATGTGACCATTAACTTTAAATTCAATCCCATTTGAATTTATTAATTCTACTGTTTCGTACGGAAAAACTCTTTTGACTATAAATGGTCCAGAACATCTTGATTTCAATTTTCCAGGAAATAGCTTGAATCGTGAATTGAAAAGAAGAACTTTATCTCCTTCTTTAAATTCTTTTGAACTTCTGATTCTTTTATCATGCCATTTTTTCATTCTTTCTTTATAGATTAATGAATTTTCGTATGCTTCATGTCTTAATTCTTCTAATCTGTTTAGTTGACTTAATCGTAGACGTCCGGCTTCATGTAAATCAAGATTACATGTCTTCAAAGCCCAAAATGCTTTGTGTTCAATTTCTACTGGAAGATGACATGCTTATCCGTAAACAAGTTTAAAAGGTGTGGTTCCAATTGGGGTTTTGTAGGCTGTTCTAAAAGCCCAGAGTGCATCCTCCAATTTCATGGACCATTCCTTCGGATTTGATCCTACGGTTTTCTCTAGAATACGTTTTAAAGCTCGGTTGGTGTTTTCAACTTGTCCACTTGTTTGTGGATGATAAGCGGTGGAGATTTTATGAGTTACTCCATATCTTTTAAGAACTTTCTCAAGTTGATTATTACAAAAATGAGTACCCCGATCACTTATTAAAGCTTTCGGTGTTCCGAACCTTGCAAAAAGACGTTTTAAAAAGTTGACTACAACTCGTGCATCGTTAGTTGGGAGAGCTTGTGCTTCCGCCCATTTAGATACATAATCAATGGCAACGAGAATGTATAGATTATTATGAGATTTTGGAAATGGACCCATAAAGTCAATACCCCAAATGTCAAATACTTCACATACTTGAATGACATTTTGTGGCATTTTATCACGTTGACTTATTTTTCTGGCCCTTTGACAAGCATCACAGGATTTGCAAAGAAGGTGTGCGTCTTTGAAAATTGTAGGCCAATAGAATCCAGCATCGTAAACTTTTCTTGCTGTAAGTTGAGGCCCATAATGCCCTCCTGTTGGTCCTGTGTGACAATGGTTTAAGATTTGACTAGCTTCATCTCCGAATACACATCGATGTATTATTCCATCGGGACAACTTTTAAACAAATGTGGATCTTCCCAGAAATAGTGTTTTATATCACTAAAGAATTTCTTTCGTTTTTAGTACGACAACCCTTTTTCAAGGAATCCACATACTAAGTAGTTTGCATAGTCTGTAAACCATGGAATTTCATTATAATCTATCTTCAATAGATATTCATCAGGAAAGTTGTCTTGTATGGCCGATTCATTCAGAACTTCTAATTCGGGATTTTCAAGACGAGAAATATGATCAGCGGCGAGATTTTCTGCTCCCTTTTTATCTCGGATTTCAATATAGAACTCTTGTAAGAGTAAGATCCAACGGATTAATCGTGGTTTGGCATCTTGTTTCGAAAATAGGTATCTAAGAGCAGAATGGTCGGTATAGACCACCGTTTTAGCTAGAACGAGATATGAACAAAATTTGTCAAAAGTAAAGACAATAGCAAGGAGTTCTTTTTTAGTAGTTGTGTAATTCGTTTGTGCTCCTTGTAACGTCTTACTAGCATAATAAATAGGTTGAAATCATTTTTCAATCCTTTGTCCTAAAACGGCTCCCATTGCAAAATCACTTGCATCGCACATTAGTTCAAATGGTAGATTCCAATTTGGAGTTATCATGATCGGCGTATTATTGAGTTTTTCTTTAAGAATATTAAAAGATTTGATGCATTCATCTGAAAAGATGCTTTTCCTAGGAGTTTATTCATAGGAGTGGCAATTTTAGAAAAATCTTTTATAAAATGTCGGTAAAAACCGGCATGCCCTAGAAAACTCATAACTCCTCTAACATTGGTGGGATGTGGAAGTTTAGCAATTACATCTACTTTAGCTCTATCTATTTCAATTCCTTCCTTTGAAATTTTATGACCAAGAACGATGCCTTCTTTAACCATGAAATGTCATTTCTCCCAATTATGAACTAGATTTGATTGTTCGCATCTAATAAGTATTCGTTCAAGATTAACTAGACATGATTCAAATGTATCACCGAAGACTGAAAAGTCATCCATGTAAACTTCCATGCATTCTTCTATCATGTCGTGAAAAATTGTCATCATGCACCTTTGAAAGGTTGCAGGGGCGTTGCAAAGTCCAAATGGCATGCGTTTATAAGCAAAAGTACCATAAGGGCACGTGAATGTGGTTTTCTCTTGGTCCTCGGGTGCTATTGGAATTTGAAAATACCCGGAAAAACCATCAAGAAAACAATAGTAACTATTTCCGGCTAATCTTTCCAACATTTGATCAATAAAAGGTAAGGGAAAGTGATCTTTTCTGGTGGCGTCATTTAATTTTCTATAATCAATACAAACACGCCATCATGTTACAGTCCTAGTAGATATAAGCTCATTTTTTTCATTTGTGATGACAGTTATGCCACCCTTCTTAGGTACGTATCGAACTGGGCTTGCCCATGGACTATCAGAAATTAGATAAATTAAACATGCATCTAGCAGTTTAATAATTTCTTTCTTAACAACATCTTGCATATTAGGATTTAGTCTTCGTTGGCGTTGCACATACGTTTTATGACCTTCTTCTATAAGGATTTTATGTGTGCAATACGAAGGACTTATTCCTTTAATATCATGAATTTTCCATGCAATAGCTGGTTTATGAGCTTTTAGCACAGAAATGAGTTGAGATTTTTCATTTTCAGTAAGAGAGGACGATATTATTACATGTAATTCAGACTCACCATGTAAATAAGCGTATTCCAAATGGTTTGGAAGTGGCTTTAACTCTAATGTCGGTGGTTCTTCTATCGACGATTTGTATCGATATCTGTCTTCTTCTTTTAGCATTTGAATTTCTTCTGTTGTTGGTTCATATCCATTAGCCAAAAGTGTAGCTAACATTTCAGTTTCATCAATTGGTTCAGTTCCTTCTCCTAAAGAACATTCTCCTGTTACTTGTAATTCTGGAAATTCTTCTAACAATTCTGCATGTGAATCTATAGTTTGAATATAATAACATGTATCATCTGCAGATTGAGGATGTTGCATGGCTCTAGTAACAGAAAAGGTAACACTCTTGTCCTCTATACTTAGGGTCAGTTTCTTACCAAACACGTTTATTATTGCTTTAGTCGTATTTAAGAATGGTCTTCCTAATATGAGAGGAACTCGAGAATCTTCTTCCATGTCCAGAATAACAAAATCTACTGGAAATACTAAAGTACCAACTTTAACTAGCATGTTCTCCATTATCCCTCTAGGATATTTTACTGATCGATCGGCTAGTTGTATACTTATTCATGTTGGTTTCAATTCTCCAAGGTCTAGTTTAGCGTATAGTGAATACGGCATTAGATTTATACTAGCACCTAAGTCTGCCAATGCTTCTATTGAACTAAGACTACCCAGAAAACATGGAATTGTGAAACTTCCTGGATCAGATAGTTTTTCTGGTATCTTATTCAAAAGCACTGCAGAACAATTAGAATTCATTGTAACAGCTGAGATTTCTTCCATTTTCTTTCTATTTGTGATTAAATCTTTCAAGAATTTAGCATATCTAGGCATTCCTGAAATTACATCAATGAAAGGAAGATTTACATTTATTTGTTTAAACATATCTAAGAATTTGGATTGCTCGGCTTCAAGTCTCTCTTTTCTCATTTTACTCGGGTAAGGAAGTGGTGGTTGGTATGGTTTAACATAAGGTTTAGCCTTAACTGTGTTATCTTCATTAACCTTTTCAACTACCGGTTCTTTTTCCTTATCTTGTTCAGATTGTGGTTCTTGTGGAGTAGTAATAGCTTCATCAGAAATTACAATCATTTCAGGTGGTTTAAGTGTAACACCACTTCTTGTGGTAATGGCTTTAGCTATTTCATTCCGGGGGTTAGCATTTATATCACTAAGTAAACTTCCCGATTTTCTTTCACCTATTAACCTTGCTAGGTTGCTTACTTCTTGTTCAAGATTTTGAATAGAAGCTTGTTGGTTTCTAAATGCTTGAGCATTTTGTTCATTGGTTTGTTTCTGAGATGTGAAAAACTGTGTTTGAGAATCAACTAGCTTTGACATCATATCTTCTAAATTTGGCTTTTTATCATCGGGTTGTGGTGGTTTGTTTTGAAAAATAGGTCTTTGCTGGTTGTAAGTATTATTGGATACTTGTTGATTGCTTGGACCTTGTTGGTTGTTATATGAAACACTTCGGTTATAATTCTGGTTTTGATTGTAAATTAGTCTTGGCGGTTGATAATTATTCTGATAATTATTTTCAGGCCTTTGGTTTATGTATGAAACATTCTCTCTTTGTTCCATTGTTAGTTCAATACTGAGACAATCTTTTGTCAAATGTGGTCCTCCACACTGCTCACAACTAATTCGTATTGAGTGAATATCCTTAGTCATCTTTTCCATTCGTCTCTCGACAGCATCTATCTTTGCGGAAATAGAATCTAAGTCATGGCTAGAATCGGCTCTAGCTGCTTTAGATGATCTAACGATATCTTTTTCTTGGTGCCACTCATGTGAGTGGGAAGCAGTGTTATCAATAATTTTGTAAGCGTCAGTTGCGGTTTTCTTCATAATGGAACCACCAGCTGCTATATCGATGTCTTTTCGTGTAGTGATGTCGCATCCTTGGTAGAATATTTGTACTATTTGACAGGTGTCTAAACCATGTTGCGGACATCCTCTTAATAACTTTCCAAATCTTATCCACGCTTCATATAAAGTTTCATTTGGCTTTTGCGTAAATGTAACAATTTCTCCTTGAAGTCTCACGGCTTTAGATGCCGGAAAGAATTGTTTAAGAAATTTTTCAACTAAAACGTCCCATGTATCAATCGCCCCTTCAGGTAACGATTCTAACCAATCTTTGGCTTCTCCCTTTAAAGTCCAGGGAAATAACATGAGATATATCTGTTCATCCTCCACTTCTCAGATTTTAAATAGTGTACAGATCCTATTAAAGGTACGAAGATGTTCATTTAGATCTTCCTTCGGCGCACCACTAAATTGGCATTGATTAGTTACCATGTGTAGGATTTGTCCTTTGATTTCATAATTTGGCGCATTAATGTCTGGTTGAGTAATTACGTGAGCTTGGCCAGTGCGTTTAGCTCTCATTCGGTCTTCCATACTTAGAGGTTCCAGATTCTCCATTATTGAATTTGTTGAATCTGAATCATTAGAGGATTCTGATTTAATGGTAGGTTCCTCGACAATCTCTGTTTGAATGATTAGTGGTTCCGGAGGAAAGATTAATGGTTCAGGATCTCTGAATTGTCCCCGAATATCCTCCGGATTCTTAATTGTGAGGTCGGGTTCAAAAAATGGATTATCAGAAATTTGAATTGGAGTACTTGGTCGACTGGATGACGATTCTAAAGAAAAATCAACGACGACAATATTTGCTAGATGTCTTGATCGAGTTACAGGTGGTGAACGTACGAAAGGTGGTGAACGTTTTGCTCGTGCATTCACTGAATATCCTATTAGATATAAAAGATAAAAATTATATAAGTTATCAAAATAATAGACTTTTCTGCTTTTGCCCACGTTTCGAATAGCCAATAGATGTAGCAGATAGCCAGAACCCTTTAAATCGAAAGCTCACAACTCAGCCACTAACAAATTCAACTATTACTACGAAGCAGAAAATTTGGATGTCTATCAATTCAACCACTTAAAATAATTTTTCATTGAAATTTAAAGAAATTTTAGATAAAAAATAGAAAATATTATAAGGTCTAAAAACTAGAGTGTCGAGAAATAAGAAAGAAAAAGAGCGCGTCGGAAAACGTCGAAAAATAAAAGGTCAAAAAATAATAAAAAGAACGTAGCGCGTCTAAACTTAAAAGTCTAAAAACTAAGAATTAAAAGTTGCGTTTAAATATATTAAAGCTTAAAAGAAAAACTATATCCCAAATGGCAATAACTTAAAAAGGTACTAAAATTTATAAAACGGCGTCGCAAAATTCTAAAGCACCTAAATCTTAGTCTAAAGAAAAAGCACTTAAGGAATTTTACGGAAAAGCCTAAAAATCTAGAAATAAAAATAACTATGGCAAATACTATGTTTTAAAACTAAATACGAGCGAAAAATACAAAAATTACGCTAAAATGACTAAAAATATACAATTTATATAAATAAAACTTAAAGTTTTAAAAATACAATTTTTATAAAAATATTATTTTTATATTATTATTTATAAAAGTATTAATTTTAAAACCAATAAAACTAAATTAAAACTAAGTAATAAAAAATAATAAAATTAAAACTAAATAATATAATATTTATACCCTAATTAGGGTTTAATAAAAATTATAATAATTATTACTCTGTAATTAATGTTGTACGAGAATCAATTAGGGCGTGTCAGAACCCCTCATGCGATCGCATGGGGTTTAGATTATCCAGCCATGCGATCGCATGGCTTCGAATTCCAGGCCTTGTATTGGGCTGCTACAGTGTTCTGGCCCGAATGTTTTATTATTATTATTTTTTTTTCTGTTTTAAGATTATATAAAATATATATATAACTTAAATACAAATTTAATTTTAAAAACTAAAATAAAAAATACTTTTTAACTTTATATATATTTAACAACTCTTAAAAACAAATATATAGATTTTTTATATTTTCTTTTTATATTTTTGGTTTTTAATATTTAAAACGTATATTTTTTTATACAAAGAACTTAAAAAAATCTTTTTTTATAAATATAGCGTTTCGCTTTCGGCGTTTTAGTGTCCCCGGCAGCGGCCCCAAAATATACTTGATGTGTGCGAGGTGGTGTATAAAATAGTTATAATTTTTACAAGGAAATACTATTAAATACGATATAATTTTACACAAGTGATTTATTTATTTATAAAGTGGATATACCTAAACCTTGCTACAACACTTATAGGCAGTGTACTTAATCGTACAGTAGTGTGGTTTTTTAGTAAGTCCGGTTCGTCCTCAGAGAACTCGCCAAGTTTAACGCTATATTTTTAACTTATAATTGTAAAAATACAAAAATATATATAAGTAGTATTATTATTATAAAAAGGGGGTTTTTTACCGTTTAATGACCGGTTTGTCGATTTTTAAAACTTTAGTCGCAGTTAAAACTTAATGTAAAATATTAAAAATAAATATAACTTAAATTAAAGCGTAAATTAAATAACAATAATGAAATTGCGATAAATAAAATTGCAATAAAATAAAATTGCTATAATTAAAGAGTACGATAATTAAAAATGCAATTAAATAAAATGACATTAAATAAAAGTGCGATAATTAAAAGTGCAATTAAATATGAAATATATAAATTATGCTTATTTAAACTTCCGTAATCATGATGTTTGACGTGTTGATTTTAGTTTTATTACCATGGGTTAATTGTCCTTTGTCCTGGATTATTCGATATGTCCATACGGATTTGTCCAGAATAGTCCATCAGTCATAAATATAAAGTGCGAGTGTCCTCGTTAAATTATCCTTATTCTCGAAGTCAAATATTCCAACTAATTGGGGATTCGAATTGTAACAAGGTCTTAATACTTTGTTTAATGAATACACCAGGTTATCGACTGCGTGTAGTCCAAGGTTTTACTACTTTGTTAACAATTACACCAATTACCCTTGAATGTAATCCACCCCTGTTTCAACAAGTCTATTAACTATTAATCCAGTTCCGTGTCAGGTAAAATGAACAATTATTGGTATTTATAGATATCCCGCCCACCGTACCCAGTCAAGCGTATGTGGTTATATATAAATACGTCAAATTATAAGTCTATATATTAAATCAACGAGGTCATTTAGTTAATATAAAACCCATTAATAGCCCATAGTCTAATTTCTACAAGTGTCGTTCTTTTATCCAAACCCCAATTATGGTACAAAGCCCAATTACCCAATTTTAATATTTAGCCCAACATCATGATTACTTCAGCATTAAATAAGCATAATAATAACTTAGCTATGAGACATTAATTTAAAAAGATTGAACATAACTTACAATGATTAAAAATAGCGTAGCGTTACACGGATAGAATTTCGACTTACACCCTTACAATATTCGCTAATATACCCTTATTATTAAAATTAAAATTAAAATTATAATATATATTTATTTATTTATACGTTGAGAGAAGAGAAGAAAAAGATGGTTAAAATCATCACCAAACTGCGAAATTTATAGGACCTGAGCTGAAAAAGTGTGACATGCGATCGCATGGCTTTTGTGCCTCCAGGCCATGCGATCGCATGGAGGTAGGTACCAGCTCACATGTTTTTGTTCACAAGCTTGTCGACTTTTTAATAAATAAATATAATATATAAATAATTATAAGAATTATTTAAATATTATATTATATTTATGTGCATAGCTGATTTGTAATTTTTAGTCCGTTGCGTCGAGCGTTGAGAGTTGACTCTGGTCTCGGTTTCGGATTTTCGAACGTCCTTGCGTACAATTTAATATCTTGTATTTTGCGTTTTGCGTCTTGTACTCTTGTAATTTTGAGATGTTTCTCATCAATAATTGGAACCACTTTGATTGTACTTTGTACTTTTGAGCTTTTTTGGTCGTTTGCGTCTTCAATTCGTCGAATCTGTCTTTTGTCTTCACCTTTTATTATTTAAACGAATATTACTTGTACGTAGAACAATTGCAACTAAAAGCTTGTCTTTCTTGAGGGATAATGCTATGAAATATATGTTCGCTTTTAGCATTATCAGAAATCTTGACTCTTCAGACTCAAAATAAGGAATTGACTAAGAGATTAAATGAATGGGAGAAAAAGGTTGTGGTTGAAGAGGAAGATGGAGAACCAGATCCTTTTGGTACTTTTGGTGAAGCAGAGGAAGACAGGTCTGTTGAAGTTGGTAAAGGATACACGGAGGATAACCCGATGTATGTAACTCCTCTTCAAGTTATAACAGTTTCTGAATTTTTAGCTATGCAGGATCGTCTTAATCACACTACTATTTACACTGATTTAGAAGAAAGGGAGATCCCTCCAGATCTCACCGAAACTGAGCAGGAGTTGATGGAGCGTCTAGAGCGACAAGGTAAGGAATCTGCTGACGCTGCATCAAAAGCTTCAACTGAAGCTTCGACTTCAGGGGCTCATAAATTTGATGATTATATGAGTGATACTGATGTTTTTGATGAAAGTGATAACAGTTTTGATGAAGTTGTTATTGAGGATGAGCCAACTGAGCCTTATCCTCGTTATGAAGGTGTTGGTGATGATCTTTCAACTTTTGCTGATTATTTTCAGATGAATGATGAGCTTTTGAACAGAAAGTATAAAGAAAAGGAACAGAAAGAACAAGAGACTGTGTTACCAGAAGGTTTCTTGCCAGTGAAGATCAACAAAGAAAAGGTTGAAGTGTTGGAAGAAGAATGGAAGATTATGATGCGGATTAGGCAGTATGTGTTGAAGCCTAAGGTGGAGCCGCAATTTTTGAAGTTTATCGAGCACTGTGAGAGTTTACGTGCTAAGGGAAAGATAATAGCCTGGGCTTATATTAAAGAATTTGATATATATGCGATCAAGAAAGAACATGGAGTGGATTATATCAAATCTCCATATGAATTCAAAACGTTACCTTATTTTGAGTTTATGCAGGTGGCCAGGCTTAAGATGTTGTATCAGGATTATTGTGGAATTCCTGATATTTTGGTTCGTAAGATAAGAAGATCATATCAGTCACCTAATTTCATAGGTTTTCGTCCTCAGTTTCCGAAGATCTCTTACAGAACGAACAAGAAAACAGGGGTCAGAAGGAAGATAGTAAAATATCAACCTATGAAGTATATGCGGAAGGTTCCTTTGAAGAAGATGCCGCAGCACTTCAGTCCTCGTTTTCGTTGGTGGTATTATGATGAACGCTCGGAGGAAGCGGTTATTGTGTTAGACAAAGATGGAGGAGATGAAAATGATAGTATAAGGGTTCTAGATCCAGTTTGGTTGAGAAACTTCTGTGAAGAAGATATGTTTACCCTTTACTACAACAGGATGCTGTATCGCCCAGAGAATCGTATGCAAGCTCAACAGTATTGCAGAGTTGTCAAACTTTGCTATCTGAAGAATTGGGTGACAGATCCTTATACGGATTGATAACTGAATGCTTTAGTGTAATGGCTAGGTCTTAGGGGGAGTTTGTTGGTGCATGAATCCCCAGCCGTTGTTTATCTTTATGTTTAACACATTTCGGTTATGTAATAATGTTTACTCGAGACTATTGATTATATTTGTGTTTGTGCGTACTTAACTTGTTAAATGATCAATATGTTAGACTGCACAGACAGTCGACTGAGTGTGTGTACACACTCGACAGACTGTCCTACTCAGTCGACCGACTGAGGGACACACTCGACCGAGTGTGTCTGGTAGGCAGTATATATACGGGTTTTGCCTAATTGTTTGAGGTTACTCGTCCCATTCACCCTAAGTCGTAGGTTTTTGTCTCCAGAGAACCCTAACACTATATACCACCGAAATATATCGTCTAGGTGTCGATCTAATCTAGTTTTGGCTCTAGGTTTGATCTATTCGATCTAGAAACGACCCATACCTCGGTTTAACCTTATTCTAGTGTATTCCGCCTCTAGGATAGATTGAAAGTGACCTAAGATCCTAAGAATAAACGTCTACACCGCGATTAGTTGCCAAGCAACTCGGGTTTGATTCCGAGGATGGGGGTGGGGTTCTTCAGGTTTCCCATGATAAGTTGTCAAGCAACCCGGGACTCACGATTAGTTGCCAAGCAACCAGAGTTCGATTCTTAGAGTTTCATACCTAGCGTGTGTTGGTGCAAATGAGAGCATTCGATGCTCTCAAGTCGTTAAACAAAGTACCAACACTTTTGCTTAAAAAAATAAAAAAAATTATAAGAGCAATATTTAATACTACCTCTGTCCCAGTTCAATTGTCTACTTGTTCTGACTTTGGTCTTTTCTTTCCAACTTTGAATCTAAATATTTTTATTTGTATTATATATTATTCGATGTAATTTATATCAATGGATAAGTTTTTTGAATATATTTTTACCGTTGCAATGATCATTAAGTATTATATAACACACAAAAAGTAATTTAAAGTCAAAGTTGGAAAGAAAAGACCCCTAAAGTCAAAACAGGACAATTGAACTGGGACGGAGGGAGTATCACTAATAGTTTAAGCTTATATTCGAGTTCGTAATTGGGTTGGTTAACATTAAAAATAAAAATTTTATAAAGTTATAATCAATTTGTTTCATTAAGCGGAATTTATTAGAATGAATAGGGCTAGGTTTGGGGGAGTACGTGCATTGAGCTGAAAATCAGTGGACACTACAAGAAAACTAACTTTATAGGACACCCATAAGTGTCCTAAAAGGCCGATTCTTACGACCCTTTGCCTGATAGGACACCCAAATCGCACGACCTATCAACGGTCGTCCTATTAACCGAAAAGGGTCCTAACGCTTATAGGACCTTTGTTTGAGTCCTATAAATAAAATCGAAAGGGTCCTATCAGGTAACATATTAGGATACTTTATAATACTTTGAGAAGCACAAAAGGGTCCTATGATGCCTAAATTTGTATGTTAGATCATATTAGGACCCCCAAAAAAGTGTACTAATACAATGAGAAACTATGTTAGTACCAATAGAAGCATCCTAAAATAATTATAAATTATGTAAGTACCCAAAAAAGGGTCGTATTATAAAAATATAGTAGTTTAGTACCAAGGAAAAAGAGTCCTAATATGAAGATAACTTACATTAGTACCAATATAAGGGTCCTAATATACATTAGTACCAATATATAAGAGTCCTAATATACATTTAGTACCACAAAAAAGGGTCCTGATATAACTATATGTTAACTTAGTACCACAAAAAAGCGTCCTAACAAGTCATAGGAGTTTCGAATATCCGGTTCGGGTATTCGGGTCCATTTCGGATTTTGGGCCAGGATACGGTAATTGGGCCTTTCCAGGCCAGTTCAGATAATTGGGCCTTTTGGGCCAGGTTATGCTAATTGGGCATGTCGCCACATTTAAGCTTACTGGGCCTTTCAGGCCTGCTTAAGCTATTTGGGCCTTTTTAGGCCCTGTTCGGATCCAGTTTTCTTTTGATTGCACAATTTATTATTCATTAAAATTACAATAATTTAAAAATTTTTAAATTACAAAACAAATATTAAATATAAAATATAATTTTGATCACCACATTAAAGTTACAATTATATTGTTTCAATCAAATCAAAATATAATCACCATAGGAAAATGTTTAACATCAACGGATCATTGTGTCAAACACACCAACACATACATCAACAAATTGTCTCAAACACATTAACATTCATTAATAAACCGGTCAACATTAACAAACACAAAAAGTCTTCAAGCCGCCACCATCCATCTTGATCAATCACCACGTACCAACTACAAATTAAACCATCCATGTATAAGCATAAAGGTGCACATTATAAAAATTAATCTTAATTATTACAATTATAACAAGGACATACCTCGATTAACTTAGCAGGCCAAGCAATAGATGTACTAGTGACGTCCTGAATGCATATCAAATGATCAAATGGCCTAAACAAAGCTTCATCTTTTTTTATGGCCACTTGAACCTCGACTTCACACCAATCATGTCCAATTTCTGTCCCCAAAACAACCGTACTTGGATCCATGCTCTTCAACGATCCTCTTGCTACGTTCTCGAAGTTAATGTTTTTTATATAAACTTCCTTTCCGACCTAAAATTAAGTTGTCAAAAAGACATTTATTAACGCTAAAAGGGTAGAAAAAATAGTAAGCTATTAATTTGAAACATACCTTTAAACGTTGAACACCCGAACCATTATCGTGAACACGTGAACCATCATTCTGAACACCCGGACCATTATTCTTCTCCACTAGGGCTTTTAACCTTGCATTTTCATCTTCAAGTTTTGCATTTTTAGACATCAACTGATCATTTTCTTTGTTGAGGCCCTGCACCCCAAAAATGATTGGCGCGAACACCAAGTCCATACATTTCTGCAGTACCATTTTTAGCTTTACCCATTATCGTGACAAAAACATCATCTGGTCGAGGTGCATTAGTTGCACCTTCACCGAGTTTCTCAGTAAGTTTTTTCATTTTTTTCTTGCATAAAAGAGATTGTAAATCGTTGATATTTTATTCAATAATATGACCAGTATATATACAGGAGATGGCATCGATATACATGGAAAATTGGCAACTAATTTGTAAGCTATACAAAGGATAACTATCACATAATAATACATAGCTATACAATCAAATATATCCTAAAAATAGATTATTTGGTTAGTTAGGATTGTGATGACTTATAATTCTACTCTGATATTCGATATATGAAATGCTATAGCCCAATCACATTATATGCAATGCTTACCATAAGTGTCAACTATAACTAATTAAATTAAAGATATGGTTAATAGATATTTTCTTTTATCTCCGACCTAAAAGTATACTTCAAATGAAATAAAAACCGCACAAGTGGTTTATGGTGATTAACATATAAATATACAGCTACTGATATCATGTGTAGGATATATTTGATCAACTTTTGTAAAATTACTTACAAAGGCACGAGTAGCTTCACCTTCACCACTTCCATTTGAATAACATTCCTTAAACATATCCACCCTAGTTGGTTCTCTTCCCAAACTCACCTAAAATGAGTAAAACCGAGGTAACTATTAACGATGTATATTCAAAAGCTATACTATATAAATAATTCCCCCATGATATATTACCTTCAGTTCTTCACGAATTCTTGCAAAACTTTTTTTTCCCATCAATTGTGACAACTTCTTTTTAGCCCTATTGGCTTTGTTTTTTTCAGTCATCTCCTGAACAAGAAAAGAGTGGTCAGTATTCTAGGAGATCAAATCATGATGAAGTAACTTATGTTTGCCCTATTGGCTTTATTCTTTCTTCATCAAGGATCTCCTATTGAGTGCTACATATACTATGTTACGTTCAGTGGTCCAGGCCCAAGTACAATGGCTACTAGTTACAAGAGGCAAACATGTAAAATATAGCTAAGAAAAGTCAAAGATTTGGTATACGTCAACTAACCATTGAACATCTATCTTATTCATATTGTTTAGCCACGATCGTTAGTCTATCTACATGAAAGTGTAAGAATATATCATACCATCACATTATCTCTGGTCCAATATTCAAGAAGTCTTATCCAGTGTCTTTTGGTTAGTTCTAGAGGTGGTGACTTTAATTGAGCCTCAATTGGTTTAGACTGGTCAAAGAAACAGTCCTTAACTCTCGCCCTCCAATTTTTCATCTTGCGCCCATATGATTGGATTATCCAAGAATCAGCAGTTGGTGGAATATCAAACTTTGTCTACAAAGTATAAAAAGAAAAAACATATATATCACATGAGAACAAAAAAAAACTTATTATCACGCAGATTTTAAAATATGTACCCTTAAGAACTTCAGCAACTTATTCTTTTTTTCGGGTTTAACTTTGTTCCACGGTCTATAAATTGGACAATACTGGTAACTCCTTGATAAGTGACCAAGAAAATGGGTAAATTTACTACTGTTTGCACCAATTGGCTGTCCATGTTCATTAACAACAATAGGAATTCGAATAGATGACTTTTGTTTCCAAATTTGCCGCATAAGAGTCGGTCCTCTCGGTCTATCAGCTTGATTATCTACAAAATATGTGCACTTGATTTAAACTGATATAGTAAACAAGAAAGAATATAAATCAAATAAACAAACCAAATTAGAAAAATAAAAATAACCTGATTCATCTCTCAAAGTCGTTGTATCATTCACACATAAACCTTCTTCAGTTTGTTCTAGTTCAATTTATTGTAGTTCAGTTTGTTGACGATGCTCTTCAAGATCTTCAAAATAGCTTGTGTAATCATCGTGTTCTTCAGTTGGTCGTTGTGCTTCATCCTCGGGCTCCGTATCTTCATCTCTAAGACCCGCACCTATACCTTCTTCATGGCTGATACTAACTCGTTGAACTTTACTTTTATTTACCCTCGGCCTCGTATCACTTACATGGCCTTTTTGCAGCTTGGATTTTGAGGATAATTCTTTGGAGACATGAGAATTAACACTAACTCGTTTTCTCATGGTATTGGGTGCAATGAACCGTCGTTTGTTATTACTTTTATTATTGGTTGTTTGACTCGTAGCAGTAGCCACAACCTGTTAAAAGGATCTAAGAGAAGTCTTTTTGATTCCTTCAATTGTCATAATCTACAAGAATGTAAAGAACAATAATGAGCAATTATATCAATTAACTCAACAGAGTTATAAATTTTATATAGTGAGTAGTTAGGAACAATTAAATTTACAGAATCGTTAATAACATACAAGAAAATCAAATACGAATAATCCATTTTCGTGAAAAAGAGAGATACCTGTGTTCTTTTGAAAAAAGATATACCAGCGGAGTTCTTTGAATTGGTGAAAAAGAGATACGTGAGTTGTTCAGAAACCGTTTAACTAACCCCAATTCGATTTGGCGCACACACTAGTTTTGATCCATCCACACCAAAACAATCTAAATCACCTTTTTTACCCTGGTAAATAGTATATTGACTTCATTGTAGTTTAAGGGTAAAATAGGAAGTTTGTATTATTATAGAGTGGATGGAGCAAATGCTAGTGTGGAAAGATCACCTCCCAAATTTTGGAGGTGATATTTGAATTTACTCAAAATTTTGGAGGTGATATTTGAATTTACCCAAATTTTTTGAATGAACAAAATTGGATCAGGTTCAACATTTGGGTCCGAAATCCGTGATATTTGGCGGTATCTTTTGAGAGGGTAAGTTTTGGTGAAAATTAATTGAGGATAACTTCTCTATCTAGCTTATTACTGGTAATTAATTTATAAACTTTATAGAAAAAATGTATACGAAATTAATTTAATTAGTCAGAAAATGTATTTTTTTTTAAATATATCATAATTGATCGTAATTTAACATCGTTTATCATATGTGTTAATCTATTTTACGTACGTACTGTGCATTAAACCCTAAAACCTAAACACTTGACCCTAAACCCTAAACCCTAAACCCTAAACACTAAACCCTATAACCTAAACACTAAACCCTATACCCTAAACCCTTATCCCTACACCCTTAAGCAACAACAACAACAACAACAACAACAACAACAAAAACCAATACCACATAAGTGGGTGTATGGGGGAGGTGCGATGTAGACAATCCTTCCCCTATCCGAGAATAAAGACAAGTCATTTCTCCACCCAGAGTGAAAACACCCTCAAAAGTAGAGAAAGTCATCCCTCTCTCTATTCGACGGATAGAGAGATTGCTTCCGAGTGGACCTCCGGCCAATAAGTAGGAAAAAGTTTTTAAAAATAAAATTAAAAATAAAATTGAGACACCATGAAAATGGTAAAATCAAATTTTCATGGGTTACACCCTACACCCTTAAGCATAAACATTAAATCATAAACACTTAACCCTTAACCCTAAACGGTAAACCCTAAACCCTAAACGATAAACACTAAACCCTAAACATTAAATCATAAACACTTAACCCTAAACCCTTAACCTTAAACGATAAACCTTAAACCCTAAACATTAAATCATAAACACTTAACCCTAAACCATAAACCCTAAACCCTAAACATTAAATCATAAACACTTAATCCTAAACCCTAAACCTTAAACGATAAACCCTAAACCCTAAACACTAAACCCTATACTCTAAACACTAAACCCTATACCCTAAATCCTATACCCTACACCCTTAACCATAAACATTAAATCATAAACACTTAACCCTGAACCCTAAACCCTAAACGGTAAACCCTAAACCCTAAATGATAAACCCTAAACCCTAAACACTAAACCCTATACCCTAAACACTAAACCCTATACTCTAAATCGTAAACCCTACACCCTTAACCATAAACATTAAATCATAAACACTTAACCCTGAACCCTAAACCCTAAACGGTAAACCCTAAACCCTAAATGATAAACCCTAAACCCTAAACATTAAATCATAAACACTTAATACTAAACCCTAAACCCTAAACATTAAATCATAAAAACTTAATCACAACAACAACAACAACAACAACAACAATACTCAATCCCACATATGTGAGGTATGGGGAAGGTAGGGTGTAGACAATCATTCCTCGAACCCTAGATTAGAGGGAAGTCACTACTCCACCCTCAAGTATAGAACCCGTGACTAGATCAGGTCTTCCCTCCCTCTACTCTAGAAGCAAAAGAGATTTCTTCCTAAAGGACCTCCGGCCATAAATGCTCATCAAAACAAAAAGTGAGGGCAAATGATACGTACCTGTAAGAGTTAAGTGCGCCTAGGAAGATGCAATCATACAAAGTAGCCATAAAAAGAGGACACATATAGCTAGTAATGCATAACAATAGGACAAATAGCATGGATAATATAGTGCGCAGAGACATGTAATTTCAAGTACGCCACAAACAAGCAAAATAAACACCCACCCTCCCACCCGCACATACCCACACACTCGGACACACATATACACAAACAAATACACACACACACACACACACAACACTTAATCCTAAACCCTAAATGATAAACTCTAAACCCTAAACACTAATGATGTTATGCGAGGTGTATACGAAATAGATATATTTTTGTTGCGAAATACTATTAAATACGATACAATTTTACACAAGTTATTTATTTATTTATACATTAGATATACCTAAACCTTGCTACAACACTATAGACAGTGTACCTAATCGTAAAGTAGTGTAGTTTTTAGTAAGTCCGGTCCGTTCCGTATGGAGCTAGCCAAGTTTAACGCTATATTTTTAAAACTATATTTGTATAAATATTATATATATTATATATATATATATATATATATATATATATATATATATATATATATATATATATATATATAATATATATTATTATTATTATAAAAGGGGATTTTACCGTTTTATGACCGGTTTGTCGATTTTAAAACTTTAGTCACAATTAAAACCTAATGTAAAATATTAAATAAACAATGACTTAATTTAAGGCGTAAAGTAAATGACGATAAATAAAAATGCGATAATTGAAAGTACGATAATTAAAATTGCAATAAATAAAATGTCAGTAAATAAAAGTGCGATGAGATATAAAATAAAGGAATTATGCTTATTTAAACTTCCGTAATCATGATGTTCGACGTGTTGATTTTAATTTATTACCATGGGTTAATTTTCCTTTGTCCTGGATTATTCGATATGTCCATCTGGTTTTTGTCCATAACAGTCCATCAGTCATAAATATAAAGTGCGAGGGTCCTCGTCAAATTATCCTTATACCCGAAGTCAAATATTCCAACTAATTGGGGACTTAAACTGTAACAAGGTCTTAATACTTTGTTTAATAATTACACCAGGATATCGACTCCGTGTAACCCAAGGTTTTAATACTTTGTTAACAATTACGCCAAGTGTCCTTGTACGTAATCCACCCCTGTTTTAATGAGTCCATTGAATATTAATCCATTCCCGTGTCCGGTTAAATGAACGATTATTAGTACTTATACATATCCTGCCCATCGTGTCCGATCGAGTGTATGTGGTTATTTATAATTACCTCAAATTGTAAATCTCTATATTAAATTAACGAACTATCATTCAGTTAAACAAATATAAAGCCCATTAATAGCCCATAGTCCAATTTCCACAAGTGTCGGTCTTTTGTCCAAACCCCAATTATGGTCCAAAACCCAATAACCCCGTCTTAAATATTTAGCCCAACATTACGATTACTTCGATTTAAATAAGCATAATAATAACTTAGCTACGAGACATTAATTTAAAAAGGTTGAACATAACTTACAATGATTAATAATAGCGTAGCGTTACACGGACAGAGTTTCGACTTACAAACTTAAAACATTCGCTAACATAACCTTATTATTATTAAACTTTAATATTAAAATTATAATTAAAATATAAATATAAATATATATTTGAGAGATAGAGAGTAGATGGATATATATATTATGTATTAAACTCGTCCGAAAAATACTGAATTTATAGAACCTGGCTAGCTACAGTGAGCCATGCGATCGCATGGGTTTAAGGTTACCAGGCCATGCGATCGCATGGCAGCCATCTCCTGGTCATATTGCATTTTAAACGTGGGCTGCTCGTATTTATATAATATATAATATAATATATATAATTTTATATAATTATATATATATTATATTATATTCTTGTGCGTCGTTGACTTGTAATTTTAGGTCCGTTGCGTCGCGCATTGATAGTTGGTTCATGTCCCGATTCCGGATTTTCGAACGTCCTTTCGTATGAATTAATATCTTGTACTTTGCGTTTCGCGGCTTGTACTCTTGTAATTTTGAGACGTTTCTTATCAATAAATTGAACCACTTGGATTGTACTTTGTACTTTTTAACGTTTTGGTCATTTGCATCTTCAATTCATCGAATCTGTCTTTTATCTTCACCTTTTATTATTTAAACGAATATCACTTGTAAATAGAACAATTGCAACTAAAAGCTTGTCTTTCTTGAAGGATAATGCTATGAAATATATGTTCGTTTTTAGCATTATCAAATATTCCCACACTTGAGTGTTGCTTGTCCTCAAGCAATATAGAACTTGAATATAAACATACTTGAATCACTTATTTATTCTTCACACTTTGTACATCAGTGATTTCTATACGGCGGTATGAACAATGATAGTAACGTTGTGGTTTACAGTCCCACATGACTATGAAAATTTAGATCCTTTAAGGAAATTGGATCTTTATGAAAACTTTAGATCTTTTGAAAATTCAATCTAGCTTTTACCCTAGATAAGTTTTCTGGAATAACCCTTCACCGGTGTTTGCAAAATGTTTTTGTGGGTTTGGTGGGTTTCAGATTTGAAAATTTTAGCTCAAAACTTGCGGTTTTGTGTCACCCACTTGCTAATCTTGTATTGGGAAAGCAACACGTCCAGTATACTTGCTCCGTATATTACCTTTTGGTAAACTATCGTCCGGTTGTAAAGGAAAGCGTTGAACAAGCAACTGTTAAGTCAATGTCCCCTGACATGATTTTAATTATGGTCTATAACGTGTCGGATGCAATTACTATCCTTTGTAGGAGCAATAGTAAAGATCACCCTATAGTTTTTCGGTCTGGCACAAGGTCCTGTCTTCGACCATGCTATGCAACCACCGTTCTTACAGTTGACACCCTATTTGGTTCAGGTGACCTAATGAATTCTAGGTGAATTCCTAGGATTTTACGTTCAATGGTAATGAACACATTGAAAATAGGGTTTCAGAAAACAAATCGGTTTGTAATTTTGATCAAAATATTTTCTCGTTCAAGCTCGAGTTTAGATATCATTGAATTCCATGAGTTTGCAATTCTCAATCTTTAAGGTCAATCTCAAGGATTGAGTGATATCAGGCTTAAAAGATGATTTTTGATCTTTAAGGAGATTATCTTTTCTGGGGATCTGATTCATTAGTCTTATAAGCTAATTTGCACGGTGCCCCCATTGTACAAGACAGATCCTCTCATGGTTATGATAATTCTGACCACTTGGCGACCCTGTTTGATGCTGAGATCCGTGGATTTCCAGCTGATTTTCGAGAAAACTTTTCAAGGTTTTTTGTAGACTCTACAACTGGTCTGGACGACAACTTCCTGACCTAAATCAAGAAGCGCGTGTTTTTTTTCTCGAAAGACTTTACTTCCTTTTAAATTATATTTATTATACAATAAACTAGGTAAAACTGATTAATATCGTCCAAAAAAAAATTCTTCAATTATTTGTACAAAAATATGTGATATATGTTCTAAATAACTTGGTAAATTTTTCCCACACTTGGCTTTTATTTTCCTTTCTTTCCCTTTTTATTCTCATCTATTCCATTTTAAATGAATTCAAGCGTTTTGAGTTGTTTCTCAATTTATGTCCTTTCCAAGGTAACAATAATTTCGGTGTTAACACTTAGTTTTATCATTCATAAATATGTATAAACATGATTTTGAATTCATTTATTTGAAAATTTTTTAAAAATTTTACTAGAATTGGGTAGTTAGTATATAATACTAGGGCTGTTCTTTATTATTAGAGAGTACTAGATTCTAATACAACTACTGCGTTACTAGTATTTTTAATGGTAACCAAGTGTTTAAATTAAAATTTTAAAAATCCGAAAGAATTTAACCCCTTCCCACACTTAAGATCTTACAATGCCCTCATTTGTAAGAAATCAGTAACAATTGAAATTATTGAGGGTGATTAGCGTAGAAAAATGATTAAATTTTACCAAAGTTTTCAAACATATTGTTGTATGGTTGAATGATAAATGGTGCACATCATTTGTTCATTCCTACAGTTGTTATTTCACATTTATTTTGCATCTTGTTTTCAAAATTAGTTGCTTTTGCTGAACTTAATGCCAGTCTTTAAAAATGCACTGTTTTACCCTGTTGTGTACATAAGATAAAATACATACAATACAAATATAAACATGCATGGTATTTTGAAATGGGACTTAATATCCCACTTTTAAATTACAAAAAATGAAATATTAGTATACAATAATAAAAATATTAAACATTACATAAAAGTATCAAAATGTTAAGTGTTTAACATAAATAGATAAAAATAATAAAAGATAAGAAATCACCAATGGAACACTATTGATTTGGATAGGGATTCCAATTCATATCGTCGTTCGAGTTCCATGGTTGGTGATAGGTGTCCTGGTAGGCTTGATTGGGGTCATACAGGTCATAGGGTGGTCGCATGTCGGGTTGATGTGGTGGATAGTAAGCAGGTCGAGTCGGGATGTAGTTATTTGGTACCTGATATGATAGCTGGCTCATGATTTGGTGCTGATGAACTTGCCAGCTATCGTGTTGGCGTCACCTGGAAGTCTCATACTCATTTGCGGCTTGCCACTGCTCATACCGACGATGCCTATCCTCATTAGTCATTTCTACCTCATCTATACGCTGGAAAACGTCAGTAAAACTATCCCTAATGACATCCCTGATGTCATCTGCTTCCTCCATCTCCTCATCCGAACCTCTTTCTACCTGTGGATGGTTGCCCCGATATGGCATTGCCTGATTGCGTCTCCTAGTCAATACCTTTGCACCTTGATAGACTTGCAAACCTAAAGTCTCGTCATGTTCCCTACATACCATCATTGGACCCCCTTGTTCCCTATCTACACCTAAATACTCTCCAATGAGAGTAACAAAAATGTCTCCTCCTATTATTCCCCCTTCCTGTATACCTTCCACCATTTTGGACAGATAAAAACCAACACAGTAGGGGATATTAACAAAGCTTCTAGTGTCTCGAATGCACTTAAGGTAAAATAAATCGTGTAAGGTCATTTTCTCCTTGTTGTTACCTCTTTGTGTAATCGAGTTTTCTAAGAATCTATGTATTATACGAAGCTCGGCTTTATTAATATATAAATAGGAGTGTCTTCCTCCCCGTGTAAACACATTAAAATTTGACATACGCCTCCAGATGGCGTTAGCGTCAAAATTTCTATCTACCCGCTCACCATGATAAATCAAATTTGTACAATCAGGTGATAGTAATTCAGCGGGAGTGTAAATCTGTAAAGCCCTGGCCATGTCCAGCATGGACATCCAGTACATCCTACGGCCAAGTAAAAATCTAAGAAAACTCTTATCGTCTAACCTATCTACATCCTTATTAAAAGCTATAGTACTCATTAGTTCAACACACCACTCCTTATATACAGGCCTACGAGTGGTAAATAAACATTCCCAATCGAAAAAAGAAGAGCTGCCATACCTTTGGATTAGATGCTGCCTAACTGGGTTAGCTAGATGGACCCTTTCCAAAGGCTCCCAATCTATTACCCTTGGTACTTCTACATTTTTGGTCCAAAGCTTAAATTTTTTACTTTAGTACGTCGGGTAATCTCTCCAACTTCTATCAAATCTTAAATTGGGATGCAACTGTTCTTCATGAATTGTTGGGTGTTCTATTATATACTGAACAGGAAATACTACGTAGGCAATAAAAAATTGTGGTTCTGGTTCATAGTATGGCACATGTTGATCATAATGTTGTTGTTGTTCAGGTTGTTGTTCCGGTTCGAGATATTGCATCTCTGGCTGTGGTTCCGGATCAGGTTGCTTAGACGATGATGCACCGTCCGTATCTGTATTTCTCTGCAAAACACATTAAACACAAAATTTGTGCATCCAAATATGTATTAGTGTTAGTAAAATAACAAATTAAAACAATTACAATAACATGTTTAATCCATATTAAACTTATACTAATTTTCATATTTTTATCAATTCTACAATTTTTTCAAATAAGCACATATGAAAATGTTTACAAAGTTCATAAGCTTTTATCTCAAATAACATGTCAAAATAATCATTACTAGCAATTAAACAAGTTTCAAATGGCATTTATATCGAATTAATCAAGTTCACGAATTTTAGACTTTAAAAGTCCTCTTTAATTCTCAAAAATCATGTTTAGGATCAAAGTTTGGATCAATTAACAACCTAAACATGTTACACTACTTAATTTAGCACTAATTCATAACAAAAATCGGCCATAATCTGTTTATATCAAAAAGTCCCAAATTGCTCAAGAACACAAACCTTAGATTTTTAAAAATTTTGAAGTTTAAGGCTTCAAATCATGTTAAATAGCATCAATCTAGGTTATACATGCATAATATACTAACAATTTAACTCTAATTACACTAAAAATTATCAAACTAGTATTATTGCAAATAATTAAAATTATCACAAAAATTATGAAATTTATGAGTTTAGGGGTGAAATCTTTACCTTTTTGCTCCCAAATCCGAAGAAAGGCATGTTTATAGCGGATTGTAGGACGAAATTTGGTGGATTTTGGTTGAAAAATGATGAAATTTGAGTGTGTTTTGAGGGTATGTTCGTGTATGTGTGTATGTTTTGTGATGGGAACAGAACAGCTCGCTGAGCTTTTTGTATTTGACCAGCATTTCCAGCCCATGCGATCGCATGGGTTGGCAGTGTAAACCCCATGCGATCGCATGGGGTCCAGGATTTTTTTTTATTTTATAAAAACCTTTAATTTATAAAATAAAAATTGATTAAATTTAAAATTTTGTTTCTTTTTTATTTAAGCGGAGGTTGTTTCGGTATGTTTACCTAGTCCATCCCTCGGCAAAATTTAAAATTTGTCATTTTAAAGCGTTGTTTTAAAAGCAAAGATTTTTGGGTGTTTTAAATGTTTTTGGCATACTTTAAATCAATAAGATTAAAAATAATGATAATAAAATTTTTCGTCTCGCCCTCGGGTAAAGCAATTTCGGTTCAACGACCTAGTCTTCAACTCATGATGAATTTTAGAAATCATATTTTTAACTTAATGAAATAAAGTACATTTTTTTTTTTAAATTAACACCAAATTTAAAATTCATAAAATTAAAAATTCATATAAATATCATTAATATTTAAATATATTAATTTTACAAACTTATATTGAAAATATTAGTTTTTAAAATATTTACAAACTTAATTATATTGGTTTTAAAAATTTACAATAATAATTTAATATTTATATATTAATTTTAAAAATAAGGTAAAAATAAAATTAAAAATCTTTTTGGTCTTTTATCCCACTTTAATCAATCAAATATTATCAAAAATATGCGCCCCTCTTTTGGGTAAAATAATTTCGGCTATTTTACCTAGTTTTACTCTTGACGAATTTTTGAAATATTTTGGGTTGATTGATTAAAGATATTTATACCTTATGAATAAACGGTAAATTTCGCAGTGATGTAATAAATTTTTGTATGATATCAATAATTTCGGTTTCGCATACCTAATTTTATTGAATATCAATTTAATACTTTATAGCGAACGATTCAGCGTTTATTATCAAAAGGTTAAAAGCAATAAATAAAAATAAAAATAAAACTGTACACACTTACCTGTGAGGTAGAATTCTCAGTGACCTGCTTTAGCCGACTCATAGGAGAGTCGTGTGATTTGGTTTTCCATAGCTACATAAGCGTAACCTCGATTCTTCAATAACTTTTCTTCTAAACATATGAACGGTCCTTCTCTGCATAGAGTAACAAATTCGGTATTTGAATATGTTTGATTGTTCGAATATTTACCTTCGTGTGACCATTTTCCGCATTTATGACATCTTTCAAGGTGTCGTGCTCTTCTTTTTGTTGCGGATTTTGATTTTCCTTTAACAAAATATATCTTATTATGATTGTTCCTGAGTTCTCTCCTTACTCTGTCCATTTTGCCTCTTATGAATGATACTAAATCACTCGGGAAGATGTTATTATTACGTTTAATAATCATAGCGTGTAGTAGTAGACCATGGTTCAGATCAAAGGAATTCTTCATCTTGTAAAACCTAAAAAAAAAAGAATTCAGAATGGAGGGAGAAAACTAGTTCTTTAGGGTCTTCTAGGGAAAGACCATTCGGATTCCATTCTCAGAAACTACACGAAAACAGAATATCTAACTCTAATAGAAATACATATTACCCTTAAAAGATTCGAATCTTCCCACACTTAGTTAGCTGTGGTGTCGAAATTGTGATTAACTTCATCTTCAACTTCCATTGGATTATCTATGTAATGTTTAACTCTGTGACCATTAACTTTAAATTCAACCTCATTTGAATTTATTAATTCTACTGTTCTGTACGGGAAAACTCTTTTCACTATGAATGGTCCAGACCATCTTGATTTCAATTTTCCAGGAAATAGCTTGAATTGTGAATTGAAAAGAAGGACTCTGTCTCCTTTCTTAAATTCTTTTGAACTTCTGATTCTATTATCATGCCATTTCTTCGTTCTTTCTTTATAGATTAACGAATTTTCATATGCTTCATGTCTTAATTCTTCTAATTCGTTTAGTTGACTTAACCGTAGACGTCCGGCTTCATGCAAATCAAGATTACATGTCTTCAAAGCCCAAAATGCTTTGTGCTCAATTTCTACTGGAAGGTGACATGCTTTTCCGTAAACGAGTCTAAAAGGTGTGGTACCAATTGGAATTTTATAGGCTGTTCTAAAAGCCCATAGTGCATCCTCCAATTTCATAGACCATTCCTTCGGATTTGATCCTACGGTTTTCTCTAGAATACGTTTTAAAGCTCGGTTGGTATTTTCAACTTGTCCACTTGTTTATGGATGATAAGCAGTGGAGATTTTATGAGTTACTCCATATCTTTTGAGAACTTTCTCAAGTTGATTATTACAAAAATGAGTACCCCGATCACTTATTAAAGCTTTCGGTGTTCCAAACCTTGTAAAAAGATGTTTTAAGAAGTTGACTACAACTCGTGCATCGTTAGTTGGGAGAGCTTGTGCTTCCGCCCATTTAGATACATAATCAATGGCAACGAGAATGTAGAGATTATTATGAGATTTTGGAAATGGACCCATAAAGTCAATACCCCAAACGTCAAATACTTCACATACTTGAATGACATTTTGTGGATTTCATCACGTTGACTTATTTTTCCGGCCCTTTGACAAGCATCACAGGATTTACAAAAAAAGTGTGCGTCTTTGAAATTTGTAGGCCAATAGAATCCAGCGTCATAGACTTTTCTTGCTGTGAGTTGAGGCCCATAATGCCCTCCTGTTGGTCCTGTGTGACAATGGTTTAAGATTTGACTAGCTTCATCCCCGAATACACATCGGCGGATTATTAAATCGGGACAACTTTTAAACAAATGTGGATCTTCCCAAAAATAGTGTTTTATATCACTAAAGAATTTCTTTCGTTTTTGGTATGACAACCCTTTTTCAAGGAATCCACATACTAAGTAGTTTGTATAGTCTGTAAACCATGAAATTTCACTATAATCGATTTTCAAAAGATATTCTTCAGGAAAGTTATCTTGTATGGTCGATTCATTTAGAACTTCTAATTCGGGATTTTCAAGACGAGAAAGATGATCAGTGGCGAGATTTTCTGCTCCCTTTTTGTCTCGGATCTCAATATCGAACTCTTGTAAGAGTAAGATCCAACGGATTAATCGTGGTTTGACATCTTGTTTTGAAAATAGGTATCTAAGAGCAGAATGGTCGGTATAGACCACCGTTTTAGCTAGAACGAGATATGAACGAAATTTGTCAAAAGCAAAGACAATAGCAAGGAGTTCTTTTTCAGTAGTTGTGTAATTCGTTTGTGCTCCTTGTAACGTCTTACTAGCGTAATAAATAGGTTGAAATCGTTTTTCAATCCTTTGACCTAAAACGGCTCCCATTGCAAAATCACTTGCATCGCACATAAGTTCAAATGGAAGATTCCAATTTGGAGTTATCATGATCGGCGCATTAGTGAGTTTTTCTTTAAGAATATTAAAAGATTTGATGCATTCATCTGAAAAGATGAATGGAGCATCTTTTTCTAGGAGTTTATTCATAGGAGTGGCAATTTAAGAAAAGTCTTTTATGAAACGTCGGTAAAAACCGGCATGCCCTAGAAAACTCCTAACTCCTCTAAAATTTATGGGATGTAGAATTTAGCAATTACATCTACTTTAGCTCTATCCACTTCAATTCCTTCCTTTGAAATTTTATGACCAAGAACGATGCCTTCTTTAACCATGAAATGGTATTTCTCCCAATTAAGAACTAGATTTGATTGATCGCATCTAATAAGCATTCATTCAAGATTAATTAGACATGTTTCAAAAGTATCACCGAAGACTGAAAAGTCATCCATGAAAACTTCCATGCATTCTTCTATCATGTCGTGAAAAATCGCCATAATGCACCTTTGAAAGGTTGCAGGGGCGTTGCAAAGTCCAAATGGCATGCTTTTATAAGTAAAACTACCATAAGGGCACGTGAATGTGATTTTCTCTTGGTCCTCGGGTGCTATTGGAATTTAAAAATATCCGGAAAAACCGTCAAGAAAACAATAGTAACTATTCCTGGCTAACCTTTCCAACATTTGATCAATGAAAGGTAAGGGTGAAATGTCCAGTTCTTATTGATTAAAAACGTTCCATATTAATTGATTTCGTTGCGAGGTTTTGACCTCTATATGAGACGTTTTTCAAAGACTGCATTCATTTTAAAACAAACCATAACCTTTATTTCATCAATAAAGGTTTAAAAAGCTTTACGTAGATTATCAAATAATGATAATCTAAAATATCCTGTTTACACACGACCATTACATAATGGTTTACAATACAAATATGTTACATCGAAATCAGTTTCTTGAATGCAGTTTTTACACAATATCATACAAACATGGACTCCAAATCTTGTCCTTATTTTAGTATGCAACAGCGGAAGCTCTTAATATTCACCTGAGAATAAACATGCTTTAAACGTCAACAAAAATGTTGGTGAGTTATAGGTTTAACCTATATATATCAAATCGTAACAATAGACCACAAGATTTCATATTTCAATACACATCCCATACATAGAGATAAAAATCATTCATATGGTGAACACCTGGTAACCGACAATAACAAGATGCATATATAAGAATATCCCCATCATTCCGGGACACCCTTCGGATATGATATAAATTTCGAAGTACTAAAGCATCCGGTACTTTGGATGGGGTTTGTTAGGCCCAATAGATCTATCTTTAGGATTCGCGTCAATTAGGGTGTCTGTTCCCTAATTCTTAGATTACCAGACTTAATAAAAAGGGGCATATTCGATTTCGATAATTCAACCATAGAATGTAGTTTCACGTACTTGTGTCTATTTTGTAAATCATTTATAAAACCTGCATGTATTCTCATCCCAAAAATATTAGATTTTAAAAGTGGGACTATAACTCACTTTCACATATTTTTACTTCGTCGAGAAGTAAGACTTGGCCACTGTTGATTCACGAACCTATAACAATATATACATATAAATTAAAGTATGTTCAAAATATATTTACAACACTTTTAATATATTTTGGTGTTTTAAGTTTATTAAGTCAGCTGTCCTCGTTAGTAACCTACAACTAGTTGTCCACAGTTAGATGTACAGAAATAAATCGATAAATATTATCTTGAATCAATCCACGACCAAGTGTATACGTATCTCAGTATTGATCACAACTCAAACTATATATATTTTGGAATCAACCTCAACCCTGTATAGCTAACTCCAACATTCACATATAGAGTGTCTATGGTTGTTCCGAAATATATATAGATGTGTCGACATGATAGGTCGAAACATTGTATACGTGTCTATGGTATCTCAAGATTACATAATATACAATACAAGTTGATTAAGTTATGGTTGGAATAGATTTGTTACCAATTTTCACGTAGCTAAAATGAGAAAAATTATCCAATCTTGTTTTACCCATAACTTCTTCATTTTAAATCCGTTTTGAGTGAATCAAATTGCTATGGTTTCATATTGAACTCTATTTTATGAATCTAAACAGAAAAAGTATTGGTTTATAGTCGGAAAAATAAGTTACAAGTCGTTTTTGTAAAGGTAGTCATTTCAGTCGAAAGAACGACGTCTAGATGACCATTTTAGAAAACATACTTCCACTTTGAGTTTAACCATAATTTTTGGATATAGTTTCATGTTCATAATAAAAATCATTTTCTCAGAATAACAACTTTTAAATCAAAGTTTATCATAGTTTTTAATTAACTAACCCAAAACAGCCCGCGGTGTTACTACGACGGCGTAATCCGGTTTTACGGTGTTTTTCGTGTTTCCAGGTTTTAAATCATTAAGTTAGCATATCATATAGATATAGAACATGTGTTTAGTTAATTTTAAAAGTCAAGTTAGAAGGATTAATTTTTGTTTGCGAACAAGTTTAGAATTAACTAAACTATGTTCTAGTGATTACGAGTTTAAACCTTCGAATAAGATAGTTTTATATATATGAATCGAATGATGTTATGAACATCATTACTACCTCAAGTTTAGTAGGTAAACCTACTGGAAGTGACAAGAAATGATCTAGCTTCAAAGGATCTTGGATGGCTTGAAAGTTCTTGAAGTAGGATCATGACACAAAAACAAGTTCAAGTAAGATTTTTACTCGAATTAAGATAGTTTATAGTTAGAGAAATTGAATCAAAGTTTGAATATGAATATTACCTTGAATAAGAAAGATAACCTACTGTATATAACAAAGGTTTCTTGATCTTAGATGATTACTTGGAATGGATTAGAAAGCTTGGAAGTAAATTAGTAAACTTGAAGGGATTTTTGAAGTGTTCTTGAAGTGTTCTTCCTTTGATGATTATAGCTTGATTCTTGAAGTGATTTTTGATGAAGATGGTGATTAACTACTGGAAAAATACGTTTATAATAGTGTGTGTGTGTTGAGAGAGAATTAGAAAGAGAATTGGAAGTGAAATGGAGTGAATGATGAGTGGTAATTGGTGAGTGGTGAGTGGGGTTAAAAGGAGTTCTAGTTAGTTGACTAGCTCATGGTAGAAGTTAAAATTGATTAGTCATACATGACATAATCAAGAGTGGAATCCCATGCTAGTTCCTATTGGTATATACCCATAGTAAGTACATTTTGAAGCTGTGTATAATACTGGTAAGAATACGACTAGAATTCTTGATGCAAGAAAAGAATGGGAAAGTAACTGTAACCATTTTTGTTAAGTATGAGTGTTTTGATATATGTCTTGAAGTCTTCCAAAAGTATTTTAATACATCTAAATACACTACATGTATATACATTTTAACTGAGTCGTTAAGTCATCGTTAGTCGTTACATGTAAGTGTTGTTTTGAAACCTTTAAGTTAACGATCTCAATTAATGTTGTTAACCCATTGTTTATTATATCTAATGAGATGTTAAATTATTATATTATCATGATATTATTATATATTAATATATCTTAATATGATATATATACATTTAAATGTCGTTACAACGATAATCGTTACATATATGTCTCGTTTCGAAATCCTTAAGTTAGTAGTCTTGTTTATATGTATATAACTCATTGTTAATATACTTATGGAGATACTTACTTATCATAATCTCATGTTAACCATATGTATATCCATATATATATCGTCATGTCGTTTTTACAAGTTTTAACGTTCGTGAATCGCCGGTCAACTTGGGTGGTCAATTGTCTATATGAAACATATTTCAATTAATCAAGTCTTAACAAGTTTGATTGCTTAACATGTTGGAAACATTTAATCATGTAAATATCAATCTCAATTAATATATATAAACATGGAAAAGTTCGGGTCACTACCGTACCTACCCGTTAAGTAAATTTTGTCCCGAAATTTTAAGCTGTTGAAGGTGTTGACGAATCTTCTGGAAATAGATGCGGGTATTTCTTCTTCATCTGATCTTCACGCTCCCAGGTGAACTCGGTTCCTCTACGAGCATTCCATCGAACCTTAACAATTGGTATCTTGTTTTGCTTAAGTCTTTTAACCACACGATCCATTATTTCGATGGGTTCTTCGATGAATTGAAGTTTTTCGTTGATTTGGATTTCATCTAACGGAATAGTGAGATCTTCTTTAGCAAAACATTTCTTCAAATTCGAGACGTGGAAAGTGTTATGTACAGCCGCGAGTTATTGAGGTAACTCAAGTCAGTAAGCTACTGGTTCGACACGATCAATAATCTTGAATGGTCCAATATACCTTGGATTTAATTTCCCTCGTTTACCAAATCGAACAACGCCTTTCCAAGGTGCAACTTTAAGCATGACCATCTCTCCAATTTCAAATTCTATATCTTTTCTTTTAATGTCAGCGTAGCTCTTTTGTCGACTTTGGGGGGTTTTCAACCGTTGTTGAATTTGGATGATCTTCTCGGTAGTTTCTTGTATAATCTCCGGACCCGTAATTTGTCTATCTCCCACTTCACTCCAACAAATCGGAGACCTGCACTTTCTACCATAAAGTGCTTCAAACGGCGCCATCTCAATGCTTGAATGGTAGCTGTTGTTGTAGGAAAATTCTGCTAACGGTAGATGTCGATCCCAACTGTTTCCGAAATCAATAACACATGCTCGTAGCATGTCTTCAAGCGTTTGTATCATCCTTTCGCTCTTCCCATCAGTTTGTGGATGATAGGCAGTACTCATGTCTAGACGAGTTCCTAATGCTTGCTGTAATGTCTACCAGAATCTTGAAATAAATCTACCATCCCTATCAGAGATAATAGAGATTGGTATTCCATGTCTGGAGACGACTTCCTTCAAATACAGTCGTGCTAACTTCTCCATCTTGTCATCTTCTCTTATTGGTAGGAAGTGTGCTGATTTGGTGAGACGATCAACTATTACCCAAATAGTATCAAAACCACTTGCAGTCCTTGGCAATTTAGTGATGAAATCCATGGTAATGTTTTCCCATTTCCATTCTGGGATTTCGGGTTGTTGAAATAGACCTGATGGTTTCTGATGCTCAGCTTTGACCTTAGAACACGTCAAACATTCTCCTACGTATTTAGCAACATCGGCTTTCATACTCGGCCACCAAAAATGTTTCTTGAGATCCTTGTACATCTTCCCCGTTCCAGGATGTATTGAGTATCTGGTTTTATGAGCTTCTCTAAGTACCATTTCTCTCATATCTCCAAATTTTGGTACCCAAATCCTTTCAGCCCTATACCGGGTTCCGTCTTCCCGAATATTAAGATGCTGCGCCGATCCTTTGGGTATTTCATCCTTTAAATTTCCTTTTTTTAAAACTCCTTGTTGCGCCTCCTTTATTTGAGTAGTAAGGTTATTATGAATCATTATATTCATAGATTTTACTCGAATGGGTTCTCTGTCCTTCCTGCTCAAGGCATTGGCTACCACATTTGCCTTCCCCGGGTGGTAACGAATCTCAAAGTCGTAATCATTCAACAATTCAATCCACCTACGCTGCCTCATATTCAGTTGTTTCTGATTAAATATGTGTTGAAGACTTTTGTGGTCAGTATATATAATACTTTTGACCCCATATAAGTAGTGCCTCCAAGTCTTTAATGCAAAAACAACCGCGCCTAATTCCAAATCATGCGTCGTATAATTTTGTTCGTGAATCTTCAATTGTCTAGACGCATAAGCAATCACCTTCGTTCGTTGCATTAATACACAACCGAGACCTTGCTTTGATGCGTCACAATAAATCACAAAATCATCATTCCCTTTAGGCAATGACAATATAGGTGCCGTAGTTAGCTTTTTCTTCAATAACTGAAACGCTTTCTCTTGTTCATCATTCCATTCAAATTTCTTCCCTTTATGCGTTAATGCAGTCAAGGGTTTTGCTATTCTGGAAAAGTCTTGGATGAACCTTCTGTAGTAACCAGCTAGTCCTAAAAACTGGCGTATGTGTTTCGGAGTTTTCGGGGTTTCCCACTTTTCAACAGTTTCTATCTTTGCCGGATCCACCTTAATACCTTCTTTGTTCACTATGTGACCAAGGAATTGAACTTCTTCCAACCAAAATGCACACTTTGAAAACTTAGCGTACAATTCTTCCTTCCTCAATACTTCTAACACCTTTCTCAAATGTTCACCGTGTTCTTGGTCATTCTTTGAGTAAATAAGTATGTCATCAATGAAAACAATGACAAACTTGTCAAGGTATGGTCCACACACTCGGTTCATAAGGTCCATGAACACAGCTGGTGCATTAGTTAAACCAAATGGCATGAACATAAACTCGTAATGACCGTAACGTGTTCTGAAAGCAGTCTTTGGAATATCATCTTCTTTCACCCGCATTTGATGATACCCGGAACGTAAGTCAATCTTTGAATAAACAGACGAGCCTTGTAGTTGATCAAATAAGTCGTCGATTCTCGGTAGTGGGTAGCGGTTCTTGATGGTAAGTTTGTTCAACTCTCGGTAGTCGATACACAACCTGAATGTACCATCTTTCTTCTTGACAAACAAAACAGGAGCTCCCCACGGTGATGTGCTTGGTCGAATGAAACCATGCTCTAAAAGTTCTTGTAATTGGCTTTGCAGTTCTTTCATCTCGCTGGGTGCGAGTCTGTAAGGAGCACGAGCTATTGGTGCAGCTCCTGGTACAAGATCTATTTGAAATTCAATGGATCGATGTGGGGGTAATCCCGGTAATTCTTTCGGAAATACATCGGGAAATTCTTTTGCAATGGGAACATCATTGATGCTCTTTTCTTCAGTTTGTACTTTCTCGACGTGTGCTAGAATAGCATAGCAACCTTTTCTTATTAGTTTTTCTGCCTTCAAATTACTAATAAGATGTAGCTTCGTGTTGCCCTTTTCTCCGTACACCATTAAGGGTTTTCCTTTTTCTCGTATAATGCGAATTGCATTTTTGTAACAAACGATCTCTGCTTTCACTTCTTTCAACCAGTCCATACCGATTATCACATCAAAACTCCCTAACTCTACTGGTATCAAATCAATCTTAAATGTTTCGCTAACCAGTTTAATTTCTCGATTCCGACATATATTATCTGCTGAAATTAATTTACCATTTGCTAATTCGAGTAAAAATTTACTATCCAAAGGCGTCAATGGACAACTTAATTTAGCACAAAAATCTCTACTCATATAGCTTCTATCCGCACCCGAATCAAATAAAACGTAAGCAGATTTATTGTCAATAAGAAACGTACCCGTAACAAGCTCCGGGTCTTCCTGTACCTCTGCTGCATTAATATTGAAAACTCTTTCGCGGCCTTGTCCATTCGTGTTCTCCTGGTTCGGGCAATTTCTAATAATGTGGCCCGGTTTTCCACATTTATAACAAACTACATTGGCATAACTTGCTCCGACACTACTTGCTCCGCCATTACTCGTTCCGACACCATTTGTTCCTTTCGTTCTATTAACCCCTGGTCCGTAGACCTCACACTTCGCCGCGCTATGACCATTTCTTTTACACTTATTGCAAAATTTGGTGCAGAACCCCGAGTGATACTTTTCACAGCTTTGGCATAGCTACTTCTGATTGTTGTTGTTGTTGCGGTTATTATTGTTGTTGGGATGATTGTTGTAGTTGCTGTTGTTGTTGTTGTTGTTGTTGTTGTTGTTGTTGGGCCATTTGTTGTAGTTGCGATTGATGTTCCGATTGTTGGGATAATTGTTGCGATTATTGTTGTAATTGCTGTTGTTGTTGTATTGGTGATTCTTATCACCGTTTTCCTCCCACTTTCTTTTGACTTGCTTCACATTGGCCTCTTTAGCAGTCTGTTCTTTAATTCTTTCTTCAATCTGGTTCACTAGTTTGTGAGCCATTCTACATGCCTGTTGTATGGAGGAGGGCTCGTGTGAACTTATATCTTCTTGGATTCTTTCCGGTAATCCTTTCACAAACGCGTCGATCTTCTCTTCCTCATCTTCGAATGCTCCCAGACACAATAGGCACAATTCTGTGAATCGTCTTTCGTACGTGGTAATATCAAATCCTTGGGTTCGTAACCCTCTAAGTTCTGTCTTGAGCTTATTGACCTCGGTTCTGGGACGGTACTTCTCGTTCATCAAGTGCTTGAATGCTGACCATGGTAGTGCGTACGCATCGTCTTGTCCCACTTGCTCTAGATAGGTATTCCACCATGTTAACGCAGAACCTGTGAAGGTATGCGTAGCGTACTTCACTTTTTCCTCTTCAGTACACTTACTTATGGCAAACACCGATTCGACCTTCTCGGTCCACCGTTTCAATCCGATCGGTCCTTCGGCTCCATCAAATTCCAAAGGTTTGCAGGCAGTGAATTCTTTGTAGGTGCATCCTACACGATTTCCTGTACTGCTAGATCCAAGGTTATTGTTGGTATGTAGCGCAGCCTGTACTGCGGCTATGTTTGAAGCTAGAAAAGTACGGAATTCCTCTTCATTCATATTCACGGTGTGTCGAGTAGTCGGTGCCATTTCCTTCAAAATAGTCAAATGGAACAAGTTAATCATACAGAATATTAAGAGTAGTTAATAGTATTTCGTAGCATAATATGAACTCATTTATAAAAGCTTTTTCTTCATATTAGCATTTTATAAGTTTAAATTCGGGTAGTACCTACCCGTTAAGTTCATACTTAGTAGCTAATATACAATTCAACTACTACAATTCTATATGAAAAACTGATTATAATAATATTTCGCGTTCAAACTTTTACACAATATTTTACAAACTTACAATACCGCTTATTTTACATATAGCATGAAATATAGCACACAATAAATTTGATACAAGATGGTTGTGAAGATAATTCTAGCTAGTACACAAGTCGTTCAGCAAAGGCAATAAAGACACGTAATTCATACGTCCAGAAACAAGTCATGCATTCTGGTTTTACTAGGACTACTTCCCATCCTTGGTCTTGTGGAACATAACCGTTATGGCTGTTGATAAGACAACGTGTTGTAACTTCGTCAAAGGGACGAGGGTTATGTAATGTCCAATAGTCCTGTAACAATCTAAAAACCTCATTTCTTACCCCAATTACCGACTCCGTCACTTGTGGGAACGTTTTGTTTAATAGTTGTAGGCCGATGTTCTTGTTCTCACTTTGGTGAGAAGCGAACATTACTAATCCGTAAGCATAACATGCTTCTTTATGTTGCATGGTAGCCGCTTTTTCTAAATCACGACGTCCAATATTCGGATATATTGAGTCAAAATAATTTCTTAACCCATTGCGTAAAATAGCATTTGGGTTCCCCGCAATATATGCGTCAAAGTAAACACATCGTAACTTATGGATTTCCCAATGTGATATCCCCCATCTTTCGAACGAAAGCCTTTTATAATCCAAGGCATTCTTGGAACGTTCTTCGAATGTCTTACAAACTGATCTCGCCTTAAATAGTTGTGCCGAAGAATTCTGACCGACTCTAGACAAGATTTCATCAATCATGTCTCCGGGTAGGTCTCTTAAAATATTGGGTTGTCTATCCATTTTGTGTTTTTATACTGTAAAATAGACAAGAGTTAGATTCATAAAAAACAAATACTTATTAATACAAGCAATTTTTACATATATCATAAAGCATAAGCACACTATATTACATATATTACACCACACGAATACAACTATCTTATTCCGACTCGCTTGTTTCTTCTTCTTCGGTTTTTGTTCGTTTTGCCAAGTTTCTAGGGATATATGATGTTCCCCTAATACGAGCCGTCGTTATCCACATTGGTTTAGAAAAACCTGGTGGTTTAGAGGTTCCCGGGTCATTATTACAACTTAAGGACTTCGGGGGTTGACGATACATATAAAGTTCATCGGGGTTGGAATTAGATTTCTCTATTTTTATGCCCTTTCCCTTATTATTTTCTTTTGCCTTTTTAAATTCAGTTGGGGTAATTTCTATAACATCATCGGAATTCTCGTCGGAATCCGATTCATCGGAGAATTGGTAATCCTCCCAATATTTTGCTTCCTTGGCGGAAACACCATTGACCATAATTAAGCTTGGTCGGTTGGTTGAGGATTTTCTTTTACTTAACCGTTTTATTATTTCCCCCACCGGTTCCGATTCTTCTTCCGGTTCCAATTCTTCTTCCGGTTCCGATTCTTCTTCTGGTTCCGACTCTTCTTCCGGTTCCTCTTCGGGAACTTGTGAATCAGTCCACGAATCATTCCAATTTACATTTGACTCTTCATTATTATTAGGTGAGTCAATGGGACTTGTTCTAGAGGTAGACATCTATCACATAATATCAAACGCATTAAGAGATTAATATATCACATAATATTCACATGTTAAAAATATATAGTTTCCAACAAAATTTGTTAAGCAATCATTTTTCAAGTAAACACGGTCGAAGTCCAGACTCACTAATGCATTCTAATAAACTCGATAAGACACACTAATGCAAAATTCTGGTTCTCTAAGACCAACGCTCTGATACCAACTGAAATGTCCCGTTCTTATTGATTAAAAACGTTCCATATTAATTGATTTCGATGCGAGGTTTTGACCTCTATATGAGACGTTTTTCAAAGACTGCATTCATTTTAAAACAAACCATAACCTTTATTTCATCAATAAAGGTTTAAAAAGCTTTACGTAGATTATCAAATAATGATAATCTAAAATATCATGTTTACACACGACCATTACATAATGGTTTACAATACAAATATGTTACATCGAAATCAGTTTCTTGAATGCAGTTTTTACACAATATCATACGAACATGGACTCCAAATCTTGTCCTTATTTTAGTATGCAACAGCAGAAGTGAAATGTCCCGTTCTTATTGATTAAAAACGTTCCATATTAATTGATTTCGTTGCGAGGTTTTGACCTCTATATGAGACGTTTTTCAAAGACTGCATTCATTTTTAAACAAACCATAACCTTTATTTCATCAATAAAGGTTTAAAAAGCTTTACGTAGATTATCAAATAATGATAATCTAAAATATCCTGTTTACACACGACCATTACATAATGGTTTACAATACAAATATGTTACAACAAAATAAGTTTCTTGAATGCAGTTTTTACACAATATCATACAAGCATGGACTCCAAATCTTGTCCTTATTTAAGTATGCGACAGCGGAAGCTCTTAATAATCACCTGAGAATAAACATGCTTAAAACGTCAACAAAAATGTTGGTGAGTTATAGGTTTAACCTATATATATCAAATCGTAACAATAGACCACAAGATTTCATATTTCAATACACATCCCATACATAGAGATAAAAATCATTCATATGGTGAACACCTGGTAACCGACAATAACAAGATGCATATATAAGAATATCCCCATCATTCCGGGACACCCTTCGGATATGATATAAATTTCGAAGTACTAAAGCATCCGGTACTTTGGATGGGGTTTGTTAGGCCCAATAGATCTATCTTTAGGATTCGCGTCAATTAGGGTGTCTGTTCCCTAATTCTTAGATTACCAGACTTAATAAAAAGGGGCATATTCGATTTCGATAATTCAACCATAGAATGTAGTTTCACGTACTTGTGTCTATTTTGTAAATCATTTATAAAACCTGCATGTATTCTCATCCCAAAAATATTAGATTTTAAAAGTGGGACTATAACTCACTTTCACAGATTTTTACTTCGTCGGGAAGTAAGACTTGGCCACTGTTGATTCACGAACCTATAACAATATATACATATATATTAAAGTATGTTCAAAATATATTTACAACACTTTTAATATATTTTGATGTTTTAAGTTTATTAAGTCAGCTGTCCTCGTTAGTAACCTATAACTAGTTGTCCACAGTTAGATGTACAGAAATAAATCGATAAATATTATCTTGAATCAATCCACGACCCAGTGTATACGTATCTCAGTATTGATCACAACTCAAACTATATATATTTTGGAATCAACCTCAACCCTGTATAGCTAACTCCAACATTCACATATAGAGTGTCTATGGTTGTTCCGAAAATATATAGATGTGTCGACATGATAGGTCGAAACATTGTATACGTGTCTATGGTATCTCAAGATTACATAATATACAATACAAGTTGATTAAGTTATGGTTGGAATAGATTTGTTACCAATTTTCACGTAGCTAAAATGAGAAAAATTATCCAATCTTGTTTTACCCATAACTTCTTCATTTTAAATCCGTTTTGAGTGAATCAAATTGCTATGGTTTCATATTAAACTCTATTTTATGAATCTAAACAGAAAAGTATAGGTTTATAGTCGGAAAAATAAGTTACAAGTCGTTTTTGTAAAGGTAGTCATTTTAGTCGAAAGAACGACGTCTAGATGACCATTTTAGAAAACATACATCCACTTTGAGTTTAACCATAATTTTTGGATATAGTTTCATGTTCATAATAAAAATCATTTTCTCAGAATAACAACTTTTAAATCAAAGTTTATCATAGTTTTTAATTAACTAACCCAAAACAGCCCGCGGTGTTACTACGACGGCGTAAATCCAGTTTTAAGGTGTTTTTCGTGTTTCCAGGTTTTAAATCATTAAGTTAGCATATCATATAGATATAGAACATGTGTTTAGTTGATTTTAAAAGTCAAGTTAGAAGGATTAACTTTTGTTTGCGAACAAGTTTAGAATTAACTAAACTATGTTCTAGTGATTACAAGTTTAAACCTTCGAATAAGATAGCTTTATATGTATGAATCGAATGATGTTATGAACATCATTACTACCTTAAGTTCCTTGGATAAACCTACTGGAAAAGAGAAAAATGGATCTAGCTTCAATGGATCCTTGGATGGCTCGAAGTTCTTGAAGCAGAATCATGACACGAAAACAAGTTCAAGTAAGATCATCACTTGAAATAAGATTGTTATAGTTATAGAAATTGAACCAAAGTTTGAATATGATTATTACCTTGTATTAGAATGATAACCTACTGTAAGAAACAAAGATTTCTTGAGGTTGGATGATCACCTTACAAGATTGGAAGTGAGCTAGCAAACTTGAAAGTATTCTTGATTTTATGAAACTAGAACTTTTGGAATTTATGAAGAACACTTAGAACTTGAAGATAGAACTTGAGAGAGATCACTTAGATGAAGAAAATTGAAGAATGAAAGTGTTTGTAGGTGTTTTTGGTCGTTGGTGTATGGATTAGATATAAAGGATATGTAATTTTGTTTTCATGTAAATAAGTCATGAATGATTACTCATATTTTTGTAATTTTATGAGATATTTCATGCTAGTTGCCAAATGATGGTTCCCACATGTGTTAGGTGACTCACATGGGCTGCTAAGAGCTGATTATTGGAGTGTATATACCAATAGTACATACATCTAAAAGCTGTGTATTGTACGAGTACGAATACGGGTGCATACGAGTAGAATTGTTGATGAAACTGAACGAGGATGTAATTGTAAGCATTTTTGTTAAGTAGAAGTATTTTGATAAGTGTATTGAAGTCTTTCAAAAGTGTATAAATACATATTAAAACACTACATGTATATACATTTTAACTGAGTCGTTAAGTCATCGTTAGTCGTTACATGTAAGTGTTGTTTTGAAACCTTTAGGTTAACGATCTTGTTAAATGTTGTTAAACCAATGTTTATAATATCAAATGAGATTTTAAATTATTATATTATCATGATATTATCATGTATGAATATCTCTTAATATGATATATATACATTAAATGTCTTTACAACGATAATCGTTACATATATGTCTCGTTTAAAAATCATTAAGTTAGTAGTCTTGTTTTTACATATGTAGTTCATTGTTAATATACTTTATGATATGTTTTCTTATCATAGTATCATGTTAACTATATATATATATCCATATATATGTCATCATATAGTTTTTACAAGTTTTAACGTTCGTGAATCACCGATCAACTTGGGTGGTCAATTGTCTATATGAAACATATTTCAATTAATCAAGTCTTAACAAGTTTGATTGCTTAACATGTTGGAAACATTTAATCATGTAAATATCAATCTCAATTAATATATATAAACATGGAAAAGTTCGGGTCACTACAGTACCTACCCGTTAAATAAATTTCGTCCCGAAATTTTAAGCTGTTGAAGGTGTTGACGAATCTTCTGGAAATAGATGCGGGTATTTCTTCTTCATCTGATCTTCACGCTCCCAGGTGAACTCAGGTCCTCTACGAGCATTCCATCGAACCTTAACAATTGGTATCTTGTTTTGCTTAAGTCTTTTAACCTCACGATCCATTATTTCGACGGGTTCTTCGATGAATTGAAGTTTTTCGTTGATTTGGATTTCATCTAACGGAATAGTGAGATCTTCTTTAGCAAAACATTTCTTTAAATTCGAGACGTGGAAAGTGTTATGTACAGCCGCGAGTTGTTGAGGTAACTCTAGTCGGTAAGCTACTGGTCCGACACGATCAATAATCTTGAATGGTCCAATATACCTTGGATTTAATTTCCCTCGTTTACCAAATCGAACAACGCCTTTCCAAGGTGCAACTTTAAGCATGACCATCTCTCCAATTTCAAATTCTATATCTTTTCTTTTAATGTCAGCGTAGCTCTTTTGTCGACTTTGGGCGGTTTTCAACCGTTGTTGAATTTGGATGATCTTCTCGGTAGTTTCTTGTATAATCTCCGGACCCGTAATCTGTCTATCCCCCACTTCACTCCAACAAATCGGAGACCTGCACTTTCTACCATAAAGTGCTTCAAACGGCGCCATCTCAATGCTTGAATGGTAGCTGTTGTTGTAGGAAAATTCTGCTAACGGTAGATGTCGATCCCAACTGTTTCCGAAATCAATAACACATGCTCGTAGCATGTCTTCAAGCGTTTGTATCGTCCTTTCGCTCTGCCCATCAGTTTGTGGATGATAGGCAGTACTCATGTCTAGACGAGTTCCTAATGCTTGCTGTAATGTCTGCCAGAATCTTGAAATAAATCTGCCATCCCTATCAGAGATAATAGAGATTGGTATTCCATGTCTGGAGACGACTTCCTTCAAATACAGTCGTGCTAACTTCTCCATCTTGTCATCTTCTCTTATTGGTAGGAAGTGTGCTGATTTGGTGAGACGATCAACTATTACCCAAATAGTATCAAAACCACTTGCAGTCCTTGGCAATTTAGTGATGAAATCCATGGTAATGTTTTCCCATTTCCATTCCGGGATTTCGGGTTGTTGAAGTAGACCTGATGGTTTCTGATGCTCAGCTTTGACCTTAGAACACGTCAAACATTCTCCTACGTATTTAGCAACATCGGCTTTCATACCCGGCCACCAAAAATGTTTCTTGAGATCCTTGTACATCTTCCCCGTTCCAGGATGTATTGAGTATCTGGTTTTATGAGCTTCTCTAAGTACCATTTCTCTCATATCTCCAAATTTTGGTACCCAAATCCTTTCAGCCCTATACCGGGTTCCGTCTTCCCGAATATTAAGATGCTTCTCCGATCCTTTGGGTATTTCATCCTTTAAATTTCCCTCTTTTAAAACTCCTTGTTGCGCCTCCTTTATTTGAGTTGTAATGTTATTCTGAATCATTATATTCATAGATTTTACTCGAATGGGTTCTCTGTCCTTCCTGCTCAAGGCATCGGCTACCACATTTGCCTTCCCCGGGTGGTAACGAATCTCAAAGTCGTAATCATTCAATAATTCAATCCACCTACGCTGCCTCATATTCAGTTGTTTCTGATTAAATATGTGTTGAAGACTTTTGTGGTCGGTATATATAATACTTTTGACCCCATATAAGTAGTGCCTCCAAGTCTTTAATGCAAAAACAACCGCGCCTAATTCCAAATCATGCGTCGTATAATTTTGTTCGTGAATCTTCAATTGTCTAGACGCATAAGCAATCACCTTCGTTCGTTGCATTAATACACAACCGAGACCTTGCTTTGATGCATCACAATAAATCACAAAATCATCATTCCCTTCAGGCAATGACAATATAGGTGTCGTAGTTAGCTTTTTCTTCAATAACTGAAACGCTTTCTCTTGTTCATCATTCCATTCAAATTTCTTCCCTTTATGCGTTAATGCAGTCAAGGGTTTTGCTATTCTGGAAAAGTCTTGGATGAACCTTCTGTAGTAACCAGCTAGTCCTAAAAACTGGCGTATGTGTTTCGGAGTTTTCGGGGTTTCCCACTTTTCAACAGTTTCTATCTTTGCCGGATCCACCTTAATACCTTCTTTGTTCACTATGTGACCGAGGAATTGAACTTCTTCCAACCAAAATGCACACTTTGAAAACTTAGCGTACAATTCTTCCTTCCTCAATACTTCTAACACCTTTCTCAAATGTTCACCGTGTTCTTGGTCATTCTTTGAGTAAATAAGTATGTCATCAATGAAAACAATGACAAACTTGTCAAGGTATGGTCCACACACTCGGTTCATAAGGTCCATGAACACAGCTGGTGCATTAGTTAAACCAAACGGCATGACCATAAACTCGTAATGACCGTAACGTGTTCTGAAAGCAGTCTTTGGAATATCATCTTCTTTCACCCGCATTTGATGATACCCGGAACGTAAGTCAATCTTTGAATAAACAGACGAACCTTGTAGTTGATCAAATAAGTCGTCGATTCTCGGTAGTGGGTAGCGGTTCTTGATGGTAAGTTTGTTCAACTCTCGGTAGTCGATACACAACCTGAATGTACCATCTTTCTTCTTGACAAACAAAACAGGAGCTCCCCACGGTGATGTGCTTGGTCGAATGAAACCACGCTCTAAAAGTTCTTGTAATTGGCTTTGCAGTTCTTTCATCTCGCTGGGTGCGAGTCTGTAAGGAGCACGAGCTATTGGTGCAGCTCCTGGTACAAGATCTATTTGAAATTCAACGGATCGATGTGGGGGTAATCCCGGTAATTCTTTCGGAAATACATCGGGAAATTCTTTTGCAATGGGAACATCATTGATGCTCTTTTCTTCAGTTTGTACTTTCTCGACGTGTGCTAGAACAGCATAGCAACCTTTTCTTATTAGTTTTTGTGCCTTCAAATTACTAATAAGATGTAGCTTCGTGTTGCCCTTTTCTACGTACACCATTAAGGGTTTTCCTTTTTCTCGTATAATGCGAATTGCATTTTTGTAACAAACGATCTCCGCTTTCACTTCTTTCAACCAGTCCATACCGATTATCACATCAAAACTCCCTAACTCTACTGGTATCAAATCAATCTTAAATGTTTCGCTAACCAGTTTAATTTCTCGATTCCGACATATATTATCTGCTGAAATTAATTTACCATTTGCTAATTCGAGTAAAAATTTACTATCCAAAGGCGTCAATGGACAACTTAATTTAGCACAAAAATCTCTACTCATATAGCTTCTATCCGCACCCGAATCAAATAAAACGTAAGCAGATTTATTGTCAATAAGAAACGTACCCGTAACAAGCTCCGGGTCTTCCTGTGCCTCTACCGCATTAATATTGAAAACTCTTCCACGGCCTTGTCCATTCGTGTTCTCCTGGTTCGGGCAATTTCTAATAATGTGGCCTGGTTTTCCACATTTATAACAAACTACATTGGCATAACTTGCTCCGACACTACTTGCTCCGCCATTACTCGTTCCGACACCATTTGTTCCTTTCGTTCTATTAACCCCTGGTCCGTAGACCTCACACTTCGCCGCGCTATGACCATTTCTTTTACACTTGTTGCAAAATTTGGTGCAGAACCCCGAGTGATTCTTTTCACACCTTTGGCATAGTTGCTTCTGATTGTTGTTGTTGTTGCGGTTATTATTGTTGTTGGGATGATTGTTGTAGTTGCTGTTGTTGTTGTTGTTGTTGTTGTTGTTGGGCCGTTTGTTGTAGTTGCGATTGATGTTGCGATTGTTGGGATAATTGTTGCGATTATTGTTGTAATTGCTGTTGTTGTTGTATTGGTGATTCTTATCACCGTTTTCCTCCCACTTTCTTTTGACTTGCTTCACATTGGCCTCTTCAGCAGTCTGTTCTTTAATTCTTTCTTTAATCTGGTTCACTAGTTTGTGAGCCATTCTACATGCCTGTTGTATGGAGGCGGGCTCGTGTGAACTTATATCTTCTTGGATTCTTTCCGGTAATCCTTTCACAAACGCGTCGATCTTCTCTTCCTCATCTTCGAATGCTCCAGGACACAATAGGCACAATTCTGTGAATCGTCTTTCGTACGTGGTAATATCAAATCCTTGGGTTCGTAACCCTCTAAGTTCTGTCTTGAGCTTATTGACCTCGGTTCTGGGACGGTACTTCTCGTTCATCAAGTGCTTGAATGCTGACCACGGTAGTGCGTACGCATCATCTTGTCCCACTTGCTCTAGATAGGTATTCCACCATGTTAACGCAGAACCTGTGAAGGTATGCGTAGCGTACTTCACTTTGTCCTCTTCAGTACACTTACTTATGGCAAACACTGATTCAACCTTCTCGGTCCACCGTTTCAATCCGATCGGTCCTTCGGTTCCATCAAATTCCAAAGGTTTGCAGGCAGTGAATTCTTTGTAGGTGCATCCTACACGATTTCCTGTACTGCTAGATCCAAGGTTATTGTTGGTATGTAGCGCAGCCTGTACTGCGGCTATGTTTGAAGCTAGAAAAGTACGGAATTCCTCTTCATTCATATTCACGGTGTGTCGAGTAGTCGGTGCCATTTCCTTCAAAATAGTTAAATGGAACAAGTTAATCATACAGAATATTAAGAGTAGTTAATAGTATTTCGTAGCATAATATGAACTCATTTATAAAAGCTTTTTCTTCATATTAGCGTTTTATAAGTTTAAATTCGGGTAGTACCTACCCGTTAAGTTCATACTTAGTAGCTAATATACAATTCAACTACTACAATTCTATATGAAAAACTGATTATAATAATATTTCGCGTTCAAACTTTTATACAATATTTTACAAACTTACAATACCGTTTATTTTACATAAAGCATGAAATATAGCACACAATAACTTTGATACAAGATAGTTGTGAAGACAATTCTAGCTAGTACACAAGTCGTTCAGCAAAGGCAATAAAGACACGTAATTCATACGTCCAGAAACAAGTCATGCATTCTGGTTTTACTAGGACTACTTCCCATCCTTGGTCTTGTGCAACATAACCGTTATGGCCGTTGATAAGACAGTGTGTTGTAACGTCATCAAAGGGACGAGGGTTACGTAATGTCCAACAGTCCCGTAATAATCTAAAAACCTCATTTCTTACCCCAATTACCGACTCCGTCACTTGTGGAAACGTTTTGTTTAATAGTTGTAGCCCGATGTTCTTGTTCTCACTTTGGTGAGAAGCGAACATTACTAATCCGTAAGCATAACATGCTTCTTTATGTTGCATGTTAGCCGCTTTTTCTAAATCACGAAGTCCAATATTCGGATATATTGAGTCAAAATAATTTCTTAACCCGTTGCGTAAAATAGCATTTGGGTTCCCCGCAATATATGCGTCAAAGTAAACACATCGTAACTTATGGGTTTCCCAATGTGATATCCCCCATCTTTCAAACGAAAGTCTCTTATAAACCAAGACATTCTTGGAACGTTCTTCGAATGTCTTACAAACTGATCTCGCCTTAAATAGTTGTGCCGAAGAATTCTGGCCGACTCTAGACAAGATTTCATCAATCATGTCTCCGGGTAGGTCTCTTAAAATATTGGGTTGTCTATCCATTTTGTGTTTTTAAACTGTAAAATAGACAAGAGTTAGATTCATAAAAAAAATACTTATTAATACAAGCAATTTTTACATATATCATAAAGCATAAGAACACTATATTCCATATATTACACCACACGAATACAAATATCTTATTCCGACTCGCTCTTTTCTTCTTCTTCGGTTTTGGTTCGTTTTGCCAAGTTTCTAGGGATATATGATGTTCCCCTAATACGAGCCGTCGTTGTCCACATTGGTTTAGAAAAACCTGGTGGTTTAGAGGTTCCCGGGTCATTGTTACAACTTAAGGACTTCGGGGGTTGACGATACATATAAAGTTCATCGGGGTTGGAATTAGATTTCTCTATTTTTATGCCCTTTCCCTTATTATTTTCTTTTACCTTTTTAAATTCAGTTGGGGTAATTTCTATAACATCATCGGAATTCTCGTCGGAATCCGATTCATCGGAGAATTGGTAATCCTCCCAATATTTTGCTTCCTTGGTGGAAACACCATTGACCATAATTAACTTTGGTCGGTTGGTTGAGGATTTTCTTTTACTTAACCATTTTATTATTTCCCCCACCGGTTCTATTTCTTCATCCGGTTCCGATTCTTCTTCCGGTTCCGATTCTTCTTCCGGTTCCGACTCTTCTTCCGGTTCCTCGTCGGGAACTTGTGAATCAGTCCACAAATCATTCCAATTTACATTTGACTCTTCATTATTATTAGGTGAGTCAATGGGACTTGTTCTAGAGGTAGACATCTATCACATAATATCAAACACGTTAAGAGATTAATATATCACATAATATTCATATGTTAAAAATATATAGTTTCCAACAAAAATATTAAGCAATCATTTTTAAAGAAAACACGGTCGAAGTCCAGACTCACTAATGCATCCTAACAAACTCGATAAGACACACTAATGCAAATTTTCTGGTTCTCTAAGACCAACGCTCGGATACCAACTGAAATGTCCCGTTCTTATTGATTAAAAACGTTCCATATTAATTGATTTCGTTGCGAGGTTTTGACCTCTATATGAGACGTTTTTCAAAGACTGCATTCATTTTTAAACAAACCATAACCTTTATTTCATCAATAAAGGTTTAAAAAGCTTTACGTAGATTATCAAATTATGATAATCTAAAATATCCTGTTTACACACGACCATTACATAATGGTTTACAATACAAATATGTTACAACAAAATAAGTTTCTTGAATGCAGTTTTTACACAATATCATACAAGCATGGACTCCAAATCTTGTCCTTATTTAAGTATGCGACAGCGGAAGCTCTTAATAATCACCTGAGAATAAACATGCTTAAAACGTCAACAAAAATGTTGGTGAGTTATAGGTTTAACCTATATATATCAAATCGTAACAATAGACCACAAGATTTCATATTTCAATACACATCCCATACATAGAGATAAAAATCATTCATATGGTGAACACCTGGTAACCGACAATAACAAGATGCATATATAAGAATATCCCCATCATTCCGGGACACCCTTCGGATATGATATAAATTTCGAAGTACTAAAGCATCCGGTACTTTGGATGGGGTTTGTTAGGCCCAATAGATCTATCTTTAGGATTCGCGTCAATTAGGGTGTCTGTTCCCTAATTCTTAGATTACCAGACTTAATAAAAAGGGGCATATTCGATTTCGATAATTCAACCATAGAATGTAGTTTCACGTACTTGTGTCTATTTTGTAAATCATTTATAAAACCTGCATGTATTCTCATCCCAAAAATATTAGATTTTAAAAGTGGGACTATAACTCACTTTCACAGATTTTTACTTCGTCGGGAAGTAAGACTTGGCCACTGTTGATTCACGAACCTATAACAATATATACATATATATTAAAGTATGTTCAAAATATATTTACAACACTTTTAATATATTTTGATGTTTTAAGTTTATTAAGTCAGCTGTCCTCGTTAGTAACCTATAACTAGTTGTCCACAGTTAGATGTACAGAAATAAATCGATAAATATTATCTTGAATCAATCCACGACCCAGTGTATACGTATCTCAGTATTGATCACAACTCAAACTATATATATTTTGGAATCAACCTCAACCCTGTATAGCTAACTCCAACATTCACATATAGAGTGTCTATGGTTGTTCCGAAAATATATAGATGTGTCGACATGATAGGTCGAAACATTGTATACGTGTCTATGGTATCTCAAGATTACATAATATACAATACAAGTTGATTAAGTTATGGTTGAAATAGATTTGTTACTAATTTTCACGTAGCTAAAATGAGAAAAATTATCCAATCTTGTTTTACCCATAACTTCTTCATTTTAAATCCGTTTTTAGTGAATCAAATTGCTATGGTTTCATATTGAACTCTATTTTATGAATCTAAACAGAAAAGTATATGTTTATAGTCGGAAAAATAAGTTACAAGTCGTTTTTGTAAAGGTAGTCATTTTAGTCGAAAGAACGACGTCTAGATGACCATTTTAGAAAACATACTTCCACTTTGAGTTTAACCATAATTTTTGGATATAGTTTCATGTTCATAATAAAAATCATTTTCTCAGAATAACAACTTTTAAATCAAAGTTTATCATAGTTTTTAATTAACTAACCCAAAACAGCCCGCGGTGTTACTACGACGGCGTAAATCCAGTTTTAAGGTGTTTTTCGTGTTTCCAGGTTTTAAATCATTAAGTTAGCATATCATATAGATATAGAACATGTGTTTAGTTGATTTTAAAAGTCAAGTTAGAAGGATTAACTTTTGTTTGCGAACAAGTTTAGAATTAACTAAACTATGTTCTAGTGATTACAAGTTTAAACCTTCGAATAAGATAGCTTTATATGTATGAATCGAATGATGTTATGAACATCATTACTACCTTAAGTTCCTTGGATAAACCTACTGGAAAATAGAAAAATGGATCTAGCTTCAATGGATCCTTGGATGGCTCGAAGTTCTTGAAGCAGAATCATGACACGAAAACAAGTTCAAGTAAGATCATCACTTGAAATAAGATTGTTATAGTTATAGAAATTGAACCAAAGTTTGAATATGATTATTACCTTGTATTAGAATGATAACCTACTGTAAGAAACAAAGATTTCTTGAGGTTGGATGATCACCTTACAAGATTGGAAGTGAGCTAGCAAACTTGAAAGTATTCTTGATTTTATGAAACTAGAACTTTTGGAATTTATGAAGAACACTTAGAACTTGAAGATAGAACTTGAGAGAGATCACTTAGATGAAGAAAATTGAAGAATGAAAGTGTTTGTAGGTGTTTTTGGTCGTTGGTGTATGGATTAGATATAAAGGATATGTAATTTTGTTTTCATGTAAATAAGTCATGAATGATTACTCATATTTTTGTAATTTTATGAGATATTTCATGCTAGTTGCCAAATGATGGTTCCCACATGTGTTAGGTGACTCACATGGGCTGCTAAGAGCTGATTATTGGAGTGTATATACCAATAGTACATACATCTAAAAGCTGTGTATTGTACGAGTACGAATACGGGTGCATACGAGTAGAATTGTTGATGAAACTGAACGAGGATGTAATTGTAAGCATTTTTGTTAAGTAGAAGTATTTTGATAAGTGTATTGAAGTCTTTCAAAAGTGTATAAATACATATTAAAACACTACATGTATATACATTTTAACTGAGTCGTTAAGTCATCGTTAGTCGTTACATGTAAGTGTTGTTTTGAAACCTTTAGGTTAACGATCTTGTTAAATGTTGTTAAACCAATGTTTATAATATCAAATGAGATTTTAAATTATTATATTATCATGATATTATCATGTATGAATATCTCTTAATATGATATATATACATTAAATGTCTTTACAACGATAATCGTTACATATATGTCTCGTTTAAAAATCAATAAGTTAGTAGTCTTGTTTTTACATATGTAGTTCATTGTTAATATACTTTATGATATGTTTTCTTATCATAGTATCATGTTAACTATATATATATATCCATATATATGTCATCATATAGTTTTTACAAGTTTTAACGTTCGTGAATCACCGATCAACTTGGGTGGTCAATTGTCTATATGAAACATATTTCAATTAATCAAGTCTTAACAAGTTTGATTGCTTAACATGTTGGAAACATTTAATCATGTAAATATCAATCTCAATTAATATATATAAACATGGAAAAGTTCGGGTCACTACAAGAAGCTCTTAATATTCACCTGAGAATAAACATGCTTTAAACGTCAACAAAAATGTTGGTGAGTTATAGGTTTAACCTATATATATCAAATCGTAACAATAGACCACAAGATTTCATATTTCAATACATATCCCATACATAGAGATAAAAATCATTCATATGGTGAACACCTGGTAACCGAAAATAACAAGATGCATATATAAGAATATCCCCATCATTCCGGGACACCCTTCGGATATGATATAAATTTCGAAGTACTAAAGCATCCGGTACTTTGGATGGGGTTTGTTAGGCCCAATAGATCTATCTTTAGGATTCGCGTCAATTAGGGTGTCTGTTCCCTAATTCTTAGATTACCAGACTTAATAAAAAGGGGCATATTCGATTTCGATAATTCAACCATAGAATGTAGTTTCACGTACTTGTGTCTATTTTGTAAATCATTTATAAAACCTGCATGTATTCTCATCCCAAAAATATTAGATTTTAAAAGTGGGACTATAACTCACTTTCACAGATTTTTACTTCGTCGAGAAGTAAGACTTGGCCACTGTTGATTCACGAACCTATAACAATATATACATATATATTAAAGTATGTTCAAAATATATTTACAACACTTTTAATATATTTTGGTGTTTTAAGTTTATTAAGTCAGCTGTCCTCGTTGGTAACCTACAACTAGTTGTCCACAGTTAGATGTACAGAAATAAATCGATAAATATTATCTTGAATCAATCCACGACCCAGTGTATACGTATCTCAGTATTGATCACAACTCAAACTATATATATTTTGGAATCAACCTCAACCCTGTATAGCTAACTCCAACATTCACATATAGAGTGTCTATGGTTGTTCCGAAATATATATAGATGTGTCGACATGATAGGTCGAAACATTGTATACGTGTCTATGGTATCTCAAGATTACATAATATACAATACAAGTTGATTAAGTTATGGTTGGAATAGATTTGTTACCAATTTTCACGTAGCTAAAATGAGAAAAATTATCCAATCTTGTTTTACCCATAACTTCTTCATTTTAAATCCGTTTTGAGTGAATCAAATTGCTATGGTTTCATATTGAACTCTATTTTATGAATCTAAACAGAAAAAGTATAGGTTTATTTTCGGAAAAATAAGTTACAAGTCGTTTTTGTAAAGGTAGTCATTTCAGTCGAAAGAACGACGTCTAGATGACCATTTTAGAAAACATACTTCCACTTTGAGTTTAACCATAATTTTTGGATATAGTTTCATTTTCATAATAAAAATCATTTTCTCAGAATAACAACTTTTAAATCAAAGTTTATCATAGTATTTAATTAACTAACCCAAAACAGCCCGCGGTGTTACTACGACGGCGTAAATCCGGTTTTACGGTGTTTTTCGTGTTTCCAGGTTTTAAATCATTAAGTTAGCATATCATATAGATATAGAACATGTGTTTAGTTAATTTTAAAAGTCAAGTTAGAAGGATTAATTTTTGTTTGCGAACAAGTTTAGAATTAACTAAACTATGTTCTAGTGATGTTATTAAGATAGTTTATAGTTATAGAAATTGAATCAAAGTTTGAATATGAATATTACCTTGAATAAGAAAGATAACCTACTGTATATAACAAAGGTTTCTTGATCTTAGATGATTACTTGGAATGGATTAGAAAGCTTGGAAGTAAATTAGTAAACTTGAAGGGATTTTTGAAGTGTTCTTGAAGTGTTCTTCCTATAATGATTATAGCTTGATTCTTGAAGTGATTTTTGATGAAGATGGTGATTAGCTACTGGAAAAATACATTCATAATAGTGTGTGTGTGTGTGTTGAGAGAGAATTAGAAAGAGAATTGGAAGTGAAATGGAGTGAATGATGAGTGGTAATTGGTGAGTGGTGAGTGGGGTTAAAAGGAGTTCTAGTTAGTTGACTAGCTCATGGTAGAAGTTAAAATTGATTAGTCATACATGACATAATCAAGAGTGGAATCCCATGCTAGTTCCTATTGGTATATACCCATAGTAAGTACGTTTTGAAGCTGTGTATAATACGGGTAAGAATACGACTAGAATTCTTGATGCAAGAAAAGAATGGGAAAGTAACTGTAACCATTTTCGTTAAGTATGAGTGTTTTGATATATGTCTTGAAGTCTTCCAAAAGTATTTTAATACATCTAAATACACTACATGTATATACATTTTAACTGAGTCGTTAAGTCATCGTTAGTCGTTACATGTAAGTGTTGTTTTGAAACCTTTAAGTTAACGATCTCAATTAATGTTGTTAACCCATTATTTATTATATCTAATGAGATGTTAAATTATTATATTATCATGATATTATTATATATTAATATATCTTATTATGATATATATACATTTAAATGTCGTTACAACGATAATCGTTACATATATGTCTCGTTTTGAAATCCTTAAGTTAGTAGTCTTGTTTATATGTATATAACTCATTGTTAATATACTTATGGAGATACTTACTTATCATAATCTCATGTTAACCATATGTATATCCATATATATATCGTCATGTCGTTTTTACAAGTTTTAACGTTCGTGAATCGCCGGTCAACTTGGGTGGTCAATTGTCTATATGAAACATATTTCAATTAATCAAGTCTTAACAAGTTTGATTGCTTAACATGTTGGAAACATTTAATCATGTAAATATCAATCTCAATTAATATATATAAACATGGAAAAGTTCGGGTCACTACAAAGGGAAAGTGATCTTTTCTAGTGGCGTCATTTAATTTTCTATAATCAATACAAACACGCCATCCTGTTACAGTCCTAGTAGGAATAAGCTCATTTTTTCATTTGTGATGACAGTCATGCCACCCTTCTTAGGTACACATTGAACTGGGCTTACCCATGGACTATCAGATATTGGATAAATTAATCCTGTATCTAGCAGTTTAATAATTTCTTTCTTAACAACATCTTGCATATTTGGATTTAGTCTTCGTTAGCGTTGCACATACGTTTTATGACCTTCTTCCATAAGGATTTTATGTGTGTAATACGAAGGACTTATACCTTTAATGTCATGAATCTTCCATGCAATAGCTGGTTTATGAGCTTTTAGCACAGAAATGAGTTGAGATTTTTCATTTTCAGTAAGAGAAGATGATATTATTACAGGTAATTCAGATTCACCATGTAAATAAGCGTATTCTAAATGGTTTGGAAGTGGCTTTAACTCTAATGTCGGTGGTTCTTCTATCGATGATTTGTATCGATATCTATCTTCTTCTTTTAGCATTTGAAGTTCTTCTGTTGTTGGTTCGTATTCATTAGCCATGAGTGCATCTAATATTTTAGCTTCATCAATTGGTTCAGTTCCTTCCCCTAAAGAATATTCTCCTGTTCCTTGTAATTCTGGAAATTCTTCTAACAATTCTGCATGTGAATCTATAGTTTGAATATAATAACATGTATCATCTGCAGATTGCAGTTGTTGCATGGCTCTATCAACAGAAAAGATAACACTCTCGTCCTCTATACTTAGGGTAAATTTCTTACCAAACACGTCTATTATTGCTTTAGCTGTGTTTAAGAATGGTCTTCCTAATATAAGAGGAACTCGAGAATCTTCTTCCATGTCCAGAATAACAAAGTCTACTGGAAATACTAAAGTACCAACTTTAACTAGCATGTTTTCTATTATCCCTCTAGGATATTTTACTGATCGATCTGCTAGTTGTATACTTATTCTTGTTGGTTTCAATTCTCCAAGGTCTAGTTTAGCGTATAGTGAATACGGCATTAAATTTATACTAGTACCTAAGTCTGCCAATGCTTCTATTGAACTTAGACTACCCAGAAAACATGGATTTGTGAATCTTCCTGGATATGAGAGTTTTTCTGGTAGTTTATTCAACAACATTGCAGAACAATTAGCATTCATTGTAACAGCCGAGAGTTCTTCCATTTTCTTTCTATTTGTGATTAGATCTTTCAGGAATTTAGCATATCTTGGCATTCCTGAAATCACATCAATGAAAGGAAGATTAACATTTATTTGTTTAAACATATCCAAGAATTTGGATTGCTCGGCTTCAAGTCTTTCTTTTCTCATTTTACTCGGATAAGGAAGTGGTGGTTGGTGTGGTTTAACATAAGGTTTAGCCTTAACTGTGTTATCTTCATTAACCTTTTTAACTACCGGTTCTGACTCCTCTTACTCAGGCTGTGGTTCTTGTAGAGTAGGAATAGAGTCATCAGAAATTACAGGTATTTCAGGTGGTTTAAGTGTAATACCACTTCTTGTGGTAATGGCTTTAACTGTTTTATTTCGGGGGTTAGCATTTGTATCACTAGGTAAACTTCTCGGTTTTCTTTCACTTATCAACCTTGCTAGGTTACTTACTTCTTGTTCCAAATTTTGAATAGAAGCTTGTTGATTTCTAAATGCTTGAGCATTTTATTCATTGGTTTGTTTCTGAGATGTGAGAAATTGCGTTTGAGATTCAACTAGCTTCGACATCATGTCTTCTAAATTTGGCTTTTTATCATCGGTTTGTGGTGGTTTATTTGGAAAAATATGTCTTTGCTGGTTGTAAGTATTGTTGGATACTTGTTGATTGCTAGGACCTTGTTGGTTGTTGTATGAAACATTTCGGTTATAATTCTGATTTTGATTGTAGTTTGGTCTTGGCGGTTGATAATTATTCTAATAATTATTTCCAGGCCTTTGGTTCATGTATGAAACATTCTCTCTTTGTTCCATTGTTTGTTCAATACTGAGACAATCTTTTGTCAAATGTGGTCCTCCACACTGTTCACAACTAATTCGTATTGCGTGAATATCTTTAGTCATCTTTTCCATTCGTCTCTCGAAAGCATCTAACTTTGCGGAAATGGAATCAAAGTCATGGCTAGAATCGGCTCTAGCCGCTTTAGATGATCTAACGATGTCTTTTTCTTGATGCCACGCATGTGAGTGGGAGGCTGTGTTATCAATAATTTTGTAAGCTTCAGTTGTGGTTTTCTTCATAATGGAACCACCAGCTGCTATGTCGATGTCTTTTCGTATAGTAATGTCGCATCCTTGGTAGAATATTTGTACTATTTGATAAGTGTCTAAACCATGCTGAGGACATCCTCTCAATAAATTTCCAAATCTTGTCCACGCTTCATATAAAGTTTCATTTGGCTTTTGCGTGAACGTAACAATTTCTCCTTGAAGTCTCACGGCTTTAGATGCCGGAAAGAATTGTTTAAGAAATTTTTCAACTAAGACATCGTAATGATTCTAACCAATCTTTGGCTTCTCCCTTTAAAGTCCAGGGAAATAACATGAGATATATCTGTTCATTCTCAACTTCTCTGATTTTGAATAGTGTACAGATCCTAGTAAAGGTTCGAAGATGTTCGTTTGGATCTTCCTTCGGCGTACCACTAAATTGGCATTGATTAGTTATCATGTGTAGGATTTGTCCTTTGATTTTATAATCTGGCGCATTAATGTCTGATTGAGTAATGGCATGACCTTGGTCAGTACGTTTAGCTCTCATTCGGTCTTCCATACTTAGAGGTTCCAGATTTTCCATGATTGAATTTGTTGAATCTAAATCACTAGAGGATTCTAATTTAATGGTTTCTTCCTCGAAAATTTCTGGATGAGTAATTTGTGGTTCATGAGGAATGATTAGTGGTTCAGGATCTCTGAATTGTCCCTGAATATCCTCCGGATTCTCAATTGTGAGGTCGGGTTCAAAAAATGGATTATTAGAAATTTGAATCGGATTACTTGGTCGACTAGATGACGATTCTAAAGAAAAATCAACGGCGACAATGTTGGCTAGATGTCTTGATCGAGTTACAGGTGGTGAACGTATGAAAGGTGGTGAACGTTTTGCTCGGTGCATTCACTGAATATCCTATTAGTTATAAAAGATAAAAATTATATAAGTTATCAAATTAATAGACTTTTTTAATTTTGCCCACGTTTCGAATAGCTAATAGATGCAGCAGGTAGCCAGGACTCTTTAAATCGGAAGCCCCAACTCGCCACTAACAAATCCAACTATTACTACGAATCAGAAAATTTTGGATGTCTATTAATTTAACCGCTTAGAATAATTTTCGTCGAAATTTAAAGAAAATAAAGAAAATTCTATGTCCTAAAAACTAGAGCGTCGAGAAATAAGAAAGAAAAAGAGTGCGTTGAAAAATAAGAAGTCGAAAAATAAGCGTCGAAAAACAAAAGTCGAAAAATAATAATAATGTAGCGCGTCGATACTTAAAAGCCTAAAAACTAAGAATTAAAACTTACGTCTAAAGGTATTAAAGTTTAAAGGAATTCTATATCCAAAACGGCAATAACTTAATTAAGCACTAAAATTTATTAAATACGGCGTCGCAAAATTCTAAAGCACCTAAATCTTAGTCTAAAGAAATGCACTTAAGGGATTTTACGGCAAAGCCTAAAAATCTAGAGCTACTATGGCAAAATACTAAGTTTAAAACTAGTTACGAACAATAATTATAAAAACTACGTACTAAATAATAAAAAGATACAAATTATAAAAGGATATAATCTAAAAATGATAAAAATAAAATTTTATATAAAAATATTATTTTTATATTATTAGTATATAAAAATATTAGTCTATATAATTTATAACAATTAATTAAACTTAAAATTACAAATTATATTAAAACTATACTTAAATATATATTAATTAATAAAACCCTAATTAATTAATTATAATTATTATTAATACTCTAACCCAAATCGTACGTCCAAGGTTTCAGTTCTGTCAAATCATTTCATGCTACCGCATGAAATTCCTTGTTTTGGTCATGCGACCGCATGGATCCGGAAACCAGGCCAGAAGTTGGGATGCTACAGTACCTTGGCCCGATTACTTTTTAATTTAATTTTTATGATTTTTAATTTATAAAAATAATATATAAGTAATATTTAATTAAATAAATTTATATTTTTAAGAACTAAAAAAAATACTTTTATACTTTATATAAAGGGCAAATGGCCCGAAAGGGTAACCTATGTTGTCAAATTTGACAATCAAGGTAACCCCCAACTTCAGTAAGCCCAAAAAGGACTCAATTTTAATTTTTGCTCGCAAAAAGGACTGCGTGTTCAAATTTTTTAAAATTGAGGTAATATCAGACGAATTTTTTTTAAAAATCGCGAATTACTTCAAATTGAGACTTGGAACCGATTCCTAATGCTCCGAATTTCATTTTTTGTAAAACAAATAGATCCAAAACATCACGAAAAGCAATGAATCGAGATGAACAAGTCGTTTGAACAAGTCGAGATGAAAAAGTCGATTCAACCTTTTTCGTGATGTTTTGGATCTAATTGCTTCACAAAAAATGAAATTCGGAGCATTAGGAATCTGTTCCAAGTCTCAATTTGAAGTAATTCGCGATTTTTAAAAAAACATTCGTCTGATATTACCTCAATTTTAAAAAATTTGAACACACAGTCCTTTTTGCGAGCAAAAATTAAAATTGAATCATTTTTGGGCTTACTGAAATTGGGGGTTACCTTGATTGTCAAATTTGACAATATAAGTTACCCTTTCGGGCCATTTGCCCTTATATAAATTATATAAAAATATATTTTCTTTTTATTTAAACATTTAAATAGATATTTATATATTTTTTTTTATATTTTTGTATTTTTAAAATTTAAAACGTATTTTTACAAAAATAAATTAAACTTAAAAAAATCTTTTTTTATAGCGTTTCGCTTTCGGTGTTGTTGAAGTTCTCCGGCAGCGGCGCCAAAAATACTTGATGTTATGCGAGGTGTATACGAAATAGATATATTTTTGTTGCGAAATACTATTAAATACGATACAATTTTACACAAGTTATTTATTTATTTATAGAGTGGATATACTTAAACCTTGCTACAACACTATAGGTAGTGTACCTAATTGTAAAGTAGTGTAGTTTTTAGTAAGTCCGGTTGCAGAGATCTAGCCAAGTTTAACGCTATATTTTTAACCAATCGGGGGGAAGCAAAATTTTTTTTTCGTTTATTTTGATAAAAAAAAATTTTCGGCATCAAGATCACACGAAAATATGAACATTTAGAAGAGATACTTCGTGATGAATGTAATTATTTAGGTGGAAAAACGATCGACAAAAATAACATTCAAGATAATATTATTCGTGAACAATATGAACGTTTTTTTTCATGTTTTGTGAAGTAAAATTTAGCCCGATTTAGAGTTTAGGGTTTAGGGTTTAGGGTTTGGTGTTTTTTCATCTATATTTGCTGAAATGGAATCTAAGTCATGGCTAGAATCGGCTCTAGCTGCTTTAGATGATCTAACGATATCTTTTTCTTGGTGCCACTCATGTGAGTGGGAAGCAGTGTTATCAATGATTTTATAAGCATCAGTTTCGGTTTTCTTCATAATAGAACCACCAGCTGCTATATCTATGTCTTTTCTTGTAGTGATGTCGCATCCTTGGTAGAATATTTGTACTATTTGACAGGTGTCTAAACCATGTTGCGGACATCCTCTCAACAACTTTCCAAATCTTGTCCACGCCTCATATAGAGTTTCATTTGGATTTTGTGTGAACGTAACAATTTCTCCTTGAAGTCTTACGGCTTTAGATGCCAGAAAGAATTGTTTAAGAAATTTTTCAACTAAAACGTCCCATGTATCAATCGCCCCTTCAGGTAACGATTCCAACCAATCTTTGGCTTCTCCCTTTAAAGTCCAGGGAAATAACATGAGATATATCTGTTCATCTTCAACTTCTCTTATTTTAAATAGTGTGCAGATCCTATTAAAGGTACGAAGATGTTCATTTGGATCTTCCTTCAGCGCACCACTAAATTGGCATTGATTAGTCACCATATGTAGAATTTGTCCTTTGATTTCATAATCTGGCTCATTAATGTCTGGATGAGTAATTGCGTGACCTTGGCCAGTGCGTTTAGCTCTCATTCGGTCTTCCATACTTAAAGGTTTCAGATTCTCTATGTTTGAATTTGTTGAATCGGAATCACTAGAAGATTCTGATTTAATGGTTCGTTCCTCAACAATCTCTGTTTGAATGATTGGTGGTTCCGGAGAAAAATTAGTGGTTCAGGATCTTTGAATTGTCCCTGAATATTCTCCGGATTCTCAATTGTGAGGTCGGGTTCAAAAAATGGATTATCAACGGCGACAATATTAGCTAGATGTCTTGATCTAGTTACAGGTGGTGAACGTACAAAAGGTGGTGAACGTCTTGCTCGGTGCATTCACTGAATATCCTATTAGTTTTTAAAAGGAAAGAAAAATTATATAAGTTATCCAATTAATAGACTTTTCTGATTTTGCCCACGTTTCGAATAGCCAAAAGATGCAGCAGAGGGGCAGGATTCGTTTGGTCTCAATATAATTGAGGACTGTTTGGCTCCAATAACCAGGTCCACGTACAAATCCAACTATTACTACGAACCAGAAAATTTTGATGTCTATCAATTTAACCACTTAAAATAAATTTTCGTAATTTTAAGAAATTTAGATAAGAAGTAGAATAAAAATCTATGTCCTAAAACTAGAATAGCGAGAAATAAGAAAGAAAAAGAGCGCGTCGAAAAAGGTCGAAAAATAAAAGGCGTCAAAAAATAAGAAAGAAAAAGAGTGACTTATAAAACTTAAAAATACTTGACTAACCCAACCTTATTACTATCACTAACTTAAAATTATAATCGCAAATTGAGATTACTAATTGGAATGATAATTGATACATAGGTAAAAGGCGTCTAAATATATTAAAGCTTACAAATAAAACTATATTTCAAATGGCAATATCTTAAAAAGGTACTAAAACTTAAAAAGATGTCACAAAATTCTAAAGCACCTAAATCTTAGTCTAAAGAAAAAGTACTTAAGGAATTTTACGGCAAAGCCTAAAAATCTAGAAGTAAAAATAACTATGGCAAAAACTATGTCTTAAAACTAAATATGAACGGAAAATACAAAAGTTACGCTAAAAACAAATAAAAAGGGACAAAATATAAAAATATACTAAAAGTTGTAAAAAGTACAATTTTTTATAAAAATATTATTTTTATATTATTTATTTTATAAAACTATTAATTTTATATTTTATTTAAACTATTTTAACTAAATAATACAAATAATAAAATAACTAAACTAATTAATATAATATAAATAACCTAATTAGGTTTAAAGTTAATAATAATAATAATTACCCCGTATTAATTGTGATTAGGGTTTCTGGTCACGTGTGTCAGGGCGGCTCCGCGAGTTGCGGTGCCTGAAGCTGGAAAACTCCGCTAGTCGCGGGGTTCGAAAATTCAGATTAGGTAGCTTCGTTTGACAGGTTTCGATTTTTTTATTTATTTATATATATATTTTTTATTTTTCTGTTTTTAATTTAATTAAAATATTTATATAATTTAAATAAAACTTATATTTTAAAAACTAGAATAGAAATAAAAATATGTTACAATTTTATAAATAAAAATCTTAAAACTAGATTTATATATAAAATTTTTTTTCGGTTTTTGATTTTATGTTTTAAATAAAAACAAAATATTTAAATATAACTTATATTTTTATAAAATAAAAATAAAGAAACTTTATAAAACTTAAATATTTCACAAACTCTTAAAACTATTTATATTTTTGTTTTCTTTTTATGTTTTCGAATATTTAAAACGTATTTTTACAAAAACATATTTTTTTTTATGTGTGGCGTTTCGCTTCGGCGATCCCCGGCGGCGGCGCCAAAAATACTTGATGTTATGCGAGGTGTATATAAAATAGCTTTATTTTTACAACGAAATACTATTAAATACGATACAATTTTACACAAGATATTTATTTATTTATAGAATGGATATACTTAAACCTTGCTACAACACTTATAGGCAGTGTACCTAATCATACAGTAGTGTAGTTTTTAGTAAGTCCGGTTCGTTTCACAGGGAATCTTTTTCACAAAGCTTAACGCTATATTAGTTTTATTTTATAAAAATACAAATATATATATAAGTAATATTATTATTATAAAAGGGGGGTTTTTTGTAACATCCCGCATTTTTCCGTTAAATTATTTTAACGCCCGTCTTTTTCTTTTTAAATAATACCCTTCGTATCTAAATTCGTATCCTTTGTTATGTAACATTTTAAATATTTTCGTTATCGGATTCTAATATCTCCCGTACTCCCGTGTAACTTAAAATAATTCGTTCGGTTATTTTCCGCACCCGATTCAAAGTTGAGGGACCAAACTTGCCAAAGTATCAAACTTTTGACTAGGTCAAAGAGTCAACCTCCTTCATCCCTTTCATTCATCCTCCCTTTTCCATTTTTGATACTTTCAAACTCTCTCATTTCTCAAACATAAAATCATCATCCAAATCTCACCAAGGAAGTAAACATAAAAAAAAACTACATATTCTTGATCCTCTCATCATCCTCTTCGATTTGATGCTAACTACTTCGATTTTGGGTAACATTTCTAAAACACTAGATTTCTTTAAATTCGTGTTCTTGACTTATAAAGTTGTTAATTAGTGTCTATGGCTCATTGTGATGTCGTGTATGTAATTTGTATGCCCGATTCGTTGTTTTTGGTGTAACTAGTTCAATATGAAAATTTCTTGCTAAATCCTTGATTTTGGATGATCAAATGTTGTTAGATTGTTAAAGTGCATGTTTTAAAAGTGTTACTAGTATCTTTAGCTTCGTTTTGATGTATAGGTTGATTAAGGAAACATCAAACTCATGACTATTGATTTTTGTGAATTTTCGTTAGAGTTTGATAGACTTTAAATGAACTTTTGATGATTTGAATGCCATGAAATGTTGTTAGTAAGTATTTAGTTGTATTACATGTTTCATTACCTTCAAAACGGCATATCACATGTGTGAATTGGATTCCCGAAACTTAAAATGCATTTGATGAACTTGAAACTTTGAAAATGGATTCTTAATGATCACTTGACAGAAAATCGGTTATTGAAATTGATGTTTTTGTTTGATGAAACGTGTTTAGTTGTTTTCCTTGTCAAATTACCTTTCCAACGATATATAGTATGCATTTTGGATGTCTTCGGTTCATAAAATATGTTAATTTGAGTTTTGGTTCGTGACTTGGTCTATTTTTCTGCAAACAGCAAAAATTCCAGGTATGCGCGCCGTGCAACCTCAGCGCGCCGCGCAAAACAGAAATCCCAGATATTTGCCCCCTTTAGTTGAGTTTTGACCCGGATTTACACTAGGGTGCGCGCCGTGCAACCCATAGCGCGCCGCGCATATGCCCAGCTCATTTTTGTTTTTATTTTTCCTTTCACAAAATGTTTCCCGCTTAACCGTAACTCCGATTAACATGAAACTTGGCCATTCTGCTCATAAATGATTTCTCATCATGGGAAAATTGTCGGATACCCGACCCGACCCCGTTGACCTTGACTTTGACCAAGTTTGACTTTTAGTCAAACTTAACCAAACAATTATACGATCGTTCTAACATGCTTAATTACTTGTATCGTGCATGAAACTTGACTAATTGATTCACATGCTGCATAATCGAGTCGTAACGAGCCATAGGACTAATTGAACATCTTTGACCGTTTGTGTTTACCGTTATTGATATAACCTATATGTTTAGGTCAAGACTAGCTTTGTCTTTGCACGCGTTTACTTGTTGAAGTACTTTATTAACTCTTGCACGCAAGGTGAGATCATAGTCCCACTTTTACTCTTTTTGAACTTATATTTGGGATGAGAAAACATAAACGATTCTTTTGAACTAAGTGAACACAAGAACGGGAAAACAAACATTCTACATACGAGTTTAGAACAAAAATCCTCAATTCGATTATCATTAGTTACACTTGACGGGTGTAAGCGAGAACTTATGTTATATGGCCATATGGGTTGACAACCCTCATCTCTGACGGTTCGCTACCGTCTACGGATGAAATATATTTTCGAGAATCAGTGTTTGTTCTAGCACTATGGATGGGGTATACAATGGATGGAATGTTAAGCTTTGATAATTGGGTGCTCGTGAATATTAACTTTTAGAATGTATTACTATTATTTCAACTTTTCAAACCTTGTGGTTCGACTTACTTACTTTTACTCACTTACTTACTTAAACCTATGATTTCACCAACATTTTCGTTGACAGATTTCTATGTTTTTCTCAGGGCTTGCACGATATGTGAAACATGCTTCCGCTTACTATTTGATACTTGCATTGGATGTCGAGTATACATGCATTTCATGGAGCGTCTTTTGACTTTACTTTAAACCGTGTCGTCTAGATTTCATTTGTACTTATAACCTTGTAACTTAACTTTTGGTTGAACAATTCTTGTAAACTTTGGAAACAATCTTTATTTTGAAATGAAGGCGACATATTTTGGTCAAACGTTGTCATAAAGACTTATGACCAGGTGATGGGACCCATGTAGACGACGCCATCACTTGACGATTTGTCGGGGTCGTTACAAGTGGTATCAGAGCCTTGGTTGTAGGGATTTAGAGTTCATTTGTGTCCACCCCGAGTCATAGGGTACATAGGTGAATCTAGACTACAACCGGCATATAGACTGAAGTAGGAATTATTTGACTAATTGTGCATTTATACTCGAACTCTTCTATCATATCTAACTCGTATTCGATCTTGATCTTACGTTGATAAATTTTGTTGATGCGCCACCTTGACTTTATGAAGTAATGTTAAATGCACATGAGAATCAGGGTAATATAATTTCCGGGATTATATTACGGTGATTCACATGGACGTTCCGACATTATGACATAGAGAATTTAAGGCGAGTCAAGGAAAATTTTCTCTCTATCCTTATTCCATGCCACGGTTAGTATTGTTGAAAATACTAACCAACGATATTCTTGTCTCATGAAGGAACAATGGCTCACCAAGGTCAACACAATACTCCTCTCGAAACTCTAGAACAAGCTCTTCAACGAATGATAACCACCGCCGTGGGTACGGCCGTGGCCGATCACTTTTCTAACAACAACAATCATGGAGCCGGTAATTCAATCGAAGGTTGCTCCTACAAGAACTTCATGAAGTACAATCCTCCCACTTTCGATGGAACCGGGGGACCGGTTACTCTCACCCGATGGTTTGAACAAATGGAGACCGTTTTTAACACAAGCGGTTGTCGAGACCAAGATGAGGTCAAGTTTTCCACCCTCACTTTCACCGGCATTGCTCTCTCGTGGTGGAACACGTATGTACAATTGGTGGGAAGCGATGAAGCCCACACACTCTCTTGGACCGAATTAAGAGAAAGAATGATCACCGAATACTTCCCGCGCGACGAGACTCGAAGGCTTGAGCAGGGTCTAAGGAATTTAAAAACGGTCGGGAACGACCTCGAAGCTTATAATCAACGGTTTACCGAACTAGTCACAATGTGTCCAAATATCATGACCCCCTAATCCCTAAGAGTCGAACTTTACATGGATGGCCTCCCTAAGAGCATTCAACACAGGGTAATGACACCTCGACCCACTAACCTACAAGAGGCTTTAACAATGGCCCGCCATACTTTAGACACGGCGAATGAAATGGAAATGCCGGCACCAATGGTCGAGAACCAATCGAGCGGCAATAAAAGAACATGGGAAGCCTCTCAATCAAGCAACCACAACCACAACAACCTCTCCAAGAAGCCTTTCGCCTCCAACGACAAGAAAGGCTATACCGGAAAACTACCTTTTTGTAACGAATGCCGCAAGCATCACTTTGAAGGATGTGGCAGGTTCCGCCACCGGCGCCAAGGAAGTGGTCACATCGCCAAACATTGTGGAAGTGCCACCCCCATCACTCAAAAGGGACCCAACCCACGAAAGTTGGTCACTTGCTACGCATGTGGCCAAACGGGTCATTTTAGGAATGAATGCCCAAATAAGAAAATCAACCCCAACGCATGCCGTTGAACTTTCAACATCAACGCCTAGGATGCCCGAGACGACGATGGACTAGTCACGGGTACGTTTCTTCACAACAAACCGTATGTTTCATACTTATTCGATTCAATTACCGCTAGACGTTTTACAACCAAGACTTTGACTTGTACTCATTACATTCCACCTTTTTCCCTTAGATACTACTTAGGCAATTTAAGCGACCAACGGAAAGATATTGTGTGTCTATAAATTCTATCGGAGGATATACGTTAAGAATATTGACTTGACACCTATAGAACTAGGGAGCTCAGAACCTATTCGTTAAGGAGAAATTGTTTCCCTACAACTAGGTATAGATTATTGTGAACTAAATAATTTTCGGTTGAAAACCGATACCCTCTTCCTCGTATCCATGACCACCTGATTACTTGCATGAATCCCGTGTGCATTCCAAAACGACCTCCGTTCCAGTTATCACCAATTGGGGGTTAAGGGAGACGATGTCTCCTAAGCCATCTTCCGAACTCACAACGTTAGTTGTAAATCTCTCTTGGTACCATTCGATTTATCCAAGGCACGCCCGTATCCACAAACCTCTCGAACCGCGTATGCAAATTCATATAGACTAATTCGTTATCGTAATTATAGATGATATCTTGACCTATCCAAGTAAAGAAGGAAAATGAACAACATCACCATCTCCCGCTCGAACTTTTGAGAAAAGAGCAACTCTATACCAAAGTCTCTGAGTGAGAATTTCTGTTGAACGAAGTCCAATTTTCTAGGCCATGATGTTTATGGTCAGGTCGTTACAATCAATCTCGAAATCAAGCCACATGTAATCAGGAAACTCTCCCAACTCAGACTTGTATTCGTAAAATCTTAGATCTCGTCTATTTTTACCGAAGATTCATTTCTGACTTTTCTCGTGTTACACGACTTTTAAACTCGTTAACTCACTAAGGAAAACTTTAAACCTCTCCGTGTTCGAACCTTGAGCGTGATTCTTCACACCAACAATTCTAGTTAAAATCGTATAGCAACAGATGGAACTCAAACATGGAAATATTTCTACTTGAACGCCGAAAGGCATACTCTCTCGACTCAAAATCAACGTAACTAAAATTCGTTATTTTGCGCGAAGAATTCGAATACTAAATTGTGGATCCGATCAACTTTCTCGTCATCACGTACCACACTACATACCTATGTTATTTCACCGTTACCGTCTGATATTACTGGAATTTAAGGTAACACACAATCCAACGATACTTCACTCTTCTTTGACTTAACGCCCTTGCGTTGCTGATAATCGTCCAACCATTATTCAACCCCGAACTATAAAATTACGTGTACTACCTCGTTTCTCTTTCAGACTTCAACTTTTGACAACTAGAGGCACGTTATGGCAACCCCGAGATGTAAGCTCATCCTATTCTAAGTCCTCATTTCACTCCTATCTTTATCGCTCGCATTTCCGTTTAAGGAAACTCCTTGTAACATTTCTCCATGGATAGAGAAACTCTTCATATTACAATAGTATTTGCCACGAGGGTGAATAGTTCTAACGAACATTTTCGAACCCTAACTAACTTGTTCAAACGTATATTAAGAGATTCTATTCCAACACGGTGCATCTTTGTCAATTATCACGTATCGAAATACTCGTTTCACTTCTAGTTTTGCAAGAAACCTTGGAGACCTGCTTAGACATGAGTACCGCGTACCACCCACAAACCGACGAACCGAGCAAACGAACGATTTACGTCTTGGAAAGACATGTCACAAACTCGTATTGTCACCTTTAGTAGATCACTCTTACAACAGTAGATACCACTCGTGTGTTCACACGCACTTTCCGAAACCCTATATGACCGCTAATGTCATACACCTGTTCATTTAACCAAAGCATCAACCACCGAAATCTGAACTCCATCAAGAAACAACAATTGAGATCGTTCAAGTCCGAGAAGGGCTCGAGACAACCCATTGTCGCCAGAAGAGTTATACCAAACTTAGATGAAAACCTCACCAAACCCAGTGTGTAATCGCGTAATATTGAGAAACCGCACCTTGGAAAGGTGAAATCCATTTTAGGAAATCGAGAAAGGCTATATCTGCAATATTGAACCTTTTGAAACCTTGGGGCGTATTGGAACCGCTTCCTACCGTTTAGAACTTCCGATGCAATTAAGTTTCCGTTTACCCTACTTTTCGTGTAACAAACTTAGAAACGTGTCCTGTGGAACAGGAATGTGCAATCCTGCTAGATACATCAACTATTGATGACAAACTTCTCTTCATAGGGGAAAACCAGTTGAAACTGGGGATCGTAAAACCAAACCTTAATACAACGTAAAACCCTGACTATCCAAATTCATGAGAACACTCAAGGACGTACTTTCACTTATTCATAGCATTGACAACGTAAAGTCTCGAGTAGAAGATATCGACTACTACTTTCAACTAAATTTCGGGACGAAATTTCTTTTGAGGTGTGGATAATGTAACATCCCGCATTTTTCCGTTAAATTATTTTAACGCCCGTCTTTTTCTTTTTAAATAATACCCTTCGTATCTAAATTCGTATCCTTTGTTATGTAACATTTTAAATATTTTCGTTATCGGATTCTAATATCTCCCGTACTCCCGTGTAACTTAAAATAATTCGTTCGGTTATTTTCCGCACCCGATTCAAAGTTGAGGGACCAAACTTGCCAAAGTATCAAACTTTTGACTAGGTCAAAGAGTCAACCTCCTTCATCCCTTTCATTCATCCTCCCATTTCCATTTTTGATACTTTCAAACTCTCTCATTTCTCAAACATAAAATCATCATCCAAATCTCACCAAGGAAGTAAACATCAAAACAAACTACATATTCTTGATCCTCTCATCATCCTCTTCGATTTGATGCTAACTACTTCGATTTTGGGTAACATTTCTAAAACACTAGATTTCTTTAAATTCGTGTTCTTGACTTATAAAGTTGTTAATTAGTGTCTATGGCTCATTGTGATGTCGTGTATGTAATTTGTATGCCCGATTCGTTGTTTTTGGTGTAACTAGTTCAATATGAAAATTTCTTGCTAAATCCTTGATTTTGGATGATCAAATGTTGTTAGATTGTTAAAGTACATGTTTTAAAAGTGTTACTAGTATCTTTAGCTTCGTTTTGATGTATAGGTTGATTAAGGAAACATCAAACTCATGACTATTGATTTTTGTGAATTTTCGTTAGAGTTTGATAGACTTTAAATGAACTTTTGATGATTTGAATGCCATGAAATGTTGTTAGTAAGTATTTAGTTGTATTACATGTTTCATTACCTTCAAAACGGCATATCACATGTGTGAATTGGATTCCCGAAACTTAAAATGCATTTGATGAACTTGAAACTTTGAAAATGGATTCTTAATGATCACTTGACGGAAAATCGGTTATTGAAATTGATGTTTTTGTTTGATGAAACGTGTTTAGTTGTTTTCCTTGTCAAATTACCTTTCCAACGATATATAGTATGCATTTTGGATGTCTTCGGTTCATAAAATATGTTAATTTGAGTTTTGGTTCGTAACTTGGTCTATTTTTCTGCAAACAGCAAAAATTCCAGGTATGCGCGCCGTGCAACCTCAGCGCGCCGCGCAAAACAGAAATCCCAGATATTTGCCCCCTTTAGTTGAGTTCTGACCTGGATTTACACTAGGGTGCGCGCCGCGCAACCCATAGCGCGCCGCGCATATGCCCAGCTCATTTTTGTTTTTATTTTTCCTTTCACAAAATGTTTCCCGCTTAACCGTAACTCTGATTAACATGAAACTTGGCCATTCTGCTCATAAATGATTTCTCATCATGGGAAAATTGTCGGATACCCGACCCGACCCCGTTGACCTTGACTTTGACCAAGTTTGACTTTTAGTCAAACTTAACCAAACAATTATACGATCGTTCTAACATGCTTAATTACTTGTATCGTGCATGAAACTTGACTAATTGATTCACATGCTACATAATCGAGTCGTAACGAGCCATAGGACTAATTGAACATCTTTGACCGTTTGTGTTTACCGTTATTGATATAACCTATATGTTTAGGTCAAGACTAGCTTTGTCTTTGCACGCGTTTACTTGTTGAAGTACTTTATTAACTCTTGCATGCAAGGTGAGATCATAGTCCCACTTTTACTCTTTTTGAACTTATATTTGGGATGAGAAAACATAAACGATTCTTTTGAACTAAGTGAACACAAGAACGGGAAAACAAACATTCTACATACGAGTTTAGAACAAAAATCCTCAATTCGATTATCATTAGTTACACTTGACGGGTGTAAGCGAGAACTTATGTTATATGGCCATATGGGTTGACAACCCTCATCTCTGACGGTTCGCTACCGTCTACGGATGAAATATATTTTCGAGAATCAGTGTTTGTTCTAGCACTATGGATGGGGTATACAATGGATGGAATGTTAAGCTTTGATAATTGGGTGCTCGTGAATATTAACTTTTAGAATGTATTACTATTATTTCAAATTTTCAAACCTTGTGGTTCGACTTACTTACTTTTACTCACTTACTTACTTAAACCTATGATTTCACCAACGTTTTCGTTGACAGATTTCTATGTTTTTCTCAGGGCTTGCACGATATGTGAAACATGCTTCCGCTTACTATTTGATACTTGCATTGGATGTCGAGTATACATGCATTTCATGGAGCGTCTTTTGACTTTACTTTAAACCGTGTCGTCTAGATTTCATTTGTACTTATAACCTTGTAACTTAACTTTTGGTTGAACAATTCTTGTAAACTTTGGAAACAATCTTTATTTTGAAAAGAAGGCGACATATTTTGGTCAAACGTTGTCATAAAGACTTATGACCAGGTGATGGGACCCATGTAGACGACGCCGTCACTTGACGATTTGTCGGGGTCGTTACATTTTTTACCGTTTAATGACCGATTTGTCGATTTTAAAACTTTAGTTGCAGTTAAAACAAAATGTAAAAATATTAAATAAATAAAAGACTTAATTTAAAGCGTAAAGTAAATAACGATAATGAAATTGCGATAAATAAAAGTGCGATAAAATAAAATTGCGATAATTAAAAAGTACGATAATTAAAAGTGCAATTAAATACAATAAAAATAAATAAAAGTGCGATAATTAGAAGTGCAATTAAATATAAAATAAAGGAAATTAAATATGAAATAAGATAATTATGCTTATTTAAACTTCCGTAATCATGATGTTTGACGTGTTGATTTTAGTTTTATGCCCATGGGTTAATTGTCCTTTGTCCTGGATTATTTAATATGTCCGTCTGGTTTTGTCCATAACAGTCCATCAGTCATAAATATAAAGTGCGAGTGTCCTCGTCAAATTATCCTTATACTCGAAGTTAAATATTCCAACTAATTGGGGACTTAAACTGTAACAAGATTTTAATACTTTGTTTAATAATTACACCAGGTTATTGACTGCGTGTAACCCAAGGTTTTAATACTTTGTTAACAATTATGCCAAGTGTCCTTGTACATAATTTTACCCCTGTTTTAATAATTCTAGTGGCTATTAATCCATTCCCGTGTCCGGTTAAATGAATGATTATTCGTACATATAAACACCTCGCCCATCGTGTCCGATCGAGTGTATATGGTTATTTATAGGGACATCCAATTGTAAATCTTTATATTAAAATTAACAAATTATCATTTAGTTAAACAAATATAAAGCCCATTAATAGCCCATAGTCTAATTTCCACAAGTGTCGTTCTTTTGTCCAAACCCCAATTATGGTACAAAGCCCAATTACCCAATTTTAGTAATTAGCCCAACATCATGATTACTTCGTTTTAAATAAGCATAATAATAACTTAGCTACGAGACATTAAATTAAAAAGGTTGAACATAACTTACAATGATTAAAAATAGCGTAGCGTTACACGGACAGAATTTCGACTTACACCCTTACAACATTCGCTAACATACCCTTATTATTAGAATTAAAATTAAAATTAAAATATATATATATATATATATATATATATATATATATATATATATATATATATATATATATATATATATATATATATATATTACGTATATATTGAGAGAGAGATAGATTTTTGATATTTTTTTACGTCGAACTGCGCTGGCTTTTATAGGGAATTGAGTCCAGGTGATCTCCGCGACTTGCGGCCTTTTTCTTCTTCAAACTTCGCGAATCGCGGAGTTTGTTTTTACAGCTCACCCAGCTTTGGCTCTTTGTTTGCCGACGATTTTTAAATATATTATAATATATATATATATTAATTTTAAGAATTAATTATATATTATATTATATTCATGTGCATAGTTGACTTGTAATTTTTAGTCCGTTGCGTCGAGCGTTGAGAGTTGACTCTGGTCCCGGTCCCGAATTTTCGAACGTCCTTGCATACAATTTAATATCTTGTACTTTGCGTTTTGAATCTTGTACTCTTGTAATTTTGAGACATTTCTTATCAATAATTGGAACCTCTTTGATGGTATTTTGTACTTTTGAGCTTTTTGGTCGTTTGCGTCTTCAATTCGTCGAGTCTGTCTTTTGTCTTCACCTTTTATTATTTAGACGAATATCACTTGTAAATAGAACAATTGCAACTAAAAGCTTGTCTTTCTTGAGGGATAATGCTATGAAATATATGTTCGTTTTTAGCATTATCAAATATTCTCACACTTGAACGTTGCTTGTCCTCAAGCAATACATAACTTGAAATAATATAATACATCACACGAATCACTTCTTTATTCTTCACACTTTGTACATCAGTGATTTTGATATGGCGGTATAAATAATGGTAGTAACGATATGGTTTACAGTCCCACATGACTATAAAATTTAGATCCTTTAAGGAAATTGGATCTTTATGAAAATATTTGATCTTTTGAAAATTAAATCTAGTTTTTACCCTAGATAAGTTTTTCGAAATAACCCTTTACCGGTGTTTGCAAATTCTTTTTGTGGGTTTGGTGGGTTTCATATTTGAAAATTTTAGCTCAAAACCTGTGGTTTTGTGTCACCCACTTGCTAACCTTGTATTGGGAAAGCAACACGTCCAGTTTACTTGTTCCGAATATTACCTTTCGATAAACTACCGTCCGGTTGTAAAGGAAAGCGTTGAACAAGCAACTGTTAAGGCAATGTCCCCTGACATGCTTTTAATTATGGTATATAACGTGTCGGACGCAATTACTATCCTTGGTAGGAGCAATAGTAAAGCTCACCCTTATAATTTTTCGGTCTGGCACAAGGTCCTGTCTTTGACCATGCTATTCAACCACCGTTCTTACGGTTGACACCCGATTTGGTTCAGGTGACCTAATGAATTCCAGGTGAATTCCTAGGATTTTACGTTCAATGGTAATGAACGCATTGAAAATGGGTTTTCAAAAAAAAAAAAAAAACAAATCAGTTTATAATTTTGATCAAAATATTTTCTCGTTCAAGCTCGAGTTTAGATATCATTGAATTCCATGAGTTTGAATTCTCAATCTTTAAGGTCAATCTCAAGGATTGAGTAATATCAGTCTTAAAAGCTGATTTTTAATCTTTAAGGAGATTATCCTTTCTGGGGATCTGATTCATTAATCTTATCAAGCTAATTTGCACGGCGTCCTCCCCATTTTACAAGACAGATCCTCTCATGGTTAGGATAAGTCTGACCACTTGGCGACCCTGTTTTATGCTGAGGTCCGTGGATTTCCTGCTGATTTTAGTGATGACTTTTCTAGGTTTTTCGTCAACCTACAGCTGGTCTGGACGACAACTTCATGACCTAAATCAAGAAGCGCGTTTCTTTTTCGGAAGACTTTACTTCCTTTTAATGATGGAATTGATTCATCGTGTAGATCCATCTTTCTTACAGTAAATCGGGTAAAACAGTTAATTATCGTCCAAAACAAAAGTATTTTCAATTATTTGTACAAAAATATGTGACATATGTTTAAGATAACTTGGTGAATTTTCTCACACTTGGCTCTTATTTTCCTTTTTGTTCTCCTCTATTCCATTCTTAAATGAATTCTAACATTTTGGTTTGTTTCTCAATTTATGTCTTTTCCAAGGTAACAATAATTTCGGTGTTAACACCTAGTTTTATCGTTCATAAATATGTATAAACATGATTTTAAATTCATTTAGTTGAAAATTTTGAAAAATTTTACTAGAATTGGGTAGTCAGTATATAAGACTAGGGATGTTCTTTATTATCAGAGAGCACTAGATTCTAATACAACTACTGCTTTACTAGTATTTTTAATGGTAACCAAGTGTATAAAGTAAAAATTTTAAAAATCCGAAAGAATTTAACCCCTTCCCACACTTAAGATCTTGCAATGCCCTCATTTGCAAGAAATCAGTAACAATATAAATTATTGAGGGTGATTAGCGTAGAAATGATTAAATTTTACCAAAGTTTCCAAACATATTTGTGTTTGTTTGCCGAATGATAAATGGTGCATATCATTTGTTCATTCCCTCTTGTTGTTATATCACATTTATTTTGCATCTTGTCGTCAAAATTAGTTGCTTTTGCTGAACTTAATGCCAGTCTTTGAAAATGCTTTGTTTTACCCTGTTGTATACATAAGATAAACTGCAAATATATGTACATATTTTTGAAGTTTGGTATATTACCCCACATTCAAAAATTATTAAAATATAATAATAAAAGTTAGAATATTATAAAAACTAATACAATTCCAACATAAGTATTAAATGTATCAATATTACAAATAATACAATAAATAAAACTAAGTACACTAGGGATGATACTGATACCAGTAGGGGTTCCATGCATAACCGTATGTGTTATAAAATGCTTCGGTAGGGTTATACGTAGGATACGGTGGTTGCATCTCTATAGACCAGGGAGGAAATATGGGCGTTGGAGTAGGAACATAGTTTCTACCTATTTGTTGGCAATAAGCTATGATTTGGTTTTGATGAACTTGCCAATCTTCAAATGCTCGATGTCTAGCATTTTCGTACTCTTGTGAAGCTATAAACCTTTGCATTTCTGTCATTTCATTTCCCCCTCCCACATTACCTTGCTGTTGATTTCTCTCAGCATGTGGATGTATTCCATGGTATGCTACTGCGGCGTTATTTCGCCTTTTCAAAACCTTCGCACCATGGTATACATTTAAACCTATTTTATCGCGGGGTTCTGGTTCTTCGACTAATAATCCCCCCCGACTTATATCCACATTGAGATACTCAGCAATTAGTGTAATAAATATACCACCTCCTATTATACTGTGTGGTCTCATCCCCCTAACCATAGCTGATAAATAATAACCCACACAATACGGTATACTTACAGCGCTTTGTGGGTCTCGAATACACATATGGTAAAACAAATCCTGTTCATTTACCTTTTCCTTATTCTTACCTCTTTGTGTAATCGAATTAGCTAAAAACCTATGAATTACTCTTAACTCTGCTCTATCTATATCCAAATAAGAGTAATTTTCCCCTTTAAATCGGTGATGGCTAGTCATTTGACTCCATACACCATGTATATCAAAATTTTCATCAATCTTTCTACCATTTAATATCAACCCTCTACAATCGGCAGATGCTAACTCCTCAGGCGTATATATACGTAAGGCCTGAGCCATGTCTAGTAAAGACATGTGGCGCATCGAACCTCCTAACAAAAATCTAATAAAAGATCGATTGGTTAAAGTAGTTACCCGATCATTGATTTCTATACTACACAACAATTCTTCACACCATACTTTATATACAGGTCTACGTATGTTGAATAGACGTACCAAATCGTTAAAAGTAGAATTACCATACCTCTGTGTAAGTAATTCCCTAATTGGCCCGGCCAATTCTACAGCTTCTAACGGTTCCCATTCTATTACCCTAGGTACTTCAACAGCTTTAGAATGAAGAGTGTGCAAGCCTCTTTGGTATTTTGGATAATCTATCCAACGTCTGTCAAATCTCAAGTTCGGGTGCAAATCTTCCAAGTGCATATCAAAAAATGTCATAACTGGATGAGGTATATCTTGTTTGTAGTAGTTATCCACCTCGTGTTGTTCCGCATTCTCAGCAGGAGCATTGCGAGCTTGGGATGAAGATTCACCCCTTTCAGTCTGCAAAATACATCAAACACAATTTTTGTGCATTCAAATATGCATTAGTGTCAGCAAAATCATCAATCAAAATAATTACAATGACATGTTCAATTTATATCAAACTTAAGCTCATTTTCATATTTTTATCAAATCTACACTTTTTCAAATAAGCATATACGAAAATGTTCGCCAAGTTCATAAGCATTCAACTCAAATAACATGTCAAAATAATCATTACTAGCATTTAAACAAGTTTCAAATGGCATTATTTCTCAAAAATCAAGTTCATGAATTTTAGACTTGAAAAAGTCCACTTTAATTCTCAAAATCATGTTTAGGCTCAAAGTTTGGATCATTTAACTACCTAAACATGTTACACTACTTAATTTAGCAACAATTTATGACAAAAATCGGCCATAGCCTGTTTATATCAAAAAGCCCCAAATTGCTCAAGAACACAAACCCTAGATTACTCAAAATTTGAAGTTTAAGGCTTCTAATCATGTTAAATAGCATCAATCTAGGTTATACAAGCATAATACATAAGCAATTTAAGCATAATTACACTAAAAAGCATCAAAATCGAATTGGGGAAAAAATTGCTCAAGAACACTAATTTTCGGATTAAATGGTGTTTAGGTGTAGAAATTTACCGTTTTCCTTGAGTAATTCCTTGATAACATCCTTCTCAGCATGATTTTGTGAAAGATTTGATGATTAATGGTGAAAAAATTCGGATTTTAGAGGTGATTTTCGGGTATTTTTCGCAGTATATTTTGTGGAGTGTGTGCAATCTGATCTGCTCTGGCGTTTTTATTTTTTTCAGTATTTTGGACACTCCGCGAGTCGCGGTGTTTGGCTCTTTCAAATACCGTGAGTCGCGGTGTTTTTTTTTTTTTTTTTTTAAATAAACCTTAACTTATAAAACAAATATAAAATAAATTTAAAATTTTATTTTTCTTTGTTTTAGGACGAGGTCGTTTCGGATTGATGTCCTAGTCCGTCCTTCGACAAAAGTTTAAAATTTGTCTTTTTGTAGCGATTGTTTTAAAAGCTAAGATTTTTGGGTTTTTTAATATTTTTGGCATACTTTAATTCAATAAGATTAAAAATAATGATAATAAAAGTTCTCGTCCCTCCCTCGGGTAAAGAAATTTCGGTTCAAAGACCTAGTCTTCAACTTACGACGAATTTTACAAATCATATTTTTAACTTAGCGAAATAAAGTAAATTTTTTTTGTTTTTAAATTCACACCACTTAAATTTAAAATGCATAAAATTAAAAATTCATATTTTAAAAATTAAAAATTCACACCAAACTTAAATTAAAAATTCATATTATAAATTCACACCAAACTTATATTATATTTTTGTTGTTATACATACAAACTTAAAAATATTAATTTTTCAAATATTGACAAACTTAAATATATTGATTTTACAAAGTTTACAATATTAATTTAAGATTTATATATTAATTTTAAAAACATGGTAAAAATAAAATTAAAAATCTTTTTGGCTTTTTATCCCACTTTAATCAATCAAATATTATCAAAAATATATGCCCCTCTTTTCGGTAAAGTAATTTCGGTTCCATGACCTAATTTAACTCATGACAGATTTTTGAAATATTTTGGGTTGATTGATTAAAGATATTTATACCTTAAGAATAAACGTTAAATTTCGCAGTGATGTAATAAATTTTTGAATGATATCAATAATTTCGGTCGCCAAACCTAATTTTATTCAATACCAATTTAATACTTTATAGCGAATAAATTAGCATTTATTATCAAAAGGTTAAAAATAACAATAAAAATAAAAACTGTACAGACCTACCTGTGAGATAGTATTCTTAGTGATATGATCTATCTCATTCATAAGATAGTCGGTTTAATTGATTTTCCATAGCTACATAGGCGTAACCTCGAGCATTCAGTGTTTTTTCTTCTAAACATATGAATGGTCCGTCTCTGCATAAAGTAACAAATTCGGTGTTTGAATAGGTTTGATTATTTGAACATTTACCTCCATGTGACCATTTTCCGCATTTGTGACATTTTTCAAGGTGTCGTGCTCTTCTTTTCGCTGCGGATTTTGATTTTCCTTTACCAAATTGTAACTTATTATCTTCGCATCTGGATTCTTTTCTTACTCCGTCCAATCTTTCTCTGATTACTGATACTAGATCACTCGGAAGTGTGTCATTATTACGTTTAGTGATCAAAGCGTGTAGCACTAGACCATGGTTTAGTTAACAGGCAATCTTCATTTCGTAAAAACCTAAAAAAAAATAAAAATTCAGAATGGGAGGAGAAGACTAGTTCTTTAGCGTCTGCTAGTGAAAGACCATTCGGGTTCCATTTTCGAGAACTACACGAAAACAGACAATCTAACTCTAACAAAAATACATATTATCCTTTAAAGACTTGATTCTCCCTACATTAGTTAGCTGTGGCATCGAAATTGTGATTAACTTCGTTGTCAACTTCCATCGGACTATCTATGTAGTGTTTAACTCTGTGACCATTAACTTTAAATTCAATCCCATTTGAATTTATTAATTCTACTGTTCCGTATGGGAAAACTCTTTTGACTATGAATGGTCCAGACCATCTTGATTTTAATTTTCCAGAAAATAGCTTAAATTGTGAATTGAAAAGAAGAACTCTGTCTCCTTCTTTAAATTCTTTTGAACTTCTGATTCTTTTATCATGCCATTTCTTCGTTCTTTCCTTATAGATTAACGAATTTTCGTATGCTTCATGTCTTAATTCTTCTAATTCGTTTAATTGACTTAACCGTAGACGTCCAGCTTCATGTAAATCAAGATTACATGTCTTCAAAGCCCAAAATGCTTTGTGTTCAATTTCTACTGGAAGATGACATGCTTTTCCATAAACGAGTCTAAAAGGTGTGGTTCCAATTGGAGTTTTGTATTCTGTTCTAAAAGCCCAGAGTGCATCCTCCAATTTAATGGACCATTCCTTCGGATTTGATCCTACGGTTTTCTCTAAAATACGTTTTAAAGCTCGGTTGGTATTTTCAACTTGTCCACTTGTCTGTGGATGATAAGCGGTGGAGATTTTATGAGTTACTCCATATCTTTTAAGAACTTTCTCAAGTTGATTATTATAGAAATGAGTACCTCGATCACTTATTAAAGCTTTCGGTGTTCCAAACCTTGCAAAAAGACGTTTTAAAAAGTTGACTACAACTCATGCATCGTTAGTTGGGAGAGCTTGTGCTTCCGCCCATTTAGATACATAATCAATGGCTACGAGAATATAGAGATTATTATGAGATTTTGGAAATAGACCCATAAATTCAATACCCCAAATGTCAAATACTTCACATACTTGAATGACATTTTGTGGCATTTCATCACGTTGACTTATTTTTCCGGCCCTTTGACAAGCATCACAGGATTTGCAAAGAAGGTGTGCGTCATAAACTTTTCTTGCTGTTAGTTGAGGCCCATAATGCCCTCCTGTTGGTCCTGTGTGACAATGGTTTAAAATTTTACTAGCTTCATTTCCGAATACACATCGGCGTATTATTCCATCGGGACAACTTTTAAACAGATGTGGATCTTCCCAGAAATAGTGTTTTATATCACTGAAGAATTTCTTTCGTTTTTGGTACGATAATCCTTTTTCAAGGAATCCACATACTAAGTAGTTTGCATAGTCTGCAAACTATGGAATTTCATTATAATCTATCTTCAATAGATATTCATCAGGAAAGTTGTCTTGTATGGCCGATTCATTTAGAACTTCTAATTCAGGATTTTCAAGTCGAGAAAGATGATCAGCGGCGAGATTTTCTGCTCCTCTTTTATCTCGGATTTCAATATCGAACTCTTGTAAGAGTAAGATCCAACGAATTAATCTTGGTTTAGCATCTTGTTTCGAAAATAGGTATCTAAGAGCAGAATAGTCGGTATAGACCACCGTTTTAGCTAGAACGAGATATGAACGAAATTTGTCAAAAGCAAAGACAATAGCAAGGAGTTCTTTTTCAGTAGTTGTGTAATTTGTTTGTGCTCCTTGTAACGTCTTACTAGCATAATATATAGGTTGAAATCGTTTTTCAATCCTTTGTCCTAAAACGGCTCCCATTGCAAAATCACTTGCATCGCACATTAGTTCAAATGGTAGATTCCAATTTGGTGTTATCATGATCGGCGCATTATTGAGTTTCTCTTTAAGAATATTAAAAGATTTGATACATTCATCTGAAAAGATGAATGGAGCATCTTTTTCTAGGAGTTTATTCATAGGAGTGGCAATTTTAGAAAAATCTTTTATGAAACGTCGGTAAAAACCGGCATGCCCTAAAAAACTCCTAACTCCTCTAACATTGGTGGGATGTGGAAGTTTAGAAATTACATCTACTTTAGCTCTATCCACTTCAATTCCTTCCTTTGAAATTTTATGTCCAAGAACAATGCCTTCTTCAACCATGAAATGACATTTCTCCCAATTAAATACTAGATTTGACTGTTCGCATCTAATAAGCATTCGTTCAAGATTAGCTAGACATGATTCAAATGTATCACCGAAGAATAAAAAGTCATCCATGAAAACTTCCATGCATTCTTCTATCATGTCGTGAAAAATCGCCATCATGCACCTTTGAAAGGTTGCAGGGGCGTTGCAAAGTCCAAATGGCATGCGTTTGTAAGCAAAAGTACCATAAGGGCACGTGAACGTGGTTTTCTCTTGATCTTCGGGTGCTATTGGAATTTGAAAATATTCGGAAAATCCATCAAGAAAACAATAGTAACTATTTCCGGCTAATCTTTCCAACATTTAATAAATAAAAGGTAAGGGAAAGTGATCTTTTCTGGTGGCGTCATTTAATTTTCTATAATCAATACAAACACGCCATCCTGTTACAGTCCTAGTAGGAATAAGCTCATTTTTCTCATTTGTAATGACAGTCATGCCACCCTTCTTTGGCACGCATTGAACTGGGCTTACCCATGGACTATCAGAAATTGGGTAAATTAAACCTGCATCTAGCAGTTTAATAATTTCTTTTTTAACTACATCTTGCATATTAGAATTTAGTCTTCGTTGGCGTTGCACATACGTTTTATGACCTTCTTCCATAAGGATTTTATGTGTGCAATACGAAGGACTTATTCCTTTTATATCATGAATCTTCCATGCAATGGCTGGTTTATGAGCTTTCAACACAGAAATGAGTTGAGATTTCTCATTTTCAGTAAGAGAAGACGATATTATTACAGGTAATTTAGATTCACCATGTAAATAAGCGTATTCCAAATGGTTTGGAAGTGGCTTTAACTCTAATGTCGGAGGTTCTTCTATCGATGATTTATATCGATATCTGTCTTCTTCTTTTAGCATTTTAATTTCTTCTGTTGTTGGTTCATATCCATTAGCTATTAGTGTAGCTAACATTTTAGTTTCATTAATTGGTTCAGTACCTTCTCCTAAAGAACATTCTCCTGTTCCTTGTAATTCTGGAAATTCTTATAACAATTCTGCATGTGAATCTATAGTTTGAATATAACAACATGTATCATCTGCATATTGCAGTTGTTGCATTGCTCTATCAACTGAAAAGGTAACACTCTCGTCCTCTATACTTAGGGTCAGTTTCTTACCAAACACGTCTATCATTGCTTTAGCCGTGTTTAAGAATGGTCTTCCTAATATGAGAGGAACTTGAGAATCTTCTTCCATGCCCAGAACAACAAAATCTACTGGAAATACTAAAGTACTAACTTTAACTAGCATGTTCTCCATTATCTCTCTAGGATATTTTATTGATCGATCGGCTAGTTGTATGCTTATTCGTGTTGGTTTCAATTCTCCAAGGTCTATTTTAGCGTATAGTGAATACGGCATTAAATTTATACTAGTACCTAAGTCTACCAATGCTTCTATTGAACTAAGACTTCCCAGAAAATATGGAATTGTGAAACTTCCTGGATCAGATAATTTTTCTGGTATCTTATTCAACAGCACTGCTGAACAATTAACATTCATAGTAACGGCCGAGAGTTCTTCCATTTTCTTTCTATTTGTGATTAGATCTTTCAGAAATTTAGCATATCTAGGCATTCCTGAAATCACATCAATGAAAGGTAGATTTACATTTATCTGTTTAAACATATCCAAGAATTTGGATTGCTCAGCTTCAAGTTTCTCTTTTTTCAATTTACTCGGGTAAGGAAGTGGTGGTTGGTATGGTTTAACATAAGGTTTAGCCTTAACTGTGTTATCTTCATTAACCTTTTCAACTACCGGTTCTGTTTTCTTATCTTGTTCAGGTTGTGGTTCTTGTGGAGTAGGAATAGTTTCATCAGAAGTTTCAGGTTTTTCAGGTGGTTTAAGTGTTGTACCACTTCTTGTGGTAATGGCTTTAGCTGTTTCATTCCGGGGGTTAGCATTTGTATCACTAGGTAAACTTCCCGGTTTTCTTTCACCTATTAACCTTGCTAGGTTACTTACTTCTTGTTCCAAGTTTTGAATAGAAGCTTGTTGATTTCTAAATGCTTGAGCATTTTGTTCATTGGTTTGTTTCTGGGATGTGAAAAACTGCGTTTGAGTTTCAACTAGCTTCGTCATCATATCTTCTAAATTCGGCTTTTTATCATCGGTTTGTGGTGGTTTGTTTTGAAAATTAGGCATTATTCAACAGCACTGCTGAACAATTAGCATTCATAGTAACGGCCGAGAGTTCTTCCATTTTCTTTCTATTTGTGATTAGATCTTTCAGAAATTTAGCATATCTAGGCATTCCTGAAATCACATCAATGAAAGGTAGATTTACATTTATCTATTTAAACATATCCAAGAATTTGGATTGCTCGGCTTCAAGTTTCTCTTTTTTCATTTTACTCGGGTAAGGAAGTGGTGGTTGGTATGGTTTAACATAAGGTTTAGCCTTAACTGTGTTATCTTCATTAACCTTTTCAACTACCGGTTCTGTTTTCTTATCTTGTTCAGGTTGTGGTTCTTGTGGAGTAGGAATAGTTTCATCAGAAGTTTCAGGTTTTTCAGGTAGTTTAAGTGTTGTACCACTTCTTGTGGTAATGGCTTTAGCTGTTTCATTCCGGGGGTTAGCATTTGTATAACTAGGTAAACTTCCCGATTTTCTTTCACCTATTAACCTTGCTAGGTTACTTACTTCTTGTTCCAAGTTTTGAATAGAAGCTTGTTGATTTCTAAATGCTTGAGCATTTTGTTCATTGGTTTGTTTCTGGGATGTGAAAAACTGTGTTTGAGTTTCAACTAGCTTCGTCATCATATCTTCTAAATTCGGCTTTTTATCATCGGTTTGTGGTGGTTTGTTTTGAAAATTAGGTCTTTGCTGGTTGTAAGTATTGTTGGATACTTGTTGATTGCTAGGACCTTGTTGGTTGTTGTATGGAATATTTCGGTTATAATTCTGGTTTTGATTGTAGATCGGTCTTGGCGGTTGATAATTATTCTGATAATTATTTCCAGGCCTTTGGTTTAGATATGAAACATTCTCTATTTGTTCCATTGTTAATTCAATACTGAGACAATCTTTTGTCAAATGTGGTCCTCCACACTGCTCACAACTAATTCGTATTGAGTGAATATCCTTAGTCATCTTTTCCATTCGTCTCTCGACAACATTTATCTTTGCTGAAATGGAATCTAAGTCATGGCTAGAATCGGCTCTAGCTGCTTTAGATGATCTAACGATATCTTTTTCTTGGTGCCACTCATGTGAGTGGGAAGCAGTGTTATCAATAATTTTATAAGCATCAGTTTCTGTAACGACCCTGGAATTTCCAACGTTAATTTATTAATAATAATTATTATTAATACGTGTGATAAAACGAATGTATGTCATTACATTTACATGTTGCCATGATTGCCCGAACTTGACTTTAATTGCCCGAAACGTCTTTGTGATACCCGGAACTTTCACGAATAATATTTTTAGATATTATTTACATTCATGATTAGTTTATTAATCATTTTAATTAACTAAAGTTGTTAGTTAGTTACTTGGGCTTTTAATTGGTTTAACTTGTGAATTATTGAACTTGGGCTTATTTAAAGTAAATGGACTTATGTTATTGGGCTTCCAAGCCCACCCTACCTTTTAAATGAACTTGACTAGCCCACTTAGTCATGTAAGTAGTACTTGTAAATGTAACTAGTTAGTTTTGTCACATGAGAATCTAGTTATCATCTAATCCCCATGAACTAACACCAAGTATCCAACTTTTAAGACTTTTCATCCATGTAACCAACAAACAAACTCTTTCCCCCTCCCCCACCCCAAAAGTCGTCGGCCTTGATGGCCATGTAGTGGTGTTTTGAATTTTTTTTACACTACATACTCACTTGTATTCATATTACTCTTTCATTTACACACACACACTCACTTTTCTCTCAAACTTTCTCTCATATTCTTCTACATTTTTGTAAGTAACAAGAACATTTTTCTCTTCTTCTTTCCTTTGTCTTAAAACTAAATACATACGTGAATCATCATCATCATTTGTTGTTTGTTACTTGTTCTTGATTTTGTTTAACTACTTGTCTTGTTAATTGTAGTTACTTACTAGCTTTCAAGAACCTAACTTTCTAGTTTTGGTTCTTCTATTATCTTGTAAGTTCAAGAACACAAGAACATAAACTCACTAGTTTATGATTCTACTTCAATTGTTTCAAAAGTTGCAAGTTCCATGTGTTGATTAAAGACATACTTGAAGCTCATGAAGTAAACTTTAAAGTTTACTTTCTAAAGATCAAACTTTGGTTTGAATCTTTAAAGTATGAACAACCATGAACTTTTTCTTGTTTAATTAGTTACTTCTTCATTATTATGCACTTTAATTTCATGTAGTTAGTTTATATGGTCAAGTACTACAAGTTAGTCTTAATCTCATATCTCTTGAACAAATTAAGTTAACTTTGAAAGTTCAAGAACACACAAATAAGTTTTCTTTAAATATAACTTTGGATCTAGACTTTTGAGTCTTGGATCTTCAAGATCAAACTAAGAACCATGTTCTACTACTTATGATCTTGATTCGTTAGTTTACTTTCAAGTTTGTAACTTATTATTAGTCTTATAGTCCCTATATGTGTTAGATCTAAGACCTTGATGCAACTTTGGTTCATCAAACTTCATACAATTCTTAAGTGAGTTGTGCTTCATGTCTTAGACTTGCACATGGGTTATGATGGTCAAGACTTGGTTAAGATGATGTAGATACATCAATGAGTTGTACACTTGAAGCTATATGCATCAAGGATGAGAACCATGATGAACATCAAGCACCAAGACCACCGGAACCCTTTTAAACTCACTGCTTCTGTCCAAAACCTACTGACCTGATGCTTCTGGAACAGACCAGTAGACCTGGGCTGTTCTAACCTTTTTTTTAGATAGAACTTTTTGAGTAGATAACTTTTCATATAGGACTCGTCTTAATCCGAGTTACGGTTTAGGATTTATGGCCCTCCGATCGTTACTATGTCCTTTAACGTTGTGCAGAAATTTCTGACCTACTCGCACTTAGACCGTCACCACGGTCAAACCAAGACGAGTTTGCTTCTGTAAATTTTACCACACTTAAGGGACTCATATACGGAGCCATGGCCACTGGTCTCATCTTAATTCAGTAAGGGTAGAGGCCGTGGTGACTGACTGAAGTCAGACTTTGTTTTATGCTACTTTCATAAACGAAACCTACTTTACGCCTTTTGTTTAATGATGATTGATGATGACCCTTAAGACCTTAAATACATACTTTTAAACCTATTAAGATGATTTACTGACTTAGTACTATTTGACTTAGGTTGAGGACTTCGGACCATTTACTTGCACACCTTTCCCGACTACTATTTTTACCGCTACATATCATTGTGAGTTATAGCATTCCCTTTTTACTTTAACTTATTTTGGGAACTGAGAATACATGCGGATTTTATGTTTTACATACTAGGCACGAGTACTTAAACTTATATATGTGTGGGTTATACAACGGCATAAACATTCCCTTTAGCTCGGTAACGTTTAATCATTGGTTTTTGAACCGTGAACGCGAATCTTAGATATGGATCCATAGGGTTTGACATCCCCACTCGGGCTAGTAGCGCTAGCATTTAACGAGTGTTTAATACTTCGTAGACATACGCACTTGCCAAGTGTACTTTCAGGGGGTATAAACGTTAAGTTAGTTACCAAGTGCCCACGGTTAACATATACTTTATCATACTGTTTTGAAACGCTCTTTGTAGCACTGAAATCTCGTGGCCTACCTTACATACTGTTATACTTAAACTATAGCTCACCAACCTTTGTGTTGACATTTTTAAGCATGTATTTCTCAGGTGCTTGAGGTTGCTTCCGCTGTCTTACTTGTTGTGCTGTAGACACCCGCTGCTTAGAGTTGTCCACGCATGAACTACTTTACTTTGCATTCAAACATTCGTACTTTTGAATTATGACTTGTAATGACCTTTGTGGTCACATACACTTATTATTTGCTTCTACTTAGTGAAGCATTCTTTTGAAATGTAAAACATTTGATGTCGGTTATGACATCACCTTTTTATCGTGAATGCAACTTCTTTAATTACAGCATATAGTACTTAACCTTGTAATGATCCTGTTGTTGATGATTCGTACACGATGGTTTTGTACGGGGCATCACATTTGGTATCAGAGCCTTGGTTGTAGGGAATTAGGTTGCATTAGTGAGTCTAAGACCGACCCGAGTAGGATTCACTAATAGGACTAATCTACAACTTGCTAGTTTACTTGTTTCCGCTGAACTTACTACATGCTGCTGCTTACTGTTACTGCTATATGCCGTATGCTACTACATGATTTCACTACTGCAAGCTATTACTTGCTTTCGATTGCATGCTAGTTTCATACGATTACTGATATTGCCATGCTACTTATTGTTATACATGATTTAAACTGTTGGCCTATTATTTGCTTGCTTTATGACATACTGACATGGAAAATTTATTTTTCCTTGTTCAAATGTCGGATGTTCCACCTGCTGGCATTTCGGGCAGTACAGACTCAGACCTCGTCGCCCTACCTACTGCTACACCTGCTGCTGCTACTGCCGAGTCACCGGCCCCGACACCCACTAGTGATCCATGCGCTTCTACTTCCGGAGCTGGTACTAGTGCACCTGCCCCAGTGTCTGCTCCCGGACCCTCGAGGTCACAGGCCCGCATTGGTGGTATTGAGATACCCGCGGAGTTCGGGGAAGGGCCGTTTCATAACCACATGCACACGCCTTGCCGACGCACTCCCGACGGACGTTTAGTCGTGATTCCGCCAGGCAGACACAGACAGATGTTGGCCGCCTTCGGATGCTTCGGATTACCAGCTCAGCCACCAGTGTCACCACCACACGATTCGGATGACTCATCATCCGCCGATTCTTCATCATCAGACGACTCCAGCGATGATGAGGATCCTGCTGATAGACCTATTCAGGCACCCTCCACCCCGCCAAGGAAGCGGTACCGTTTCGACGGCACCGTCACTCCAGGGGTGAATGGAGGTCGTGCTTTTACTGACGCATTTGGCCATCGTCGTAGGGTTACTGCTCGTAAACGAGTTGTGCCATACCCTGTCGACCCACAGATACGTAAGGTTCCCCGTTACGTATTGACTATTCCTGGAACCGTACCGCCTAGATTTAGATACGGACCACTTACATCTAGGGACGTACCTTCTACATCCGGAGCCGGACCATCTACATCAGCACCACTGGCACCACCCGCACCACCCGCCCCACCTGCACCGCCTGCCCCACCAGCTCCCTCTAACAAGGAACTGATGAGGGAGATTGAGACTCTCCGAGCTCGAGTCACTGAGCTCGAGGAGCAGTTGGCTCAAGGATCAGTTCACCCGCCTTCACCGTAGGACTTTGTATTTAGATTTCATGACGTAATCTAGATATAGTTTCATGTATTTCATATGTATTGTACGAACTTATTCAGATGTATGAAACTTATTATTATTAATGAATGGAACTTTGCGTTATTTAATTCTTGCACGATGTTCTATTTACATTGTTGTACGATGATTCTGTGGTATTTGTACCTAGATGCATTATTTAATAACATGTGATGTTTTGATTCCATGTTGGTCACTATATACTGTACTATTACTACTTGTATACTGGATTTTGACTTGAGTCAAAATTTTTGTTTAGAATATCATGGCTAACGGAAGATCCACACCTACCGCCGCCCAGATTGAGGACATGATCAACGAACGAGTCGCTGCAGCCCTAGCAGAAAGAAATCTCGAAGCTCCACCGCCACCACCACCGGTTATTCCACCCGTTCGAAATGGGTGTACATACAAGGAATTCCAGAGCTGCAAACCGCATAACTTCAGCGGCACCGAGGGACCAGTTGGTCTCACCAGATGGTTCGAGAAACTTGAATCAGTATTCCGAGTTAGCAACTATTCGGAGGATAATAAAACCAAGTTTGCTTCTTGCACGCTATCTGACGGCACGCTGACGTGGTGGAACACGTTAGCTCAAGCGAAAGGTATCGATGAGGCGTATGCTACGCCATGGGAGGAATTCAAGGCGGCTATGATTGATGAGTATTGTCCGAGAACCGAAATTCAGAAGATGGAAATTGAATTCATGCAGTTGAAGGCCGTAGGGAACGACCTTAACAGTTACAATCGTAGGTTTTTGGGGTTGGCTCTTATGTGTCCAACCATGGTTACCCCCGAATTTAAGCGCATGGAGAAATACTTCTCGGGACTTCCTAAGTCTATCAAAGGAAATGTCACCTCATCCAAACCACCGAATGTTCCCGAAGCAATGCGCATGGCGCATACTCTCCTGAATCAAATCATCCTTGACGAGCCGGAGAAGGCTAAGTTTGAAGCCGGTAGTAGCGAAAAGAGGAAATGGGACAACAGCCACAACAACCACAACAACCACAACAACAACAATAACAACAACAACAACAACAACAACAACAACAACAACAACAACAACAACAACAACAACAACAACAACAACAGGGGGAGAAACTACGATCAAACCCCCGCCAAGAGGCACAACAACGGTGGAAACCCTAATCCCAACAACAACACCAACACCAACCCGAACTACAAAGGAACCTTACCACAATGCAAGCGGTGCTATAAGCACCATACTGGATATTGCAATGTTGTCTGTGAGAAGTGCCAATGGGCTGGGCATATCAGAAAGGACTGCAAGGTCACCACTTTGAATGGGAAACCGAACACCAATGGACCGAAGAAGTGCTACGAATGTGGACAGACGGGCCATTTCAGAAACGAGTGCCCAAACAAGCGAAAAGACGGAGGACCACCCCGAGGTAGAGCCTTCAATGTTAATGCAAGGGATGCACACGATAACCCCAACTTGGTGACAGGTATATTCAAAATCAACAATCTTTTAGCTTCTGTCTTGTTTGATACTGGTGCGGATAGAAGTTATGTATGTAGTCATTTTTGCGATAAGATTAATTGGTCATTAGTCCCGTTAAAAGAGAGTATGCTTGTCGAGGTCGCAAATGGAAAACTTGAAAAGGTTGACCATATTAGTCGTGGAGCTATTATCAACATAGCTGGTGTAGATTTCGAAATTGGTTTGATACCTATCAAACTGGGAAGTTTTGACGTGATCGTTGGTATGGATTGGTTGAGCAAGATAAAGGCCGATATTATCTGTGGAGATAAAGCACTCCGCATATCACAAGGAGATGGTGAACCACTGGTTATCTATGGAGAGAGATGTACCTCGAAGTTGAACCTCATTAGTTGCGTGAAAGCGCAAAAGATTATGAAGAAGGGACGCTTTGCAGTCCTAGCACATGTGAAAGCGGTAGAAACTGAGGTGAAGAGCGTGAACGACGTTCGAATTGTGAACGAATTTTCCGATGTCTTCCCAGAGGAATTGCCTGGATTACCGCCGCAGAGAGCCGTAGAGTTTCAGATTGATTTAGTGCCAGGAGCTGCACCTGTAGCTTGCGCACCTTATAGACTCGCACCTTCCGAGATGCAAGAATTACAGAGTCAACTACAAGAGCTGTTAGACCGAGGATTTATCCAACCAAGTTTCTCGCCTTGGGGCGCACCTGTTCTGTTTGTGAAGAAGAAGGATGAATCCTTTCGTATGTGTATCGACTACCGTGAACTCAACAAACTGACTATCAAGAATTGGTATCCTCTTCCACGAATTGATGATCTTTTTGATCAACTACAAGGATCGAGCGTTTATTCAAAGATCGATTTGCGATCTGGATATCACCAGCTGAGGGTGAAGGAAAGTGACGTGATGAAAACTGCATTCAGGACCCGTTATGGTCATTATGAGTTTCTCGTGATGCCATTCGGTTTGACAAATGCACCTGCCGTGTTCATGGACCTCATGAATCGTGTCTGCAAGCCTTACTTGGACAAGTTTGTTATCGTCTTCATAGATGATATCCTCATCTACTCTAAGAGCGAAGAAGAATATGAGCAACACCTCCGATTAGTGCTTGAACTCTTAAGACAAGAGCAACTTTACGCCAAATTCTCCAAGTGTGAATTTTGGTTGAAGGAAGTACAGTTTTTGGGTCATGTTGTGAGCGACCAGGGTATAAAAGTTGATCCCGCCAAGATTGAAGCCATCAGCAAGTGGGAGACCCCCACTACTCCAACGCATATTCGCCAATTCCTAGGTCTCGCCGGTTATTATCGAAGGTTTATCGAAGGATTTTCTCTGATTGCGCGTCCTTTGACCGCACTGACTCACAAGGGCAAGAAGTTCATTTGGAAACCCACACACGAATCGGCATTTCAAACTTTGAAGAAGAAGTTAACCACCGCACCTATCCTATCACTTCCTGAAGGCAGTGACGACTTTGTTGTTTATTGCGATGCTTCAAAGAGTGGTTTTGGTTGTGTACTGATGCAACGATCAAAGGTTATTGCCTATGCCTCCCGCCAATTGAAGATTCACGAGCGGAACTGCACTACACATGATCTTGAACTTGGAGCCGTTGTCTTTGCGCTCAAATTGTGGAGACATTATTTGTATGGAACTAAGAGCACTATTTTCACCGATCACAAGAGTCTCCAGCACATCTTTGATCAGAAGCAACTGAATATGAGACAGCGTCGATGGATCGAGACGCTCAACGACTACGATTGTGAACTCCGTTATCACCCTGGCAAGGCCAATGTTGTAGCTGACGCTTTAAGCCGAAAGGAGAGGACGGCACCTCTTCGTGTTAGGGCTCTGAACATCACCATCCATTCGAACCTCAACAGCCAGATCAGAGTAGCCCAAGTTGAGGCTCTCAAGGAGGAGAATATATCTCATGAACATTTGAACATACTCATCTCTCGATTCGAGGTTAGGGAGTCTGGACTCCGATGTTATGCCGGAAGAATTTGGGTACCTTATTATGGAGATCTACGAAACCTGACACTTGATGAAGCACACAAATCAAGATATTCGATTCACCCCGGTGCGAGCAAGATGTACCACGACCTTAAAGAACAGTATTGGTGGCCGAATCTTAAGAAGGACGTTGCAACTTATGTTGGGAAGTGTTTGACTTGTTCGAAAGTTAAGGCCGAACATCAGAGACCTTCTGGGTTACTTCAACAGCTGGAAATAACACAATGGAAGAGGGAAAGGATCACAATGGATTTCATTACTAAGCTGCCGAAGACGGTGGGCGGATGCGATACTATTTGGGTTATTGTTGACCGCCTTACCAAATCTGCACACTTTCTAGTAATGAAGGAAACTGATACAATGGAGAGACTTGCTCAATTATACATTAAAGAGGTTGTATCTCATCATGGTGTACCTTTATCGATCATCTCAGATCGCGATCCCCGTTTTACTTCTAGATTTTGGCGTTCTTTGCAAGAAGCCATGGGAACTCGTCTCGACATGAGTACTGCTTATCATCCTCAGACTGATGGGTAAAGTGAGCGAACGATTCAGACCTTGGAAGACATGCTGCGTGCATGTGTCATTGATTTCGGAAAGGCCTGGGAAAGGCATTTGCCACTTGCCGAATTCTCGTACAACAACAGTTATCACTCTAGCATTAATGCTGCACCTTTTGAAGCATTGTATGGCCGTAAGTGCCGATCTCCTATTTGTTGGGCCGAAGTAGGCGAAAAGCAAATCACCGAACCCGAGGTAGTCCACGAAACCACGGAGAAGATTGCTCAGATTCAAGCTAGACTTAAAACTGCCCGTGATCGCCAAAAGAGTTATGCCGATCTTAAACGTAAGGACTTTGAATTTAACGTTGGAGACCGTGTTATGTTGAAGGTTGCACCTTGGAAAGGTGTGATTCGTTTTGGAAAACGTGGAAAGTTAAACCCACGATACATTCGTCCTTTTGAAATATTGGAACGTGTTGGACCCGTTGCATACCGTTTGGATCTACCAGCACAATTGAGCTCAGTTCATCCTACCTTCCACGTGTCAAACTTGAAGAAGTGTCTTGCTGCACCAGAACTTATCATACCACTGGAAGAACTTACAATTGATGACAAACTCCACTTTGTGGAAGAAACAGTTGAGATTATGGATCGTGAGATCAAAACTTTGAAACGCAACAAGATTCCGATCGTCCGAGTGCGATGGAATGCCAAACGAGGACCTGAGTTTACTTGGGACCGAGAGGATCAAATTATGCGAAAGTATCCTCACCTTTTCCCGACTCCTCCATCTACCTCAGCTTAAATTTCGGGACGAAATTTTCTTTAACAGGTGGGTAATGTAACGACCCTGGAATTTCCAACGTCAATTTATTAAAAATAATTATTATTAATACGTGTGATAAAACGAATGTATGTCATTACATTTACATGTTGCCATAATTGCCCGAACTTGACTTTAATTGCCCGAAACGTCTTTGTGACACCCGGAACTTTCACGAATAATATTTTTAGATATTATTTACATTCATGATTAGTTTATTAATCATTTTAATTAACTAAAGTTTTTAGTTAGTTACTTGGGCTTTTAATTGGTTTAACTTGTGAATTATTGAACTTGGGCTTATTTAAAGTAAATGGACTTATGTTATTGGGCTTCCAAGCCCACCCTACCTTTTAAATGAACTTGACTAGCCCACTTAGTCATGTAAGTAGTACTTGTAAATGTAACTAGTTAGTTTTGTCACATGAGAATCTAGTTATCATCTAATCCCCATGAACTAACACCAAGTATCCAACTTTAAGACTTTTCATCCATGTAACCAACAAACAAACTCTTTCCCCCTCCCCCACCCCAAAAGCCGTCGGCCTTGATGGCCATGTAGTGGTGTTTTGAATTTTTTTTACACTACATACTCACTTGTATTCATATTACTCTTTCATTTACACACATACACTCACTTTTCTCTCAAACTTTCTCTCATATTCTGCTACATTTTTGTAAGTAACAAGAACATTTTTCTCTTCTTCTTTCCTTTGTCTTAAAACTAAATACATACATGAATCATCATCATCATTTGTTGTTTGTTACTTGTTCTTGATTTTGTTTAACTACTTGTCTTGTTAATTGTAGTTACTTACTAGCTTTCAAGAACCTAACTTTCTAGTTTTGGTTCTTCTATTATCTTGTAAGTTCAAGAACACAAGAACATAAACTCACTAGTTTATGATTCTACTTCAATTGTTTCAAAAGTTGCAAGTTCCATGTGTTGATTAAAGACATACTTGAAGCTCATGAAGTAAACTTTAAAGTTTACTTTCTAAAGATCAAACTTTGGTTTGAATCTTTAAAGTATGAACAACCATGAACCTTTTCTTGTTTACTTAGTTACTTCTTCATTATTATGCACTTTAATTTTATGTAGTTAGTTTATATGGTCAAGTACTACAAGTTAGTCTTGATCTCATATCTCTTGAACAAATTAAGTTAACTTTGAAAGTTCAAGAACACACAAATAAGTTTTCTTTAAATATAACTTTGGATCTAGACTTTTGAGTCTTGGATCTTCAAGATCAAACTAAGAACCATGTTCTACTACTTATGATCTTGATTAGTTAGTTTACTTTCAAGTTTGTAACTTATTATTAGTCTTATAGTCCATATATGTGTTAGATCTAAGACCTTGATGCAACTTTGGTTCATCAAACTTCATACAATTCTTAAGTGAGTTGTACTTCATGTCTTAGACTTGCACATGGGTTATGATGGTCAAGACTTGGTTAAGATGATGTAGATACATCAATGAGTTGTACACTTGAAGCTATATGCATCATGGATGAGAACCATGATGACATCAAGCACCAAGACCACCGGAACCCTTTTAAACTCACTGCTTCTGTCCAAAACCTACTGACCTGATGCTTCTGGAAGAGACCAGTAGACCTGGGCTGTTCTAACCTTGATTTTTAGATAGAAATTTTCGAGTAGATAACTTTTCATATAGGACTCGTCTTAATCCGAGTTACGGTTTAGGATTTATGGCCCTCCGATCGTTACTATGTCCTTTAACGTTGTGCAGAAATTTCTGACCTACTCGCACTTAGACCGTCGCCACGGTCAAACCAAGACGAGTTTGCTTCTGTAAATTTTACCACACTTAAGGGACTCATAGATGGAGCCATGGCCACTGGTCTCACCTTAATTTAGTAAGGTTAGAGGCCGTGGTGACTGACTGAAGTCAGACTTTGTTTTAAGCTACTTTCATAAACAAAACCTACTTTACGCCTTTTGTTTAATGATGATTGATGATGACCCTTAAGACCTTAAATACATACTTTTAAACCTATTAAGATGATTTACTGACTTAGTACTATTTGACTTAGGTTGAGGACTTCGGACCATTTACTTGCACACCTTTCCCGACTACTACTTTACCGCTACATATCATTGTGAGTTATAGCATTCCCTTTTTACTTTAACTTATTTTGGGAACTGAGAATACATGCGGATTTTATGTTTTACATACTAGGCACGAGTACTTAAACTTATATATGTGTGGGTTATACAACGGCATAAACTTTCCCTTTAGCTCGGTAACGTTTAATCATTGGTTTTTGAACCGTGAACGCGAATCTTAGATATGGATCCATAGGGTTTGACATCCCCACTCGGGCTAGTAGCACTAGCATTTAACGAGTGTTTAATACTTCGTAGACATACGCACTTGCCAAGTGTACTTTCAGGGGGTATAAACGTTAAGTTAGTTACCAAGTGCCCACGGTTAACATATACTTTATCATACTGTTTTGAAACGCTCTTTGTAGCACTGAAATCTCGTGGCCTACCTTACATACTGTTATACTTAAACTATAGCTCACCAACCTTTGTGTTGACATTTTTAAGCATGTATTTCTAAGGTGCTTGAGGTTGCTTCCGCTGTCTTACTTGTTGTGCTGTAGACACCCGCTGCTTAGAGTTGTCCACGCATGAACTACTTTACTTTGCATTCAAACATTTGTACTTTTGAATTATGACTTGTAATGACCTTTGTGGTCACATACACTTATTATTTGCTTCTACTTAGTGAAGCATGCTTTTGAAATGTAAAACATTTGATGTCGGTTATGACATCACCTTTTTATCGTGAATGCAACTTCTTTAATTACAGCATATAGTACTTAACCTTGTAATGATCCTGTTGTTGATGATTCGTACACGATGGTTTTGTACGGGGCATCACAGTTTCGGTTTTCTTCATAATAGAACCACCAGCTGCTATATCTATGTCTTTTCTTGTAGTGATGTCGCATCCTTGGTAGAATATTTGTACTATTTGACAGGTGTCTAAACCATGTTGCGGACATCCTCTCAACAACTTTCCAAATCTTGTCCACGCCTCATATAGAGTTTCATTTAGATTTTGTGTGAACGTAACAATTTCTCCTTGAAGTCTTACGGCTTTAGATGCCGGAAAGAATTGTTTAAGAAAATTTTCAACTAAAACGTCTCATGTATCAATCGCCCCTTCAGGTAACGATTCCAACCAATCTTTGGCTTCTCCCTTTAAAGTCCAGGGAAATAACATGAGATATATCTGTTCATCTTCAACTTCTCTTATTTTAAATAGTGTGCAGATCCTATTAAAGGTACGAAGATGTTCATTTGGATCTTCCTTCGGCGCACCACTAAATTGGCATTGATTAGTCACCATGTGTAGAATTTGTCCTTTGATTTCATAATCTGGCGCATTAATGTCTGGATGAGTAATTGCGTGACCTTGGCCAGTGCGTTTAGCTCCCATTCGGTCTTCCATACTTAAAGGTTCCAGATTCTCCATGTTTGAATTTTTTGAATCGGAATCACTAGAGGATTCTGATTTAATGGTTCGTTCCTCAACAATCTCTGTTTGAATGATTGGTGGTTCCGGAGGAAAAATTAGTGGTTCAGGATCTATGAATTGTCCCTGAATATTCTCCGGATTCTTAATTGTGAGGTCGGGTTCAAAAAATGGATTATCAACGGCGACAATATTAGCTAGATGTCTTGATCTAGTTACAGGTGATGAACGTACAAAAGGTGGTGAACATCTCGCTCGGTGCATTCACTGAATATCCTATTAGGTTTTAAAAGGAAAGAAAAATTATATAAGTTATCAAATTAATAGACTTTTCTGATTTTGCCCACGTTTCGAATAGCCAAAAGATGCAGCAGAGGGGCAGGATTCGTTTGGTCTCAATATAATTGAGGACTGTTTGGCTCCAATAACCCGGTCCACGTACAAATCCAACTATTACTACGAACCAGAAAATTTTGATGTCTATCAATTTAACCACTTAAAATAAATTTTCGTAATTTTAAGAAATTTAGATAAGAAGTAGAATAAAAATCTATGTCCTAAAACTAGAATAGCGAGAAATAAGAAAGAAAAAGAGCGCGTCGAAAAAGGTCGAAAAATAAAAGGCGTCGAAAAATAAGAAAGAAAAAGAGTGACTTATAAAACTTAAAAATACTTGACTAACCCAACCTTATTACTATCACTAACTTAAAATTATAATCGCAAATTGAGATTACTAATTGGAATGATAATTGATACATAGGTAAAAGGCGTCTAAATATATTAAAGCTTATAAATAAAACTATATCCCAAATGGCAATATCTTAAAAAGGTACTAAAACTTAAAAAGATGTCACAAAATTCTAAAGCACCTAAATCTTAGTCTAAAGAAAAAGTACTTAAGGAATTTTACGGCAAAGCCTAAAAATCTAGAAGTAAAAATAACTATGGCAAAAACTATGTCTTAAAACTAAATATGAACGGAAAATACAAAAGTTACGCTAAAAACAAATAAAAAGGGACAAAATATAAAAATATACTAAAAGTTGTAAAAAGTACAATTTTTTATAAAAAATATTATTTTTATATTATTTATTTTATAAAACTATTAATTTTATATTTTATTTAAACTAATTTAACTAAATAATACAAATAATAAAATAACTAAACTAATTAATATAATATAAATAACCTAATTATGTTTAAAGTTAATAATAATAATAATTACCCCGTATTAATTGCGATTAGGGTTTCTGGTCACGTGTGTCAGGGCGGCTCCACGAGTTGCGGTGCCCGAAGCTGGAAAACTCCGCGAGTCGCGGGGTTCGAAAATTCAGATTAGGTAGCTTCGTTTGACAGGTTTCGGTTTTTTTATTTATTTATATATATATTTTTTATTTTTCTGTTTTTAATTTAATTAAAATATTTATATAATTTAAATAAAACTTATATTTTAAAAACTAGAATAGAAATAAAAATATGTTACAAATTTATAAATAAAAATCTTAAAACTAGATTTATATATAAATTTTTTTTTCAGTTTTTGATTTTATGTTTTAAATAAAAACAAAATATTTAAATATAACTTATATTTTTATAAAATAAAAATAAAGAAACTTTATAAAACTTAAATATTTCACAAACTCTTAAAAATATTTATATTTTTGTTTTCTTTTTATGTTTTCGAATATTTAAAACGTATTTTTACAAAAACGTATTTTTTTTTTATGTGTGGCGTTTCGCTTCGGCGATCCCCGGTGGCGGCGCCAAAAATACTTGATGTTATGCGAGGTGTATATAAAATAGCTTTATTTTTACAACGAAATACTATTAAATACGATAAAATTTTACACAAGATATTTATTTATTTATAGAATGGATATACTTAAACCTTGCTACAACACTTATAGGCAGTGTACCTAATCGTACAGTAGTGTAGTTTTTATTAAGTCCGGTTCGTTCCACAGGGAATCTTTTTCACAAAGCTTAACACTATATTAGTTTTATTTTATAAACATACAAATATATATATAAGTAATATTATTATTATAAAAGGGGGGTTTTTTACCGTTTAATGACCGGTTTGTCGATTTTAAAACTTTAGTTGCAGTTAAAACAAAATGTAAAAATATTAAATAAATAAAAGACTTAATTTAAAGTGTAAAGTAAATAACGATAATGAAATTGCGATAAATAAAAGTGCGATAAAATAAACTTGCGATAATTAAAAAGTACGATAATTAAAAGTGCAATTAAATACAATAACAATAAATAAAAGTGCGATAATTAGAAGTGCAATTAAATATAAAATAAAGGAAATTAAATATGAAATAAGATAATTATGCTTATTTAAACTTCCGTAATCATGATGTTTGACGTGTTGATTTTAGTTTTATGCCCATGGGTTAATTGTCCTTTGTCCTGGATTATTTAATATGTCCTTCTGGTTTTTGTCCATAACAGTCCATCAGTCATAAATATAAAGTGCGAGTGTCCTCGTCAAATTATCCTTATACCCGAAGTTAAATATTCTAACTAATTGGGGACTTAAACTGTAACAAGATTTTAATACTTTGTTTAATAATTACACCAGGTTATCGACTGCGTGTAACCCAAGGTTTTAATACTTTGTTAACAATTATGCCAAGTGTCCTTGTACATAATTTCACCCCTGTTTTAATAATTCTAGTGGCTATTAATCCATTCTCGTGTCCGGTTAAATGAACGATTATTCGTACATATAAATACCCCGCCCATCGTGTCCGATCGAGTGTATATGGTTATTTATAGGGAAATCCAATTGTAAATCTTTATATTAAAATAATTATCATTTAGTTAAACAAATATAAAGCCCATTAATAGCCCATAGTCTAATTTCCACAAGTGTCGTTCTTTTGTCCAAACCCCAATTATGGTACAAAGCCCAATTACCCAATTTTAGTAATTAGCCCAACATCATGATTACTTCATTTTAAATAAGCATAATAATAACTTAGCTACGAGACATTAAATTAAAAAGGTTGAACATAACTTACAATGATTAAAAATAGCGTAGCGTTACACGGACAGAATTTCGACTTACACCCTTACAACATTCGCTAACATACCCTTATTATTAGAATTAAAATTAAAATTAAAATATAAATATATATATATATATATATATATATATATATATATATATATATATATATATATATATATATATATATATATATATATATATATATATATATATATATATATATATATTACGTATATATTGAGAGAGAGATAGATTTTTGATATTTTTTTACGTCGAACTGCGCTGGCTTTTATAGGGAATTGAGTCTAGGTGATCTCCGCGACTTGCGGCCTTTTTCTTCTTCAAACTCCGCGAGTCGCGGAGTTTGTTTTTACAGCTCACCCAGCTTTGGCTCTTTGTTTGCCGACGATTTTTAAATATATTATAATATATATATTAATTTTAAGAATTAATTATATATTATATTATATTCATGTGCATAGTTGACTTGTAATTTTTAGTCCGTTGCGTCGAGCGTTGAGAGTTGACTCTGGTCCCGGTCCCGGATTTTCGAATGTCCTTGCGTACAATTTAATATCTTGTACTTTGCGTTTTGAATCTTGTACTCTTGTAATTTTGAGATGTTTCTTATCAATAATTGGAACCTCTTTGATTGTATTTTGTACTTTTGAGCTTTTTGGTCGTTTGCGTCTTCAATTCGTCGAGTCTGTCTTTTGTCTTCACCTTTTATTATTTAAACGAATATCACTTATAAATAGAACAATTGCAACTAAAAGCTTGTCTTTCTTGAGGGATAATGCTATGAAATATATGTTCGTTTTTAGCATTATCAATACCCTAAACACTAAACCCTATACCCTAAACCCTACACCCTTAACCATAAACATTAAATCATAAACACTTAACCCTGAACCCTAAACCTTAAACTGTAAACCCTAAATCCTAAACCCTAAAACCTTACCCGATACCCTAAACCCTTACCCGATACCCTAAAATATAAACCCTTACCCGATACCCTAAACCATAAACCATATACTCTGAACATTATACCATATGCATGAACCCTAAACATTAAACCCTAAACCCTAAACCCTAAAAATATGCATTATTATTATTATTATTATTATTATTATTATTATTATTATTATTATTATTATTATTATTATTATTATTATTATTATTATTATTATTATTATTATTATTATTAATATTATTATTATTATTATTATTATTATTATTATTATTATTATTATTATTATTATTATTATTAATATTATTATTATTATTATTATTATTATTATTATTATTATTATTATTATTATTATTATTATTATTATTATTATTATTATTATTATTACTACTACTACTATTAGTAATTTATACTAACATCGTACGCATCTAATTACAATCATCATCAGTTATTGAAGATGTGTTTGCAGATATAAGTTAATTGCAATCATCGATTATTAATCAGTTAATACGTAATTGAAGATATAAGTTGCAATCATTGAAAAATTGGGTCAGCTTGTTTCATACGCTTTGTCCATACCCCTTAATTCTGAATCTTTGATTTTGAACCAGGTTAATTTCTTTTGTTTCATACGCTTTGTCAATACCCCTTAATTCTTACAATCTTTGATTTTGAACCACGTTAATTTATGTCCAATTAAATGTGTTTGTAGAATATAGGTCTATGATTGACTCGACTTGGATGTCCTTATGTAGATCTTCCCCTGCATATGAAAAAGGACTTGACAAATTTATAGAACGTATTTTCTCTAAAAAGGGAAAAGATGGTCATATATATTATCCGTGCATATATTGCGGTAATCACAAATGGGTTGATCGGGTCCAGGCTAAAACACATTTGCTATGTGACGGGTTTTTCGAAGGTTATAAAATTCCAACTGTGTTTTTCGAACCAGATGATACACCAATGTGGGATGCTGAAGATGATATGCAAGGATTGGCCCAATCCGTCTTCCAAATTTTTGAAGATGAAGATGAAGATGATGATATCGGACAAACTAAAAATCAGACTGTACCAAACTTAAATGCTGAAAAGTTTTATAAAGTATTGGAAGATGCAAAGAAAGAATTATATCCCGGCTGTAAGTTCTCTATTCTTTCGTTCATTGTTAGACTCTTTCATTCAAAGTGTGTTGGAAAATGTAATGAAAAAGGATTCAGCATGATTCTTGACACAATTAGGGAAGCCTTCCCTCATGCTTCCATATCAAAGTCATTGTATGAATTAAGGAAGGTAATAAGAGATTTGGGTCTTGGTTATAAGAAAATTGATGCTTGTCCAAATGATTGTATGTTGTACTGGAAAGAAAACAAGGACAAAATTAAGTGTGACATATGTCAGACCTCAAGATATAAACAAATTAATAATTATTCTGAAGGTGAGTCAACCACACAAGCTGATAATGATGGTGATTATGAAGGTAAGAAGGTTGGAGCAAAAGTGTTGCGTTATTTTCCACTCATACCACGCTTGCAAAGATTGTTTATGTCGCCTAAAACGGCCGAGTCGATGAGATGGCATGAAGAGAGTCGTACGAAAGATGGTATATTAAGACATCCCGCAGATTCACCAGCCTGGAAAACATTCGATTATCAGAATAGTGAATTTGCTAAAGAACCTCGTAATGTGAGCCTTGGTTTGGCGAGTGATGGGTTTAACCCTTTTGGAAACATGAGTGTTTCACATAGTACATGGCCTGTTGTTTTGATGTCATATAATCTGCCTCTATGGTTGTGCATGAAAAAACCTTTTTTATTCCTAACTTTACTTATACCCGGTCTATCTGCTCCAGGTAATAATATAGACGTCTATATGCAACCTCTAGTTGATGAGTTGAAAGAGTTGTGGGATATTGGAGTTAATACTTATGACGCATCAAATAAGAGTAACTTCACACTGCGTGCTGGTTTGATATGGACGGTAAGTGACTTTCCTGCTTATGTGAATTTATCGGGTTGGAGCACTAAAAGTAAATTAGCTTGTCCTTCATGCCATAAGCTAACCAGGTCAATACGGTTATCAAACTCCCACAAAGATATCTTCATGGCACATCGTCGCTAGTTAGAATTGTTGCATGCTTTCCGTATGGATAAAGATTCTTTTGATGGCACGGAAGAACATGAAGGGCCACCGCGTTGCTTAACAGGGGAACAAGTGCTTGCGGAGCTGAAAGGTTTTGAAATAAAATTTGGAAAACTTGTGAAGGATAACCCATCCTTACCATATAGCTGGAAGAAGAGAAGTATTTTTTTTTTTTTTTTGAGTAACCATACTGGAAAAATAACGTAATACGTCATAATATAGACGTAATGCATACTAAAAAGAATGTATGTGATAGTCTCATTGAAACGTTAATGAATATAGATGGAAAGACCAAGGATCATTTAAAAGGACGTCGTGATTTGGAAGAAATGGGTATTAGACATGAACTTCATCCACAACCTTTATCAAATGGCAAAGTGTATTTGCCTCCTGCATGTTTCTTAATGGATAAAAAAGAGAAAGAAACATTTTGTGATGTGCTTAAAAGTGTGAAAGTGCCGGATGGTTATGCAGCTAATATTTCTAGGTGCATTCAGGGAAAACCTCCAAAAATTACAGGCCTAAAAAGTCACGATAATCATATTTTGATGCAGCAGTTGCTTCCCGTGGCCATAAGAAATATTTTACCTAAGCATGTGCGTTCTGTTATCATGAAGTTATGTCAGTACTACAGACAATTATGCTCAAAAGTTCATAAACCTACGGATTTATTTAAGATGGAAAAATACTTTGTGATTTAGAAAGGATTTTTCCACCATCATTTTTTGATGTCATGATTCATCTATCGATTCATCTAGCTTCAGAGGCCAGATTAGGGGGCTTGTTCATTACCGTTAGATGTATCCAATCGAGAGGTGACCATTTATTCTGTAGTAAATTATACTCGTTTGAATACAACTTTTTTTGAATCTGATATAAACATTTTTTGACCACTCAGGTATTTAGGTACATTAAAATCTTATGTGCGAAACAAGAGTAAACCCAAGGGTTCAATTGCAGAATGATATTTAGCGGAAGAGTGTTTGTCATTTTGTTCTCTGTATTTAGCCAGTGATATCGAGACCATACATAATAAGACTAGCCGAAATCATGATGATGGTGGTGATGAGACTGTTTTACCAATATTTTGTATGGCTGACCAATTGGTGCAACAAACGTAGTAAAACTGGGCTATGACACTTTGGCTATTGCACACTCACATGTGTTATTCAATTGTAGTGAAATAGAATTCTTACGAACGTAAGTTACGTTATTTAAATTTACTATGTTATGAGATTATTTTTATATGACATTGTGTAATTTTGACGATAATGTACATTATTCTCTTTTTGTTACTTTGATTGCAGAGAGCATCTGAATATTCTTAGTCATCAAAATCAGAATAAACGTAAGCGTAACATTCAACGTTTACATAGTCAGGAGTTTGAGGAGTGGCTGTCTGATTACGTAAGTTATTTTTGCTAGTTTTATTACGATAATGTAGTGATGATATAACTGAGCAAAACTTATTATAAACAAATTGCCTCAAATCAAGTTGATGAGGACATGGCTAGTTGTGGGGATAACAGAATCACAAGTGATATAAAGACATTGGCAATCGGTCCAAATGAGGTTGTAAAGAAATATAAGGGATATATCATAAATGGTTTTCGATTTCACATTAAAGAGGTAGAGAAGAATAGGACAACACAAAATAGCGGAGTTAAACTTCAGGCTCTAACAAGTAGCTTCTCGAGTGCTAGAGATAACGATCCTATTGTGGGAGATGTAACTTACTACTGTGTTTTAAATGATATAATCGAGTTGCAGTATGGTGATGACAAGAAAGTAGTTTTGTTCCATTGTGATTGGATATCAAGTGGTTCCAGGATAAAAGTTGATGAGAATGGGTTTACGACACTCGATTTTCGAGGTCTGAAGCAAACTAAAGAGCCTTATATCCTAGCTTCGCAAGCACAACAAGTATTCTATGTTACAGATCCTGCTCGTAAAGATTGGAAAGTTGTGATCAAGACAACACCTAGAGATAATTTTGACATGGATGAAAAAATTTGTATCGATGATGTAGAAACACATTTGCAGAGTGACACACCGATGAGTCCTCAACTTGTAGAAAATGAGACTATTGACATGGTTAGAGACGATTTGAATGCGGATATTGTTGACAATTATACTTTAGTTGCTACTACAGATAAAAATCAAATTGATGATCATGATGCTTCCTGATGAAATATTAAGGATATTTTGCAAAAGAGTGTGTGTCATTTAGTTCTTTTGTATTTATCAAAAATATCCCAAAACTATAGTTTTTAAAGATGATGACGGATTTTATGTTTCTTATGGTTAGTGTTGTACTAGTAACTTGTACTTAATTTATTTTTGTTCATGTAATTTCTATATCCAACATATAAAAAAAATACCATAGTAAAAAAGGAAATGTTTTGCTTGTAACTTACTTTATTAGTAACAGTAAGGTACATGCATCCCTATTATGTAGGTACTTAATGGAGTGTGTGCTGTGATGGACTTGTAGGTCCCACCTTTTTATTTAGTTTTGATTTATTTTTTGTAGAGTAAAATAGGATATACTCTCAAGTAATATTAGTAAGTAATTTGGATTTTGATTGACGTAAGTTATCACCAAAAATCAACTTTACAAACCATAAGATGGGACAGCTGTTGTATTTTCCCATCATCTTCTTCTAAAAGAAACTTCAAAGTACACATACACCTTTTTTAAACACAAAACTAGAAAATTTTCTTCTTTTTTAGTACTTTTTAAACAAAAGACATAGATGGATGTTATGCATATCGCAAAAAACAAAAAATTGATGTTAACGTTCGTCAACCGAACATTCTAGATCTTCCACAAGATACGCTTGTGGAAATCTTATCTAGAGTTGGTCAGGATTCATCGGACAGCTTATTTTTATGCAAGTTGGTTTGCAAAGCCTTTAAGAAGCATTCGGAGGATCCTTCGGTTTTTAAAAGGATTTCCTTTGATAGGTGGCCTATCTCACCTTGGGATAACCCTAAGTTGGTTCGTATTTTCCTTCGTTGTTATCTTTTAGGAAACCCTAATGCGATTTTTTGCTATGGTTTTAGGGGTTATTTTAATGGTAAATACATAAATATAGGGCTTCGTTTTCTAGAAAAAGCTTCGAACATGCAACTTAAAGAGGCATGTTATGTTTATGGTTTGGTTATGTTTGCCTCTCACCAAATAGAGGAAAAGAACATTGGATTACAAATTCTTAATCAAACATTCCCAGCATGGTCAGTTCCGGATTTTTTGGTTGCAACCAGAATAAAGGTATTTGATATGTTCGATGCGTTGATGTGGAGACTGAACCGCCATCCTTTTGATGACTTGACAACATGCTGCCTTTTCAACGGCCACAATGGTTATTCTCTAAAGTTTGGGTGGGAAATTGAATGGACCGTACCGGAATGCATGTCTTGTTTTTGGTCATTTGAGTTACGTTTTCTTGCAAGACGACATCTATATATATAAGATTAATGTTTTATTTTAGATTTCATAATAAATTTTACTTATTTAACTTATTTAATGTAAATATCTTTTTTATGGTTTCATAGTATCAGTTTATTGCTTCCATCTTGTTGTAACCAATAATTTTAATCTAAGGGTTAATTAGATTGAGTATACCAAAAAATCAAATTTGCCACACCAAAAATCATCTAAATTGCCTATTTTACCCTTATAAATGGTAAATTTACTTGAGTAGTTTAAGGATTAAGTAGGAAGTTTGTGTTTCTTTAGTGTGAATGGGTAAACTTAGTGTGGAAGGATCATCGAACTCCCAATTTAAAAGGACATGGACAGAAGGCAAGTTGCATTTTCTGTCCTCTCTGTTGTTGCAGCATTTCAATTTCCCATCATCTGTTCATCTACTCCTGCATACAAAATACAATTTCAATTTTCTACATTTTTTTCTCATTTATCTTTTAATCAAAACATTCAAGAGGCTCACTAATGTTTGGGTGACTTAGACATCGGAGTTCTTTCTCTCCGGCAACAAGCAGATCTATGAAAGCGACAAATGTTTTTATTGATCTGCTTGTTCCTGAGAGAAATAACTATGATATCTATGGTCTGATTATGGAATTTTGACTCAATGCATTGCTAACACCATGAGGGTCAATGATCCGGAAGACAGGTGTCTGATTGGTTCGGTCGTGACGATCTGAGGTTTTTTTTCATGACCCGGTTGAATGATTTATTTAGATTTGATATCTTTTGTATTTTGATGGTTATGTAAGTATCCAACACGCTTCTTGATAAAGCCACTCATTCTACATATTAACAGGTTGTATTGTACAACAAACAATGCATAATATTTAATGATGTTATTATTTTTTTATGTTTTATTTTTGCAAGAGCAAATATTATTTTTTTTTTATGTTAGAATTTTATGGTTTCATAGTATAGGTTGTATCAGTTTATTGCTTTCATTTTATGGTTTGTGATGTTATTTTGAGTAAATAAAAACACACTTAAATTGATATAAAAAAAATATTAGGGAGTACAATTTATTAAAAGTACTAAAAAATTAAAAATTACAATAATTAGAAAGTCCTAAAAATTTAAAAATTACAATAATTAAAAATTCCTAATACAATTACTACTTTATTTAAAGTCAAATGATACATCATCAGCATCATCATCAAATTCCAAATACAGAGAAATTCGATTTGAACGGAAGAGGAGAGTTTCTTTTATACCGTTCCATTGTTCCTCGATCCGAAGGTAGAGAGCGGACAATTTCGGAACACATTCGTCGTCAAAAAATAACACGTCTGTATGTTCAAATGGTACATTTATCTTCAAAAATTCAAGCAACTCGTCTAAACAAACGTCTCGAATATAGATGTCTTCAAACGAAATTTTTGAACCACATTCGTAATCGTAAAATTTGGATTCGTAGTCGAATCCACTGCCATAATAAACGTCGAACGAGACGATCATCGAGGGAATTATCACCATTTTTGAAGATGCGTGTGTGAAGTGTGTGTTTTTTTATTTTGAAGTGTTTTTTTTTATGTATATGGTGTTATATATATATATATATATATATATATATATATATATATATATATATATATATATATATATATATATATATATAACTGCAAATGTATCCGTTAAAAAAATAGACCGTTGCAAGTACTCTGTACAATTTACAATTTTTTTTATTTTTTTGGGCAAAAAACTGTACAATTTACAAATGCTCTTTCCACCAAATATATGCATTATTGAGCTGTACAGTACAATTATTTATTGCACAATTTGTGGTGGAAGAAGTAATTTGAATGTTTTTAAAGATAAAATCTAAAACAAAAGTGTTTACATATTTTTCGTAAGTTTTTGTTTCATTGTCCTTTTTCCCTTAATGTTTGAGTTACGAGCTTTGTGTAGTTGTTGTTTAGTTGTGCTCGGGTTTCTCGGTTTGTAAGTTTAAAGGAGGTTTCATTTTTGATGAACCCTCTTTCGTTATATTCAAGTTTATCCTTTTTTCGCTAAAAAAAACAAAAGTGTTTACAGTTAATATATGTATTATTTCTATTTACATTTTTGAATTAAAATTTATTTCTATTTACGTGTTTACAGTTAATCAAGCTAAGGTCTTTTAATTAATTAGTCAATTTATTTATTGATATTTAGTTTTTTTTTTTTTTGAGAAAGGCAAACATTATTTGAAAGGACCCGTTCATACCGATTATAAACGATTCACAGTAGTTGATTTCATTGCGAGGTATTTGATCTCTATATGATACATTTTACAAACATTGCATTCGTTTTTAAAAGACAAACTTTCTTTACATCAAAAGTTGACGGCATGCATACCATTTCATAATACATCCAACTATAAATGACTTAATAATATTCTTGATGAACTCAACGACTCGAATGCAATGTCTTTTGAAATATGTCATGAATGACTCCAAGTAATATCTCTAAAATGAGCAAATGTACAGCGGAACATTTCTTTCATACCTGAGAATAAACATGCTTTAAAGTGTCAACCAAAAGGTTGGTGAGTTCATAGGTTTATCATAAACAATAAAATTCATCATTTTGATAGACCACAAGATTTAAATACAGTACAACTATCTCGTGTACGAAACCATTTTTTATAATGCTTGGCAGAGTAGGTTCATATCCTTTTCTTCCCCGTAGGTTGCCTCGCGATTTTTTTTATAACCGTACACATATCCCGTGTACAAATAACATACACATAACCTGTGTATAAAATCATTCTCTCGATACATAACATTCACTTTGCTTTCATTGCTTGGCTTGGTAACCGACCTTAACATATAATGCGCATCAATAATATCCCCAAAACAGAACATCTCGTCTGTAAAATATATAAACCTCGAAGTACTAAACACCACACCCACTAGCTCTTCCGTCTAGTGAACATTCTGGGTGGGGGTGTTAAACTCGGTAGCTACCTTTAGGATTCGTGTGAATTAGGGGCCATACCCGTTTCCTAATTCTTAGGTTACCAAGCTATAATAATTAAGGGGAATATTCACATCAATTAGTGGCAATTATAACGTCCAACTAATTCAATAATAATTAACAGAACTTCTGTCTGTATAATAATTCATTCGAGAAATGTTTTGTTTGTGTCTATCTCGTCAAATATTTATAAAAGCATTTCATGTATTCTCAGTCCAAAAATATAGATTGTAAAAGTATTTAATAAAACAGTTATAAAAACAGCGCATGTATTCTCAGTCCCAAAAATGTAAAGAGTAAAAGGGAATCAAATGAACTCACGATACTGTATTTTGTAGTAAAAATACACATGACGATATTGAATAATGCAGGGTTGGCCTTGGATTCACGAACCTATATCATTCATATATGTATTAAAATATATTCTTGTAATCGAACAATTATATATATAAATTTATTAGTTATATCATTTTTATGTTAATAATATATATATGTTTCATATATTCATTTTGTATATAAAAATATTAATTTTGTTATGTTTTATGTATTAACTATATATATATGTATGTGTGTGTGTGTGTGTGTGTGTGTGTATATATATATGTGTGTGTGTGTGTGTGTGTATATATATATATATATTATTTATTTGTTAAAACAGTACATTAGTAATACTAAGATAATATTTGAAATATTAATAGTGATAATACTAATAAATATGATGATATTATTTATAATTTTATTAAAACGAATATTAATGATAATTTTTAGTGATAAATCTCATAATAATGATTGTATCAGTAGTTTTTAATAAAATGAATAATTTAATAATAATGATACTGAAAATATTAATTCTTGATATTAATACTTATTACTTGATAATAATAATTATAACAATCTTATTATTAATGGTAATCCTAATAAAATACTTTTGTTAATAATAATCATAATATTCATAACAATTAATAATAATAATAATAATAATAATAATAATAATAATAATAATAATAATAATAATAATAATAATAATAATAATAATAATAACATTAGTAATACTTATAATTCTTATAACTATGATATTAATAATAATAATTACAATAATACTAATAATAACAATCATAATATAATAATAATCATAGTAATAACAATAATAATAATAATAATCATGATAATAAAAATAATAACAATAATTATAAGAAAAGAAAACCACCTTAACAAGCTTTTCTAAAAAAAATGCCCTGAACCGGATTCGAACCCGTGACCTCTCATTAACCCAAACACTCCTCAACCACTCGACTGCTTCTGTTTTTCTGTTATTATTAGCATTTTAGATATATTTAACTCGAACTTACTGTATCCTTCTTCTTTACCATATATTCGAATGACCAGTGGATTTAATAACCACGATTGCTAGTTTAAAGTTTGAACTTAGGATATGAAATCGAAATACAAACAACTAGTGATTGACTTGCATTAACAGAAAAGAAAAAAAATCAGCATAAACAGCTCGCTGATGAACCCGATGAACTCAAACATCAATTTTAATTTTTAGACTGTTTTAGACAAATATTACTACATGAATTGTGTTGAAAATCTCTCCTAGAAACTTTAGAAATTATCAATTCAACCAAAAACAAATCACAGTTGTTGAATTCAAAGATTGAAGAACCGTTTGACTTTTGAACTTGAAGGTTTGACCTCAAAATTCGTGTTTGATTTGAGAAATTGGAAATTGATGTTGTACACACACATTCACGTCATGTTTTAGAACAATTCTGCGTTTATAGATTTTGAAATAAAATACAAATTCGAGTTTTGACACAAATACATGAAGAACAGAGCAGTAGCAGTTTATTTTCAAAATTTTAATTTAATTCATCTGTTATGAATCGAATTGTATTAGAAGTAGGTTATATAAAGGATCAATGATATTATTACAGCTCAATTGACCCCATTAAAATTTGTTTGATAGCTCAACTGGTTCAACAAGAATATTCGATCAGGAGAGAAAAAAAAAATATAAAAGTCGATTGTGACTTCAAACGGAAATTGTTTACATCCCCAACTGAATTCAAAAATTTGTACAATCAGATACAGGATTGAAAAGATGATATTGATAAGAAACAAAAATCACGCGGTATGTAACAGATTTTACCATTTTTCTATTTTTTTTATAAATTAAATATGATTAATATTAATAATTAATAAATATATTAGTAGTAATGATACTAATAATAATAATAATAGATATAATAATAATATTAATAATAATATCAAAATAATAATAATAATAATAATAATAATAATAATAATAATAATAATAATAATAATAATAATAGGTATAATGATAAGAGTAATAAAATAATATTAATAATAATAATAATAATAATAATAATAATAATAATAATAATAATAATAATAATAATAATAATAATAATAATAATAATAATAATAATAATAATAATAATAATAATAATAATAATACATTTAAATAATAAAAAATGATAATTTTTAATAGTTATGTTACAACTGATAATTTTTACTAATAATATTTAAATCATAATTAAATTATAATTTTAATCCTTCTTGTAATAATTTTTATATTTAAAATCTTTTATTTTGATAATCATAATCTTAAAGTTATTAAAATTTTATAACTTTAATGATAATAATAATAATAATTTTAATAATACTAATATTGATAATAGTATTAATGAAAGTAGTAATAATATTTAATAATAGTATTAGTAATAATAAAGATATAACATGTTACATGTATCAAATTTTACATCTACGTATCCTATATTGAAAACAATAACATTACTAATACTGATATTAATATTAACATTAATTTTAATATTAACAATAATAATGAAAGTAATAATATTGATATAACAATTATATTTTAACTTGTAATTTAATATATTAGTATTACATATTATTAATTATGTAATATTTAGTAATTATGGTATGTATATTATATAATAATCTATATTGAGTATTAATTTCTTATATATTTTAATATATTTTACAATATAATAAATATTTATAGAAATCATATATGCTTATATATAGATTTACTTAATAACAACATTATTAACTTGCATATTATTTTACATACATGATTCTAATGTTTCGGTTATATTTTATTATTTCCAATTATTATATATACACTTATTTTTATTTATATATATGTATATATATTTACATATTTATTTACACACAATTGTTCGTGAATCGTCGAATGTAGTCAAAGGTTCATTTAAGCAGTTCCAAAATTTTGAGACTCAACTTTACAGACTTTGCTTATCGTGTCGAAATCAGATAAAGATTAAGTTTAAATTTGGTCGAAAATTTCCGGGTCGTCACATTAGTATTATTAATATCAAAGATTTAATACACAGAGGTATGCCAATGTTTAGGCAACCTAAGAACACGAAAGCATTACCTTATGAGGATGCTAAGTTAGTAACCTAAACAAGAGTAGCTAAACAATCACGAGCAATCTATAACATACATAAAGATCACGATAGGAACACTTGCGGATTGTGTCGCCAATTGTGCCAATCTTTTAGTTAAAAAAAATGGAAGTTAATCAAGCGAACATTCTCGAAACTTGTGGAAATTTTATCTCGAGTTGGTCATAATTCATCCGACCAGTTGTTCATCCTTAAGTCGGTTTGCAAAAGCTTTTTGAAGCTTTCTGAAGATCCTTTGGTATTTAAAAGGCTTTCCTTAGATCGGTGGAGACTCTTACCTTGGGGAAACCCTAAATTGATTTATCTTTTCAATCTTTGTACGGTTTTTGGAAACCTTAATGTGATTTTTTGCTTTGGTTTGATAGGTTATTTTGACACTAAATACACCAAGTTAGGGCTTGATTTTTTAAAATGAACTTCGAACAGCCAACTTAAAGAGGCTTTTTATGTTTATGGTTTGATTATGTTTGCCTCTCACCAAATAGAGGCAAAGCATATCGGTTGACAAATTTTGAATGAAACATTCCCACCAGTGCCGGAGTTGGTGGTGGCGGTGAGAATAAAGGTTTTTGATTTGCTGCGTCAATTATGGTTATATAACCACCACCCTTTTGATGACATGGCAACGCCGTGTGATATCGGGCAAAAAGTCACGTTTTTACCCCCTAAATCAGGCCCTAAAACAATAAAGATTAAAACTTTGTCGGCAAAATTATCGCTTTTTTGGTTGATTTTGTAGATTAAGTAATTACAAAGGCGATGCAAAAAGAATCAAGTAAAACGGAGCTAAAACGAAGATTCTAGAGCGAAAACGGTGAAAGACAAGAAATCAAGTTACGATCCAGTAAATCAGGCCCTGATCAGCAAGAATACGACCTGCCATACGGCCTGCCATATGGCCTGCCATACGGCCTGCCACTATGGAAATGGCCTGCCAGATACGTGCCACCACACGAGCCACCAAACAGCTTGCCAAGAATACGCCCTGCCACATACGGCATGCCATACGGCCTGCCAGGCGTATTTGGCAGAATTTCAAGTCTATTTAAAGGGGCTTTCTCCATTCATTTCAAGGCACACTCAACTTGCAATACAATTTATATTTTCAATATTTTAGGTAGTTTTTAGTAGTAGTTAGCTTAGCTTTTATTTTCCAGAGGATATCCCGGCGAGTCCCTGCGATCCCGGGCAGATTAGTTCGGCTTTTTCAGGTTCTTATCCGAAACGCTTGTCTTTTGTATTAAACATGTATTCTTATCTTTTATGTTTAATAATGCGTTCCGATATTGCCATGATAGCTTAATTTATCTGTATGTTGCCATGATAGAAGTTTGGGTTAGCGTAATTATGTTAATATAGTACGATTACTGTTATAATACTGAATTAGGAAGTCTGATAGATTTGTATGCTAGCATCTTAAGGATTGACCAACTTAGGTTGTGATCAGGACTTGTCCACCTATGTGAAATTAGCTACTTCATAGGATTAAGACCCCTGGTTATACTGTATCTGAAGATTCTATGAACTCGGTATGGCCAGAGTTCCCGAGAGGCATCTAATGCACTTTTAGGACACGGAACCTAGGAATTGAGACATGAATGACCTAGTATTCCTATTGACTGTTTCGAAGAGACCTCTTAGGAGCTGTTAAGATCTAGTTAGTGCCTCTACTATATGACCCAAGCCTATTGCATGTTCTTGTCTGATTGTTGCCCTAGGTCTTAGTCATATCAACTGTTTAGGTACTTATTAGGTTTCTATCTGCTTTACTAATAGTATATTAACTGTAATGCAGTATAATGTTTAATTTGTTATGATCTCATTAGTATGATGTAATGGTTGTTAGTTTTCATTTAAGGTTTTGCCAACTTAAACCGACGGACTCCTTCCGTTTGTGATCAGTGTTCAATCAACACGGCACGTTGTTATTCAGTTATCTAAGCTGATAACAAGGGTTAGGATTAGAGCTTAACTCACTAATAAACCTAGTACTCTACCGAGGATAACCTCCGGGGTATTGTTACACTTCAGTTATACGACCAAGTGACATACTTCTCACTGCTCAAAGAGAACTCCGAGAGTTCAGAGATAAGTAAGTCTGTGTAATTGGCTCATCCAACCAGATCAACATCAATCCAAGCATAGTCTTAACATAAGCATAATTACCATTCCCTAACCCAATACTGATATCTTGGTCAACGTTTCCTTGATCTGCATACTCCGGATATCCTCCCACTTTATTTACTTTTTCTGCATTTAGGACCTTTAGCTAAAATCAACTACTATCTTTTATCCAGGTAATTTAACTAAAAGACAATTATCCGCTTGATCTTCAATTCGTTAATCAGCATAAAATTTGATACTAGGTTAACTTACACCTTCTACACCTTAGAAAGTAAAGTAAATTTAGGCCCCGCAAAATATAAATAAACGAAGACGTTGTGTGCTACCGAATCGGACACCGTGCGACCTAACGACACCGTACAAAATAAAAAAAAAAACGTCCGTTAGTGGCATATCAGTAGTAACACTTCTTCTTTGGCGCCGCTGCTGGGGATCGAATATTTTGATCGAGAAAGATTTTAAGCAGACAAAGTATTGTTTGGTGGTGTCTAAGAAAGACAATTATACACGGACTTGGTTATTGGATTTTCCGAACAGTCTCCGATTATATTAGAACCAAAAGGATCCTGCCTCTCCATAGTCAACCTGGCCACCTCGATACAAGTAATCTGTGAGAAGTCCTATCAGTTAAGATATCCGATCTGGTTAGCGACCGAATTTCAAGAATAATTGTTTTTATTAAATTATCGATCCTTTTAGTGAATTAATATTTTCTAAAAGTTACTTTTAAGTCTTTTTATTAACAGAAAATCAAAAAAAATGGAACAACAAGACACCCTTGCTTCTATGCATAAGTCATGCTTAGAGGAAAGAGGAGGACCAATCACCTTAGGAACCGAAGGAATTCCTGAAATCAGTTCACACATGATTAAACTAGTCAGTATGATCTGTAAATTTCAAGGATTACCGACTGACGACCCTAATTTTTATTTAAACAAATTTATCAGTCTAGTTGACTCTTTTAAGAAGGAATCAAACGATAAAAACATTTTAAAACTTCATCTTTTTCAATATTCACTTTCTAAACATGCTTCAGCATGGTTTGACGCGCTTAGTCCGAATTCAATCCAATCATGGGAGGAATTAGCCACTAAATTTCTAAATAAATATTATCCACCCTCCCTGCAAACCTATTTAAGAAATGACATCACTAATTTTTCCCAAAAAAAATGAGTCATTGTGTCTAGCATGGAATAGAGTAAAGATGATGCTTAAAAGATGTCCGAATCATTTGTTAAGTCGGGCAGACATAGTCTGTACGCTTTACAATGGTTTGACCAAGGATGATGAGTCTCTCCTAGACATGGCCTCGCAAGGCAATTTCATGTCTCGAACAGCAGATGAAGCATGGGATCTCTTGGACACAATAGCTGCACAACAGGAAGACTGGAACAATGAAGCTGCAGAGAAGGATGATGTTTTCGCTCATACGGTAAAAATGCTAAAAACCAGGTTACAAGATCTCACCCTCACTCTTCAAAGTTTACAAATTCCTAAGAACTCCGATGCTACTAGAACCAATCTAAGGTATCCTTACCCTAGATGGGCACACAAACAGCAAAATAGCTCGGATCATAATATAATTTTTCCATTGCACAAACCTACTCTCCACTCTAAGGAAATTTTAGCTGAATTTATGAAAAAACAATATATGATAAACATTCAAGTCATAGAATGCCAAAATAAGTTCGACACGTTGATAAAGACTTTTGAAGAATTAATCACTAATTTTCAGCTTACGCTTAAACGTTTAACCACTAAAATTGATATAGAGTGTAGTGAGTTTGATGCCCTAGTAATTACTAGAGGAGGAAAAGAAACAACTATCAATATACCCATACAAGATTTTTCCAATAAGGAACCTGTGCCAATTGACCCAGTCGTCAATCCACCGGAACCTATCTCTCCTAAGGCCCCGGAAATCATTCTGCGCGCCCGCATACCTTTCCCAGGTAGGCTTAGGAAGGAAAAACAAGAAGCACAATTTGCTAAGTATTGGGAAATTATTAAGAATTTGCATTTAAATGTACGTCTAGTAGATGCTTTAGTAGAAATGCCAAACTGCGCTAAATTTTTCAAAGAACTGCTTTCAAACAAAGAGAGATTAAGAAAGATAGTTAGCTTGCCCTTAAGTGAAGAATGCTCGTTAGTGTTACAGCATGGAATTCCCCCTAAGTTAGGAGATACAGGAAGATTTACGGTACCTTGCTACCTGCAAGATGTCCAAATTAGCAATGCGTTAGCAGACTTAGGAGCCAGTGTAAACCTAATGCCCTATTCATTATTCAAGAAGCTAGGATTAAACGACTTAAGGCCAACCAGAATGACTATCCAACTCACAGACAGAACAGTTAAGATTCCTCGGGGAATAGTTGAAGATGTTCTAGTCAGAGTGGATAAGTTCGCATTTCCCGTTGATTTTGTCATTATGGATATTGAGGAAGACACGAAGGTCCCACTCATTCTTGGCAGACCATTCCTAAATACTGCCAAGGCCGTAATTGACGTTCACGAGAAATCATTGAAGTTAAGGGTTGGAGGAGAAGAAATCACATTCAATGTTGATCGCCTCATGAACCATCCTAAGGAAGAGGATGTGAATCTCTCTGATTCTTTTCAAGAACTCGTCAACGAATACCTGGAAGAGACTATGGCTATTTGCAGTCAAGATCAAATTTCTAAGGATATGTTCTTTACACCTCCTGAAGGAAATCTTGATAACCATTCCGCCATAGATCTTAGTCAACACATATCTCCCCTCTCTGAAAGTAACTTTATTGGCAACACTATTCAAATAGCACCGCTAGGACAAGGCATTCCTTTACCTCTACTAAGGAGAAGACCGAATGAAGAAACAGATTTCATTCCGGTATATCAGGAACCCCATTCAAGGGAAGACTGTGAGGAGTTTCCCGAACCTACCTTCGAAACTAAAGAAGACGTTTCTGAAGAGGAAGCATTAAGAAGGACAATTTCCAGAAATAAAGAACAGATAGCATCAGTGACCGCTACTGAAGAATCAGAATTCCAGGAGAGATACGACTCGTTAGACCGTAAGGAGATAGCTAGAATGAAGCCATCTATCGAGGAACCTCTGGAATTGGAATTGAAGAAGTTACCCGACAATCTGGAGTATGCATTCTTAGAAGGAGAATCGCAACTCCCTGTAATCATATCAAAAGACCTCACGTCACGAGAGAAGGCGAAATTGATTCAAGTGTTGAAATCACATAAGAAGGCAATTGCTTGGAAGATCTCTGACATCAATGGGATCAGCCCCAACTATTGCACTCATAAGATCTTCATGGAAGACGATTTCAAGCCATCAGTTCAAAGGCAAAGAAGGGTCAACCCTATGATTCAAGAAGTCGTCAAGAAAGAAGTAATCAAACTTCTGGACGCCGGTCTGATCTATCCAATCTCTGATTCACCATGGGTCAGTCCTGTTCAAGTGGTACCCAAAAAGGGAGGGACGACCGTAATTCAAAATGAGAATAATGAACTTATTCTAACTCGGGAAGTCACCGGTTGGAGGGTTTGCATAGACTATCGTGAACTAAACGATGCAACCCGGAAGGATCATTTTCCATTACCTTTCATTGATCAAATGTTGGAACGTCTATCAGGAAATGAGTACTACTGTTTCCTAGACGGTTTTTCCGGCTACTTTTAAATTCCCCTCGATCCAAAGGACTAAGAGAAAACAACCTTCACCAGTCCTTATGGAACATTTGCCTATCGATGTATGCCCTATGGGTTATGCAATGCACCCGCGACATTTCAGCGATGCATGGTAGCAATATTCCACGACATGATTGAGCGTTGTATGGAAGTCTTCATGGACGACTTCTCAGTCTTTGGCAGTACCTTTGATTCGTGCCTATCAAACCTTGACAAGATGCTCACTCGGTGTGAACAGTCAAATTTAGTTCTTAATTGGGAAAAATGTCACTTCATGGTAAAAGAAGGGATAGTTTTAGGACATAAGATTTCTAAAGCAGGAATAGAAGTTGATAAGGCTAAGATTGAGACCATCACTAAACTTCCAGAACCCACCACGGTAAGAGCAATAAGGAGTTTCCTAGGACACGCCGGTTTCTACCGACGTTTCATTAAGGACTTTTCAAAGGTCACACGACCTCTCACTCATCTCTTAGGGAAGGAAGTCCCGTTTGTCTTCAATGAAGAATGTCAAAAAGCATTTAACTATCTGAAAGGGCAGCTAACACATGCACCGATCATGATAGTTCCTGACTGGAGTCTACCCTTTGAAATCATGTGTGATGCGAGCGATTTCGCAGTTGGATCAGTGCTTGGAAAACGGGTAGATAAACACTTTCATCCAATCTATTACGCAAGCAAAACCTTGATCAGAGCTCAAGAGAATTACACTACCACGGAGAAGGAGCTGCTAGCCGTAGTATTCGCCTTCGACAAATTTCGTTCCTGTCTTATCCTGTCCAAAACTACGGTCTATACAGATCATTCAGCCCTCAAATATCTATTCACTAAGCAAGATGCGAAGCCAAGACTCCTACGATGGATCTTACTCCTTCAAGAATTCGACATCGAGATTAAAGACAAAAAAGAGCAGAGAACGTCGCAGCAGATCATCTTAGTCATTTGGAGAATCCAACGATGGAAAAACTTGCAGAACAAGATATCAGAGATAAATTTCTGGAAGAAAAGCTTATGAGTTTAGGACAAACTCACATAGGATCACAGTTTACTGACACTCCTTGGTATGCTGACATAGCCAACTACCTAGTTGCCAGAGTAGTACAAAAGGGTATGAGTACCTCCCGAAGAAGGAAGTTCTTCAGGGATGCCAAGTGCTACTACTGGGAAGATCCTTACCTGTTTAGAATTTGCCCTGATCAAATAATCAGGAGGTGCATAGATGAAAAGCAAGCAGCAGGGATTCTTCACCAATGTCACCATGGACCAACTGGAGGTCATCATGGAGCAAATTTAACCGCAAGAAAAGTCTACAAATCAGGACTCTATTGGCCATCTATATTTCGAGATGCGCAAGAGCTTGTAAAGCGTTGCGACGCATGCCAAAGATAAGGCAATATCTCTATGAAGAACGAGATGCCTAGGACTAATATCCAAGCTTGCGAAATCTTTGATATATGGGGATTAGACTTCATGGGCCCATTCCCAAAGTCCAACGGGAAAGAATATGTCCTCGTAGCAGTAGATTACGTCTCCAGATGGGTCGAAGCTCAAGCATGAAACAACCCAACCCGTATTAAAACCGGCCCATAAAAATTTTTCCTTTTAATACGCGTTAAATAATACTTTAGGTCCCGTTACACATATTCCAAAACGTATTTGTTATCAAAGTAAGTTCATCGAACTTAAAACATACATTAATGATTTAAACTCCTTAATACAATGGTTCATTAATTAAATCGTAAACCGGTTATAATCATTATGACCCGACTAGTTACGTTTACACAAAACCGAGCATGGTGATTTGGGACTACGCTACCCAAATCCTAATCGAGTCCAAAAGCAAGATCTTCTAAAGCAACCTAGCCGAGATCTCTAATTCCCAAGCTTACCCGAGCCGCCAAGCATGCGAACCTATAAAAATATCAACAACGAGAGGGTAAGCTAACGCTTAGTGAGTGAGAATATACTACATACATATATATGCATAAAATGGACACGCTACAAAATAGCAAATACCGCATACCGGAGCATCCAAACATAAAGGCAAGCTAGTCTAAGCATACCGTAAGATCACTAAGCAATGAGCTGAAGATACATCAACAAAATATAAGTTCACCAACAACGATGTGAACAATGCCAATAAGCTACACCCTGGGGGTTAGCTACATCACGACAATACAACATCATACGGATACAATTTATATATAACGATTAACATAATTGCTTACGCTTACAACACAATAACCATGGTCGACCAAGCATACATGGGAACGGTACTTGAAAGTCCGTTGGAGTTCATAACATCCACTAGTGTTACTTACACACCGCGTAATCACTAATCCCCCGGGTGATGTCTTGAACACCGCGACTAACTCACCCTCATGACAATGTGGCGTCTTAAACACCGCGACGAATCCACACATCAATCAAAAACAATGAGTGGCGTCTTGAACACCGCAACATTTCCACTCCCATGACGATGTGGTGTCTTAAACACCGCGACAATACCACACGTCAATTATACAATGAGTAGTGTCTTATACACCGCGACAATACTACTCGTCGATCCAACAATGAGTAGTGTCTTATACACCGCGACAATACTACTCGTCGATCCAACAATGAGTAGTGTCTTATACACCGCGACAATACTACTCGCTACTTTGAATGTGGTGTCTTAAACACCGCGACAATTCCACATTCGTACACACAAACAAATACGTTATATACGCACACGCATAATTATTCCACTCACAATGTTAACCCTTCGCCATTGGGGTTATATAATCCACATCACACGCCCATGTGATAACGTACACACCAAGTGTGCACCTCGTCAAAAGGTGGTCAATCAAAACGCACAACCGTGCCGATTGGAACAATACAAAAGTCCATGAAATCCACCTATATGTGAAGTGAGCTCTATAGCCGAGAATCACTTCACCCGACCCGCACCCATCCTACACATACATATGCACATAGGATATTAACACTCACCTTGAAGTCTTGAGAAAAGCTTCCAAGTAATCCGCAACACGCCAATGGAAAGTACCTATTCCATTATCATAAAGACCACAACACAATTAGATTGGGTTTACAAACCAACCCAATTCGATACTTAGTGCAAATTCGACCCAAATGTAATTCCAAGTACAAACCGCGCCCAAACTAACCAATAATTACTAACACGGGTGAAAATGGTCCTAATATGCCAAGTAAACCCAAACACAAGTGTTCAACACATGTCTCACCCATTTTGACACCAAAACCCTAATTTTGACCCATTAAGTCAAAATCTCACCGTTTACAAGTCTTGACACCAAAACACATTTAACTCGGTTTAATACTTCAACTTAATCCATTTTAAGTTTATAAACCTTAATAAATTAACAATCGGGTCAAAATCATCACCAAACCCTAATTTTGGCTCTAGTCAAAATTAGTCAACTCCAAGAACCCTAAATGTCCCCAAAACCTCAATAATCACTAATACTAGTGATTATACACCATTTACAAGTCTTACAAGCATGAACTTGCACACCAAACCCAAAACCCGACATTAACAACAAAAAACCCGAATCTTGGTGTTAACCTTCAATTAACAACTAAATGGGTTTCACCTATGAATCATACAATCAAAAGCCCTAAACTTGAATGATGAACACGAAAATGAATTTCGGAGTTAGAGCTTACCACTAGTATCACCGTGTAGCTAATAACGAGGAGAACACACTTGTCAACTACGCCAAGGATCAACTCCCGATCCTTCCTTTCCAAAAATCCTTTTGAAATCAAATGGGAGTTTGAGTTTGAGAGGAAAAATGAAAATAAAAGGGAAATTAAAATGAGAAATGAAACCAATGGATGAGGTTAAATCCTCAAATCTGGCTCAAACGCGAAAAGACCAAAATGCCCTTATTATTCTCTTAAAATTACAAAATCCGGAATCAGTTTGCCAGCATGGTCGCGCCGCGACCCTATTCGTCGCGCCGCGACGATTGCCTCGAACTGGTGGCTTTGTTTACAAGCTTTCTGATCCTGATTCTAGTGTAATGCCGCGCCGCGACCTTCTTTGTCGCGCCGCGACCCAAGGCGTGATCTGACATAACCTTTCGCACTCAAAGCTTTAATACTAGAAAATGTCCCGAACCCTTCATACGCCTATCGTACATACCCAATTCAACTATAAATCATGTACGGGGAAAACCGGGGTGTTACAACTCTCCCCCACTTAAATTCGATCACGTCCTCGTGATCCTAGTCACGAACCCAAACGAACCCACACTTCACGGTCCTCAAACTTAAGTCCAAACCGACTTTCCTAAGCAATTCTTCCCACCGAATTGCCTTTAACAACTAAATCGTCACCCGCGATTTATCAAGTTACCATCCGAGCATTAAAGCCATGCTCAATCCCGCACTCCGGGAAACTCAACCAATCTCGAACCGAGTTATCAACCTTCGAACGTACCATTACCAAGTACAATGCTAAAAGCAACCAAGTCTCAAACCTAAAGTCAACAATCCGAAACGATGAAGACCGAACCCAACGAATCCTTACGGACAACACCAATCACTAAACATCCTTTGTAGTGCGCAATACGACCAGTACGCAACTACCGTAACATCAAAATCTCGCGGCTAAAACCGATAGCGTCCAAACGATTATGGCAACGCTAAACCCGAAGGTGTACAAAATCGACTTTCGTCACACCCGTAACAACATGTGAGCGAAACACGGCTATCGCATCACTAATTCCACAACATGGTCCTCACGACCCCACCATCGGCGTATAAAACAACCGATAGTTCCCACAACATGGTCCTTACGACCCCACCATTGGTGTATCAAACAACCAATAGATCACGCAACTTGGTCCATACGACCCCACCATCGGTGTATAAAACACCCGACAGATCACACAATACCGGATGAAGTCAGCGGACCTCGAAGGTCATGCTTCACCACTACAACAATACCTCATGATGAAGTCAGCGGACCCCGAAGGTCATGCTTCATCAATCACAACACGCACTTTTGGCCTCGAGCATCGAGTAGCGTTACATCGCGATCTGCTACGCCATAGTGAATCCTAACGGATACCACTAACCATTCCTACAATCGAGCAAGAAACACCTATATCAAACATAGGTACCAAGCAATAATTCTCCAAAAGAGAACCCGACTCACACACATCCCTTAACCGAGGGATTTCACTTTGTTCGCCAAACACGTCCATTATCTCTCAACGAGATTACCACATTATCACCTCGGTGATAATTTACATCCAAAATCATAAGTACAATTTAACCGAAATTGTACTCTACCACAAACCGACCGAAACTAGGTCCCAATACAAGCTTCGGATCTGCCAAAACGTCATCCGAAATCTCACACTAGAACTTCCTCGGGCGGAAGTGTAACTCCCCCACTTGGAACTACGTTCCAATATCACAATTCGTACAACCGCACAATGCTACCAAAGGTAGACTTTACCAACCATTGGGTACACACGACCCATCACCACATCTCGCTCCAACCTCAAGCTCACGAAGGATTTTAACCAATCCTTACACACTTTGAACGAAAGTGTACCGCAATACAATCGGAGTCGACACCACGCTAGTAGGTATAAAAGAGGCACCTAATGTCGCGTCATAAAGACTCCTTTACCAACATGCATCGAGATTTTAAACACTCGATCTCGAGGGTTTCAGCCCACCCGTCGAACCTCACGGTTCATCGACCTCAACACAAAAGCGAACACGCGCTTAACAACCGAACACCAACCCATTTCATTGGCTTGGTAGCAACATTTTACAAATATCAAGGAATGCTTGGTTACACCAAGTCTTACGCCCTTCGCCTGTCAATCAACACGTCGTCATAGGGTACTTCCATTAGGAACGTCACCCATATCAATAACATGCACAACACAATGCATTTAATAAACTCAACTTCAAACGGCACTTAATAAATAATCAAAAGGCATATTTATTAAAACGAAACGTACCCTAACGTCTCCTTGCCACACCCGTCCCCACTAACTTGGGACATTCCGACTTACGATGTCCTTCTTCATGGCAATTGAAGCACACCATGCCATCACCCTTTGGTACCGAACATTCCCAAGACTTGTGACCCCTCACGCCACAATTGTAACACCTAGACGCACTAGAATCCGTTATACTCATCCGCGTACCACCCGTGCTCACACTCGGACCCTTAGTCCTCTTACTAGGAGCACCATACGAAACAACCCTTCTCTCACTTGAAGGTTCACCCTTCTTCGATCGTGAATACGACTCGAAACCTCTAGCCAAGTCAAATAATTCCGCAAATGATTTCGCTTGACCCCGGCTAATTTTACCCTTCAAGTCATCATTCAAGGTCTGATAGAAGTCCCCCATCAACAAACGATCATTCCCCAAATACTCCGGGCAAAAACGAGCCTTCGTCATAAAGGTCGTCTTGAGAGTATTCAAGTCCATCGACCCTTGTTGCAAATTTCGCAACTCATTTCGCATTTCCGACAAATCGGCTGAAGTCCGGAACTCCTCGAAGAATTCCTCCTTAAATTCGTCCCACGATAACGCCATAAACGTTTCACCACCGATAAGATCAATCTTACCATCCAACCAATCCCTCGCCCTACCCCGCAACAAACTAGTAGCGAGTCTCGTCTTTCTCTCGGGAGGGCATTCAATAGTACGAAAACACCCTTCGACATCCGAGATCCAAGTTGTGATTACCAAAGGATCCGGTTTCCCATCATATATCGGGGGTTTAGTCTTCATGAAGCTCTTAAGACAACGCTCCATTTCACCCCTACTTTGAAATTCGGAATACTTCCTATCCATTTCTTCTCGAAACGCTCCCATTTGCTCCGCAACGGCGGCCGCAACCCTAGCGTTAAACTCCGCGTCGTTCGTCCCGATCTCGTTTCGCGTCGTCATTCTAAAGAATGCAAAACGATTAGTCCACGCACGTATAAAACGACACGTACAACACCACCCCATCTTGCTAAACACTCGCCGTACATCACTTGTTAGACACGATTTGCACCCGTAATAAGGTCTGCAAGTTCTTATTACGCACGCACGCCGCATCGACTCGTTAGTACAACGACCGCCTCGCTCGATGATAATAACCAACACAACAAAATTCCTACACATATAAACATACGCAAGGAATAACATCACAACGCAACACAATATCCTAGTTAGTTCACCTACACGCTAAGGCACTAACCAAATTTCCGTCCGTCCCGTTCTCCTACAAATCCCGCAGCAAATAAGCACATACAAAAGTCTAAGTCTAGGCACCTATCTCAAGTCGCCTAAATCCCTTAGACCATGCTCTGATACCACTTGAAACAACCCAACCCGTATTAAAACCGGCCCATAAAAATTTTTCCTTTTAATACGCGTTAAATAATACTTTAGGTCCCGTTACACATATTCCAAAACGTATTTGTTATCAAAGTAAGTTCATCGAACTTAAAACATACATTAATTATTTAAACTCCTTAATACAATGGTTCATTAATTAAATCGTAAACCGGTTATAATCATTATGACCCGACTAGTTACGTTTACACAAAACCGAGCATGGTGATTTGGGACTACGCTACCCAAATCCTAATCGAGTCCAAAAGCAAGATCTTCTAAAGCAACCTAGCCGAGATCTCTAATTCCCAAGCTTACCCGAGCCGCCAAGCATGCGAACCTATAAAAATATCAACAACGAGAGGGTAAGCTAACGCTTAGTGAGTGAGAATATACTACATACATATATATGCATAAAATGGACACGCCACAAAATAGCAAATACCGCATACCGGAGCATCCAAACATAAAGGCAAGCTAGTCTAAGCATACCGTAAGATCACTAAGCAATGAGCTGAAGATACATCAACAAAATATAAGTTCACCAACAACGATGTGAACAATGCCAATAAGCTACACCCTGGGGGTTAGCTACATCACGACAATACAACATCATACGGATACAATTTATATATAACGATTAACATAATTGCTTACGCTTACAACACAATAACCATGGTCGACCAAGCATACAAGGGAACGGTACTTGAAAGTCCGTTGGAGTTCATAACATCCACTAGTGTTACTTACACACCGCGTAATCACTAATCCCCCGGGTGATGTCTTGAACACCGCAACTAACTCACCCTCATGACAATGTGGCGTCTTAAACACCGCGACGAATCCACACATCAATCAAAAATAATGAGTGGCGTCTTGAACACCGCGACATTTCCACTCCCATGACGATGTGGTGTCTTAAACACCGCGACAATACCACACGTCAATTATACAATGAGTAGTGTCTTATACACCGCGACAATACTACTCGTCGATCCAACAATGAGTAGTGTCTTATACACCGCGACAATACTACTCGTCGATCCAACAATGAGTAGTGTCTTATACACCGCGACAATACTACTCGCTACTTTGAATGTGGTGTCTTAAACACCGCGACAATTCCACATTCGTACACACAAACAAATACGTTATATACGCACACGCATAATTATTCCACTCACAATGTTAACCCTTCGCCATTGGGGTTATATAATCCACATCACACGCCCATGTGATAACGTACACACCAAGTGTGCACCTCGTCAAAAGGTGGTCAATCAAAACGCACAACTGTGCCGATTGGAACAATACAAAAGTCCATGAAATCCACCTATATGTGAAGTGAGCTCTATAGCCGAGAATCACTTCACCCGACCCGCACCCATCCTACACATACATATGCACATAGGATATTAACACTCACCTTGAAGTCTTGAGAAAAGCTTCCAAGTAATCCGCAACACGCCAATGGAAAGTACCTATTCCATTATCATAAAGACCACAACACAATTAGATTGGGTTTACAAACCAACCCAATTCGATACTTAGTGCAAATTCGACCCAAATGTAATTCCAAGTACAAACCGCGCCCAAACTAACCAATAATTACTAACACGGGTGAAAATGGTCCTAATATGCCAAGTAAACCCAAACACAAGTGTTAAACACATGTCTCACCTATTTTGACACCAAAACCCTAATTTTGACCCATTAAGTCAAAATCTCACCGTTTACAAGTCTTGACACCAAAACACATTTAACTCGGTTTAATACTTCAACTTAATCCATTTTAAGTTTATAAACCTTAATAAATCAACAATCGGGTCAAAATCATCACCAAACCCTAATTTTGGCTCTAGTCAAAATTAGTCAACTCCAAGAACCCTAAATGTCCCCAAAACCTCAATAATCACTAATACTAGTGATTATACACCATTTACAAGTCTTACAAGCATGAACTTGCACACCAAACCCAAAACCCGACATTAACAACAAAAAACCCGAATCTTGGTGTTAACCTTCAATTAACAACTAAATGGGTTTCACCTATGAATCATACAATCAAAAGCCCTAAACTTGAATGATGAACACGAAAATGAATTTCGGAGTTAGAGCTTACCACTAGTATCACCGTGTAGCTAAGAACGAGGAGAACACACTTGTCAACTACGCCAAGGATCAACTCCCGATCCTTCCTTTCCAAAAATCCTTTTGAAATCAAATGGGAGTTTGAGTTTGAGAGGAAAAATGAAAAGAAAAGGGAAATTAAAATGAGAAATGAAACCAATGGATGAGGTTAAATCCTCAAATCTGGCTCAAACACGAAAAGACCAAAATGCCCTTATTATTCTCTTAAAATTACAAAATCCGGAATCAGTTTGCCAGCATGGTCGCGCCGCGACCCTATTCGTCGCGCCGCGACGATTACCTCGAACTGGTGGCTTTGTTTACAAGCTTTCTGATCCTGATTCTATTGTAATGCCGCGCCGCGACCTTCTGTGTCGCGCCGCGACCCAAGGCGTGATCTGACATAACCTTTCGCACTCAAAGCTTTAATACTAGAAAATGTCCCGAACCCTTCATACGCCTATCGTACATACCCAATTCACCTATAAATCATGTACGGGGAAAAACGGGGTGTTACAAAGCATTTCCAACTAATGATGCCAAAGTCGTCACAAATTTCCTGAAGAGACTATTCTGCAGATTTAGAGCTCCCCGTGCGATAATAAGTGATAGAGGCACACACTTCTGTAACACTCAGTTTATGAAGGTGATGCAACAATACGGAGTTACCCACAAGATGTCCACTGCCTATCATCCGCAGACCAACGGACAAGCAGAGGTCACGAACAGAGCACTCAAAAGAATCTTAGAACGCACTATCGGCCATCATGGAAATAAATGGGCCGAGAAGCTAGAAGATGCTCTGTGGGCATTCCGGACTGCTTACAAGAATCCTCTAGGAACTACACCCTACCGAATGATCTATGGAAAAGCTTGTCACCTTCCGCTAGAACTCGAATACAAAGCTCTCTGGGCGCTGAAGACCTGCAACCTCGATCCCTCAGTTACCGGAAGACATAGGAAAATGCAAATGAACGAACTCGCCGAATTGAGAGACCAAGCATATGAAACGTCATACATCTACAAGGAACGAACGAAACTTACGCATGATGCAAAATTAATCCCTACAAAGTTCGCCCCTGGAGATAAAGTTCTTCTCTTCAATTCTCGGTTCAAGAAGTTCGCGAGAAAATTTAGATCAAGATGGAGTGGCCCATACAAAGTTGTACACGCTTTTCCACACGGAGCCGTAGAATTGGAGGGACCTACTGGTAATTTCAAAGTCAATGGCCACCGGTTAAAAGCCTATTTAGAAGACCACGATAAGGAGGAGCACCTCTTCTCCTTTGATCCATTCTGAAGATCTGACAAGGAAAAGTCGAGCTGTAACGACTTGATAAACAAAGCGCTCTTGGGAGGCACCCCTTGCTTATCCTTTTTCTTATTATTTTCTTTTTAAATTATTTTCAGTTTTAAGATATTATTTATGTACTAACAACTAAGCCCATACTTGCACTTAGTGCTTACAAGTTTGTTGAATGTGTTTAGGCGCAATGTCAAGTTTAGGAGCATCAGCTTACATTCCCGTTCGCAGGAGAAGGACTCCTGTAGTTTACTCATCCGGAAGCAGTGCTGATCAGAACAGGCCATCAACAGGGCAATTAGGCCCAAGGAGATTAGTATTAGAGAGCGTTGAGGAAGACATCGGCACAGCACCGCCATCTCCTCCCGTCCGACGATCTAGACGTCTAGCCAGGAGACCGGTTGAGCATACACAGTTGCCAGATACGCATGAGCCACAGATGGTGATCCATTATGGAGCTACTTTGAGTGACCTTGATGTTGCATGGGCACTACTCAGAGATCATCAGAGCCTTTACAAAGCTCTGAGAGCATACCTCCGGCGTGAGGGGATGCCACATACTCTGGGCCCATCTTCATATAGGCTAGCACGACGTGTTCAACCAACACGAGAGTCTACGCCCAGGCATTCCACACCAGTTTCAGTTCACTCTGTCGCCATGCCTACACACGCTACTCCTACTCCCATCGTGCTGCCTGCCCCTGTTACGGAGCAAGTTCCAGTTGCTGAATTGCCAGAGGGTTGTCATTTAGTCACTATTCCTATTTCAGTGGAGCCGCCAATGGCCCAGGCATTTAAGATCACTGGAAGCATGCCTGACGAGGAGCTTTTCCCAGACTTATCCAACCTGGAGATACCGATAGACTTATGTCTAGAGTCTTTACTAGGCCCTGAGATGGATATAGGGCAGCCTTTCGAGCACATGCCGAACCTGGAGGATGACGTCCTCAGATACTTTGCAGAGCCGACACACATTGACCAGGATAGTATCCCATAGACTACTTTATCTTTATTTTATGTTCTAGTTTTTATCTTTTTGAAGCATTGTATAAAAAGTTATATATAGTGGAAATGCTGCCTTTCTCTTGTTGTTCTTCATGCAGAAATATTATAAAGAGACTGGTATGTAGGAGATGAACCGTAGGAAGGCCCAGCACTAGGAAAGTAACACGACCATAGGGAAGTAATCCTTCCTCAAACCTATTTCAATTATAACGCACTAAAATCTCTAAGTGTGGGGTAACCCCCGCAACCAACTTAGAATTTTAGAAGTCATGTCCTTAATTTATATAGCATAAATATTCTTTCTAGAGAACATTAGGGACAATGTTCTTCTAAGTGTGGGGTAATGGGTAAAGTTTTTAAGGTCGAAAGTTTTAAAGTCAAGTAACCATAAAACGCCAGGTTTTAAAAAATTCTTTTGTCCAAAAGTAATTAAGCAATGGATATTGGGTAATTTTGAAAAATTCTTACTTGGTTTTTGCCCAAAAAGATCTAATAAAATTGCTAGAAATTGGTTTTCGGAACATTTATTAGAACGGAACGATTAAGCTAAAACTAATGTTTTGTGTCAAAAGATTTCTTTTAAGAAAATATGATAAAGGCTACGCATGATCAAGCACGACCCCTACTCTAAAAAGTGAGGAATCTTGGACCCAGAGTATTTGTATGACCCATCAAATCTACAGTACTTTGTTATTTCAATTGATGAGCGTGCGGTGTACGGTTCAAGTTAGAACTTGGTTCAGTCATACGTTTCAAGGCCAATGGTTAGTGAGCACCATACGTGTGTGCAGGTGCGATACTCCTTCCGAAATCATTCCGAATATAGAAGACAAAAAGCCATCCGTTTCCGTTTCCACTCCACGTATTTCAACCCGACCAACTCACATAAAGAGTTAATGAATCAGAAATATTCACCCAAATTCACTCCCAAAATACACCATTCACATTTCATTCCCCTTTCCATTCACCAAAGATCCAGAGATCAATGAAGAGATAGATCGATCAAATTCGCTTCAAAAGCACTAGTCGAAAGATTCCGAACCCCTGATTGTTTTTGATAGGTCAAAGACATATTTTCAGTGGATTATCACTTCCTCTCTGGGCACCAGGAACGAAAGACAAAAGTTATGAAGAAAGGGTATGCCGAAAATATATATATATGATGAAAGAGCAAAGTCTCTAAGAGCAAAGTCTCTAATAAGGCAAAAAGAAACCCAAGGAGATGCCCTGAAGAAGAATGCTGGAAGAGCAAAAAAAAAATTCTAGACAAAGTCTTAGCAAAATCCGCCTCTTCCGAAGAAAACCTTTACGGAATTCTCAGCCATTATCTATCCAAAATGGATACTCTGAAGAATCAAAGTCTATCAATTCTCTCAAAAGATCTGGATACCTTTCACCAAAACTCATAAATTTCCAACCAAAACCCTATAACCCGTCTTCCTCTTGAAAGAATGCTTAGGAAGAAGATTAGTGTCGTCCTTACTTAACCGGTGGAGATATCGATGCTTTACCAAGCCTATGATGCGAACTGTTACATGACTGGCTTCTGAGCGACAATACAACTAGAATAGGACACCCTAAACACTTGAGTGATATGAGTGATCCGTCAGTGAGGAGCCTGATCATATATACTCTACATCTAAGAGTTGGAAAGTACGCCCTTTTTCACTATAGACGCAATTGAAATCTAGCGAGCAAACCATCGAAGTTCGAAACTTTTTCTAATACTTTCGAAAGATGTAACGACTTCTGATGAAGGCATAATAAAAAGATCTACGGGTGGGGCAAGTAAGAATCTATTAGAAAGATCCCGATATTCCCGCTTTCTTGCTTGAGGACAAGCAAAGCTAAGTGTGGGGTATTTGATATCGGGCAAAAAGTCACGTTTTTACCCCCTAAATCAGGCCCTAAAACAATAAAGATTAAAACTTTGTCGGCAAAATTATCGCTTTTTGGTTGATTTTGTAGATTAAGCAATTACAAAGGCGATGCAAAAAGAATCAAGTAAAACGGAGCTAAAACAAAGATTCTAGAGCGAAAACGGTGAAAGACAAGAAATCAAGTTACGATCCAGTAAATCAGGCCCTGATCAGCAAGAATACGGCCTGCCATACGGTCTGCCATACGGCCTGCCACTATGGAAATGGCCTGCCAGATACGTGCCACCACACGAGCCACCAAACGGCTTGCCAAGAATACGGCCTGCCATACGGCCTGCCAAACGGCCTGCCAGGCGTATTTGGCAGAATTTCAAGTCTATTTAAAGGGGCTTTCTCCATTCATTTCAAGACACACTCAACTTGCAATACAATTTATATTTTCAATATTTTAGGTAGTTTTTAGTAGTAGTTAGCTTAGCTTTTATTTTCCGGAGGATATCCCGGCGAGTCCCTGCGATCCCGGGCAGATTAGTTCGGCTTTTTCAGGTTCTTATCCAAAACGCTTGTCTTTTGTATTAAACATGTATTCTTATCTTTTATGTTTAATAATGCGTTCCGATATTGCCATGATAGCTTAATTTATCTGTATGTTGCCATGATAGAAGTTTGGGTTAGCGTAATTATGTTAATATAGTACGATTACTGTTATAATACTGAATTAGGAAGTCTGATAGATTTGTATGCTAGCATCTTAAGGATTGATCAACTTAGGTTGTGATCAGGACTTGTCCACCTATGTGAAATTAGCTACTTCATAGGATTAAGACCCCTGGTTATACTGTATCTGAAGATTCTATGAACTCGGTATGGCCGGAGTTCCCGAGAGGCATCTAATGCACTTTTAGGACACGGAACCTAGGAATTGAGACATGAATGACCTAGTATGCCTATTGACTGTTCCGAAGAGACCTCTTAGGAGCTGTTAAGATCTAGTTAGTGCCTCTACTATATGACCAAAGCCTATTGCATGTTCTTGTCTGATTGTTGCCCTAGGTCTTAGTCATATCAACTGTTTAGGTACTTATTAGGTTTCTATCTGCTTTACTAACAGTATATTAACTGTAATGCTGTATAATATTTGATTTGTTGTGATCTCATTAGTATGATGTAATGGTTGTTAGTTTTTATTTAAGGTTTTGCCAACTTAAACCGACGGACTCCTTCCGTTTGTGATCAGTGTTCAATCAACACGGCACGTTGTTATTCAGTTATCTAAGCTAATAACGAGGGTTAGGATTAGAGCTTAACTCACTAATAAACCTAGTACTCTGCCGAGGATAACCTCCGGGGTATTGTTACACTTCAGTTATAAGACCAAGTGACATACTTCTCACTGCTCAAAGAGAACTCCGAGAGTTTAGAGATAAGTAAGTCTGTGTAATTGGCTCATCCAACCAGATCAACATCAATCCAAGCATAGTCTTAACATAAGCATAATTACCTTTTCCTAACCCAATACTGATATCTTGGTCAACGTTTCCTTGATCTGCATACTCCGGATATCCTCCCACTTTATTTACTTTTTCTGCATTTTAGACCTTTAGCTAAAATCAACTACTATCTTTTATCCAGGTAATTTAACTAAAAGACAATTATCCGCTTGATCTTCAATTCGTTAATCAGCATAAAATTCGACACTAGGTTAACTTACACCTTCTACACCTTAGAAAGTAAAGTAAATTTAAGCCCCGTAAAATATAAATAAACGAAGACACTGTGTGCTACCGAATCGGACACCGTGCGACCTAACGACACCGCACAAAATAAAAAAAACCGTCCGTTAGTGGCATATCACCGTGCCCTATCTCCGACCATGATGGTTATTTTCCACAATTCCATGGGTTTGAAATCGCGATACCAGAATGTATGTCGTGTTTTTGGGCCTATGAGTTGGGTGTTTTTGCAAACCGAAAGTCCAATAATTAAAAAGAATCCATTAAATTTGGCCCAACTACAACTCCCAGCTGAAAGTCCAATAATAAAAAATGAATCCTTTAAATCTGGCCCAATGAAAGTCCAATATGTTATACATTTTTAATTTTTGAAACAAAAAGCACATAAAATGGATTTGAACCCAGGTCAATCAGTTGAGTAAATAACACATAAGCCACTACGCTATGAATGCTTTTGAATATTTAATGGAAGTTAACTTATATAATACTTTATGATTTTTGTAACAAAAGTGAAATAATACGACTTTAGTAAGTGTCCTAATATGTCAGATATATAGTCATATGATAGTTAGGACCTTAAATACCCAAACGTCCTATTTTTGTGACCTTATTATCTTGTTGGTTGATCACTATGAGACACCAACAAGATAGTGTCCTATTAAGTACATTTTTATGCAACTACAAATTTAAGGGTCCTAATAGTAATATGATAGTTAGGACCTCAAATACTCAAGCGTCCTATTTTTGTGACCTTATTATCTTGTTGGTTGATCATTATGAGACACCAACAAGATAGTGTCCTATTAAGTACATTTTTATGCAACCACTAATTTAAGAGTCCTATATAGTCATATGATAATTAGGACCTCAAATACCCAAGCATCATATTTTTGTGACCTTATTATAAAAGTGACCCAACACGTTGCATTATAATAAGACTTCATAAATAAAGTGTCCTATGAACATATCAAGTGTCCTATGAACACCTATGATAATAGGACCAAAAATTATGTGTCCTATCATATAGATTTTATGACACCATGTGACTAACCTTCTAAGTGTCCTATAAAATAATAGGACCCCAACAAATTGTGTGTCATATTAAACAGCTTTTTAGGACAAAGATTTATAAGCATATCAATAATATAACCCAAAAATTATGTGTCATATTCTTATGACCCCACTTTATTAGCTTAGGACACCACTACTTTTGCTTAAATCTTATGGGACCCCAAGAATTACCCCGTCCCAATTTTTAGTTGCTTAGGACACTTTTTCGCAGGGGTCCCAGACGAAGGGTCCTAAGAACGCAGTTTTCTTGTAGTGGGGGGGCCTTCTTTGTCATATATATATATATATATATATATATATATATATATATATATATATATATATATATATATATATATATATATATACACACACACACTAGTAGGTTTAATGCCGTGCAGAAGCACGGCCCAATTCGTGAGCCTTCTAGTCATGTTTTCAGCAACTCATGTTTCATAAAGATCCAATCCAAAATTTACAATGGAAGATAAACACTGAATGTCTAAATTACTACTAACAAACATATATAATAAATTCTGTATAAATTAGATGACAAATTAAACCTTAAAACAGTTATCATTCAGGTCCAACACAAATCGTCTAGTATCCAAAAACCATAACTGGAAAACTCTCTCAAATAGACGCAAAATCATGTGGTTTTACTGGGTTTGCTGTTGATATGAAGCTTAGTCATGCAAAAACGGACCATTAAACATGTATTGCCAGGATAATGAAGGTCCAACTTTGAACTTAAGTGGTCAGAACATGCATATTAACTTAGACGTATATAAAAAAGCCAGCGAACAAGTAGAACAAAACAAAAGGAGGATACCATGATTAAGACATATCAAGATCTACATCAGCTATGGTGGAGGCTCGTTCAAAAAACAACAATTTATAGCAAGCCTAAACTTCTCTTTGTAACCACCAGGAAGGTGTCGGTATCGAACAGGACGAATAGTAATCTTTTAGCAAACTTAATGCGGAGTAGCTTGTGTTCTGGGCATAAAAATGTCACATATAGTGTTTTTAGCTATGATCTACATATAAACAGGAACTCAGAAGTAAACTCACTCTTTCCTCTGAATCTTTCAGCTGAAGAGTAGTAAATGGCTTGAACAATTCAACGTCAGGTGAGCTTATGGTCGCCTGAATACTTCCACTTGTTAGAGTACAGCAACCAAGAGGGTCAAATTACCTTATTTGGTAATTTGACTTTAGGGATCAAATAGTTGAATTCATCATTTCCCGTTTTGAAGGCATGTCACAAGATCAACTATGGTCCAACATAACGGGTCAAATAACAGCAAAGTCAGGATTATTTCCTCTGTTGTAATTGGGGGTTCCAAAAGTAAATTGGATCCATCCCAAAAAAAGAAATAGCTGTTACTTTACTTGTGTATATAAACACTTGACTGATGTACACTTAAGAACACAATTCAGATTATAATCTCAATAAAACCATCAAGATTTCAATCGATCATATTCTTTCACATAATCGTTTTATTAATTACAACATGGTATCAGAGCTAATGGTAGAGATCTAGAGATCAATTCAACCGTGTTTAGCTTCAATCATGTACCAGATTCAAAATCAAGCTGCCATGTCAATAATTGACGGTAGCTCAATCTTGAAGAAGCAAAAAATCAGCTTTGTAAATCAAATTGAAGATATTAATTAAGCTGCCATGTCAGATAAAGACGGTAGCAAGGTGACTTACTTGGATGCTTTATGTCAAATACCTGCTCGTATCGAATCAAAAGCCGTTACCATGAACCACCATCGACTACCACAACCATTGAGTTGTGTGTACTATGAAATACCCGGACACACAATAATAAATTGTTATAAGCTTCTTGGGTACCCCAATTGGTGGTACAAACCGGAAAGTGGCAGAGTTGTGATGGCAGAAGGAGTCGGCAGCAACCATAAAGTCACCGGCAGCAACCAACGGTTACCTGCAACGGCAACTACAAGAGGTAACCCGACCCCTAATTTACATCATACATCGAACAAATGGGTGAAGGTAAATCCTTCAAACCCTATTTTTGCATCAAAACAATCGATTAGAATAAATAGGGTAAATCCTAATTATTACTATGAATCGACGAAAGAAGGGAAGAACCCTAATAGATTTTATTGCCTTCGTATAATCGAAGAAGAAGAAGAATTAGATCGACCAGGCTTAGATCATCGATCTCCAGAGATTAAAAAGGAGAGAGAAACCATATTAACCCTAATTTTGTGACAGATGCAAAAGAGGTACGGGTTGGGAGTAAAAGGGAAACGAGTCTGGACATTAAAAAGGGTGAAACCCAACACCTTGATAAGGCCCAACAACATGGTAGTCTTAAACAGGCCCAACCAAATTGTGTTAAACAGGCTCAACAGCATGATGGTTCTAAACAGGCCCAACAATATGATATTTTTAAACAGGCCCAACCATATATTGTTACTCAGGCCCAACAACATGTGAATGATAATTTTAAACTAGCCCAACCTTCCATTTTCTTGAAAAATAAACATTTAAATAATACTCGTTTTATCGAAAAAGCCAATATTGTTTCAAATAACGTTAAGAATAACGAATGGATTTTTGATTGTGGTGCTACTCACACCATGAGTTTTGAAAAATCTGATTTCTATGCTCAATCAAAACCTCGGGTTAGTAAAATTCAAACGACCAATGGCGGTGTTGTACAAGTTGAAAGGCGTGGAAAATTTGAAATTACTCCGACTATAAACTTATCTAATTGTTTATATATCCCAACCTTGTCACATAAAGTTTTATCTTTTAGTCACGTTACAAAAGAATTAAATTATTCCGTTTTACTACATCCCACCTTCTGTATCCTTCAAGATATCTGAACTGGGGTAATTATTGGGCGTGGCACTAAACGGGGCGGGCTGTACTATGTGAACGAAGTAACCCAACGAAGTACCGTGATGCTCGCTCACGGAACGCCTACGAGGGAAGCTTGGTTATGGCATAGGAGGTTGGTCACCCATCTGTCGGATACCTACATGCGTTATTTCCAAGTCTGTTTCCATTAAACATTACTTTAAATTGTGAAACTTGTATTTTGGCTAAAAGCCACCAAAGTACTTTTAAACCAAGTAATACGAGAAAAGATATTCCTTTTGCTTTAATCCATTCGGATGTTTGGGGTCCTGCACCGGTCATCGGGGGAAAGAACTTCCAGTATTTTGTCCTATTTATTGATGACCCTTCACGCATGACCTGGATTTACTTTTTAACTCACAAGTATGAAGTATTTGTAAAATTTTCACTTTTATAAAATGATACGAACCCAATTTAACAAAAATATTCAAATTTTGAGATCCGTTAATGGGGGTGAGTTTGTTAATACTTCAATGAAGCACTTTTGCGAAGAAAACGGAATTATTCACCAAACATCTTGCGCTCATACTCCCGAACAAAATGGAGTAGCCGAACAGAAAAATCGACTACTCTTAGAAATGACAAGGTCGTTATTAATTGAATCTAAAGTTCCAAAGAGTTTTTGGCCCGAAGCCCTTGCTTCCGCGACCTATCTTATCAACCATTTACCTACCAAAGTTTTGGGCACAAAAACCCCTAAAGATACTCTTTCTCAATTCCATACTCTTCCGACCTCTTTTAGCATTGAACCTCGAATATTTGGGTGCTCGGTCTTTGTCTATATTCCAAAACATGAGCGTACCAAACTAGATCCATGTACGGAAAAATGTGTCATGGTTGGCTATAGAATAAACCAAAAAGGATATCGGTGTTATAGTCCAAAAAGACGTCATGTTTTTACTACAATGAATTGTAACTTTGTTGAAACCGAATATTATTATGATACCCAACTCACGAGTGAGGGGGAGAACGAGGGCAATGACACTCTTGGTTGGATGACATGGGTACCACCTCAAACACAAGAACTCGAACCAATACCAAACCCTGAACCAGTAGACCCCGAACCAACACCAAATCCGGAGCCAATACCAAACCCTGAGACAATAGACTTCGAACCAATACTAAATCCCGAGCCTACAGAAACCATTTCACCAAACCATGAGACCACTGAAACCTCCTCGAATAATGAGCATCAAACTCAAGAGGAACAACGTGACTCAAATTCCGATGAAACCACCCAACGATATGTCCTACCTCAAAGAGCCAATAGAGGTGTCCGACCAAAATGATATTCTCCAGAAAAAGAAGCACAAAGATCTAGATATCTTATGGCTAATATCGCACAAGGAAATCTGTCAAAAGAAGCTCAAAAATTTAATTCCGCAATTTACTCTGAAAATATTCCAACTTCTGTTGAACAAGCGTTCAAATAAACAAACTGGAAAAAAGCAATGGAAGTTGAAATGAAAGCTCTGAATGATAATGACACTTGAAAAAAATGTGTCATACCTCCTGGTAAGAAACCGGTAGGAAGCCGATGGGTATTTACCATAAAGTATAAACCAGACGGTACTATTGAGATTGCTAAGGGGTATACACAAACATATGGGATAGACTATTCCGAAACCTTCTCACCGGTTGCAAAGATTGATACCATTAGAGTTCTCTTCTCTATCGCTGCAAATGAAGATTGGCCACTTCATCAATTTGATGTGAAGAATTTTTTTTCTCCATGGCGAATTAAAAGAGGAAGTCTATATGGAAGCACCACCTGGATTCACCGACAACTTTAAAAACAGGGAAGTTTGTCGACTTAAAAAGGCTTTACATGGGTTAAAACAATCACCACGAGCTTGGTTTGGGAGATTTACACTATTTATGAAAAAAAATATGACTTTAAACAAAGCAACTTGGATCATACTCTCTTTTCTAAACGAAAAGGAAATTTAATTACATGCTTAATCATTTATGTTGATAATATGATAATAACAGGAAATGATAAAGATGAAATTTCTAACTTAAAAATGAACTTATTTAAAGAATTTGAAATGAAAGTTTTGGGCAGACTTAAGTATTTTTTGGGGATTGAGGTATTACGATCTCAATAGGGAATATTTATCTGTCAAAAAAAGTATGTTCTTAATTTTCTTGCAGAAACAGGTATGATTGATTGCAAACCAGCTGATACTCCAATGATTCCAAACCAAAAGTTATATATGGAAGACGAAGCTGATCTTGTTGACAAAGGGCAATACCAAAGGAAGGTGGGAAAACTCATCTATCTTGCTCACACTCGGCCAGATATAGCACATGCAGTTGGAGTTGTGAGCCAGTTTATGCATCAACCACAGGTTCACCATACGGAAGCTGTAATGAGGATCATCAAATACTTAAAGAAAATGGCAGGCAATGGAGTTGTATTCAAAAAGAATGGGCACCTTGAAGCACAAGTTTATACGGATGCAAGTTGGGCTGGAGAAAAAGGAGATAGACGATCAACTTCAGGTTTCTTCACAATAGTTGGAGGAAACTTAGTTGCGTGGAAGAGTAAGAAATAAAAGGTCGTTTCCTTATCAAGTGCTGAATCAGAATTTAGAGGAATCGCAAAGGGAGTGGTGGAAGCTTTATGGATTCGAAAACTCTTGACAGAAATAGTATTCTATCCAAAAGAAGCTATTCAGATCCTCTGCGATAATGAAGCAGCAATCGCAATCTCAGAAAATCCAGTTCAACATGATCGAACAAAACATGTTGAAGTGGATAGACACTTTATCAGAGAAAAGTTGGATGCAGAAATAATTTCTTTACCATATATAATATCAGAAGACTAATTGGCCGACATTCTCACCAAATCAGTCAACAGAAGAATCTTCAGCGATGTTCTTGACAAGTTGAATATTGGAGACCCCACTATTCAACTTGAGGGGGAGTGTTAGAGCACAGCAACCAAGAGGGTCAAATTACCTTATTTGGTAATTTGACTTTAGGGCTCAGAAAGTTGGATTCATCATTTCCCGTTTTGGAGGTATGTCACAAGATCAACTAGGGTCCAACATAACGGACGGGTCAAATAACAGCAAAGTCATGATTATTTCCTCTGTTGTAATTGGGGGTTCCAAAAGTAAATTGGATCCATCCCAAAAATAGAAATAGCTGTTACTTTACTTGTGTATGTTACTTTACTTGTGTATATAAACACTTGACTGATGTACACTTAAGAACACAATTCAGATATTATAATCTCAATAAAACCATCAAGATTTCAATCGATCATATTCTTTCACATAATCGTTTTATCAATTACAACACCACTTTCATCAAAGATGTCGATCATAAAACGAGAGCTGAGAAATATGCAACAGACTTGAGTAAAACAATAGTTTGATTTTTTGAAGCTGCTAAAACGTTGAGATTAAACTACTATGCAGTTACAGGGGTTCAACTTCATATTCAACTATGCAAGATGGGCATGTAACAACCCAAGTTAGATCATGCATCCAATGAGTTTTTTCAGTTAGCACAGGCGGTAAACCAGTAGCCTCTTCAATTAATGGAAAGCCTCATGTTTCCTTGGATCCACGCCATCCCTGGCCATTTATGGGTAGCAATATATGTTTATAGCATATGTAGTGATACTAAATTGAAGAATGGAAAATTTATGAAGTTACCGTAGCAACTCGCCATAGCTAGAGATGTGTTAGCTGTTGCAACAGACACTATATCCTCAGGTGTAGGTAAGGTAGTAGCAACTTGTTGTCTTTATAAGTTTCAGCATCAAGAAGTTGTTGGACTTCATGGTGGTGGTTATTCTACCAGGATTTTAAACATTAAAATACCATAATAAAGAAAATATTTGCTACTTTATATACAATCTGAAGGGTTCGATGAAAAAAAAGTAGTCGTGCAGTTGTAACTCTTCAATTACAGGTGGATTAATCATAATACCAGACGCTCCTCACGTCTGTACAACATATAAGTGTGGTGCGTGAGTGGAATGGATTAACCAATTAGGGTGGTGATTGTTGGGACTAATTGGTTATATCATATGTTAACTTAATGTTCATGGTTACAATTATTTTGTTTAAAAAAAAAAAAACGTGTAGGGTCATCCTCCTCCTCGGTCACGTCCATAGTCATCTCGGTTTGAACTTCCGCTACCATTCTGCACCGTCCACACATCTGGGTTATAACCAGGCTCGGATACCATTTGTTGGATCGTTTTCAGATCCACCAACATGTACAACATATAAGCTCATGAGTTCCTCTTTTCTCTAAAACCAATTGGTGATAGAGGGAGGTTCTCATAAGCTTATATATGCACATCTGTTACTTTCAATGGCGGAACTTGAAGTTTATAAGTAGGAGGGCGAAACCAACATAAGTTCAAAATTACTAAGTGTATGACCTTAAATTATTCATGGTTATTAAAATCACTACAACTCGGCCCAACGGCCTTTAAACATTCTAAAATCATCGAAAACACAATAACTAGTTCCATGACTTTGAAAATATATGGGTTTCTTTTTGTATTTTTATTTATATGCATATATCAAGGTTATAATAGAATTTTACTTTTTTTTATTTTAATTTATTTGTGAAAGTGAAGTGATGATTACTTTATTTGGGACAACTAAAAAGGACTAATAAAATACATATAGGAAAAACATACCCCGGCTGTACAATTACATTCGATATCAAAATGTATTTAGTAATAAGTTTTTTTTGAGATGGATACATTCAAAAACAAGGAGCATTGAGTAGTACGCCGTAATATTTGATGAAGTAAAAGCCTATTGATTTTTTAATAAGAAAGAATATGTGGCCCTAAATATTTAGGGAGGCTAAGAGAGTATTTATTTTTATTTACTCCTTCAGAAAAAACCTATGCTATAACCCAAAAATTTGGGATGGCGGCAGCCCTCCTACAAGTTAACTAAGTTCCGCCTTTGGTTTCTTTCACTTTCCGATGTGGAACACAATGGATCGATTAGCTCCAACAGCATCGTCTATAAAAAAAGACTTGCATAATGATTTGTAGTGTATCACAAACAAATTTAAGTAATCCGTATGTAGGTACACGATTTCTTACGCTAGGAATTTGAAGAAGCTGAGCGGGTAAAAGAGGTCTATATTTTATAGACATTTGTTACATTTTTTTATTATTCATTTTAAACTAACACCTCATAAGAATAGATATAGTGTATATGAGTTGACCTGCTGGCCAGGCTTGTTTGTTTCGTAAAAGTGTAGCTTAAATGAATAAAATTCAAAGAACTTTACTTGCAGTTGAAGGTTGTAACTTTTAGTTTCATTCCGAAAACCATTGGTTTTGCATCAGCCATGTTGCCTCTTCCTCTTCTTACTAATAAGAGAAAACACAAACTCTTGAAATGAGACTATAAACTTAACATTGAAAAAACTAGTTGTTGTTGTTTTTTTGTAAAGATAAAAAACAAAGAGAGAAGAGAGAAAATGTGTGAGAGAGAAAATAGAGAGAGAGAGCATTGTGAGAGAGAAAATGGTGAGAAAGAGCTTGAATCCGGTGTGTGGAGAGAAGTGAGGAATAAACGCTCAACAAGCACGCTTAGGAACAAGGATGAGGCACGAAATAGGCCTAGGGAGTACGATAACGGTAGCTATGGGATCGGTAACAACGTGCGTTCAGCTGGGAAACAATGGAAATCGTTTATGTTTTTTAATTTTCCGGATGAATGGGGTGTGGTAGAACTTTGGAAGATGTTCAAGCATTATGGTTTGGTAAAGGATGTGTACATGGCAAGGAAGCTATTAAGCAATGGGAAACGGTTCGCCTTTGTTAGATTTGGGGATGTAGGTGATGAAGATAGGTTCCTAATTAAGCTGAGAGAAATAAGGATTGATGGAGCCAAGCTTCTAATCTACAAGGCAAAAGATAGGTCTAAAGGGGATAATGCAGATAACAGTAAAGTGGGAGTAAACGAAGAATTGCATGAAAGGAGTTGCAATAATCATGAGTCGAACAAAGACAAACAGGGTAAGGCAAGCAATGTTAGTTCATCCCCCTCTTTCAGAGATGGGCGTAATTTCTGCGATGTATTAAAAGACCGAAGACAAACAGGAGAGAGTCATGACTTACGAGATGTTCTCAACAGAAAAAATGCATACCCGCAGGACCTTCGTGAGACTGTTCTCAATCACAAACAGAAAACACCATTGGCAAACGGCCAAGTGGATCACGAAAGGGTGGTTACCATTGATTTGGAAGAAGACAACGGGCCCCTACTAAGAAGAGCTGTAATAGGTGAGGTTACCAAAGTGGAGTCTCTGAGTAATTTTCGGTCACTTTGTTCCGCTGAAGGGTTGGGTAATTTCGAGTTGAAATATCTTGGAGGATTGAAGATAATGATAATATTTGATAATGAAATCACTGCTACAAACGTCATAGAACAGGAGGATCATTGTGTCAAAAAATGGTTACAAAATGTTCGGTCAGGTGATAGTCCGTATATCGCTGCAGGTAGACTTACATGGATTAATATTATGGGTGTTCCAACAAAATACTGGAATGAAAAGACGTTCAGGAAAATCGCTCAGTGGTGGGGCTCAATCCATGAAATGCACAATTGCTCCCTCAAAGGTGACCAGAACCTTATTGCTGGTAGAGTTTTGGTAAAGATTTTAGGACATAATCTCATAAACGAGACCATCAAACTTAAAATTGGGATGAGTGTGTATTATATCAAAGCTATTGAAGAGTTTGGGGATATAGTGGAAATTGATTTAGAAGATCCTGAGATAAGTGACTGGGGAGACGAAGATGAAGAAATCAACATGAGTGATAAAGATGAAGATAACGACGACTCATCTTCGGACTCTGATTCAGACAGCTCAGGCGATGAAGGTGGCCGGAATCCAGGTGATGAAGATGGCCGGAGTCCTTTGTCAACTGCCGGAAAAAATGGTGGTGAAATTCCTCTAGCAGATGAAGGGTCTGTATGCGATGTCGGCTGCATAGGAAACGTAAACGACTTTAACAATCTCTCTCCTAATTCCAAGGAAGTTAATGATTCTGTTAGGCAAAATTACATGGGAAAACCAAACGAAGATTTGGATGAATCAACCGGTCAGAACACGTGCACTTCAAATCTTAACCCTAGTGTTGGTCGTTTTAATGATGATGGGGTAGTAGGTATTGGGCCTGATAACGAAATTGGGCTGGAAGACCCAAAAGACAATGGGCCTTTAAATATAATAGAGGAAACAATCCATGATGGGGACAACAACTCTGGGCCTGCAACCTCTTTCGGCCCAGATACCATCCCTGATGTTGATCCAAGTGCTAAAGTAGCAGACACGTTTCAATCTAAAGGGGACAAAAGTTCAAGTAATGGAAGTTCGAAGAATAAATCGAGAAAGTCAAAATTGAAGACAAAAATCAAAACAAGCATCGATATTGTCTCATCTTCAGATGACGAAGGTAATCACCTTGATGCCGATATCTGTGATGACGGGGTAAATATTGAGGTCAGGCCGAGCAAAAAACTCAACGTCAACGAAAAGGGCTCAATCATTGGGAATTGGAGGGCCTCTTCCATGATTATGCGGGCAAAATGTCTTGCCAGATCTCAGAAAAAGGAGGACAAACCGAAAAGATCAAAAGATTCCTATTCAAATAGGGATAAACTCCAGGTCAAGAAACCTCATAATAATCGTTCCAGGCAGGCGGGTTCCAAGTCTCTTACAGGATGTGATCTTAAGAAGGCTAGCACGTCTCAAAGCTCCGTTGAATTAGAGGACTTCGCCAAGCAGATTGGACTAGAATGGGAGTGCGACCCCAAACAGGTCTAACCTTTCCTCTTTCCCCTATCGATTTTTATTGTTTCCATTATGAAGTTCATGTCTTTCAATATTCGTGGGTTTGGTAAGGGTAAAGAAAGCAAATTCGGGGATCTTAAGAAACTGTTATTTAGGGAAAAACCGTCTATTGTCGCGTTACAGGAAACAAAATGTAACACTGTGTCGGACCAGTGGATTGACATGTTATGGTGGTCTAATGATGTGGGATTCATTCAAAAGGAGAAGGTTGGGAAATCGGGTGGATTAATGATAATTTGGAATAATACTGATATTGTTGTTGAACATTCCTTTTATGATGAATTTTTCATAGCTATTAAAGGGAAGTGGGTGGGTCGGGACGAACCTGTTATCTTCGTAAACGTCTATGGCCCTCATGATGACACTAACAAGCAAAAACTGTGGTAGAGTCTTGAAAATTTTGTAGGTAAATACGATGCCGCTTGGGTCATTTGTGGAGACTTTAATGAAGTTAGGGATTATTCCGAGAGACAAAATTGTGCTTTTTTGGACCGAAGGGCAAAGTGGTTTAGCGACTTCATAAACAAGACACAATTAATTGAGGTTCCACTATGCGGTAAAAGATTCACAAGAATTTGCGATAACAGACTCAAGTTTAGCAAGCTGGATAGGTTCCTCGTCAACGAAAAATTTAATCATATGTAGGGTGACCTATCCGTTCTAGCCCTTGAAAGAAAAATGTCTGATCATTGTCCGATCGTTTTAAGAGACAAAGACATCAACTTTGGGCCCAAACCAATTAAAATCTTCGATGAGTGGATTGAATCAGAGGGTGCGAGTAAAATCATAGAAGATGCTTGGAACTTGAGTGTGGATGGAAGACGCCTGGACAACATTCTGCGAATTAAATTAAAAAATGTAAAAAATGCTTTAAAGGAATGGAGTCAGAGCACATGGGGTGGTCTAGATATTGAAATTGAAAAGTTGAAAGCAGATGCGAACAAATGGGAAGCCGAGGCTGAAATCAGGCCATTAAGTGAGGCTGAACGGGAAACTTGGCTTGATATTAGAAGGAAATGGATCGAAAAGGAAAGAATAAAAGCAAACATGGCCAAACAAAAAGCTCGGGTCAAGTGGGCCGTTGAAGGTGACGAAAATACGAGGTATTTCCACTCATGCATAAAAAGAAGACTCTCGAAAAGTAATATACGGGGTCTTAACATTAATGGAGTATGGTGTGAAGACCCTGGGGAAATTAAGAGGGAAGCTTTCGAACACTTCAAGTCACTGTTTAAGAAAAACAATGTATGCAAAATGAAGCTATCAGATGACTATGCCGAGTCAGAGGGAGGCTTGCGACCAAAAATGATAACTGAACTTCAAGCTGATCTTTTGGAAGATAAATTCACGGAAAAAGAAGTATGGGATGCAATAAAGGAGTGTAATGTCTCGAAGGCCCCCGGTCCGGATGGGTTTAAGTTCAAGTTTTTTAAGCTCTATTGGGATTTGGTGAAGGGGGATTTGATGAACGCGCTAAATTGGTTTTGGGAAAAATGTGAGATTTCGAACGGTTGCAATGCTTCTTTTGTGACCCTTATTCCAAAAAGGGCGGATCCGATGGGACTTAATGATTTTCGGCCAATTAGTTTAATCGGATGCTATTACAAGATCCTCGCGAAGATATTGTCCATGCGTATTAGGAAAGTAATGCCGGATATCATAGGTGATGAGCAAAGTGCATTCCTAAAGGGTCGATACATTTTGGATGGGGTCTTAATCGCTAATGAAACAATCGATTACCTTAAGAAGAATAAAAAGAAAAGTCTCATTTTCAAAGTTGATTTTGAAAAGGCCTTCGACAGTCTGAGTTGGGAATTTCTGCTAGAAATGATGAAAAGAATGGGGTTCGGGGTTCGTTGGTGTAAGTGGATTTCGACATGTCTTAAATCGACATCAATCTCTATTCTCGTGAACGGGTCACCTACTAATGAATTTAACATTGAACGAGGGGTCAGACAAGGTGATCCTCTATCTCCTTTTCTCTTTATTATAGCAGCAGAAGGGCTCAACTACCTCTCCAAAAGGGCTGTTAGCAGTGGACTGTTTAAAGGCGTTGATATCGGAAGGGATAAGGTAACGATTTCGCATCTTCAATACGCGGACGATACCGTTTTCTTGGGTGAATGGAATAGGCAGAATTTTTGTAACCTAATGAAGCTACTCAAATGCTTTGAGAATGTTTCGGGCCTCAAAATTAATTTCCACAAAAGCCACATTTTCGGTTTGGGGGTTGCAAAGGAAGAAGTAGAGACCTTAGCTAATCGGGTTAGGTGTAAAGTTGGAGAATTACCGTTTACATATCTAGGCCTCCCCGTTGGCCGAAATATGAGTAAAGTGGAAAATTGGAACCCGGTTATCGAGAAATTCAACTCTAAGCTCGGAGAATGGAAAGCGAAAACGATTTCTTACGGTGGAAGGCTAACGCTCGTCAAATCGGTCCTTAGTAGCATACCGTTATATTACTTCTCCCTATTTCGTGCCCCGTTGAGCGTGCTAAAAAATCTTGAGAGTATTCGTTGTAAATTCTTTTGGGGCGGGTCGGGCGGGAACTCTAAATTGGTGTGGGTTAAATGGGAAGACTCTCTCATACCGTATAGTGAGGGAGGTCTTAACATTGGGTCACTTCGGGGCAAAAACCTTGCTTTGTTGGGTAAATGGTTTTGGAGGGCCAAAACCGAACATGACTCTCTTTGGGTCTCGATCATTAAAAGTATTTATGGCGCTAATGGGCTACTCCCCCCCTCGGGTCCCCGTGGCCCGAGTGGAACGAGTAGCGTGTGGTTGAATATTTTACGTGCAGGATTTAATATCGAGTCCTTGGGAGTGAGATTTGCAAGCTCATTCTCTAGGGTGATTGGTGACGGTGCAAGCACGAGCTTTTGGAACGATCCCTGGTTACTTGACAAACCGCTTAAGGAAAAATTCAAAAGACTGTTTTATTTTGAAGAAGAGCAACATTGCGTAGTTCGTGATAGAATCGTCTGGTCTAATGGCAGCCTTCAAACTTCCTGGTGCTGGAACAGGACACTCTCAAACCGAGCGCACTCCGAGCTGAATGAACTAATCGACTTGTTAAACTCATATATTAAGCTTGATAAGAACGTGGATTCGTGGTCTTGGAAATTAGATACGTCGGGAGTATTCACTACGAAAAGGCTATCAAGTTTGGTTGACGAGGTTACCATTGGGATGAGCATTAGAACGCAGCCCGAGACTTTGAAAAATAATCTTGTTCCGAAAAAAGTCGAAATTTTCATATGGAGGGTTTTAAAACGACGGGTCCCGGTTCGTACCGAGCTTGATAAGCGAGGTATTGACTTAGACTCCGTTAGATGCCCACTATGTGACGATGATGTAGAAACTTTAGATCACGCGCTTTTCTTTTGTCGGCACTCAATGGACCTTTGGGAAAAGATATACAAGTGGTGGGGATTTAACTCGGTGACAAACCTAAGTCTTAGCGAAGCATTTCGAGGCAAATGTAATCGAGTCACTTCCCCTTTGGAATCATTGGTTTGGCAAGCCTTAGAATGGTCTTGTGCATATTTCATTTGGTGGAATCGTAATCAAAAGACATTTGCTAACTCTTGTTGGAGTTCATCAACGGCGTTAATGGAGATTCAATTAAAATCTTTCGGGTGGATTTCAAATCGGCTAAAACACAGAAAATTGAATTGGTTAAAATGGTTGACGGATCCGTGGTCTTGTCTTGCTTGAATATTGAGTTAACAAGTCGTTTTAGTTGCTTGCTCAGCAACCTCAGTTTCTCTTTTGCTCCCGGCATGTCTGCTACTTCCTCCAGGCAGTTTTAATGTTTTTATTTAGTGTATTGCTGCTGTATCTTTTTTCATTTTCTGTTTTTGGGCTTGAATTTTCAGTCCACTTCGTGTAATGGGCTTGAGCCCCCTTCGTGTATTGGGTTTAGGCCCCATACCGCCTATTTCGTGATAATAAATTGCTTTTCAAAAAAAAACATTGAAAAAACTAAAGCTTGAAGCTTGCAAACTCAAAACACAAATTAGTGAAGTTGAGGCTTTCATAAGATAGGCAACTCTTATTTTACTACCTCAAAAGTCTAAAGCACTCATTCCTTTCAAACCATACTATACATCTCAAAGAATCATGGCCACATAGATCGAACCTTATCAAACAACATCCGCTTCTATCTTAACCACAACACAAATAACCTAGCTAGATTTATAAGTTTTGATCTTCACACTGTCCAGTTCAACTTCAAGCTTTTAGCATAAAGTAATAGTGCATTCAATATCAAGTAAAAGAAGAAATTACATAGTCCACACACCCAAGACAATAATAATTATAATTATAATTATTTTAATTATATAGGGTATTAAAATTGCGTAAAACATATATGTTCCATCATAATCTCGATACTTTAATAAGAGGATACTGACCATCATAACAAATTAATAAATATGTTTGGATAAGTGATTGACTGATTTCAACAAAGAAATTATGCTAATGAAATAAAATATAACACAGGTTTGAATGAAAGAAAATATATGTTAATGAAGGTGACTGACAGTAAAAAAGGATAAGGCGATTGGTGAAAAAGTACATAGACTAATGAGTTATCCTTAATCTTGTATGCGGCGGTCCATGCACAGTAATTTTGTTGTCTTTCTATATAATAGTATAGTAAGAAGTAAGATATAAACCCGATTCAAATTGGTCACCCGACCCTGTTGTTTGCTCAACCAATTAATAGGTTACACGTGTCAGAAAGTAAAGCAAGAGTTGAAAAACTACTACTTATATAGTATAACAAAACAAAGAAAATCAAGGAAATGAGCTAACTCAGAGAACTCACAGACTAAACTCAATTTGTGTGCAGATAGAGGTCAATCTGTGTGCAGGTTGAGCTCAATATGTGGGTTTTATGGGTTCTCTACCACCATTAGTTTTCTCTAGATCCCTTCACTATATATATATATATATATATATATATATATATATATATATATATATATATATATATATATATATATGTATATATATAGCGTTTTAATCAAAAGAGAAGCATTTTTTGGGAGAAGTGGAGGGAAGTAATTTTTTTGTTTTTTGAAAATGATTTTTCAAACATTAAGATCACATGAAAATATGAACATTTAAAAAAAACACTTTGTGATAAATGTTATTATTTTGGCGGAAAAATGCTCGAAAAATAAATGATAACATAAATCATATGTGATGTTTTAATTAAAGTTTGTTTTTTAAGTGGTTAGAAACTAGGGTTTAGAAATTAAGGTTTAGAAATTAGGGTTTAAAAATTAAGGTTTAGGGTTTAGATATTAGTGTTTAGCTAGGGTTTATAAATTAGGGTTAGATTGAATTTTTAACATAAACGGTTTAGATTTTAGAGTTTAAGGTTTATGGTTTAGGGTTTTGGGTTTAGAGACTAAACACAAAACACTAAACCCTAAAACCTAAACTCTTAATCGGGCTAAATTTTGAAAAGAAACTTTACATAAGATGAATAAAAACAATAATTAAAACATTATTTGTTATCATTTATTTCTTCGAGCATTTTTCGTCAAAATAATAAAATTCATCACACGAAAATATGAACATTTAGAAAAGACACTTCGTGATGAATGTTATTATTTAGGCAGGAAAACGATCGACCAAAATAACATTCAAGATAATATTGTTCGTAAAGAATGTGAACGTTTTTTTTCTTCATGTTTTGTGAAGTAAAATTTAGCCCGATTTAGAGTTTAGGTTTTAGGGTTTAGGGTTTGGTGTTTTGGGTTTATTCCATAAACCCAAAACACCAAACCCCAAACCCTAATCCCTAAACCCTAAACCCTAAACTCTAAACCGTTCGTGTTAAAAACTCAATCTAAATCCTAAATCTAAACCCTAAACCCTAAATTTCTAAACCCTAATATCTAAACCCTATAAACCCTAATATCTAAACCCTAATAGCTAAAACCTCAATATATGCTCGAAAAACACGATAATTCTTATATATTACTTCTTCGAGGGTTTTTCTGCCAAAATAAAAATATTTATCACAAAGTGTCTTTATTAAATGTTCATATTTTCATCCCATCTATAATGCTCGTGAACAAAGTTTTTTCAAAAAACGAAAAAAAAAATTTGCTTCCTCCCGCTTCCCCTGATTGGTTACTTTCCTCTTATATATATATATATATATATATATATATATATATATATATATATATATATATATATATATATATGTATATATATGTATATATATATATATATATATATATGTGTGTATATATATATATGTATGTATATATATATGTGTGTATATATATATATATGTGTATATATATATGTGTATATATATATATGTATATATATATATATGTATATATATAAGGTTTGAGAACTCGGATCTCGAGGAGATCTCGTTTGAACTTTTTTTGAGAGATCTCGGCATCTTGGAATAATCTCGAGGAGATCTCGGACGTTGACTTACATTGACTTTATAGTTTTTTAATATAAATATTTATTTATAAATAAATATATGTATATTTATATACGTTTTTACGAGATTATACATGAAAATCCAAAAAATGAGCGAGAAAATTCTAGAAATTATGAAATTTTACAAGAAAATCCGAGAAATGAGCGAGAAAATTCGAGAAATCGTGGCGTTGACCAAGTTTGACCCCGTTGAATGAGAAATCTCGGGAGATGGATATCTCGTCTTGGCTGCCTTCCAAAAACGAGATCTCGGGGAGAAATAAGGAGATTTACAACACTGTATGCACATATATATACATATATATGTATATATATATATATATATATATATATATATATATATATATATATATATATATATATGTATATATATACGAGTATATCTATATATATATATATATGTATACACAAATACGGATATATATATATATATATACATATATATATATATATATATATATATATATATATATATACATATATATATATATATATGTGTGTGTGTGTGTGTGTGTGTGTATATATATACACACATACATATATACATATATATATATATATATATATATATATATATATATATATATATATATATATATATATATATATATATATATATATATATATATATATATTGTGATGCCCCGTACTAAATCATCATGTACGGACCATCAACAACAGGATCATTACAAGGTCAAATACTATATGCGTTTTCAAAACAAGTTTGCATTCATGATAAAAGGTGACATCATAACCAACGTCAAATGTTTTACATCAAAAGTATGCCTCAATGAACAGAAGCAATTAGAAATAGTACGTGACCCTTAGGTCGTTACAAATCATAGTTCAAAAGTATTAAAGTTATGAATGCAAGATAAACAGTTCATGCGGTGATAACTCTAGAGCAGCGGGTGTCTACAGCAAGACTAGTATACAGCGGAAGCAACCTTAAGCACCTGAGAAAAATATGCTTAAAAACGTCAACACAAAGGTTGGTGAGCTATAGTTTAAGTATAACAGTATGTAAGGTAGGCCACGAGATTTCAGTGCTACAAAGAGCGTTTCAAAACAGTATGATAAAGTATATGTTTAACCGTGGGCACTTGGTAACTAACTTAACGTTTATACCCCCTGAAAGTACACTTGGAAAGTGCGTATGTTTATGAAGTATTAAACACTCGTTAAATGCTAGTGCGACTACCCCGAGTGGGGATGTCAAACCCTATGGATCCATATCTAAGATTCGCGTTCACCGGTTCAAAAACCAATGACTAAACGTTACCGAGCTAAAGGGAATGTTTATGCCGTTGTATAACCCACACATATATAAAGTTTGAGTACTCGTGCCTAGTATGTAAAACGTAAAATGCGCATGTATTCTCAGTTCCCAATATAGTTAAAGTAAAAAGGGATGCTATAACTCACAGTGGTAAAGTAGTGGTAAAGTCAAGTCGGGAAATAAGCAAGTACGTAGGTCCAGAAAGTCCTCAACCTAAGTCAAATAGTACCAAGTCAGTAAATTGTCCCAATAGATTTAAATGTATGTAAATAAGTTCTTAAGGTTCATCATCATTCATCATCAAACAAAAGGCGTAAAGTAAGTTTCGTTCTAGAAAAGAGTTTAAAACAAAGGCTGACTTCGATCAGTCTCCACGTCCCCTATAACTACTGAAATAAGGTGAGACCAGTGGCCATGGCTCCATATATGAGTCCCTTAGTTGTGGTAAAAATTCCAGAAGCAAACTCGTCTTCGTTTGACTGTGACGACGGTCTAAGTGCGAGTAGGTCAGAATTTTCAGCACAACGTTAAAAGACATAGTGACACTCGGAGGGCCATAAATCCTAAACCGTAACTCGGATTAAGACGAGTCCTAAATGAAAAGTTATCTAATCGAACAGATCTAACTGAAAATCATATTTACAGTAGCCCAGGTCGTACTGATCAGACCCAGAACAGTAAAACAGTAGGTTCCGGTGGGTCTTGGTGTTCGATGCTTATCACGGTTCTCATCCTTGATGCATATAGCTTCAAGTGTACAATTCGTTGATGTATTTGCATCATCTTTACCAAGTTTTGACCATAATAACCCAAGTGTAAGTCTAAGACATGTAGCACAACTCACTTAAGTGTTGCAAGTGTTTTGATGACCAAAGTTACATCAAAGTCTTAGATTTAACACATACATGAAATATAAACGTATTATTGAACTACAAACTTGAAAGTAAACTAACTAATCAAGATCTTAAGATGTAGAACATAGTTCTTAGTTAGATCTTGAAGATCCAAGACCCAAAAGTCTAGATCTAAAGTTATTAAGTTAAATCTAACACAAGTGTATGAAGTTATAACTAAAAAGTTATACTTCCATGTTCTTGAACTTTTAAAGTTAACTTTTGTTCAAGAAAAATGAGATCAAAGTTAACTAGTAACACTTGACCAACAACAACATGAATCATGAATTTAAAAAGTGCAAGAATGAAGTAAATAACTAAGTAAACAAGTAACTAGTTCATTGTTGTTCATACTTTAAAGATTCAAGCCAAAGTCTTGATCTTTAAGAAAGTAAACTTTAAGTTTACAAACATGAATTACAAGTATGATTTTACAACATATGAACTTACAGTCTTTTGAAACAATAAATGTAGAACATAACTAGAAAGTTTATGTTCTTGTATGTCTTGTAAGAACAAGTTGATATGAAGAATCAAACTAAAGAGTTTGATTCATAATAACAAGTAAGCAACAACTACAAGTAAGTAAATAATAATCAAAGACAAGTAACAATAAACAAAAGATGATGATGATATGAGATGTATGTTTCGGTTTTAGCAAGAAAAAGAAGAGAAATATTTGTTTCAAGTTACTTACAAGATGAGAGAAAAAGAGAGAAAATGAATTGCAAGTAGAAGTGTGAGTTTGAAATGAGAGAGTTACAAGTGAGAAGTGATAAGCAAAATGAAACAAAACACTCCTCAAAGGGCCATGTAGGCCGATGGTGGGGAAGGGAAAAAGAGGAAGAGGAGTGTCCACAAGGTTATCTCATGTATTTGACTAAAAAGATGGTTAATAGATGAGCTTGCATGGGGATCATGGTGTAATGGTGTTGTAACTAGATTCCTTATGTATTTATTCATCTAGTTAGGTTTGGAAGTAATACTTGCAATATGTGATGGGCTAACTTAGTCCATTAAAGATGTAGGGTGAGCTCTTAAGTCCATTAACTATTAATAAAAGCCCATGTTCAAGTAATTAACAAATAAATCCAACAAAAGCCCAAGTAATTAACTAGTAACCATAGTTAATTAAAATGATTAATAAATTAATCATGAATGTAAATAATACTCAAAAATATTATTCGTGTAATGTATGTGTGTCACAAAGACGTTTCGGGCATTCAAAAGTTAAGTATGATCAATCATGGTAACAAGTAAATGTAATAACATACATTCGTTAAATCACAAGTATAAATAATAACAATTATTAATAAATAAACATTGGAAAATCCAGGGTCGTTACATTACCCACCTGTTAAAGAAAATTTCGTCCCAAAGTTTTAAGCTGAGGTAGATGGAGGAGTCGGGAAAAGGTGAGGATACTTCTGCATCATTTGATCCTCTCGCTCTCAAGTAAACTCAGGTCCTCGTTTGGCATTCCATCATACTCGGACTATCGGAATCTTGTTGCATTTCAAAGTTTTGATCTCACGATCCATAATTTCAACAGGCTCTTCCACGAAGTGGAGTTTGTCATCAATTGTAAGTTCCTCAAGTGGTATGATAAGTTCGGGTGCAGCAAGACACTTCTTCAAGTTTGACACGTGGAAGGTAGGATGAACTGAGCTCAATTGGGCTGGTAGATCCAAATGGTAAGCAACTGGTCCAATACGCTCCAAAATTTCGAAAGGACCAATGTATCGCGGGTTTAACTTTCCACGTTTTCCAAAACGGATCACACCTTTCCAAGGTGCAACCTTTAACATTACACGGTTGCCCACGTTGAATTCAAAGTCTTTACGTTTGAGGTCTGCATAACTCTTTTGACGATCGCGGGCAGTCTTAAGTCTAGCTTGAATTCGAGCAATCTTCTCCGTTGTTTCATGGACTACCTCGGGTCCGGTGATTTGTTTTTCGCCTACGTCAGCCCAACAAATAGGAGATCGGCACTTGCGGCCATACAACGCTTCTTCAAAAGGTGCGGCATTAATGCTCGAGTGATAACTGTTGTTGTACGAGAATTCGGCTAACGGAAAATGCCTTTCCCAGGCCTTTCCGAAATCGATAACACATGCACGCAACATGTCTTCCAACGTCTGAATCATTCGTTCACTTTGTTCGTCGGTCTGTGGGTGATAAGCAGTACTCATGTCGAGACGGGTTCCCATGGCTTCTTGTAAAGAATGCCAAAATCTAGAAGCAAAACGGGGATCGCGATCTGAGATGATCGATAAAGGTACACCATGACGAGATATGACCTCTTTGATGTATAGTTGAGCGAGTCTCTCCATCGTATCTGTTTCCTTCATCGCTAGAAAGTGTGCAAATTTAGTAAGACGGTCAACAATAACCCAGATGGTATCGTATCCGCCCACCGTCTTTGGTAGCTTGGTGATGAAATCCATCGTTATCTTTTCCCACTTCCATTACGGGATTTCCGGTTGTTGAAGTAATCCAGAGGGTCTCTGATGCTCGGATTTAACTTTCGAGCAAGTCAAACACTTACCAACATAAGTTGCAACGTCCTTCTTAAGATTCGGCCACTAATACTGTTCTTTAAGGTCGTGGTACATTTTGCCCGCTCCAGGATGAATCGAATATCTCGATTTGTGTGCTTCATCAAGTATAAGGTTCCGTAGATCTCCATAACAAGGTACCCAAATTCTTCCGGCATAACATTGGAGTCCAGACTCCCTAACCTCGAATCGAGAGACAAGTATGTTCAAATGTTCGTGAGATATATTCTCTTCCTTGAGAGCCTCATCTTGGGCTACTCTGATCTGGCTGTTGAGGTTTGAATGGATGGTGATGTTCAGAGCCCTAACACGAAGAGGTGCCGTCCTCTCCTTTCGGCTTAAAGCGTCAGCTACAACATTGGCCTTGCCAGGATGATAGCGAAGCTCACAATCATAGTCGTTTAGCGTCTCGATCCATCGACGCTGTCTCATATTCAATTGCTTCTGATCAAAGATGTGTTGGAGACTCTTGTGATCGGTGAAGATAGTGCTCTTAGTTCCATACAAATAGTGCCTCCACAATTTAAGCGCAAAGACAACGGCTCCAAGTTCGAGATCATGAGTAGTGTAGTTCCGCTCGTGAATCTTCAATTGTTGGGAGGCATAAGCGATAACCCTTGAGCGTTGCATCAGTACACAACCAAAACCACTTTTTGATGCATCAAAATAAACGACGAAATCGTCACTGCCTTCAGGAAGAGATAAGATAGGTGCGGTGGTCAACTTCTTCTTCAAGGTTTGGAATGCTGATTCGTGTGCGGGTTCCCAAATGAACTTCTTGCCCTTGTGAGTCAGCGCGGTCAAAGGACGCGCAATCAGAGAGAAACCTTCGATAAATCTTCGGTAGTAACCGGCGAGACCTAGGAATTGGCGAATATGCGTCGGAGTAGTGGGGGTCTCCCACTTGCTGATAGCTTCAATCTTGGCGTAATCAACTTTAATACCCTGGTCGCTCACAACATGACCCAGAAATTGGACTTCCTTCAACCAAAATTCACACTTGGAGAATTTGGCGTAAAGTTGCTCTTGTCTCAAGAGTTCAAGTACTAGTCGGAGGTGTTGCTCATGCTCTTCTTCGCTCTTAGAGTAGATGAGGATATCATCTATGAAGACGATAACGAACTTATCCAAGTATGGCTTGCAGACGCGATTCATGAGATCCATGAACATGGCAGGTGCGTTGGTTAAACCGAATGGCATCACGAGAAACTCATAATGACCATAACGAGTTCTGAACGCAGTTTTCATCACGTCACTTTCCTTCACCCTCAACTGGTGATAACCGGATCGCAAATCGATCTTTGAGTAAACGCTCGATCCTTGTAGTTAATCAAAAAGATCGTCAATTCGGGGAAGAGGATACCGATTCTTGATTGTCAATTTGTTGAGTTCACGGTAGTCGATACACATACGGAAGGATCCATCCTTCTTTTCACAAACAACACAGGTGCGCCCCAAGGTGAGAAACTTGGTTGGATAAATCCACGGTCAAGTAGTTCTTGTAGTTGACTCTGTAATTATTGCATCTCGGAAGGTGCGAGTCTATAAGGCGCGCGAGCTACAGGTGCAGCTCCTGGTACTAAATCGATCTGAAACTCTACTGCTCTCGGCGGTGGTATTCCAGGCAATTCTTCAGGGAAGACATCGGAAAATTCGTTCACAATTCGAACGTCGTTCACATTCTTCACCTCGGTTTCTACCGTTTTCACATGTGCTAGGACAGCAAGACGTCCCTTCTTCATAATCTTTTGTGCTTTCACGCAACTAATGAGGTTCAGCTTCGAGGTACATCTCTCTCCATAAATGATCAGTGGTTCACCATCTCCTTGTGGTATGCGAAGAGCTTTATCTCCACAGATAATGTCAGCCTTTATCTTGCTCAACCAATCCATACCGACGATCACGTCAAAACTTCCCAATTTGATAGGTATCAAATCAATTTCGAAATCCGCACCAGCTATGTTGATAATAGCTCCTCGACTAATGTAGTCAACTTTTTCAAGTTTTCCATTGGTGACCTCGACAAGCATACTTTCTTTTAACGGGACTAACGACCAATTAATCTTATCGCAAAAGTGTCTACATACATAACTTCTATCAGCACCAGTATCAAATAGAACAGAAGCTAAAAGATTGTTGATAGTGAATATACCTGTCACCAAGTCGGGGTTTTCTCGGGGGTCCCTTGCATTAACGTTGAAAGCTCTACCACGGGGTGGTCTGCCATCTTTTCTTTTGTTGGGGCACGCATTTCTGAAATGGCCCGTTTATCCGCATTCGTAGCACTTTTTCTGTCCATTGGTGTTCGGCTTCCCATTCAAAGTGGTGACCTTGCAGTCTTTACCGATATATCCAGTCCGTTGGCACTTTTTGCAAAGAACATTACAATACCCAGTATGGTGCTTGTAGCACTGCTTGCATTGTGGTAGGATTCCCTTGTAGTTCGGGTTTGAGTTGGTGTTCGGATTGGGGTTTCCACCGTTGTTGTTTCCTGTGAAACCCTCATGTCGTTTCACCGGGTTTTGATCATAGGTCCTTCCCCTGTTGTTATCCAATTTGTGCTTCTCACTACTACCCGCTTCAGACTTAGCCTTCTTCGGTTCATCGATGTTAATTTGATTCATTAAAGTATGCGCCATGCACATTGCCTCCGGGACATTAGGTGGCTTAGACGAGGTGACGTTTCCCTTAATGCTCTTAGGAAGTCCCCAGAAGTACCTTTCCATTCGCTTGAATTCCGGGGTGACCATTGTCGGACACATCAGGGCTAATTCCAAAAATCTCCGATTGTAACTATCCAGGTCGTTCCCAACAGCCTTTAACTGCATAAATTCCATCTCCATCTTCTGGATCTCGGTCCTAGGGCAATATTCCTCAATCAGGGCCCCCTTGAACTCCTCCTATGGAGTAGCAAAAGCCTCATCAATACCTTTTGCTTGAGCCAACGTGTTCCACCACGTTAGTGCGCCATCAGACAGCGTGCCTGAAGCAAAATTGGTCTTATTCACTTCCGAGCAGTTACTAACTCGAAACACAGATTCTAATTTCTCGAACCATCTAGTGAGACCAACCGGTCCCTCTGTTCCACTGAAGTTATGAGATTTGCAGCTTTGAAACTCTTTGTACGTGCACCCATTACGAACGGGCTGAATAACCGGTGGCGGTGGCGGTGGAGCTTGGCGGTTTCTTTCTGCTAAAGCTGCGGTGACTCGATCATTGATCATATCCTCGATTTGGGCTGCGGTATGTGTTGATCGTCCATTGGCCATGATGTTCTAAACAAAAATTTTGACTCAAGTCAAAATCCAGTATGCAAATAGTAATAATACAGTATATGTAACCAACATGGAATCAACACATCACATGTTTATTAAATAACGCATCTAGGTACAAATACCACAGAATCATATAGTAACGTAAATAGAACATCGTGCAAGAATTAAATAACGCAAAGTTCCATTCATTAATAATAATAAGTTGCATACATCTGTATAAGTTCGTACAATACATAAGTGAAACATAAAACTACAGCTAGATTACATAATGAAATCTACTACAAAAGTCCTATGGTGAAGGTGGGTGTAGGATGTCCAATACGTGGGACATCTGGTCCTCGAGCTCAGTTACCCGAGCACGGAGGATCTCTACCTCCTTCATCAGTGCCTCGACAGAGGGAGTGGGTGGGGCAGGCGGTGCAGTCGGTACGGGTGGTGATGGTGGAGCTGGTGGTGCTGACAGTCCGGCTCCAGAAGTAGAGGCTGCGAGGCGGTAAGTCTTACGGATGAAGGGATCAGCAGGATACGGCACAATCCGCTTACGGGCGGTAACCCTACGACGCCGACCAAATGCGTCAGTGAATGCTCGACCTCCGTTGATCCCCGGAATAATGGTGCCGTCGAAGCGATACCGCTTCTTCAGCGGGGTGGAGGGTGGCTGAACAGATGCATCATCGGGGTCCTCCTCGTCGAAGTCATCGTCACTAGAGTCGTATGTAGATGAGTAATCGGATGAAGGATCATCTGAATCGTGTGGAGGTGGCTGCACGGGTGGCTGTACTGGCTCCCCTCGAGCGGCCATCATCTGTCGGTATCTGAAGGGTGGAATAGGCACGAGACGTCCGTCAGGAGCGCGTTGGCACCAATGGCAATACTGGTTACGGAATGGACCCTCCCCAAATTCCGCGGGGATCACAACATCACCAGAGCGAGGCTGTGACCCCGAGGGTCCTGGGGCAGATGGAGCTGGAATCTCCGGGGGGTCCTGGGCTCCGTCAGAAGTAGACACTGGGGCGGGAGTATGGCTGCTAGCTCCGGAAGTCGAAGCGCCTGGGTCACTAGAGTGTGTTGCTGACGGGATCGGGGGATCGGTAACAGTGCCAGGTGAAGTGGCTGAAGTGTCTGAACTGCCCAAAACGATAGCAGGTGGAATATCCGACATCTGAACAAGGAAAAATAAATTTTCCATGTCAGTAAGTCATAAAGCAAGCACGTATTAGGCCAACAGTCTAAATCATGTATAACAGTAAGTAGCATGGCAATAACGACAAGTATCATGCAATCGAAAGCAGATAATAGCATGCAGTAGTGAAATCGTGTAATAGCATACGGCGTATCGCAGTAAAAGTAAGCAGCAGCATGCAGTAAGTTCAGCGGAAACAAGTAAACTAGCAAGTTGTAGATTAGTCCTATTAGTGAATCCTAATCGGGTCGGTCTTAGACTCACTAATTGTAAGACCCAAATATTTATTGTACATAATGTATTTATGGTGCACGATGCGTGTGTGAAGTGTACGAAGCATGTACGTGTCGCTTGCTCGAACGTCGAAGGAAACGGGACGTGGTCTGAAGTACCAAGGTGTGTACGTATCTTTTCAACCCCAAATAAAGTTTGTGTTGATGTTTCAAAGCCATACCATTGGAAAGAAAATCTTATTACGTTTCCAACGATATTTGATTCATCGAAAACGGAGCTACGGACAAAAAGTTATGGCCAAAACAAGTTTCTGAAATCTGACCTGCAGAGTGGAGCGGCGCTCCACATAGTGGCGCGGCGCGCCGAATGGGTCAGAAGCAATTTTCAGCCTTTTTAAAGGCTTTAAATGAAGGGTACTTTGGTCTTTTCACTTGGGGTCGGTTTAGGGTCATCAAAACTGATCCTTTGATCAGTTTGGATCAAATTCTCACCAACCAAAACACTCTCAACCATTTTTAGAGAGAGAGTAAGGGTTTAGAGAGAGAGGGCTTGATTTGGGGAAGAAGGAGTCGATTTCTCACCAAAGCTCGGGTTCTAAAGTTGTTCCTTTCGTTCTTGGCTACGCGGTGATAGTATTGGTAAGCTCAAACTCCGAGTTTCAATTATTTGATTTGATATTCAAGTTAGGGTTTGAGTAAATTTGTTGTGAAACCCTTTTAGGTGATGAAATGAGTTAGTGATGCTAGTAATCGGGTTTGTTGTTAATTGTTGGCGGATTTCGGGTTGGTGAACTATTTGGCCATGTTTAGAACTTGAAATTTAGTTAAATCACTTAAGTTAGTGATTATGGAAGTATTGGAACCCATTTAGGGTTATTTGGTTGACTAACTTTGACTTTGGGTCAAATTAGGGTTTTGTGGTGATTATGACCCAATTGGCGATTTAATGAAGTTTATAAACTTAAAATGGATTAAGTTGAAGTATAAAACCGAGTTAAATGTGTTTTGGTGTCAAAACTTGCAAAGAATGAGATTTTGACCTTTATGGGTCAAAATTAGGGTTTAAGGGTCAAAATGGGTATGACACGTGTTTAACACTTGAGTTCGGGTTTAATTGGCATATTAGGACCATTCTCACTTGTGTTAGTGACTATTGGTTAGTTTGGGCACGGTTTGTGCTTGGAAGTGCATTTGGGTCGAAATTGCACTTACGAATTGGGTTGATTTGTAAATCCACTCTAAGTGTATTATTGTAATTGTGGTAATGGAATAGGTACTTTCCATTGGCGAGTTGCGGATTACTTGGAAGCATTCTTCAAGACTTCAAGGTGAGTGGAATATCTATATATGTATGTATATGATTTATGTGCCCGTGGAAATGGTGTCACATAGCCGTTTGGTGACCATAGTTGTGGGATATAGCCGTTTGGTGACCATAGTTGTGAGATATAGACATTTTGTCCACATTGATAGTTGCCCGTAGTAATGATGTCACATAGCCGTTTTTGTGACCGTAGTGGTGAGACATAGCCGTTCTTGTCCATAATGATTATTGTGAGTGGAATATGTATATATGTATGTATATGATTTATGTACCGTGTTGATGGTGTCACATAGCCGTTTTGTGACCAAGGTTGTGGGACTTAGCCGTATTAGTCCATGTTTTGTACTAAGGCACATAGCCGTGTTTGTGCATTTAGTGGCAAGTAATAGCCGTGTTTGTGTATTTAGTGGCAAGTAATAGCCGTGTTTTACTCCCACGTTGTTATTTGAGTTACCCGTACACATAGCCGTGTTGGTGTACGAAAGCGTGAGTAATAGCCGTGTTCTACTCACATTGAGCAAGTGATGCCATAGCCGTTTTTGGAACACTTGAGGGGTGATGCCATAGCCGTTTTTGGAACACCTCGGGGGGTTAGCATGCCATAGCCGTTTTTGGAAGCTAACGAATGTTATGAACATCGATGACTTGATTCGCGAAGTCGTTCCCCTAGCGAAGAGATTGGTTAACCATGAATTGTAATTGTTGATGCTAGCATTTAATTTGATTTATTATATATATTTATTTATGCTAATGATGTTGCTAGTTGTACGGTTTGACGTTACTAGCTATTGATTGCTTATGAGGTTGCTAGTTATACGATTTGATGATACTAGCGTTTGGTACGATGAGGTAAGTGATTTATGTGTATTTATGTGATGTCGTGGATGCGAGTAGGTAAGTTGTATATGCATGTATATATTTATTCTACTCACTAAGCATTAGCTTACCCTCTCGTTGTTGACTCTTTTTATAGATTGCATGCGGATTGGTGGCTCGGGTAAGCGCGAGGACTAGAAGACTTGCATAGTTTGCTTTAGAGACTTGCTTTTGGATTGTTTAGGATTGGGTAGCGTATCCCCAATCGCCATGCTCGGCTTCGTTTTGTATTAAAAGTCTTATGGTCAAATATTGCATTTTGGTACTCAAGGGGTAATTTGGGTCGATGTGGGACCCGCTTCGTAAATTTGATTTTATTAATTAAACGTGCTAGTTTTTCATATATGAAGTCATGGTTAAAAGCGTTTTAGCTAAATGTGTCGGGAACTAGTCAAACATTTTCATTAAATTGACTTCCGGGGACAGCGGGCTGTCCAGGTGGTTTGGCGCGCCGCGCGGCCACCTGGCGCGCCGCGCAGATGGCCTGCACCAGAAATTTTTTTTTTTTTGTTTGAAATTTCGTCGTGTTTGGTCGGTTACGGTTTGGGTTGTTACAAGTGGTATCAGAGCATGGTCTAAGGGATTTAGGTGACTTGAGATAGGTGCCTAGACTTAGACTTTTGTGTGTGCTTAATTTGTTGCGGGACTTGTAGGATTACGGGTCGGAATGGGTTTAGTTAGTGCCTTGTTTATAGGTTGACTAACGTTTATATTAGTAATGCGGATATTATTAATATGCTCTTGTGTTGTGATAGTAATTCTCGCGTGTGTTTGTACCGCGTAGAATTTTGGTTGTGTTTGTTTATATCATCGAGCGAGGCGGTCGTTGTACTAACAAGTCGATGCGGCGTGTGTGCGTAATAAGAACTTGCAGACCTTATTACGGGTGCAAATCGTGTCTAACGAGTGATGTACGACGAGTGTTTAGCAAGATGGGAGGGTGTTGTGCGTGTCGTTTTATACGTGCGTGGACTAATCGTTTTGCATTCTTTAGAATGACGACGCGAAACGAGACCGAGACGAACGACACGGAATTTAACGCTAGAGTTACGGCCGCCGTTGCAGAGCAAATGATGGCGTTTCGAGAAGAAATGGATGGGAAGTATTCCGAATTCCAAAATAGGGGTGAAATGGAGCGTTGTCTTAAGAGCTTCATGAGGACTAAACCCCCTATGTATGATGGGAAACCGGATCCTTTGGTGAGTACGACTTGGGTTTCGGATGTCGAAGGGTGTTTTCGTACTATGGAATGCCCACCCGAGAAAAAGACGAGACTCGCTACTAGTTTGTTGCGAGGTAGGGCGAAGGATTGGTTGGATGGCAAGATTGATCTTGTCGGTGGTGAGACGTTTATGGCATTATCATGGGACGAATTTAAGGAGGGATTCTTCGAGGAGTTCCGAACTTCAGCCGATTTATCGGAATTGCGTTGTGAGTTGCGAAATTTGCAACAGGGTTCTATGGACTTGAATACTTTAAAGACGACTTTTATGTCGAAGGCTCGTTTTTGCCCGGAATATTTGGGGAACGATCGTTTGTTGATGGAGGATTTCTATCGAACTTTGAGCGATGACTTGAAAAGCAAAATTAGCCGGGGTTACGCGAAGTCGTTTGCGGAGTTATTTGCGGTGGCTAGAGGTTTCGAGTCTTATACGCGATCGAAAAAGGCCGAACCTTCAAGTGAGAGAAGGGTTATTACTTATGGTGCTCCGAGTAAGAGGACTAAGGGTCCGAGTGCGAGTACGAGTAATGTGGTAAAGGGCGCGGTGGATTCTCGTACGCCTAGGTGTTTAAATTGTGGCGTTAGGGGTCACAAGTTGTGGGAATGCACAATGCCGAGAAGTGATGACGGAATGTGCTACTATTGTCATAAAGAGGGACATCGCAAGCCGGATTGTCCCGAGTTGGCGGCGGCGAATGCCGCAAGGAGACGTTGAGGTACGTTTCGTTTTAATAAATATGTCTTTTGAATATTTATTTATGTGGCGTTTAGGTTCGGATTTGTTAGATGCATTGTGTTGTGCATGTTGTTGTTATGGGTGACGTTCCTAATGGAAGTACCCTATGGTGACGTTTTAATTGATTGGTGAAGGGCGTAAGACTTGGTGCAACCAAGCATTCCTTATTGTTTGGGAAATGTTTCTACCAAGCCACGGAAATGGTTTTGGTGTCCGATTGTTAAGCGCGTGTTCGCTTTTATGTTGAAGTGATGAACCATGAGGTTCGCCGGGTGATTGGAACCCTTGAGATCGAGTGTTTGAAATCTCGATGTATGTCGGTAATGGAGTCATTATGACGCGACATTAGGTGCCTCTTTTATACCTACTAGCGTGGTGTTCGACTCCGACTAGGTTATGGTTGTGGTTGCATTGTACTTAGGGTACCGGAGTAAAACCCTTAGTTACATGAGTGACTAGGTGGAATGTGACAAACTAATGAAATTGGATGATTGCGAGGGTATAGTTTGGGTATTTGTGGTACACTTTTCGTTCAAAGTGTTTAAGGATTGGTCAAGTCCTTCATGTGCTCAAGGTTTGGAGCAAGGTATGGTAACGGGTCGTGTGAACCCAATTGTTTGTAAAGTCTACCTTTGGTAGCATTGTACGGTTGTACGAGTTGTGGATATGGAACGTAGTTCCAAGTGAGGGAGTGGCACTCCCGCACGAGGAGGTTTTAGTGTGAGATTTCGGATGATGCTTTTGTTAGATCCGGAAATTTGGTCGAGACCTAGTTTTGGTCAATTGGTGGTAGAGTACAATTTTTGGCTCATTGGTACTTATGATATTGGATTTGTAAATTACCACCGAGGTGGTAAGTTTGGTGAATCTCGTCGAGAGATAATGGACGTGTTTTGGCGAGCAAGGTGAAATCCCTCGGTTAAGGGATGTGCGTATCGGATTCTCTTCTAGAGAAATATTGTTTTGTGCCTATGCTTGATATAGGTGGTTCTTGCTCGATAGTGTGGACGGTTAGCGGTATCCGTTAGGGTTCACTATAGTGTAGCGGAGCGCGATGTTGCACTACTCATAGTGCGAGGTATTGTTATAGTGGTGAAGCATGACTTTCGGGGTCCGCTGACTTCATCATGAGGTATTGTTATATCGGTGAAGCATGACTTTCGGGTCCGCTGACTTCATCCGGTGTTGAGTGATCTATCAGTTGTTTTATACTCCTATGGTGGGATCGTGAGGACCGTATTATGTGATTACTGATGCGATAGCCGTATTTCGCTCACATGTCGTTACGGGCGTGACAATGGTCGATTTTGTACGCCTAGGGTTTTAAGTTGTTATAGTCGATTGGACGCTAGCAGTTCTAGTCGTTCGCGTATGATGTTACGGTAGTTGCGTATTGGTTGTATTATACGCTACAAGGGATGTTTATTGATTGGTGTTATCCGTAAGGATTCGTTTGGTTCGGTCTTCATCGTTTCGGGTTGTTGACCTTAGGTTGAGACTTGGTTGCTTTAGCACGGTACTTGGTAATGGTACGCTAGAGGAGTGATATCTCGGTTAGAGATGGGATGAGTTTCCCGATGCGAGGGAATGAGTATGGTTTTAGTGCTCGGATTGTGGATTTGAGAAAAATCGTGGATGACGATTTAGTTGTGGAAGGCGATTCGTCGGGAAGAATTGCTTAGGAAAGTCGGATTGGGACTTATGTTGAGGACCGTGGAGTGTGGTCCGTTTGGTTAAGTGATGAGGATCACGAGGACGTGATCGATTCTAAGTGGGGGAGAGTTGTAAGACCCAAATATTTATTGTACATAATGTATTTATGGTGCACGATGCGTGTGTGAAGTGTACGAAGCATGTACGTGTCGCTTGCTCGAACGTCGAAGGAAACGGGACGTGGTCTGAAGTACCAAGGTGTGTACGTATCTTTTCAACCCCAAATAAAGTTTGTGTTGATGTTTCAAAGCCTTACCATTGGAAAGAAAATCTTATTACGTTTCCAACGATATTTGATTCATCGAAAACGGAGCTACGGACAAAAAGTTATGGCCAAAACAAGTTTCTGAAATCTGACCTGCAGAGTGGAGCGGCGCTCCACATAGTGGCGCGGCGCGCCGAATGGGTCAGAAGCAATTTTCAGCCTTTTTAAAGGCTTTAAATGAAGGGTACTTTGGTCTTTTCACTTGGGGTCGGTTTAGGGTCATCAAAACTGATCCTTTGATCAGTTTGGATCAAATTCTCACCAACCAAAACACTCTCAACCATTTTTAGAGAGAGAGTAAGGGTTTAGAGAGAGAGGGCTTGATTTGGGGAAGAAGGAGTCGATTTCTCACCAAAGCTCGGGTTCTAAAGTTGTTCCTTTCGTTCTTGGCTACGCGGTGATAGTATTGGTAAGCTCAAACTCCGAGTTTCAATTATTTGATTTGATATTCAAGTTAGGGTTTGAGTAAATTTGTTGTGAAACCCTTTTAGGTGATGAAATGAGTTAGTGATGCTAGTAATCGGGTTTGTTGTTAATTGTTGGCGGATTTCGGGTTGGTGAACTATTTGGCCATGTTTAGAACTTGAAATTTAGTTAAATCACTTAAGTTAGTGATTATGGAAGTATTGGAACCCATTTAGGGTTATTTGGTTGACTAACTTTGACTTTGGGTCAAATTAGGGTTTTGTGGTGATTATGACCCAATTGGCGATTTAATGAAGTTTATAAACTTAAAATGGATTAAGTTGAAGTATAAAACCGAGTTAAATGTGTTTTGGTGTCAAAACTTGCAAAGAATGAGATTTTGACCTTTATGGGTCAAAATTAGGGTTTAAGGGTCAAAATGGGTATGACACGTGTTTAACACTTGAGTTCGGGTTTAATTGGCATATTAGGACCATTCTCACTTGTGTTAGTGACTATTGGTTAGTTTGGGCACGGTTTGTGCTTGGAAGTGCATTTGGGTCGAAATTGCACTTACGAATTGGGTTGATTTGTAAATCCACTCTAAGTGTATTATTGTAATTGTGGTAATGGAATAGGTACTTTCCATTGGCGAGTTGCGGATTACTTGGAAGCATTCTTCAAGACTTCAAGGTGAGTGGAATATCTATATATGTATGTATATGATTTATGTGCCCGTGGAAATGGTGTCACATAGCCGTTTGGTGACCATAGTTGTGGGATATAGCCGTTTGGTGACCATAGTTGTGAGATATAGACATTTTGTCCACATTGATAGTTGCCCGTAGTAATGATGTCACATAGCCGTTTTTGTGACCGTAGTGGTGAGACATAGCCGTTCTTGTCCATAATGATTATTGTGAGTGGAATATGTATATATGTATGTATATGATTTATGTACCGTGTTGATGGTGTCACATAGCCGTTTTGTGACCAAGGTTGTGGGACTTAGCCGTATTAGTCCATGTTTTGTACTAAGGCACATAGCCGTGTTTGTGCATTTAGTGGCAAGTAATAGCCGTGTTTGTGTATTTAGTGGCAAGTAATAGCCGTGTTTTACTCCCACGTTGTTATTTGAGTTACCCGTACACATAGCCGTGTTGGTGTACGAAAGCGTGAGTAATAGCCGTGTTCTACTCACATTGAGCAAGTGATGCCATAGCCGTTTTTGGAACACTTGAGGGGTGATGCCATAGCCGTTTTTGGAACACCTCGGGGGGTTAGCATGCCATAGCCGTTTTTGGAAGCTAACGAATGTTATGAACATCGATGACTTGATTCGCGAAGTCGTTCCCCTAGCGAAGAGATTGGTTAACCATGAATTGTAATTGTTGATGCTAGCATTTAATTTGATTTATTATATATATTTATTTATGCTAATGATGTTGCTAGTTGTACGGTTTGACGTTACTAGCTATTGATTGCTTATGAGGTTGCTAGTTATACGATTTGATGATACTAGCGTTTGGTACGATGAGGTAAGTGATTTATGTGTATTTATGTGATGTCGTGGATGCGAGTAGGTAAGTTGTATATGCATGTATATATTTATTCTACTCACTAAGCATTAGCTTACCCTCTCGTTGTTGACTCTTTTTATAGATTGCATGCGGATTGGTGGCTCGGGTAAGCGCGAGGACTAGAAGACTTGCATAGTTTGCTTTAGAGACTTGCTTTTGGATTGTTTAGGATTGGGTAGCGTATCCCCAATCGCCATGCTCGGCTTCGTTTTGTATTAAAAGTCTTATGGTCAAATATTGCATTTTGGTACTCAAGGGGTAATTTGGGTCGATGTGGGACCCGCTTCGTAAATTTGATTTTATTAATTAAACGTGCTAGTTTTTCATATATGAAGTCATGGTTAAAAGCGTTTTAGCTAAATGTGTCGGGAACTAGTCAAACATTTTCATTAAATTGACTTCCGGGGACAGCGGGCTGTCCAGGTGGTTTGGCGCGCCGCGCGGCCACCTGGCGCGCCGCGCAGATGGCCTGCACCAGAAATTTTTTTTTTTTGTTTGAAATTTCGTCGTGTTTGGTCGGTTACGGTTTGGGTTGTTACACTAATGCCCCTACAACCAATGCTCTGACACCAAATGTGATGCCCCGTACTAAATCATCATGTATAGACCATCAACAACAGGATCATTACAAGGTCAAATACTATATGCGTTTTCAAAACAAGTTTGCATTCATGATAAAAGGTGACGTCATAACCAACGTCAAATGTTTTACATCAAAAGTATGCCTCAATGAACAGAAGCAATTAGAAATAGTACGTGACCCTCAGGTCGTTACAAATCATAGTTCAAAAGTATTAAAGTTATGAATGCAAGATAAACAGTTCATGCGGTGATAACTCTAGAGCAGCGGGTGTCTACAGCAAGACTAGTAAACAGCGGAAGCAACCTTAAGCACCTGAGAAAAACATGCTTAAAAAAGTCAACACAAAGGTTGGTGAGCTATAGTTTAAGTATAACAGTATGTAAGGTAGGCCACGAGATTTCAGTGCTACAAAGAGCGTTTCAAAACAGTATGATAAAGTATATGTTTAACCGTGGGCACTTGGTAACTAACTTAACGTTTATACCCCCTGAAAGTACACTTGGCAAGTGCGTATGTTTACGAAGTATTAAACACTCGTTAAATGCTAGCGCGACTAGCCCAAGTGGGGATGTCAAACCCTATGGATCCATATCTAAGATTCGCATTCACCGGTTCAAAAACCAATGACTAAACGTTACCGAGCTAAAGGGAATGTTTATGTCGTTGTATAACCCACACATATATAAAGTTTGAGTAGTCATGCCTAGTATGTAAAATGTAAAATGCGCATGTATTCTCAGTTCCCAAAATAGTTAAAGTAAAAAGGGATGCTATAACTCACAGTGGTAAAGTAGTGGTAAAGTCGAGTCGGGAAATAAGCAAGTACGTAGGTTCGGAAAGTCCTCAACCTAAGTCAAATAGTACCAAGTCAGTAAATCATCCCAATAGGTTTAAATGTATGTAAATAAGGTCTTAAGGGTCATCATCATTCATCATCAAACAAAAGGCGTAAAGTAAGTTTCGTTCTAGAAAAGAGTTTAAAACAAAGGCTGACTTCGGTCAGTCGCCACGGCCTCTATACCTACTGAAATAAGGTGAGACCAGTGGCCATGGATCCGTATATGAGTCCCTTAGTTGTGGTAAAAATTCCAAAAGCAAACTCGTCTTCGTTTGACCGTGACGACAGTCTAAGTGCGAGTATGTCAGAATTTTCAGCACAACGTTAAAAGACATAGTGACACTCGGAGGGCCATAAATCCTAACCGTAACTCGGATTAAGACGAGTCCTAAATAAAAAGTTATCTACTCGAACAGAGATAACTGAAAATCATCTTTACAGTAGCCCAGGTCGTACTGATCAGACACAGAACAGTAAAACAGTAGGTTCCGGTGGGTCTTGGTGTTTTTGCTTATCACGGTTCTCATTCTTGATGCATATAGCTTCAAGTGTACAGCTCGTTGATGTATTTGCATCATCTTTACCAAGTTTTGACCATCATAACCCAAGTGTAAGTCTAAGACATGTAGTACAACTCATTTAAGTGTTGCAAGTGTTTTGATGAACCAAAGTTACATCAAAGTCTTAGATTTATCACATACATGAAATATAAAAGTAATATTGAACTACAAACTTGAAAGTAAACTAACTAATCAAGATCTTAAGATGTAGAACATAGTTCTTAGTTAGATCTTGAAGATTCAAGACCCAAAAGTCTAGATCTAAAGTTATTAAGTTAAATCTAACACAAGTGTATGAAGTTATAACTAAAAAGTTATACTTCCATGTTCTTGAACTTTTAAAGTTAACTTTTGTTCAAGAAAAATGAGATCAAAGTTAACTAGTAACACTTGACCAACAACAACATGAATCATGAATTTAAAAAGTGCAAGAATGAAGTAAATAACTAAGTAAACAAGTAACTAGTTCATTGTTGTTCATACTTTAAAGATTCAAGCCAAAGTCTTGATCTTTAAGAAAGTAAACTTTAAGTTTACAAACATGAATTACAAGTATGATTTTACAACATATGAACTTACAGTCTTTTGAAACAATAAATGTAGAACATAACTAGAAAGTTTATGTTCTTGTATGTCTTGTAAGAACAAGTTGATATGAAGAATCAAACTAAAGAGTTTGATTCATAATAACAAGTAAGCAACAACTACAAGTAAGTAAATAATAATCAAAGACAAGTAACAATAAACAAAAGATGATGATGATATGAGATGTATGTTTCGGTTTTAGCAAGAAAAAGAAGAGAAATATTTGTTTCAAGTTACTTACAAGATGAGAGAAAAAGAGAGAAAATGAATTGCAAGTAGAAGTGTGAGTTTGAAATGAGAGAGTTACAAGTGAGAAGTGATAAGCAAAATGAAACAAAACACTCCTGAAAGGGCCATGTAGGCCGACGGTGGGGAAGGGAAAAAGAGGAAGAGGAGTGTCCACAAGGTTATCTCATGTATTTGACTAAAAAGATGGTTAATAGATGAGCTTGCATGGGGATCATGGTGTAATGGTGTTGTAACTAGATTCCTTATGTATTTATTCATCTAGTTAGGTTTGGAAGTAATACTTGCAATATGTGATGGGCTAACTTAGTCCATTAAAGATGTAGGGTGGGCTCTTAAATCCATTAACTATTAATAAAAGCCCATGTTCAAGTAATTAACAAATAAATCCAACAAAAGCCCAAGTAATTAACTAGTAACCATAGTTAATTAAAATGATTAATAAATTAATCATGAATGTAAATAATACTCAAAAATATTATTCGTGTAATGTATGTGTGTCACAAAGATGTTTCGGGCATTCAAAAGTTAAGTACGATCAATCATGGTAACAAGTAAATGTAATAACATACATTCGTTAAATCACAAGTATTAATAATAACAATTATTAATAAATAAACGTTGGAAAATCCAGGGTCGTTACACACACACACACACACACACACACACACACATATATATATATATATATATATATATATATATATATATATATATATATATATATTTGTATATGTATATGTATATATATGTGTTTATGTATATATATTTGTATATGTATATGTATATATATGTGTTTATGTATGTATGTATATATGTAAGTACGTATGTATGTGTGTGTATGTATGTATGTGTGTGTGTCTTAATAATAGAGATCAGCCCAACTTAGTTGAGTGGCCCACTTGATAATAGAATGAATTTTTATCATCATTAAAAAAGAGCCAGGGTAGGTATTTATCAATAATTGGTTAAAATGTCTTCATATCTGAAAGTCTTTAATAATATACTCTCAAAATATTGAAATTGTAAGATATGCTCCATGATCACGCATCATGGACCAGGCATTATGCGTACAAGTCGGTACGTGATGCATGGTAACCAAGCATTGAACTAGATGCAAACAGTTGGTAACGCGTCACACGCTAACCAACCATATACACGCATGGTGCGTACTGCCCCATTTAATTAGGCGCCTATTTCACTTATAAAATGCACACGCACACAAACAGCTAAAACACGCACCTAACGGCGATTTTCATAATTTGTTCGGTTCATCCGTTTTAAAGCTTCTTACAATCTCGATCGTAGTTAACATTCAACATACTACCATTATTACACCCTTTTACCACCATTAACACGCAAACTACGCACTATAAAACCCATTTTCATGTTTGTTTGAGCAAAAATCCTTGCAATAGGAGGTATAAAAATTGCTAATCTAGGAGTTGGACAATTGAAGAACATCTATAACGGCTAACAATAAAGTAAAACCACTTTTCTAAGTTTTTATGTCATTATTTGTTATAGAAATTTCGTCAAACACCTGATGTGCATATATGTATAAACTATTGTTGGTTAATTTGTGGGTGTATGTAATATATACCTAATATATATGTATGGTAAGTAGTGGTTATTTTTTGGTCATGTTTTTTAGCCTTAGATTTGTTGTTTGACTCGAATTTGACTCGAATACAAATTAGAGAAACTGTTAATTGCTCGAAGATGACCCTGTTGTGTACGTTAGCACGCGCAACTCACCATGCATGGTGACTATATTTGTGCATGGTACGTACTGCTAACAGCTTATATGTTGGTTGACTGTTTGATTTATGTTGTTTATGCTTTATTTTTAGGAATATTTACTGGCTACGCTTACCCTGAAGAATAAATTGGCTAGAGTTTACTGATAGTCCTTATTACTGAACCACTGGTATAGTCCTTTTGACGTGACACACTGGACACAAGAATATCTATAAACATAATCCCACCACATGGACACAAGAACTCCGTAGTCTTATTTCACTAAGCCTTCACCTTTTCCTTCATCGCCTAATAATATCATATCTAGAGTTAGTATACTTTTCCTAATCATATTCTATCATTAGAATACTTTAAAACATTTAAACACATCGCAGGGGTCAAGATGTCACTTAACCCGTTCACATAACTGAGTCCCGCGCACAGCACATCTGGTATGCATGGATAACTCGACACATATATAAAAATCATCATTTAATCATAATCATATGTTATATTTGTTTTTACATGCAAAACGAATCGTTATACGCATGTCCGAGCCTCAAATCGCATGATTAACGCTTCGCGCGCGTGCTGAAAATCTCACACTTGTGAGCTGACAAGAGTGAGCCCTCAACCACATAGTCAACTGTGTGGTTAAGCTCACTCATATGGTTGAGCTCACTTGTGTGGTTGTGCTCACTCACGCGGTTGATCTGTCAAACGTGTGGGAGCTAAAGAACATCACTAGTTCGCTATTTTTGGGTATTTTGCACCCAAAACTCAATTTCTACTTGTTTTGATCAATTCAAAGGCTCAATAATACCAAATAACACACATATATAAGCTATTACAACCACTAATTCATAAAAACAAACACGTCTAAGATAGAATCAAGCCTTAAAAATTCATGTATTCAAAACCCACTTGGAACTCAATATAAATTCATCAAAATCAAGGATAATTACCTTGATATGATACTTGAAAGAATTCACAATCTTCGATTTTCACTTTTTGATTTCAAGATTAAGAAAGTAGAGGGTTTGTTTAGGGTTTATAAGTTGCTAATATATGAAAGAATGGAACGAGCAGGAGTATATATCTATTTGGGTTTCTTCATTGTGAGGAAACCCATTCCATATAACACAAGGGTATTCACCAGTTATCTAAAATACAATGTATCTCATTAAGCGGTCTTAACGAGGTCCAATTCACATAACGAAATATGTTTTGTGACCCTTGTCACAAAATGAATTCAACCAACCACATAGTTAATTATAAGCACATAATTAAAATTTTACTAATATTAATAAATTAATATTAACTAAGGGTAAATGGTTCAATTCCACTATGCCCAAGTCGAGGTTGTTACATGCGTTCCCACTTCCACTCGAAAACTTTCGGTTGTTGTAATAGTCTAGAAGGTCTCTAATTTTTTGCCTTGACTTTCGAACAAGTCAAACATCTCGCCACACAAGTAGCAACATCTCACTTCAAATTCGGCCACCGATAATGCTCCTTGAGATCATGGTACATCTTCCCAGATCTCGGATGAATCGAATACCTCGTCTTATGAGCTTCATCGAGTACAAGCTTCCACAGCTCGCCAAACTTTGGCACCTAATTATACCTAGTAAAATAACGAGTTCCATCTTCTCGCACTTCAAACTGTTTATCCAAACCCTTGACCATCTCGTCCTTCACATTCTCTTGCCTTATGGCCTCTAGTTGTGCCTCTGAGAATTTTCTTTGTGCGATTCGTTCGGATCGTCATATTCAAAGTTCAGACTGTTAGGGGTTTAACTCTCTCCTTCCGACTTAAAACATCGGCTACTACGTTAACATCTCCGGGATGATAGTGAATTCCCCAGTCATAATCGTTTAATAATTCAACCCAACGACGTTGCCTCATATTCAGTTGTTTCTGACCAAAAATATGTTGAAGACTCTTGTGGTCAGTGAACACAGTGCACTTGATTCCATAGAGGTAATGTCTCCACATCTTAAATGCAAAAACTACAACACCGAACTCCAAATCATGTGCCCTATAGTTCTGTCCGTGAACCTTCAGTTGTCGAGAAGCATAAGCAATCACCTTCGTCTGTTGTATCAAAACACAATCCAATCGTTGATGCGTTGCGTCACAATAGATAACAAAATCATCGTTTTCTTTAGGTAGTGACAAGATACACGCTTAAGTTTGACTTTCTTATATTGGATTGAGGTTATGAATGGAATGAATCGAATACTATAAATTAAGTGATGCAATATCAACATTCATATCCATTAAAATCCTTTTATTTATATTCATATCAGTGTCAGTTCAAATCAATCATCCATAATTATTTTGTCGAATTAAATAGGTTAATGGATGTTCACCTATTCACCTATACCCCTATGAATTTTATCTATTTTGGATTTTGGACAATGGTAAATAGTTTTCAACTAAAACCAAGAAAAAAAAATGCAACTTAGATAAAATTGTAAAAGACAAAATTTCATGGGGGGTCCCTGTGGTTTGTTTGAAACATCATTCAGAGTCCAAATCTCATTTTTAAACTTGGGGGTCACTAAACTTTGTGTTAGTTTCACCGGGGGTTCACTGCCTAAACGTCTATGAGTTTTTAATGTTTTAAACCCTCACATGACTTGAACATGAGGGTATTTTCGTCTCTCTCATCTAACCCCCCACCTTAATATCCCTTAACTATCAAAATATCAGAAATTTTCAAAATCTCAGTTAAGTGGCGATTGATTTTTTGAAACCCTAATTGCAAGCTCGAAATAATTCACAAATGGTTAATCCTTTGTATCACCGGCGGACGGAGGAGTTAGATTATGATTTAGAACAGATATACGGTATTAATTTGTACATAACTTGTTATACAGTATCGATTATACCTGTGTGAGTGTGATTTTTGACCTACTTTTTTTGTTTGTTTTGCAGCTAATAATGATACTTTGTTCATTATAAAGTTGCATCATGGTGGGGTGTTTACTGCATTTCCAAGACGAGAGTATGTAAATGGTAATGTAACTTACTTTGATCTCATTGATACTGATATGTTTTCGGTTAATGAAATCAATGATATGGTGGAGGATTTAGGCTACGATGGTCATAGGGTCATGTTTTATCACTTTCTTAGACCAACCACCAATTTGGATTATGGATTAGAAGCTCTGGGTAGTTATATTGATGTACTTAATATGATTCAGTATGTTAAATATGAGAAGGAAATAAGTGTATACATTGAACATGAGTCAACCAACTTAACAACTTATCAGAGTCCTACACAGAAAAAGATTGTATTAGAGGAGATTGAAGATGAGGTAGTTGTTCCTGTAGTTAGTAGGAGAAACAATCCAAAGATTCATACAAGATTCATGTTGGAGTGGCATGAAGGTGAAACTAGTCAAACTATTGAACCTGATGTACCAAGTGAGCCTGATGTTTACATACCAAGTGTGACCCAAGAGTCAGTGTATGAAAACATTCAACCAAATGAAGCAGTGATTAAAGATGTAATTGACAAAGAATTTGACCCATTTGCTGATTTAGATACAATGGAGACTGGTCAAAATGTTGAAACAACTAATGTGGATGGTCAAGATACACTAGTTGATGAAGAAAATGTAGTAGAGGAAGAACGGGTATATATGGGTGAGTTCAATTACAAAGATAATAATGAAAGTGGGACAGTTAATGCAGATTGGATGAGTTCTGTACAAAATGTGAATTCTGTACAAGTTAATGAGTTGGATAATGATGAATTTGAAACTGATTTTGAAAATGAGGATTGCATTGAAGGGCAGAGGAGGAGAAGAATTAGGGAGTTACAGAAAGAAGAACATGAAAGAAGAGGCATGGATAGGAGTTACTTTGTTCTAGGTCAAGAATTTGATAGTGCAGAGGAGTTGAAAAATGCCATTAAAGTCCTTCAGCTGGTAGACCAAAAAAGTCAAGGAGAAAAGGAATGGATGAAAAGGTAAGTATGAACAAAGGTGGGAAATTATCAAGAGAGGGAAAGAGCATAACCTGTTGTACTTGTGCTGAACTTGGTCATAACAAGAGAGGCTGCACATCTGGAAGTCAAAATGTGGGGACAAAGAGGAAGGCTGGTGGTAGTACAAGTGGGACAAAGAAGAAGAACAAGTGATCATTTGCTATGAATTATGTTCTTAGTTTGATATGTTTATTAAAGTAATGTAATGGTTGAACTATGGTGTTTGGTACTTTTGTAATGGTTTTATTTTGGTACTTATGTAATGGTTATTATGAACTATGATCTTTTGCAATGGTTTTATTTTGGTACTTATGTAATGGTTAAATGTAATGCCATTTTGGACTTTCTTTTGGTACAAAATATTGTAATGTAATGGCTGGATTTGGTACTCAATATTGTAATGACTTTATTTAGGTAATGTTCATGTATATTTCTGTATTTATCAAGCATATAAACCAAAAGTCAATTTCTGCATTTAACCAGCATATAAACAACAAACTTTCCATTCATTTTCATTTAAAAGTCAACCAAAATACATTCATATTCAGTTACAAAATATCAAACACAACATTACAACACCTCTTACTTAAATAACATAACATAAACAACAAAAATTATCCAACTGCAAATGACAATTATCTTCATCCTTCTTAGAACCCCTCGCAGTGTTGTTGGCAATCTTGACAAAATGGTGGATCAATCCATTCAAAGAAGCTGCACTCAGAATACTAAACAAAACCCTATTTTAATTTGAAAATATGGAGAAATATACATAATTTACGAATTAGGGTTTAAATAACCCTAATTTAATTGAGTACCTTTTTTGAACAGGTGTAAAAACGCCTCCAAAGGTTTCGAATTGTTTTGGACAACTTAATCACTGCACGCCTTCCACAATAGCAATTTACCATACCTAATCTTGTGTTTTTACAGGTTCAAACGAAAATATGAAAGAGAATGAGGAAGGCTGCGTGCAGGTGGTATTTAAGGTGGGGGGTTAGATGAGAGAGACGAAAATACCCTCATGTGCAAGTCATGTGGGGGTTTAAAATGTTAAAAACTCACAGACGTTTAGGCAGTTGACCCCCGGTGAAACTAACACAAAGTTTAGTGACCCCCCAAGTTCAAAAATGAGATTTGGACTCTGAATGATGTTTCAAACAAATCACAGGGACCCCCATGAAATTTTGTCATTGTAAAATTATATGTGTGTGTGCGCGCGCGCGCCCTTAACGTTCCAGAAACTGAAAACTGAAATAGAGTAATGGAGTGGAGTAACTGAATTAAGGGAAAATGAAAATGAATTGAAGATGATGAAAGGAATTTTGAAAAACTGGAATATTTTGAAGAGATTTTGGGGGCGGTGAATGTCCTAATCCTAATTCGAAATTATTTCACAAGGAAGGCGCGAGATTTATTATCTCCGATTTGAAATGAGTTTATTTATTTACTCAGTATTAATTTATTTGTTCATTCATTCAGATTAGAGTATTGTATTATTTTATTTTATTTTTAAAAACACCACAATTTAAAAAAAAAATTTCAAATATACTTTTTCTTTTCTTTATCATTTTAGGTTTACAATATTCTTCAAGTATTTTTTTATCTTATATGCAAAAGTTAAGACGTAAAGAAAATCTACCTTCTTATTCGTATTTATTTATGGAATTGGGTCATTAATTTGAGCCAGTTTAAAAAAGAATATTTGACTATCAAAATGAAATGGAAGAAGTGTATTATTATTATTGTTATTTATTAATATTTATATTATTATTGTTATTATTATCATTTATTTCAACGACCCTCATCATTTGCACGTATTACACACGTTCGGGCGGAAACCCGAACCCGATCGACGGTACCCGGGAGTTCAACAACCCTCATCATTTGCACGTATTACACACGTTCGGGCGGAAACCCGAACCCGATCAATGGTACCCGGGAACACATCCATTCGGGCAGTATTCCTGGGTAGAGGTCCGTGAACGAAATTCGCTAAAACCTCTCTATTATTTGTGTTCAATTGTTTAAAAGAAAATCATGTCATTTCTAAGGATCGAACCCATGACCTCTCCCTGTCCCATGACACAAAGTAAATGAGAGAAATCGTTGGACTATGGCTCGCAAATTTTTTATTTTGTAACGTTAAATTCTTTAAAGCTTTTTAGTATTTTTCGTTTTTTACAAAAAAAAAAAAAAAAAAAAAAAAAAAAAAGGGAATATAAATAAATAGAAACATAATAAGTTCGGCTCAGCTGTAAATTTGTGATTTTTGTCAATTGTGCTGGACGCTCCAAAACCCTACTAATTAGGGTTTCTATAAGGTTTGCATTCTTAATTTTCCCCAAAATTCCCCTTCTTAAGTCGCTTAATAATCGGTAATCTACCCGTATATACATACATATACATATATACTCACTCTGTTCTTGCTTATTATATAATTACTGTGTTAATTTTTTTTTTTCTTTTATTTTGTTTCTTGGCTAAATAAATTGCTGTCTGATCATTTTGGCTTAGATGGTTGTTATAAACAACTAAATAATAATACCCAATTTGTTTATTATCATGAGTTGTTTTATCTTACAAGCTGCAATTGATGAACACTTTATGACTATATATTATATATAAACATCTCTGTGACCTGTGTGATAGGTTAATTAGTTTTCTTATAAAGTTTTTATTAGAGCTAATCATTTATGTTAAAAGCTTTTTATTTGTTTATTTTAATTTCTAGGTCTAATTTATTATTGTTATTTTGCAGTGGTTAGTTTCTTGAAACTTGGAGGTTATGTCACCAATATTATTTTTTTGTTTTAATAACAATAAAATGCAAAAGATAGATCAAATGCTTATTTTTTTTTTAAAATAAAAAAAAAAAATTTTATTGAAAGATTAGTACCTGACCCTTTATTTCTGAAACTTAAATTAGGTATAAAATAATTATTGTAATTTTACTATATTTAATATCGGTAATGTTTTCGTTTTATTTTTCTTACGTATCATTGTGTATTGTATCAGGTTAGTTTATTTCATCGAAGCTAAGGTGTAGCAAGGATGGTTATCCCACATTTTGATGATACTATTAAAGTCATTGGCATCGATGCCGATGGTAAAAAGTATGACAAAGGTATATCGTTTATCATGGCGACCTAATATCTATACACTATATACTTTTACAATGCTACCATTCTTTCTTTGACATTTTTTTTTTATTCATAAAAAAATTGAAATTCTAGCAAAATAATGGTATAAGCAAGGTTTCAAAACTCGCTACTGGGGAGTGCTCGGTCGGGACGTTGAAGGGAGTAACCGGCAACTCCGGGACTAGTCGGATTGGACTTGTTTACATTTAAATAATATATCTCAATATGTGTAAATATACAAGAAAACCATAAACATAAACTTTAACATAATTGTATAGAAACATAATCATAATCGTTCATTTGTTCAAAACTCTATAAACTAGTGTAAATTCATATTAAAATGTTACTTTGACCGAGTTTGTCCTACTAATTTCGACTGACTTTGACCGAAAAATCTGACTTTTGTACATTTAAATAATAAATTTTAATATGTTTGAGTATATAAGAAAACGATAAACATAAACTTAACATAATTGTATAGAAACATAAACATAATCAGTCATTTGTTCAAAAATCTATGATACTAGTTAAAAGTCATATTAAAATGTTACTTTGACCGAGTTTGTCCTACTAAATTCGACTGACTTCGACCGAAAAATCTGATTTTGACCCATTAACCTACATTGACCATTAATTGAACGGACTTTTGAAAATCGCATTGGCATCTCTTTAAAAGGAGTAATCGGGGATTTTTACAACAGTGGGTATAAGCTGAAATAAAACACGATTGCAGCCCATTTCACTTGACTGGGGTTTGTGTGTGTTTGTGTCTGTGTCTGTGTGTGTGTTTGGCTTGTTATAGAATATAGGTATTGGACTAAGTTGACCCATTTGGATGTGTATAAGCATATGGGTAGACATTGTTACCTTTGTTATTGATACTGATCCAGCAATTACACATGCTTATCTTCAGTTTCGCGTGTTCAAGCACGAGGGGAGGAATCTGACATGCACATTGTGCTAGACGTGAACTCGCAGTTGTACCCGATGCACGCTGGAGAGAAGTATAGGATGGTCTTATCTCAAACACTAAATGAAGACGGTTCTGCTACTAACGCAAATTCTGAGGTAAACTACTATGTAATACCATTTGTAATGGTTGTACTTAGGTAAAGGTGGCAAAATGGACAGGATGGGTAATGGGTCAAACAAGGTAAATATATGGTCTATTTGGATGTACATGAAACACTATATGTTCCAAATTATGTTATGGATCTTTTTATAATAGTTTTAGTGTTTAATTAAAATTAGTATCTTTTGATAAGGTGATTTGGGAGTTTTTATTATTTTAAAGTACCCTGGGATATTTTTTTAACCCTTTGGGCTTTTAACTAACTTCTTCTATTTGAATTGTCTGTCACGTTTATAAATAAAATATACCCTAGTTTCCTCATTCATACGCAAGTTTGCGAAAATCGCTACTCGGGGAGTACTGAGTCGGGACTTTTTAAGAAGTACTCGAAGGTTGACCAACTTTGACTTTGACCGAGTTTTCACCAATTTTTCGAGTAATCCCTCAGGGAGTACTTAGTGGACTTTTTAAGTACTCGAAAATGTTGACCAAGTTTGACTTTGACCGAGTTTTGACCAATTTTTCTGGTAATCCCGAGTTTTGACCGATTTTCCGAGTAATCCTGAGTTTGACCGAGTACTTTCCAATTACTCTCGAGTTGCAAAAACTGAGTACTCGCTGAGTAATTCCGAGTTCTGTAACACTATGTGAAAGGATTAAACTATTTGCTGTACACTTTACTGGTATTAGATAATAACAAACTTTGTTGTTCTCAATGACAGGTTAACAAGAAATCGCTTGCTGACAGATTTGAGTATGTCATGCATGGGGTGTTATACAAGATATCAGACGAAAAAAACCAAAGTGGTGACGTTGAAGCGTATGTATTTTTTCGTTTTTTTTTTTCTTTTGCTTTTTGTAGATGTTGGAAAATGGGAGTTTCAGTTGGAACCTGGTCATTTAATAGTAGAGTTAGAAAATAAAGTTGCACTAAATATAAAAAAATAACTCTAGTTGTGCTAAAAAATAAGATTTTTTTTTTTTTTTAATTTTTACTCAAAGTGGACTTCGTTTTTATTGGATGATTTAACATTGGGTTTTTAGCCAATTTGCACAAAAAAAGCTTTATCACATTTTGACCAAAAAAAAAAAATTACTACAATTATGCCCACGCAAGTCGTGACAGAAATATCATTTCGCGATCTTATTTTTCTTGGTCATGACCAAAAATCCCATGAAATATTAGATCGCGATCTTAATTTTCGCGGTCTTAATATTAGATTTTAATTGGTCTTCACTTTTATGCAAAACGATTAACGGTTTCTTAGATAATGAGTAGGGTACTGATCTATAAACTGATAACAGGGCCGTATACATATCATTTGGAGGGCTTCAACTGCTATTGAAGGGTGCTCCTGCAAAAATGGGTAAATTTAAGGTTGATCAAAGGCTATTTCTGCTACTGCTTAAGGAATGAATGTTGATTTCAGCTCGGATCGTTGCTTGTTTTCAGATAAAACTGTTTATTGGGGTCGCTTTTATGTTTTTATGACTTATTCTGCAATCTGTATGTTGTCACTTGGAATGTTGTCTTGTTAGTTTCTTTTATTGAAAATCGCTTTTATCGTCTACTCTTATCGTTCCATAAGGAAGTTTTTAAGATTAATTTCTTCTATCTATTCGCTCGTTAAATAGTGCTCCCATAATGAGACTTTGACTTTTTGAAGTCAATTTGCATACACCAGTCCTCTTATCAGTTAAAATATGCTCCTTCTAGATCCTTTTTTTTACCAGCCCATTTCCAAGGTTGAAGAAATTGCTTCTCGGGAAAACTCTGCAATGACTTCTGAAAGAGTTCTCAGCAACTCGGAGAGTTCTCCGGGAAGAACTCGGATGTTGACTAACGTTGACTTTTAAATATATAATAATAAATTTTAAATATATAATAATAAATTTTAGAATACATGGTATAAAGCGCATATATTTAATGAAAACATTAAATAAATTAAAATAGACGGTTAAAAGTATATATTTAAATAGAGTAAAGGGTTAGTTTCATAAGTACGAGAGGTTAAAAGATTCAAATCTGTTGCCCTTAAACCCCTCTGTTGAACTCAAGTATATATTTGCTCTTCGGTAAATATCTGCTTGATCAAGATCCAAGTGCGGTAAATCTGCTTGATATTGACAATTTTTGTTTACTGATACACACATTTTTGTTTTATATATACAAGTTTGTTACTTTAAGGTGTCAAAATCTTTTTGGTCAAAAAAGAATTTTTTTTTTTTTTTTTTTTTTTTTTTTGTCTTTGATCAGGTAGTCGATAGTGAGTCAACCACCACCGGCATTGGTTAAGTATTATCCTCGAATCTGAAACCAGTCACCACAATTTGATTGTCCATTTATCACGCTTTGTTATACCAATATGAAGTTGTGATATGGTCCAGCGGTTGGTGGCCTCCTTTAGGGGAGGTCAGGAGTTCGACCCCCGTTGGCTACATATTAAAAACACAATTTCATCCATGTCATGAAATATCCACTCATGGCACCTTTCCCATATCGTTTGGGGGGTAAAGGGGAGGGGGTTTTACTTGGCCGTGCTCTTGGATCGGTTTCAAGGTTTCCTCCCGGGCAGCGATGAGGGCGGGGTTATTATCGCTGCATCGGCATGGTCGAAACGGGAGATGATCGTAACGGGTGGTTTAGTCCCCCTCGGGTGATCCCAATCGCTGTTAAAAAAAAAATAAAAAAAAAAAAATAATAAAACATGAAGGCAGTGGCAGTTGGTAGTTTTTTTTTTTTATAGTTATAAGTCATACTATAAGACTAACCAGCAGCAAATAGTTAAGCCATTCACTAAAAACATACTTAAAGTCTTCAGATTTCAGTTGACCTGTTCATAAAACAGTATGCACAATACCTAGAGTAATGCAAGTGGTAGATCAAACAAGACTAGATATCAAAACTTGTGTGTTATTTTATCATTTAATTGTACTCCAGCATTTAAACTTGCATTCTGGGATAAATGGTTAGTTTACAATACTTTTTTTTTTTTTTCCCTCTTTTTCTAAAGTAAAATTGAAATGCACATAATTTAAATCGAAATAATGTTTCTGAAATCAAAACTGCTTTAAAATAAATAACCAGTCAAATCAACTGTATACAGAACAATAACAAACAACCAGCAAAAACTTAAACAAACAATAGAAAATGTTTACTACTTATCATTGAAAATAAATTAACAAATATAAACTCAAAAATCATTGTCTCATGTTCTTCTACCTTGGATGAACCTTCTTTTTCACATGACAGTTATTACTGTTAAGACTCGATATGCACCCAAGCTTCCTCTTCATTTCCCGCCAAATATTTTTCTTCCTGTTTTCCGTTTTTACTCTCGTAAATAACCTCGTTGAATCTCTTTCTTCATCACAAGACATTCTTTCTCCAATTCCATCACTTTACTATTCATTTTCTCCATTTCTCCCTTCACTTCCTCGTCCTCGTTGACTTTGACTTTTTTGACCCTGTCATCAGACCCCGCCACCTCCTTCTAATCGTCTCCCGCAGATGCAACTGACCCACAAACAACACCTGAACCGCCACTCGCACCGGAAGCCTCTTGGTTTGTGCTGCGTGCTCACACGCCTCGGGTGATATCTTGTTACAATCCAAAACCGCACATATTTCTTCATGCTCGAATTCAGTTAAATATCAGTGTTTATTTAAGTAAATACGCACGATATATCCCGTCTGACGTCCTCTGTGTTCCATCTGACGCAGCAATCGACATTTCAGCAAGTGATACGAATGAGTGTTTTTTCAAGTCGATATCGTTCGCCACCTCACTTAAAAGATCTTCAACAAGTTCAGCTACAATATCGAGTCCAAATTGATTTTGCCCGGTAAAATTATTTTAAAAATGCTTTAAAATTCTTCTAACTCACTCGGTATCATACTTTTCTACCTTCCAATACCCTTGAGACGGAATCAACAAATCGTCAACTGTCGCTAAATCTAACCGTCTCCCAAATCGCACCTCGAACCCTTCTCTACAATCACCACTAGCTTCTAAAACTATCGCGTAATGTAGCATTTCGGATAGTAACGAACAAGGAAGAACACCTCGATCGTGAGGTAAAAGTCGTCCGATTGTTTCAATCGCAAGCCGTTTTGAGTTTGAAGAAACACATTCGGAAGAAGAAGACGATGATTCGTCAACGGTTTCTTTTGGCTCAAACTACACCCATCTTTTCGCATACAAATAAAGATTCAACGCAATGTAATTCGAACCCAAATTACATAGAAACATCCCACGAATTATCGGCTCATAAAATTTAAGACGAAGTGTAGTTAAACATATATTTTCCGATTTCAAACGAGAACGAAGAGTTGTCTTATATCGTTCGGTTAGTAAACATTCCCATTATACCACTCATCATCATCCTCATCATCCTCATCATCATCATCATCATCCAGAACATGATTTTTGATTGGTTCACCGAGTAAAAGTGGATTATCAAGAGCTTTATTAATGAGATAATCCATACAACCATCAATAAAACAAAGTTTTGCAGCTTGTTTTTTTTTTGAAAGGCAACATATTATTAACACGAGAAAGAGTAACAACACGAAATAGCACCCATTACAATTAATTGGGTACTATGGAAAACTCGAAAACATGTTGCAAAGAGAGCAACAAAAGCGAATACATGGAACAACTAACTAAACTAATCTATACAATATTGAAGTGGATCGGATAACCATTGTAGCCATTCGATCTTTTTATGCTTGAAACGCGAAGATATCCAATCGAACGAGATTAGTTGGATTTCCATTAAGCCGCCCGGTCCATTCCAACACGATTTTGAGAAAACTTTCCGATTCCGATTCTTCCAAATCAAATACCCACATGTCCATTCCATTGCTTGCCAAATTTTTGACCCCAAAAAGGAGAGAGGTCGATTATTTTTACCATGAAATGCCTCGTTTAGACTAAAGTTTGAGAACGAACCCAACTTCCACCATTTGTATACTTTATCCCAAATTTCCATCGAGTGCCGACAAAAAATCATAGAATGCTCGGTTGTTTCCACATCATCGTCACATAGAGGGCATCTAACGGTGTCCAAGTCGATACCTCTTTTATCGAGTTCGGTACGGACCGGGATACGCCGTTTCAATACCCTCCATATGAAAATTTCTACTTTAGAAGGAACCAAATTGTTTTTTAATGTAGCATCTTGCGTACTCGAGTCTGAATGAAGCTTCTCATCGATAAGTGATGATAACTTTTTTGTTGAGAACACCCCATTCGATGCTAGACGCCATACCCAAGAGTCGAAACTTTGATCTTTTTTGTGGTACTCGTTTAGTAGTGAAATTAAATCTTCGAGTTCTCCTCGTGTTCTACCAGTAATCTCTTGTTGCCAATTCCATGTCGCCTGCCATGAGCCTTCTGACCAACATACTCTTTCGAAGACGCTTGCATTCTGTTCTTGGTCGAGCTTGAATAATCTCCCGAACCTGGATTTGAGTGGGCTTTCACCTAACCAGCAGTCTGACCAGAAACTTGTTGAAACTCCATCCCCGATTTGCCTGCTGAACGAATTCGCGAACTGTAATCCTGTCTTCTCAATATCTGAACCTGCGCGCAAGATATTAAACCATACACCACTCTTTCCTTTTGACCCGGAGAGGCTCGAAGGTAGGAGTAGTCTGTTAGCACCATGAATACTTTTTAAAGTCGTGACCCAAAGAGAGTTAGGCTCCAATTTAGCCCGCCACAATCATTTACCCAATAATGCAAGATTTTTCCCTCGCAAAGTACCAATGTTAAGACCTCCTTCACCGTAAGGCAAAAGAGCAACATCCCATTTGACCCAAGGAATTTTTGAATTATCACCCGACCCGCCCCAAAAGAAATTTCTACGAATACACTCAAGGGTTTTTAAGACACTCAAAGGCACACGAAAGAGAGAAAAGTAATATAACGGTAGACTATTAAGGACCGATTTGATTAGCGTTAACCTTCCCCCAAAGGAGATAATTTTTGCTTTCCAATTCGCAAGACGAGAGTTAAATTTCTCAATAACGGGTTTCCAATTTTCCACTCGGCTCATATTTCGACCCATAGGTAAGCCAAGATAAGCGAACGGGAATTCTCCAACTTTGCAACCAACTCGACTTGCCACTATATCAATTTCGGTTTGTGGGACACCGAGACCGAACACTTGGCTTTTATTGAAGTTAATTTTCAAACCCGAGACTTTTTCAAAACATTTTAATAACTTCATGAGATTGTTGAAATTTTGTCTACTCCATTCTCCAAGAAAGATGGTGTCGTCCGCATATTGAAGATGCGAAATTAACACGTTATCCGAACCGATTTCCACCCCTTTGTATAGCCCAACACTTATCGCCTTCTTCGTAAGCAAATTCAACCCTTCCGCCGCAATAATGAAAAGGAAGGGTGACAACGGGTCACCTTGTCGTACCCCACGCTCGATATTAAATTCTTGTGTCGGCGATCCGTTGACAAGAACGGATATTGAGGCCGACCTTAAACAAGCCAAGATCCACTTCCTCCATCGTTCACCAAACCCCATACGACTCATGATTTCGAGAAGAAAATCCCAACTTAAGCAATCGAATGCTTTTTCAAAATCCACTTTAAAGAGGAGACTTTTTTTCTTGCTTTTTTTAATATAGTCTATTGATTCGTTTGCAATGAGAGCGCCGTCAAGGATATACCTCCCCTTTATGAAAGCGTTTTGCTCTCTTCCAATAAGATTCGGAATCACCTTTCGAAGTCTAATGGAAAGAACCTTAGCAAGAATTTTGTAGTAGCATCCAATCAAACTAGTGGGTCGAAATTCGTTCAACCCCACCGGATCCGTGACTTTTGGGACAAGTGTTATAAAAGATGAGTTGCACCCGTTCGAGATTTCACACTTATCCCAAAACTAATTAAGAGCCGATAAAAGATCATCTTTAATTAAATCCCAATGGAGCTTGAAGAATTTGAAATTGAAGCCGTCGGGACCCGGGGCTTTCGAACACCTGGATTCATTTATCACATCGAAAACCTCCTATTCAGAAAATTTGAGCTCAAGGTGATCGGCCTGAGCAGCAGAAAGCTGCTGTGGTCTCGGTATGGCTGCTGAATTTTGCAGCTTGTAGACTTCACCTCTACGGTTGGCAAACAGAGATTTAAAATGCTTGACGACTTCTTGTTTAATGTCAATCGGGTCCTCGCACCATGTCCCGTTAATATTTAGACCCCTTAAATTTCTTTTAGAATATCTTCTTTTCATAAAAGAGTGGAAGAACTTGGTGTTTTCGTCTCCATCCATAAGCCATTTAAATCTTGATTTTTGCTTAGCCATGTTCGATTTCACCTTATCTTTGTCTATCCACCTTTTTCGACACTCAAGCCATTCATTCCTCTCCTCGGTTGTAAGTACCCGCTCTTCGGCTATATTTTCCCACTCCATAGCTTTGGTTTTAAGAGCTTCGACTTCCCCATCAATATTACCAAGTGAATTATGACTCCATTCTTTTAGGGCAATTTTTATGTTTTTCAACTTATCCCTAAATTTGCAATCTCGTCTTCTACTATGAACTTCTTTGTTCCATGCATTAGAAATAATCTCGTTCACCCCATCCGCCTCTAACCACTCATCAAATACCTTTGTAGGTTTTGGCCCGAAATCTATCGCCCTATCCCTTAAAATAATAGGGCAATGGTCCGACATCTTGCGTTCTAAAGCTAGCACCGAAAGTTCATTCCACATGTTACCCACTTTTTCCGAGATCAAGAATCTATCAAGCTTACTAAATTTTAGACCGTTATCACATATTCTTGTGAATCTTTTCCCCCCATCGGAACATCAATTAGATTTGAATTGTTGATAAAGACATTGAACCATTCCGCACGCCTTTCAATGTATTCACAATTTTGTCTTTTCGATTCATCCCTAACCTCATTGAAGTCACCGCAAAGGATCCAAGCCGCCTCGAAATCACCTACAAAATTTTCAAGACTCGCCCACATTTTTATTTTATTAGCATCGTTAAGTGGCCCGTAAATATTAACAATGAAAGAGTCCTCATCCCACCCATTCCACTTCCCTCTAATTGCTATGAAAAAAATCATCAAAAAAGGTTGTTCCGCCACGAATTCTGTGACGACCCGAAAATTTCCGACCAAATTAAAACTTAATCTTTATATGTTCCAACACAATAAGCAAAGCCTGTAATGTTGAGTCTCGAAATGTTTGAACTATTTATATAGATTCATTTAACCTGTGACTATTTTCGACGATTCACGAACAATTGTGTGTAAATAAATATGTAAATATATATACATGTATAAATATAAGAGTGCATATTAAGTTGTATTAATAAAATACAAAATAATCATTTGAATTGAAAATGTAAAATAATGTACAAGATAATTAAGATTAAAATTTATTTATGATTTAAACGAATTCTTATTTTTATTTATTATCATTTTTATGATATTATTTAGTTATTTTATTAGAATTATTATTAATATTATTAGGGTATTTACTATTAATATTTATTAAAAATAAAAATAAACTATCAATTTTTTTTCTTTTTCTTCACATGAAAATAATTTACGTACTTCATGTCTCCAGTTTGTTACAAGTCTACTTCACAAATCAATTGGAAATCAATTTAACTGTTAAATCATGTACCTAATCACTCTATATAAGTTACAAACTGCAATTTGAGTTGAAAACAAAGAAAACCCAGAAAATAAGCTCGACACTCGGTACATTCATCTTTTTCACCATATTTTGATTTAGAACAAATTTTCAAAATGTAATAATGCAGTCATGTTAGGAATCGTCTATCTAAACTATCTGTAAGTTTTCAATCCTCAATTCTTTCTATTAATTTCTAATTTGAGAGTCAAAGTTTTGGTTTTCAAAGTCAACTAAGTGTTCTTGAATCAAATTCGAGTTTGTTTTGATATCTCCAGTTAATTCGATGATCCATAAAGATTATAGGAATGATTTACAACATAATTCATGTTGTAATCATAACCTATAACACTCTTAATTTAAAAATCAATTTTTGAGTTCTTGAGTTCTTCACAGTGATATACACTAACGTGAATTCGAAACAAATTTCAAAAACTAAAAATGTAGAGTTGTTAGGAATCATTTACTTAAACTTCCTGCAAAATCTCAAGTTCCAATTCTTGATAACGAATTCGAATTTGCGAGTCAAAGTTAAATTGTCAAAAGTCAACTGTTTTGTTCTTGAAGAAATTAGAGCTTGTTTTGATGTTTTAAGTTCAATTGACGATTTTAATAGTTTTTAGGAATGATTTGAAACATGTTTCATGTTGTAAAGATTGTCCAAAACGAACTCAAAATTGAAAATAAAATTTTTTTTTTCTTGGCTACTAGCAAGCAGTAGGATTTTTTTGTTTTTTTTTCTCATTTTTTTTATATCATGAACACATTTTTATTTTTTGTTTCATGTTTGTTTAGAAGTCCTAAAACCATTTTGATGATTGACTATTAAGAATGAAGTTGTTTGATTGTTTAGATTTTGGTGAAGAAGATGAAGTGGGTTGAAACATGTAATAGATAAGTATTTGGGTTTGTATTATAAATCAGAAAAATTGAAATGGAGGAATGGTTAAGGGTGTTGATGAGTGAACGAGAGGTCTCGGGTTCAAGCCCGGCTTGGTGCAATTTTTTTAAAACTGACTCCTAAGGTAGTTTTATACTTTTAAAAATTATTATTATTATTAATATTATTATTATTTTCCTTAGGTATTTCTACAATTATTAATTTTACAAAACAAAAGATATATATGTAAATATATTATTACATAAAATATACTAATATTACATAAAATTATGTTTCAACTAATATTATTGATATAACATTAATTAAATATCAAATAAGTATCATAATATATTATAAGAATAATTAATACATAACAAATATATAAACTTAATTGATTTATACTATAATGTGTTAATACTTGATATAGGTTCGTGAATCTGAGGCCAACCCTGCATTGTTCAATGTCGTCATATGTATTTTTACTACAAAATACAGTATTGTGAGTTTCATTTACCTTTTTACCCTTTATATTTTTGGGCTGAGAATACATGCGCAACTTTTATAACTGTTTTACGAAATAGACACAAGTAATCGAAATTACGTTCTATGGTTGAATGATCGAAACTGAATATGCCCCTTTTTATTAAGTCTGGTAATCTAAGAATTAGGGAACAGACACCCTAATTGACGCGAACTCTAAAGATAGATCTATCGGGCCCAACAAGCCCCATCCAAAGTACTGGATGCTTTAGTACTTCGAAATTTATATCATGTCCGAAGGAGGATCCCGGAATGATGGGGATATTCTTATATGCATATTGTGAATGTCGGTTAACAGGTGTTCAATCCATATGAATGATATTTTTGTCTCTATGCATGGGACGTATGATTATGAGAAATGGAAGTATGAAATCTTGTGGTCTATTAAAATTATGAAATGATTCTTTATGATAAACTAATGAACTCACAAACCTTTTGGTTGACACTTTAAAGCATGTTTATTCTCAGGTACGAAAGAAATCTTCCGCTGTGCATTTGCTCATATTAGAGATATTACTTGGAGTCATTCATGACATATTTCAAAAGATGTTGCATTCGAGTCGTTGAGTTCATCAAGATTATTATTAAGTCAATTATATTTGGATATATTATGAAATGCTTTACATGCCTGTCAACTGTCGATGTAACGAAAGTTTGTCTTTTAAAAACGAATGCAATGTTTGTAAAATTTATCATATAGAGGTCAATTACCTCGCGATGTAATCAACTGTTGTGAATCGTTTGTAATCGATATGGACTTCGTCCGGATGGATTAGGACGGGTCTCTACAGTTGGTATCAGAGCGGTGGTCTTAGCAAACCAGGTCTTGCATTAGCGTGCCTAACTGATAGTCGTTAGGATGCATTAGTGAGTCTGGACTTCGACCGTGTCTACATGTCAAAAGTTTTGCTTATCATTTTTATCGGAAAACATATCCTTATCATCCTTAGGAAATTACCTACTCACTATTCTTAGTCTAGACACATTTTACTGCATTAACTGCATGAATAGTGTATAGACAAAATTCATATCTTAGCGTATCTGACAATTCATATCTTAGTGTATCTGTTACTGTAGACCTTGCCTGATATCTCTCGTAAATTTCTCCTTAATTTAAGGGATCCTGGTACTATATATATCTATGCAAATTATGCATTGAGAATACCATCTAACTATCAATTGATGCCACTAAACTCTTCATACTAAAAATCTTTCCTGAGATCGTTTAAGATGGCCTCTACGAATCGACCAAGTTCCTCTGACTCCGAAGACAGCGTGACAGGAGCACACCAACCAATCAACTACCGTGATTACTGGAGAAAATGGGGATGGGTTCGCGACATACTCACCCTATGGAGAAAGGAAGAAGGTACTCCATATCATGAATCAAATCTACCACCTAACCTTGGAGTACTTGACCCGCTCATCGGCGAACCCGTTCGCAATACCGTTTATACCCTATTTGCAAGAATTTTTCGTCTTGAAACTACCATTAATGGAACTAGAGAAGATATCCGACCTCTACCTCACATTGATAAACAACTCGGGTTAGTAGAAGAAGTTAGAGAACTCCGAGCTCGAGTATTAGCTTTAGAGAGCACGGTATACAATTTGCAATCATCAACAGTATCACCAACACCAGTAACATCACCAGCCTTAGCACCAATGGCACCAGTACCACCAACAACCCAAGTTTCAACAATCCATGCCTCAACATCTCATTCTGTACCTCGAGTATAATTATCGTTCCACAAATCATTCTACATCATTTATCTTCGTTCGACATGACGATTATGTAAACTCTAATGTTTTAGAGATTATGTATCATAGTTCTAATCGTAAATCTGATGAGTTTAATATCACATTGACTCATTAAATCCATAATTACATCTGAAGAAAATATATATGTAAATATATTTTCATAAAGATTGTGATTAAAAATTCTTTCGTACAAACTGTTAATGGTAAAAATATTTTAACGGGTAGGTAATACCCGAGAAATATTTAAGATTTCACATTAATTTTAATAAGTTACATTGTACAGTCTTCGAATCTGATTCAACGGTCGATTACCATCCTACCTACATCTATCGATATACGAATCCGTTCACCACAGAATAACCATTTTCATTCAAATTCAATTTCATATTTGGATTTTTACTTACCAGAATCCAACAAGTGGCATAATGAAGAAATAATGAACACAATAAAAATTGATTAGAAACAGACTAATTAACAATATGGAATTTTGTTAAGAAACCATGCTAACTGTTCCAGCTAACTGTTCCTAGCTAACTGATTACATTCTATTTATCGCATTTTATTTATTGCAATTTAATTATCGCAATTTACATTCCCGCAATTTTATTTATTGTCATCTAATTTCTGTTATTTACTTTACGCACTTTAGTTATCGTTATTTAATTCCTGTTATTTATTTTACGCACTTTAAATATCGGGACACGTATACAAGGTTTTGACATATCATATCGATGCATCTATATATATTATTTGGAATCACCATAGACACTCTATATGCAGTAATGATCGAGTTCTCTATACAGGGTTGAGGTTGATTCTATAATAATATATATACTTTGAGTTGTGATCGAGTCTGAGACATGTACACGGGTCCCGATACGTATTAATTAATTCGGATATTATATATTAAGCTATATATGTATTATCGGACTGTTAATTATGGACTATCAAATATGGACTGTCGACATTGGATAATTAAGATGAATTAAAATATTGATTATAACATATGAAACTAAACATATCTTCAAGTTTGCCACTTGATCTCATCTTAAACCTCATCTGTATCTTGACGATTACAATCTGCGTTCAAACCTTTCATGATTCTTGAAAACACCTCAATCGATAGGATGAATCAACCGCACTTCATCTACGGAAGGAAAGGTTTATGCATATAGTTATGCACCTGAGAAACTCTAGGCAACTGAGTAAAAGTTTAACACGTAGCCGCATCAGATCCTTTGGCATTTATTAGCAAAAATAACTTTGCGATCCCTTTTCAAAGTAGCCAATTTTGTCACAGCTCCAGCAAGTCAACTTCGACTTTTCATTTGAAGTAGCCTTACTATAATCCTGATATATACAATTACCCTTTTTATAACGGAGAATTCTTTTATATTCCACCATATTACCAGAAGACGTACCAGCAGCCTCGTTGTTTTTTTTTGGCTTAAATCTCTCTGACAAATCATTATATTTATTCATTGAAACTCTATCATATACTCATCCACATCTTGTAACGAGAACTGCCATACCAATTACCGGGAATCAGCAAATTTATATTTTGAGTCTCGCAACGTTTCCACATCAACAGTTATATGTATCCATATAACATTTATCTCTTAAAACTATGATCTTCCATTCTGAAATTTAGAAAAGCACCCAGTCTGTGAATTAATGCTCTAAATTTTGAAAAGTTGAATGAAGCAACAAAAACTATGGATGATTTTAACAGTCAAAAGTTTGATAAAAAAAAAGATACGTTGGAAAAGCTCAAAAGGAAGTTTGGTACTGAAAAACGAATTGAGCAAACCATGAAGGAGACTCTGAGCAAATCACAAGGACTAAACTTGTACATAAAGAACCCTGATGATTCTGTTTCTGATGAAGTCTTTAGTGAATATCTTGCTCCTTATTTATTCTAAATCCTTGCGAAAGGATTTTCTTCATCAACATTCGATCTCAGAAATTCTGAAAATATCATCATAAATATCTTTGATATTTCCGAGAATATTTTCATAACAATTCTTATCTGAAATCATTAATCTCTTCGAGCTATCAGTGTTACATCATATAGAAACTGTTAGTTTCTATATTCTGTAAACTTTCGAGCTTGAAATATGAATGTTATTGAAGTAATGTTGGGAACTGATGCATGAGTTAGTATAATATAATGACACTTGATCAACGTGATTATATTACAGTAAGTCATGCTGAGTTTCTAATGGAACGTGATGATTCACAGATCATAACGTTGATGTTTTAGCAGAGTAGTATATAAAATAGCTTATTTTTACAGAAAATACTATTAAATACGATAGAATTTTACACAAGATATTTATTTATTTATAGAATGGATATACTTAAACCTTGCTACAACACTTATAGGCAGTGTACCTAATCGTACAGTAGTGTAGTTTTTAGTAAGTCCGGTTCGTTCCACGGGGAATCTTTTTAAACAAAGCTTAACGCTATATTAGTTTACTTTTATAAAAATACAATATATATATATATAAGTAATATTATTATTATTATAAAGGGGGGTTTTTACCGTTTAATGACCGGTTTGTCGATTTTAAAACTTTAGTCACAATTAAAACCAAATAAATACAAGACTTTAAATTAAAGCATAAAGTAAATAACGATAATGAAATTGCGAATAATAAAAGTGCGATAAAATAAACTTGCGATAATTAAAAAGTACGATAATTAAAAGTGCAATTAAATACAATAACAATAAAAATGCGATAATTAGAAGTGCAATTAAATATAAAATAAAGGAAATTAAATATGAAATAAAAGAATTATGCTTATTTAAACTTCCGTAATCATGATGTTTGACGTGTTGATTTTAGTTTTATGCCCATGGGTTAATTGTCCTTTGTCCTGGATTATTTAATATGTCCGTCTGGTTTTTGTCCATAACAGTCCATCAGTCATAAATATAAAGTGCGAGTGTCCTCGTCAAATTATTCTTATACCCAAAGTTAAATATTCCAACTAATTGGGGACTTAAACTGTAACAAGATTTTAATACTTTGTTTAATAATTACACCAGGATGTCGACTGAGTGTAACCCAAGGTTTTAATATTTTGTTATCAATTATACCAAGTGTCCTTGTACATAATTTCACCCCTGTTTTAATTATTCTAGTGGCTATTAATCCATTCCCGTGTCCGGTTAAATGAACGATTATTCGTACATATAAATACCCCTCCCATCGTGTCCGATTGAGTGTATATGGTAATTTATAGGGACGCCCAATTGTAAATCTTTATATTAACATTAACAAACTATCATTTAGTTAAACAAATATAAAGCCCATTAATAGCTCATAGTCTAATTTCCACAAGTGTCGTTCTTTTGTCCAAATCCCAATTATGGTACAAAGCCCAATTACCCAATTTTAATAATTAGCCCAACATCATGATTACTTCGTTTTAAATAAGCATAATAATAACTTAGCTACGAGACATTAATGTAAAAAGGTTGAACATAACTTACAATGATTAAAAATAGCGTAGCGTTACACGGACAGAATTTCGACTTACACCCTTACAACATTCGCTAACATACCCTTATTATTAGAATTATAATTAAAATTAAAATATAAATTATAAATATATATATATATTTTACGTATGAATGAGGAGAAGAAAAAAAAAGATGATGATAAATGCTCAGAATTCGGTTGGCTTTATAGGCAGTTTCTCATTTTGGGGGTCCGCGACTCGCGGCCAATTTTGCCTTCAAACTCCGCGAGTCGCGGAGTTTACTTTTACAGCTCACACAAGCTTGGCTCTTTGTTTACCGAAGGTTTTAAATATAAATATAATATATTAAATAATTATAAGAATTATTTAAATATTATATTATATTTATGTGCATAGTTGACTTGTAATTTTTAGTCCGTTGCATCGAGCGTTGAGAGTTGACTCTGGTCCCGGTTCCGGATTTTCGAACGTCCTTGCGTACAATTTAATATCTTATACTTTGCGTTTTGAATCTTGTATTCTTGTAATTTCGAGACGTTTCTTATCAATAATTGGAACCTCTTTGATTGTCTTTTGTACTTTTGAGCTTTTTGGTCGTTTGCGTCTTTAATTCGTCGAATCTGTCTTTTGTCTTCACCTTTTATTATTTAAACGAATATCACTTGAAAATAGAACAATTGCAACTAAAAGCTTGTCTTTCTTGAGGAATAATGCTATGAAATATATGTTTGTTTTTAGCATTATCAAATATTCCCACACTTGAGCGTTGCTTGTCCTCAAGCAATATCGTCTTGCAATACTAGAATCACTTCTTTATTCTTCACACTTTGTACAACAGTGATTTCTATACGGCGGTATAAACAATGGTAGTAACGATATGGTTTACAGTCTCACATGACTATAAAAATTTAGATTCATTAAGGAAACTGGATCTTTATGAAAACATTTGATCTTTTGAAAATTAAATCTAGTTTTTACCCTAGATAAGTTTTCCGGAATAACCTTTTACCGGTGTTTGCAAAATATTTTTGTGGGTTTGGTGGGTTTCAGATTTGAAAATTTTAGCTCAAAACTTATGGTTTTGTGTCACCCACTTGCTAACCTTGTATTTGGAAAGCAACACGTCCAGTTTACTTGTCCGGTATATTACCTTTCGGTAAACTACCGTCCGGTTGTAAAGGAAAGCGTTGAACAAGCAACTGTTAAGGCAATGTCCCCTGACATGCTTTTAATTATGGTCTATAACGTGTCGGACGCAATTACTATCCTTGGTAGGAGCAATAGTAAAGCTCACCCTTATAATTTTTCGGTATGGCACAAGGTCCTGTCTTTGACCACTATGCAACCACCGTTCTTACGGTTGACACCCGATTTAGTTCAGGTGACCTAATGAATTCCAGGTGAATTCCTAGGATTTTACGTTCAATGGTAATGAACGCATTGAAAATAGGGTTTTCAGAAAACAAATCGGTTTGTAATTTTGATCAAAATATTTTCTCGTTCAAGCTCGAGTTTAGATATCATTGAATTCCATGAGTTTGAATTCTCAATCTTTAAGGTCAATCTCTAGGATTGAGTAATATCAGTCTTAAAAGCTGATTTTTAATCTTTAAGGAGATTATCCTTTCTGGGGATCTGATTCATTAGTCTTATCCAGCTAATTTGCATGGTGCCCCCCCATTTTACAAGATAAATCCTTCTCATGGTTAGGATAAATCTGACCACTTGGCGACCCTGTTTAATGCTGAGGTCCGTGGATTTCCTGCTGATTTTAGTGATGACTTTTCTAGATTTTTCGTCAACCTACAGCTGGTCTGGACGACAACTTCATGACCTAAATCAAGAAGCGCGTTTCTTTTTCGGAAGACTTTACTTCCTTTTAATGATGGAATTGATTCATCGTGTAGATCCATCTTTCTTTTCTTTCATCGGGTAAAACAGTTTAGTTTAGTCCAAAGCAAAAGTATTTTAAGTTATTTGTTACAGATATATGTGACATATGTTTAAGATAACTTGGTAAATATTCCCACACTTGGCTTTTATTTTCCTTTTTATCGTCCTCTATTCCATTTTAAATGAATTTTAACATTTTAGTTTGTTTCTCAATTTATGTCCTTTCCGAGGTAACAATAATTTCGGTGTTAACACCTAGTTTTATCGTTCATAAATATGTATAAACATGATTTTGAGTTCATTTAATTGAAATTTTTTTTAAAAATTTTACTAAAATTGGGTAGTCAGTATATAAGACTAGGGCTGTTCTTTATTATCAGAGAGCACTAGATTCTAATACAACTACTGCTTTACTAGTATTTTTAATGGTAACCAAGTGTATAAAGTAAAAAATTTTAAAATCCGAAAGAATTTAACCCCTTCCCACACTTAAGATCTTGCAATGCCCTCATTTGCAAGAAATTAGTAATAATTTAAATTATTGAGGGTGATTTGTGTGAAAATGATTAAATTTTTACCAAAGTTTCCAAATATATTGGCGTTTGTTTGCTGAATGATAAATGGTGCACATCATTTGTTCATTCCGTCTTGTTGTTATTTCACATATATTTTGCATCTTGTCGTCAAAATTAGTTGCTTTTGCTGAACTTAATGCCAGTCTTTGAAAATGCGTTGTTTTACCCTGTTGTGTACATAAGATAAACTGCAAACATATATACATATTTTTGAAGTTTGGTATATTACCCTACATTCAAAAATTATTAAAATCTAAGAATAAAAGTTAGAAAATTATAAAAGCTATTACAATATTAACATAAGTATTAAATGTATCAACATTACAAATTACAAAATAAATAAAACTAAGTATACTAGGGATGATACTGGTACCAATAGGGGTTCCAAGCATAACCATAGGTGCTATAGAATGCTTCGGCAGGGTTATACGTAGGATACGGTGGTTGCATCTCTATAGACCAGGGAGGGAAGATGGGTTTCGGTGTAGGAATATAGTTTCTACCTATATGTTGGCAATGAGCTATGATTTGGTTCTGATGAACTTGCCAATCTTCAAATGCTCTCTGTCTAGCATTTTCGTACTCCTGTGAAGCTATAAACCTTTGCATTTCTTGCATCTCATTTCCCCCTCCTACATTACCTTGCTGTTGGTTTCTCTCAACCTGTGGATGTCTACCATGGTATGGTACTGCAGCGTTATTTCGCCTCTTCAAAACTTTCGCACCATGGTATACATTTAAACCTATAGTATCGCGGGGTTCTGGTTCTTCTACTAATAATCCCCCCCGACTTATATCCACACCGAGATATTCACCAATCAAAGTAATAAAAATACCACCTCCTATTATGCTATGCGGTCGCATCCCCTTAACCATAGCTGATAAATAATAACCCACACAATAAGATATACTTACAGCGCTTTGTGAGTCTCGAATACACATATGGTAAAACAAATCCTGTTCATTTACCTTTTCCTTGTTCTTACCTCTTTGTGTAATCGAATTAGCTAAAAACCTATGAATCACTCTTAATTCGGCTCTATCTATATCCAAATAAGAGTAATTTTCCCCTTTGAAATGGTGATGGCTTGTCATTTGACTCCACACACCGTGTGTATCAAAATTTTCATCTATCTTTCTACCGTTTAGTATCAACCCTCTACAATCGGCAGATGCTAACTCCTCAGGCGTATATATACGTAAAGCCTGAGCCATGTCTAGTAAAGACATGTGGCGCATCGAACCGCCTAACAAAAATCTAATAAAAGAACGATCGGTTAAACTAGCTACCCGATCATTCAACTCTATACTACACAACAATTCTTCACACCATACTTTATATACAGGTCTACGTATGGTGAATAGACGTACCCAGTCATTAAAAGTAGAATTACCATACCTCTGTACAAGTAATTCCCTAATTGGCCCGGCCAATTCTACAGCTTCTAAGGGTCCCCATTCTATGACCCTCGGTACCTTAACAACCTTAGAATGAAGAGTATGCAAACCCCTTTGATATTTTGGATAATCTATCCAAAGTCTGTCAAATCTCAGGTTCGGGTGCAACTCTTCCAAGTGCATATCAGAAAAGGTCATGACTGGATGCGGTATATCCTGCTTGTAGTAGTTATCCACCTCCTGTTGTTCCGCATTCTCAGCAGGAGCATTGCGAGCTTGGGATGAAGATTCACCCCTTTCAGTCTGCAAAACACATCAAACACAATTTTTGTGCATCCAAATATGCATTAGTGTCAGCAAAATCATCAATCAAAATAATCACAATGACATGATCAATTTATATCAAACTTAAGCTCATTTTCACATTTTCATCAAATCTACACTTTTTCAAATAAGCATATACGAAAATGTTCGCCAAGTTCATAAGCATTCAACTCAAATAACATGTCAAAATAATCATTACTAGCAATTAAACAAGTTTCAAATGGCATTGTCTTTCAAAAATCAAGTTCATGAATTTTAGACTTGAAAAAGTCCACTTTAATTCTCAAAATCATGTTTAGGCTCAAAGTTTGGATCATTTAACTACCTAGACATGTTACATTACTTAATTTAGCAACAATTCATGACAAAAATCGGCCATAACCTGTTTATATCAAAAAGCCCCAAATTTGCTCAAGAACACAAACCCTAGATTACTCAAAATTTGAAGTTTAAGGCTTCTAATCATGTTAAATAGCATCAATCTAGGTTATACAAGCATAATACATAAACAATTTAAGCATAATTACACTAAAAAGCATCAAAATCAAATTGGGGAAAAAATTGCTCAAGAACACAAATTTCGGATTAAATGGTGTTTAGGTGTAGAATTTTACCGTTTTTCTTGAGTAATTCCTAGATAGCATCCTTCTCAACATGATTTTAGTAAAAGATTTGGTGATTAACGGTTAAAAATTGTGATTTTGGGGGTGTTTTTCGGAGTGTTTCGCAGTGTTTTCGGTTTTGGGGGTGTGGACTGATCAGTTTGCAGCTCTTTTTATTTTTTCTGTATTTCGGTCCTCCCGCGACTCGCGGTGTTTGGACCCTTCAAACTCCGCGAGTCGCGAAGTTTGTTTTTTTTTTATATAATCTTTAACTTATAAAACAATTAAGTAATTAATTTTAAAATTTTGTTTCCCTTGTTATTTAGAACGAGGTCGTTTCGGATCGATGTCCTAGTCCGTACTTCGACAAAATTTTAAAATTTGTCTTTTTGTAGCGATTGTTTTAAAAGCTAATATTTTTGGGTTTTTTTTTTAATGTTTTTGGCATATTTTAATTCAATAAGATTAAAAATAATGATAATAAAAGTTCTCGTCCCTCCCTTGGGTAAAGCAATTTCGGTTCAAAGACCTAGTCTTCAACTTACGACGAATTTTAAAAATCATATTCTTAACTTAATGAGATAAAGTAAATTTTTGTTTTTAAATTCACACAACTTAAATATAAAATTCAAAATTAATATTAAAAATTCACACCAAACTTAAAATTTAAAATGCATAAAATTGAAAATTCATATTAAAAATTCACACCAAACTTAATTTTAAAAATTCATATTATAAATTCACACCAAACTTATATTAATTTTTCAAATATTTCAATTTTAAATATATTGTTTTTACAAAGTTTACAATATTAATTTAAGATTTATATATTAATTTTAAAAACATGGTAAAAATAAAATTAAAAATCTTTTTGGCTTTTTATCCCACTTTAATCAATCAAATATTATCAAAAATATGCGCCTCTCTTTTCGGTAAAGTAATTTCGGTTCCAAGACCTAATTTAACTCATGACGAATTTTGAAATATTTTGGGTTGATTGTTTAAAGATATTTATACCTTAAGAATAAACGTTAAATTTCGCAGTGATGTAATAAATTTTTGAATGATATCAATAATTTCGGTCGCCAAACCTAATTTTATTTAATACCAATTTAATACTTTATAGCGAACAAATTAGCGTTTATCATCAAAAGGTTTAAAAATAAAAATAAATAAAATAAAAACTGTACAAACATACCTGTGAAATAGATTTCTTAGTTATATGATCTATCCCATTCATAAGATAGTCGGTTTAATTGGTTTTCCATAGCTACATAGGCGTAACCTCGAGCATTCAGTGTCTTTTCTTCTAAACATATGAACGGTCCGTCTCTGCATAAAGTAACAAATTCGGTATTTGAATAGGTTTGATTATTTGAACATTTACCTCCATGTGACCATTTTCTGCATTTGTGACATCTTTCTAGGTGTCGTGCTCTTCTTTTCGCTGCGGATTTTGATTTTCCTTTACCAAATTGTAACTTATTATCTTCGCATCTGGATTCTTTTCTAACTCCGTCCATTCTTTCTCTGATTACTGATACTAATTCACTCGGGAGTATGTCATTATTACGTTTAGTGATCAAAGCGTGTAGCATTAGACCATGGTTTAGTTCACAGGCAGTCTTCATTTCGTAAAAACCTAAAAAAAATAAAAATTCAGAATGGGGGGAGAAGACTAGTTCTTTAGGGTCTGCTAGGGAAAGACCATTCGGGTTCCATTTTCGAGAACTACACGAAAACAGACAATCTAACTCTAACAGAAATACATATTATCCTTTAAAGACTTGATTCTCCCCACACTTAGTTAGCTGTGGTGTCGAAATTGTGATTAACTTCGTTGTCGACTTCCATCGGACCATGTATGTAATGTTTAACTCTGTGACCATTAACTTTAAATTCAATCCCATTTGAATTTATTAATTCTATCGTTCCGTATGGGAAAACTCTTTTGACTATGAATGGTCCAGACCATCTTGATTTCAATTTTCCAGGAAATAGCTTGAATCGTGAATTGAAAAGAAGAACTCTGTCTCCTTCTTTAAATTCTTTTGAACTTCTGATTCTTTTATCATGCCATTTCTTCGTTCTTTCTTTATAGATTAACGAATTTTCGTATGCTTCATGTCTTAATTCTTCTAATTCGTTTAGTTGACTTAATCGTAGACGTCCGGCTTCATGTAAATCAAGATTACATGTTTTCAAAGCCCAAAATGCTTTGTGTTCAATTTCTACTGGAAGATGACATGCTTTTCCATAAACAAGTCTAAAAGGTGTGGTTCCAATTGGAGTTTTGTATACTGTTCTAAAAGCCCAGAGTGCATCCTCCAATTTAATGGACCATTCTTTCGGATTTGATCCTACGGTTTTCTCTAGAATACGTTTTAAGGCTCGGTTGGTATTTTCAACTTGTCCACTTGTTTGTGGATGATATGCGGTGGAGATTTTATGAGTTACTCCATATCTTTTAAGAACTTTCTCAAGTTGATTATTACAGAAATGAGTACCCCGATCACTTATTAAAGCTTTCGGTGTTCCAAACCTTGCAAAAAGACGTTTTAAAAAGTTGACTACAACTCGTGCATCGTTAGTTGGGAGAGCTTGTGCTTCCGCCCATTTAGATACATAATCAATGGCTACGAGTATATATAGATTATTATGAGATTTTGGAAATGGACCCATAAAGTCAATACCCCAAATGTCAAATACTTCACATACTTGGATGACATTTTGTGGCATTTCATCACGTTGACTTATTTTTCTGGCCCTTTGACAAGCATCACAGGATTTGCAAAGAAGGTGTGCGTCTTTGTAAATTGTAGGCTAATAGAATCCAGCATCATAAACTTTTCTTGCTGTTAGTTGAGGCCCATAATGCCCTCCTGTTGGTCCTGTGTGACAATGGTTTAAAATTTTACTAGCTTCATCTCCAAATACACATCGGCATATTATTCTATCGGGACAACTTTTAAACAGATGTGGATCTTCCCAAAAATAGTGTTTTATATCACTGAAGAATTTCTTTCGTCTTTGGTACGATAATCCTTTTTCAAGGAATCCACATACTAAGTAGTTTGCATAGTCTGCAAACCATGGGATTTCTTTATAATCTATCTTCAATAGATATTCATCAGGAAAGTTGTCTTGTATGGCCGATTCATTTAGAACTTCTAATTCGGGATTTTCAAGACAAGAAAGATGATCAGCGGCGAGATTTTCTGCTCCTCTTTTATCTCGAATTTCAATATCAAACTCTTGTAAGAGTAAGATCCAACGGATTAATCTTGGTTTAGCATCTCGTTTTGAAAATAGGTATCTAAGAGCAGAATGGTCGGTATAGACCACCGTTTTTGCTAGAACGAGATATGACCGAAATTTGTCAAAAGCAAAGACAATAGCAAGGAGTTCTTTTTCAGTAGTTGTATAGTTTGTTTGTGCTCCTTGTAACGTCTTACTAGCATAATATATAGGTTGAAATCGTTTTTCAATCCTTTGTCCTAAAACGGCTCCCATTGCAAAATCACTTGCATCGCACATTAGTTCAAATGGTAGATTCCAATTTGGTGTGATCATGATCGACGCATTAGTGAGTTTTTCTTTAAGAATATTAAAAGATTTGATACACTCATCTGAAAAGATGAATGGAGCATCCTTTTCTAGGAGTTTATTCATAGGAGTGGCAATTTTAGAAAAATCTTTTATGAAACGTCGGTAAAAACCGGCATGCCCTAGAAAACTCCTAACTCCTCTAACATTGGTGGGATGCGGAAGTTTAGCAATTACATCTACTTTAGCTCTATCCACTTCAATTCCTTCTTTTGAAATTTTATGTCCAAGAACGATGCCTTCTTTAACCATGAAATGGCATTTCTCCCAATTAAGTACTAGATTTGATTGTTCGCATCTAAGAAGCATTCGTTCCAGATTAACTAGACATGATTCAAATGTATCACCGAAGATTGAAAAGTCATCCATGAATACTTCCATGCATTCTTCTATCATGTCGTGAAAAATCGCCATCATACACCTTTGAAAGGTTGCAGGGGCGTTGCAAAGTCCAAATGGCATGCGTTTGTAAGCAAAAGTACCATAAGGGCACGTGAATGTGGTTTTCTCTTGATCTTCGGGTGCTATTGGAATTTGAAAATATCTGGAAAATCCATCTAGAAAACAACAGTAACTATTTCCGGCTAATCTTTCCAACATTTGATCAATGAAAGGTAAGGGAAAGTGATCTTTTCTGGTGGCGTCATTTAATTTTCTATAATCAATACACACACGCCATCCTGTTACAGTCCTAGTAGGAATAAGCTCATTTTTCTCATTTGTAATGACAGTCATGCCACCCTTCTTAGGCACGCATTGAACTGGGCTTACCCATGAACTATCAGAAATTGGATAAATTAGACCTGCATCTAGCAGTTTAATAATCTCTTTCTTAACTACATCTTGCATATTAGGATTTAGTCTTTGTTGGCGTTGCACATACGTTTTATGACCTTCTTCCATAAGGATTTTATGAGTGCAATACGAAGGACTTATTCCTTTAATATCATGAATCTTCCATGCAATGGCTGGTTTATGAGATTTCAACACAGAAATGAGTTGTGATTTCTCATTTTCAGTAAGAGAAGACGATATTATTACAGGTAATTCAGATTCACCATGTAAATAAGCGTATTCCAAATGGTTTGGAAGTGGCTTTAACTCTAATTTCGGAGGTTCTTCTATCGATGATTTATATCGATATTTAACTCTAATTTCGGAGGTTCTTCTATCGATGATTTATATCCTCTTAACAACTTTCCATATCTTGTCCACGCCTCATATAGAGTTTCATTCGGCTTCTGTGTGAACGTAACAATTTCTGCTTGAAGTCTTACGACTTTAGATACAGGAAAGAATTGTTTAAGAAATTTGTCAACTAAAACATCCCATGTATCGATCGCCCCTTCAGGTAACGATTCCAACCAATCTTTGGCTTCTCCCTTTAAAGTCCAGGGAAATAACATGAGATATATCTGTTCATCCTCCACTTCTCAGATTTTAAATAGTGTGCAGATCCTATTAAAGGTACGTAGATGTTCATTTGGATCTTCCTTCGGCGCACCACTAAATTGGCATTGATTAGTCACTATGTGTAGAATTTATCCTTTGATTTCATAATCTGGCGCATTAATGTCTGGATGAGTAATTGCGTGACCTTGGCCAGTGCGTTTAGCTCTCATTCGGTCTTCCATACTTAAAGGTTCCAGATTCTCCATAATTGAATTTGTTGAATCGGAATCACTAGAGGATTCTGATTTAATGGTTCGTTCCTCAACAATCTCTGTTTGAATGATTGGTGGTTTCGGGGGAAAGTTTAGTGGTTCAGGATCTACGAAACATTCCTGAATATTCTCCGGATTCTCAATTGTGAGGTCGGGTTCAAAAAATGGATTATTGGAAATTTGAACTGAAGTACTTGGTCGACTGGATGACGATTCTAAAGAAAAATCAACGGCGGTTATATTTGCTAAATGTCTTGATCTAGTTACAGGTGGTGAACGTACAAAAGGTGGTGATCGTCTTGCTCGGTGCATTCACTGAATATCCTATTAGTTTTTAAAAGGAAAGAAAAATTATAATAAGTTATCCAATCAATAGACTTTTCTGATTTTGCCCACGTTTCGAATAGCCAAAAGATGCAGCAGAGGGGCAGGATTCGTTTGGTCTCAATATAATTGAGGACTGTTTGGCTCCAATAACCCGGTCCACGTACAAATCCAACTATTACTACGAACCAGAAAATTTTGATGTCTATCAATTTAACCACTTAAAATAAATTTTCGTAATTTTAAGAAAATTAGATAAGAAGTAGAATAAAAATCTATGTCCTAAAAACTAGAATAGCGAGAAATAAGAAAGAAAAAGAGTTCGTTGAAAAAGATCGAAAAAGAAAAATGGTTGAAAAATAAAAGGTGACGAAAAAAATTAAAGAAACTTATAAAAACTTAAAAATACTTGACTAACCTAACCTTATTACTACAACTAACTTAAAATTATAATCGCAAATTGAAATTACTAATTGGAATGATAATTGATACATAGGTAAAAGGTGTCTAAAAATATTAAAGCTTATAGGAAAACTAAATCCCAAATGAAAATAACTTAAAAAGAAACTAAAACTTAAAAAGGCGTCGCAAAATTTTAAAGCACCTAAATCTTAGTCTAAAGAAAAAGCACTTAAGGAATTCTACGGCAAAGCCTAAAAATCTAGAAGTAAAAATAACTATGGCAAAAACTAAGTTTAAAACTAAATATGAGCTAAAAATACAAATATTACGCTACAACGATTAAAAAGGGACAAAATATAAAAATATACAAAAAGTTATAAAAAGTACAATTTTTATAAAAATATTATTTTTATATTATTTATTTAATAAAACTTCTAATTTTATAATTTAATTAAACTAATTTAACAAATAAAACAAATTAAATTAATAAACTAAACTAATTAATAAATAAATAAAACCTATTTAGGGTTTTTAATTAAATAATAATAATAATAATAATTACACAGTGATTAATGCCTGATTAGGGCTTCTGTCGCGTGTCAGGTTTTCTCCGCGAGTTGCGGTATTTAATGCATCAAACCCCGCGAGTCGCGGGGTTCAAAAATTCAACTCTGGTACAGTTTGAATTTGACGCGTTTTTTTTTCTTTTTTAATTTTTTTTTCTGTTTTTAATTTTTCTGTTTATATAAAAAAAATATGTGTATAATAAAAACTTATATTTTAAAAACTTAAATAAAATAGAACTACTTTATAATTTTAATAAATAAAATGCTTAAAACTAGATTTATATATATATATATTTTTTATGTTTTTAAATAAAAACAAAATACTTAAATAAAACTTATGTTTTTATAAAATAAAAATAAAGAAACTTTATAAAACTTAAATATTTAACAAAATCTTAAAAATACATAAAATTTTTTTATATTAGCGTTGCGCTTCCGGCTTTTAAGAGACTCCCCGGCAGCGGCGCCAAAAATACTTGATGTTTTAGCAGAGTAGTATATAAAATAGCTTATTTTTACAGAAAATACTATTAAATACGATAGAATTTTACACAAGATATTTATTTATTTATAGAATGGATATACTTAAACCTTGCTACAACACTTATAGGCAGTGTACCTAATCGTACAGTAGTGTAGTTTTTAGTAAGTCCGGTTCGTTCCACGGGGAATCTTTTTAAACAAAGCTTAACACTATATTAGTTTACTTTTATAAAAATACAATATATATATAAGTAATATTATTATTATAAAGGGGGGTTTTTACCGTTTAATGACCGGTTTGTCGATTTTAAAACTTTAGTCGCAGTTAAAACCAAATAAATACAAGACTTTAAATTAAAGCATAAAGTAAATAACGATAATGAAATTGCGAATAATAAAAGTGCGATAAAATAAACTTGCGATAATTAAAAAGTACGATAATTAAAAGTGCAATTAAATACAATAACAATAAAAATGCGATAATTAGAAGTGCAATTAAATATAAAATAAAGGAAATTAAATATGAAATAAAAGAATTATGCTTATTTAAACTTCCGTAATCATGATGTTTGACGTGTTGATTTTAGTTTTATGCCCATGGGTTAATTGTCCTTTGTCCTGGATTATTTAAAATGTCCGTCTGGTTTTTGTCCATAACAGTCCATCAGTCATAAATATAAAGTGCGAGTGTCCTCGTCAAATTATTCTTATACCCGAAGTTAAATATTCCAACTAATTGGGGACTTAAACTGTAACAAGATTTTAATACTTTGTTTAATAATTACACCAGGATGTCGACTGAGTGTAACCCAAGGTTTTAATATTTTGTTATCAATTATACCAAGTGTCCTTGTACATAATTTCACCCCTGTTTTAATTATTCTAGTGGCTATTAATCCATTCCCGTGTCCGGTTAAATGAACGATTATTCGTACATATAAATACCCCGCCCATCGTGTCCGATTGAGTGTATATGGTAATTTATAGGGACGCCCAATTGTAAATCTTTATATTAACATTAACAAACTATCATTTAGTTAAACAAATATAAAGCCCATTAATAGCTCATAGTCTAATTTCCACAAGTGTCGTTCTTTTGTCCAAACCCCAATTATGGTACAAAGCCCAATTACCCAATTTTAATAATTAGCCCAACATCATGATTACTTCGTTTTAAATAAGCATAATAATAACTTAGCTACGAGACATTAATGTAAAAAGGTTGAACATAACTTACAATGATTAAAAATAGCGTAGCGTTACACGGACAGAATTTTGAATTACACCCTTACAACATTCGCTAACATACCCTTATTATTAGAATTATAATTAAAATTAAAATATAAATTATAAATAAATATATATATATTTTACGTATGAATGAGGAGAAGAAAAAAAAAGATGATGATAAATGCTCAGAATTCGGTTGGCTTTATAGGCAGTTTCTCATTTTGGGGGTCCGCTACTCGCGGCCAATTTTGCCTTCAAACTCCGCGAGTCGCGGAGTTTATTTGTTTACCGACGGTTTTAAATATAAATATAATATATTAAATAATTATAAGAATTATTTAAATATTATATTATATTTATGTGCATAGTTGACTTGTAATTTTTAGTCCGTTGCGTCGAGCGTTGAGAGTTGACTCTGGTCCCGGTTCCGGATTTTCGAACGTCCTTGCGTACAATTTAATATCTTGTACTTTGCGTTTTGAATCTTGTATTCTTGTAATTTCGAGACGTTTCTTATCAATAATTGGAACCTCTTTGATTGTCTTTTGTACTTTTGAGCTTTTTGGTCGTTTGCGTCTTCAATTCGTCGAATCTGTCTTTTGTCTTCACCTTTTATTATTTAAACGAATATCACTTGTAAATAGAACAATTGCAACTAAAAGCTTGTCTTTCTTGAGGAATAATGCTATGAAATATATGTTTGTTTTTAGCATTATCAAACGTCATCATGTGCCATGTTACACGACTCTTACATTCTACCCAATCTCCAAGTATATCAAGAACATATATTCTTAATAGTTCTATCTTTTCAGATATTCTAGTAATTTGAAAAATCAAGATCGTGCCATTACGATTTCCTTCTAGAACATTAACTATGTTCATTTCAAAATCCATATCTACGAATTCCGGACCATTATTCGCTTGACTTGAAGTCGGAAAGAGGAGACGAAAGTATGGAACTCTTGAATATAAAGAAAATATAAAGCTCGACAACAACACATAAATTACAAACCGTGCATATCAATACGTATTGCCACGTAAAGGCACGGGAAAATTAAAAACACTATAACCCCAAGATAATAGTAGAAGTAAATATAATCCTCCGGTGGTAGATGAAAGAGAAGAATGACAGATATGAAAGTTAAGAGTATATCAAGGATCAGAACTGGATGGAGCATATTAATGAATGCTTTAAAAATATGAATCAGGGGAGAAAGAATGGAAGGTGTGAGCAGCTGTGAAAATAAGGAAACGAAGGGAGTGGATTTATAGTAAAATATCCGACAGAGCAATCGAAACAGATTATTGCATTTAATCAAAGAAGATCTGATTTCCTATATCGCCGAAGAACCAAATCTTATTACGAAGATTTTCTTTAAATCCCATGAATTCCGGAAATCAATCATAACTACGTCATCAGTTCCCTCTCTTGCGATAGCTTCGATTATACTCTTCGCGTAATCAAATTTTTTTTTACCTATATTACTCACTGATGATAAAACTCTAATTTCTAGCTCGGATACGTCATGAAAACATACTTATTGTCAGCCATGACCATTCCACTCAAATTTCGGGACGAAATTTCTTTAACGGGTAGGTACTGTGACGACCCGGAAATTTCCAACCAAATTAAAACTTAATCTTTATATGTTCCAACACAATAAGCAAAGCCTGTAATGTTGAGTCTCGAAATGTTTGAACTATTTATATAGATTCATTTAACCTGTGACTATTTTCGACAATTCACGAACAATTGTGTGTAAATAAATATGTAAATATATATACATGTATAAATATAAGAGTGCATATTAAGTTGTATTAATAAAATACAAAATAATCATTTGAATTGAAAATGTAAAATAATGTACAAGATAATTAAGATTAAAATTTATTTATGATTTAAACGAATTCTTATTTTTATTTATTATCATTTTTATGATATTATTTAGTTATTTTATTAGAATTATTATTAATATTATTAGGGTATTTACTATTAATATTTATTAAAAATAAAAATAGGGAATCCCATTATGTTAGAAGTAACTATCAATTTTTTTTCTTTTTCTTCACATGAAAATAATTTACGTACTTCATGTCTCCAGTTTGTTACAAGTCTACTTCACAAATCAATTGGAAATCAATTTAACTGTTAAATCATGTACCTAATCACTCTATATAAGTTACAAACTGCAATTTGAGTTGAAAACAAAGAAAACCCAGAAAATAAGCTCGACACTCGGTACATTCATCTTTTTCACCATATTTTGATTTAGAACAAATTTTCAAAATGTAATAATGCAGTCATGTTAGGAATCGTCTATCTAAACTATCTGTAAGTTTTCAATCCTCAATTCTTTCTATTAATTTCTAATTTGAGAGTCAAAGTTTTGGTTTTCAAAGTCAACTAAGTGTTCTTGAATCAAATTCGAGTTTGTTTTGGTATCTCCAGTTAATTCGATGATCCATAAAGATTATAGGAATGATTTACAACACAATTCATGTTGTAATCATAACCTATAACACTCTTAATTTAAAAATCAATTTTTGAGTTCTTGAGTTCTTCACAGTGATATACACTAACGTGAATTCGAAACAAATTTCAAAAACTAAAAATGTACAGTTGTTAGGAATCATTTACTTAAACTTCCTGCAAAATCTCAAGTTCCAATTCTTGATAACGAATTCGAATTTGCGAGTCAAAGTTAAATTGTCAAAAGTCAACTGTTTTGTTCTTGGAGAAATTAGAGCTTGTTTTGATGTTTTAAGTTCAATTGACGATTTCAATAGTTTTTAGGAATGATTTGAAACATGTTTCATGTTGTAAAGATTGTCCAAAATGAACTCAAAATTGAAAACAAAATTTTTTTTTCTCTTGGCTACGAGCAGGCAGTAGGATTTTTTTGTTTTTTTTTCCTCATTTTTTTTATATCATGAACACATTTTTATTTTTTGTTTCATGTTTGTTTAGAAGTCCTAAAACCATTTTGATGATTGACTATTAAGAATGAAGTTGTTTGATTGTTTAGATTTTGGTGAAGAAGATGAAGTGGGTTGAAACATGTAATAGATAAGTATTTGAGTTTGTATTATAAATCAGAAAAATTGAAATGGAGGAATGGTTAAGGGTGTTGATGAGTGAACGAGAGGTCTCGGGTTTGAGCCTGGCTTGGTGCAATTTTTTTAAAACTGACTCCTAAGGTAGTTTTATACTTTTAAAAATTATTATTATTATTAATATTATTATTATTATTATCCTTAGGTATTTCTACAATTATTAATTTTACAAAACAAAAGATATATATGTAAATATATTATTACATAAAATATACTAATATTACATAAAATTATGTTTCAACTAATATTATTGATATAACATTAATTAAAATATCAAATAAGTATCATAATATATTATAAGAATAATTAATACATAACAAATATATAAACTTAATTGATTTATACTATAATGTGTTAATACTTGATATAGGTTCGTGAATCCGAGGCCAACCCTGCATTGTTCAATGTCGTCATATGTATTTTTACTACAAAATACAGTATTGTGAGTTTCATTTACCTTTTTACCCTTTATATTTTTGGGCTGAGAATACATGCGCAACTTTTATAACTGTTTTATGAAATAGACACAAGTAATCGAAATTACGTTCTATGGTTGAATGATCGAAACTGAATATGCCCCCTTTTATTAAGTCTGGTAATCTAAGAATTAGGGAACGGACATCCTAATTGACGCGAACTCTAAAGATAGATCTATCGGGCCCAACAAGCCCCATCCAAAGTACCGGATGCTTTAGTACTTCGAAATTTATATCATGTCCGAAGGAGGATCCCGGAATGATGGGGATATTCTTATATGCATATTGTGAATGTCGGTTACCAGGTGTTCAATCCATATGAATGATATTTTTGTCTCTATGCATGGGACGTATGATTATGAGAAATGGAAGTATGAAATCTTGTGGTCTATTAAAATTATGAAATGATTCTTTATGATAAACTAATGAACTCACCAACCTTTTGGTTGACACTTTAAAGCATGTTTATTCTCAGGTACGAAAGAAATCTTCCGCTGTGCATTTGCTCATATTAGAGATATTACTTGGAGTCATTCATGACATATTTCAAAAGATGTTGCATTCGAGTCGTTGAGTTCATCAAGATTATTATTAAGTCAATTATATTTGGATATATTATGAAATGCTTTACATGCCTGTCAACTGTCGATGTAACGAAAGTTTGTCTTTTAAAAACGAATGCAATGTTTGTAAAATTTATCATATAGAGGTCAATTACCTCGCGATGTAATCAACTGTTGTGAATCGTTTATAATTGATATGGACTTCGTCCGGATGGATTAGGACGGGTCTCTACAAATTCATTGGTGTCCCAAATTAGTAAAGATCCCCCTGAATTTCCTATTTTTTGCTTTTGAATAAATTCAAAGTCATCGGAACCCCATATCACTCTAACCCAATTTCTGTCCACCGAATTGCATTTTGTTTCTTGTAACGCAACTACGTTTGGTTTCTCGCGGTTAATAAGTTTCTTAATTTCTCCTACTTTACTTTCTTTACCCGACCAAAACCCCGAATATTAAAGGAAAGGATTTTCATAATGAGAATTAAAACAAACGATAAAGGGAGGAAGGGGGAGGTTAGGCCTGACCTTCATCCACATCGAGACCGAGTTGTTTTGTGAACTCTCCCAAACCAATACTACATTCTGAGATATCGGCGAATTTGCTACATACACTTGCTTTAGAATTTTTTGATTTGGCTCGTTTCATTTGCCTTAAATCGAATTCCTTATTTTCTCCTTCCGACTTACTTTTTTTCGAATTTATCGACTTATCAGCTTTACGTCTGGATCTTTCGTAACACTTCATACGCATGACAGAAGAAGCCCTCCAGTTGTTTAGTGGTTGGCTACCGTCCTTTGCTGACCTCTTCGACCTCGCAGTTAATTCAACGTTTACACCGTCGTCCCTTAAATCTGCAACGTAATCATCTTCTCTTGGGCTCTTCTCGTTATTGGGCTTAAATTCGTCACAATTTGCTTGGGTGGGTTTGTCATTAGTCACAGGACAGAATTCGTGGGTTTCATTGTTAATGTGGCTGTCCTCGTTATTGGGCTTGTTTGAGGGCCCACTGATGGCTTCCTGATAGAACATTTTAGTGGGCTGTTCTGGCCCAACTTGATTCTGAAGTCCAGTATCTCTAGGGTTACTGGATGAGTATCCTGTTGAGTCTTCACATCCAATAGGATTACACGCGTGTTTCACTTCATCATTACTATTAACAATATTATTATTAAATGTCTCGGGGATTGAAGATTCGTCAATAGAATTACACGCGTGTTTCACTTCATCATTACCCATGTCGTCTGTTTGGGAGCCCGAGGCGTTTTGTTGGTCTGGATTTTCTGACACGTCATATACCGGTGATTGATCTCCGGTAACCTCCTCATTACCCTCCGGTTGTTTTTCGGCAGCCTCCTCCTTAGCAAATAACTCTTCATCATCTGAGATGTAGTTAATGCTTTCGTTGCCGGAGTCTTCTCCTGCCACCGATGCCTCCCGTTCCCAGTTGCTATCAGAATCGTCGTTCAAATCAATTTCATTTATGCTACTTACCTCTTCCACCACTTTAACATAATAGATGCTTTGACCTGCTCGAAGATTGATTGTTTCATTGATAGGGTTGCATCCGAACACTTTAACCAACACTCTTCCGGCGATGAGACTTTGGTTTCCTTCGAAGGAGCAATTTTCAGTTTGTAAGATTTGGCCCCACCATTTGGCTATTGCTTGAAACGTTTTCTCAGACCAAAACTTCACCGGGACCCCTAAGATATTAAGCCAGGTTAACCGTCCCGCCGGCGTGGTAGGGTTTTCTCCACTTCTTAAGTTAGATAACCATTTTTTGAGAAAGTGGTCATCGTTCTTGAGGATGTTGGTTGGAGTAGTTTCATTGTAACGACCCTACTTTTTCCGTTATCTTTTGTCGTTAATTATTTAACGACCTTTAATTATTTTTCGTGCCACGTCATTTCTATGACCTATATTATTATTTTTGTAATAATATATTAATTATTATGTGTTATATGAATATTTGTATTCATATCTTTAATTGTACGTTTCTACGTGTCGCGGATTTCTATCCGGCGAATCTTTTCGGTTTTCAAACCAACGGTCGAACTTTTGGAATTTTTAAGTCCTAATTATTTTAAATATGATATTTTGATGTCATATGATTATATATAGTGTTTATATATTTTATTCGTCGCGTATTTATTATCTCTTCGAAAAATCAATCGCGTAGCGGCGTTTTCGCGTTTCGGGTTTCGTTCGGGCGTTCGGGCCACTAGGATTTTGTCATTTATCAAATTGGGCCACTATGGGGCCCACCCCATTCAGTTTTTGGCCGAAAATTCCCTTATGGGGGGGGAGGTGATTTAATTTTTTTGATTAATTAGCCTTATTTTTATTTCCATTCTAATTATTTCACCCTTATCACTTTTCTCTCAACTTTCTCTCCTCTTTTCTCTTATTTTTGGCTGCCACTTCCAGCACCATTATCATCTTGATTTGATCATCATCAAGAACTTGAATCAAGGGGCTTTTAACATCAACGGATTTCTCTCGTTCTCCTCTACGCGTCAATATAAATCAATTCTTGATTAGGGTATAAACCCTAACCCTAGCTTTTCAATTTTTTTATTTATTTTTCTGTATTTTGATGTTATATTGATAGTATGATAGTTACATGTTATTGTATTTATGATTGTATGCGTAGAATTGCTCGATTGCATATTTTTTCGGTTTGATAAAATTGGGACAGCAGCTTTTTCGTGTGTTTCTGATATTTTAACTGATGTTGATCATAAAATAAAGTATATAAATGAGTTCCTCTCATCAAGACATTAATTTTAGACTCCGGATTCATGTCGTTTCGATTCCCGGAGCCCTAGATACGAGCAAAGTGGTATTTTGTTAAGATTGAAATGTGATTTTGGTATGAACCAGGTTTGGTCCGACTTTCTGACCATATTTGGTGACTTTAGGATGTGTTAGTGTGTTAGGACTGATGGTGGGGCGAACTTTCATGTTCGGGTCATCTCAATCCGAGCCACGAATCACCCGTTACGTCTAAAACATGTTTTTGATTGAATTGAAGTTCCAAGTAGTGTATTGGCTGTATATCACGACTTGTGGGCTGTTCATGGTGTGTTCTTGAGTGTACCAAAGTGTCGGGTGGTTTGCTTAGGCGGAGATATTTGTAAGGCTCGCCGAAAACCGACACCCGGGGCTCAGGATACGACCCGATGAACTTTTGATTTAATACTTGGGATTTATTATTAAACCTATGATATAAATAATGGATTTCATTATCATTTAATTACTTATGATATAAAAAGTAATTATTATTATTATTTAAGACTTATGATATATATTTATTATATCATTTAATTAATACTTATGATTTAATTAACATTTTAATTAAACTTGTGATTAATAATACTTTCATTATTAATGGAAAATACTTATGATAAGTATTAAACTTATATTATGAGATTATTATAATAAGACTTATAATAAGGATTAATTAATTATTTAATTATTATAAGGCTTAGTTATTATTTAATTATAATTTAATTATTAAATACTTATGATTTAATGATTATAATTAGAAACTTATGATATGATTAATAATTCATTATTAATTAATAATACTTATGATATAATTTAAAATTTATTATTAATGAATAATACATATATTATGACTAATATTTAATTAATTAATTAAATACTTATGTTATATTAATTATATCATTTAAACTTATATTAACTTTAATAATTCATTTTAATTTAATTAAACTTATGTTATGACATAATTAGACATATTTAACTTTAATAAACGTTATAACTTACATTATTATTATAACTTACACTTTTAAAATTAACGTTGACTATGTTTGACCAAGGTTGACTTTTGAGTTGACTTTCGGTTGACTTTGACTTTCAGTTGACTTTTGTTGACTTTCTAATTAAGGAAACTTTTCTAACTTAAAACTTTCTAAAAATAGCAACTTTCTAAATTTGGAAACTTTCCAAAAATAGAAACTTTCCAAAAATAGAAACTTTCCTTAAATAGAAACTTTCCAAAAATGGAAACCTGCTAAAAATAGAAACTTTCTAAAAATAGAAAGTGTGTGTCCATACGCTGTTCCGATCAAACCGATGCATGCCGAGTATTGTTCTATGTCTACTTGCAACATGTACAATAGCTATCATACTAAGACTTGACCTAAGTTAGTTATTTATATCGACCTGCTTTATTTATAGGTCGGCGTTGTGATCATTCATGATCACTTTACTTCATTTGCTGTTCGCATAATTGTGTGGTTACTTCGGTTGCTATTAAGGTGAGTTATAGTCCCTTTTTTTCCTATTTTAAATCTTTTGGGATGAGAATACATGCAATTTATTTTATATTTTGGACACATGTGGAAGTTGGTTTAAATTATTCATTGTGAGTTGAACAAAAATATTCCCTAGTCTGGTAACTGTAATCACTGGTTTCTACTGGTGAACGCGAATCCTATGGATAGATCTATCGGGTTTGACAACCCCATTTCGAGCTAGTCGCGCTAGCAATTTATAATCGGAATGTTTAGTACTTCGTATTTTGTTGTAGATACACTTGTTCGGTGTATATTATTTATTGTGTTTGGCAAGGGTAAATAAAGGGTTAAGTGGTTACCAGGTGGCTCACGGAAAATGGAATAATGTTTTATTATATGTTTTCTAGCATATAATTTGGTGGTTTAAAAAGGTGTTTTATGTTTTCAAACATAAATTTTTATTGTTTAAATTAAATAATGTTTGCAATATTAAACCTATAATTCACTCAACATTTTTGTTGACAGTTACTCGCATGTTTTATTCTCAGGTTCATGATTGATTGCTTCCGCTGTGCTTAGAGAGTCTGCATATTTATGATGGCAGCTTTTGTTAAACATTAACTTGCATTCTATTTTGTTACATTAAAAAGTGGTTGTTTGTTGACTTTATTTTGGTCAACTTTTGGTTAAAGTATTATTGTATAGTTTTTCTAAACTTATACATTTTAGTAGATTTCCTTTATAGGAAATCATTTTTAAATAAAGAATGCAAGGTTGTTTTATTAAATTCATATAGAGTTTCGATCAAGCTGTGGGACCAAGTGACGGAGCCGTTAAGTGTTTTGACGGAGTCGTCACAGTTGGTATCAGAGCTCTGGTTGTAGGGAATTAGGCTGCATTGATGTCGTTACCCGAGTCAATAGGGTGCATTAGTGAGTCTAGTCTACAGCCCGGCCTATAATATATTATTATATGTGATTATTTTTATCGTATTGGTATGTATATTGTTATCATACATACATTCCAATTATGTTCTGAATCCGGGAGGAACTCCCATTCTGATTTAAACGTATTCTCCGACTCATGCGAGTTCATCTTTTATAGGAACGCCTCGGTTAGTGAAACCGAGGGGGTGTCATTCTTGACTTATGAAATTCTCGACATTTCTATGTCATAATTTGTGTTTATTGATATAACGTTTGAGTTATATTACGTGTTCTAGGATTCTAGGCATTTCTATGTCATCGATTAGGGTTATGTATATAACGTTTGAGTTATATTACGCGAGATGTCATTCTTGACTTCTAAAGGCTCGGCATTTCAATGTCAGCTATTGTGTTTGGGTATATAACATTTTTGTTATATTACTTGCCTTTGTGCCGTTGTGCCTATGTACTTTGGTTTTTGAAAAGGAAAACGTCATTCTTGACTTTTAGAGATTCTGGGTACTTCGAAGACATTCTTATGTCATCGTTACTCCTATTCATTACTTTCGATGTCTTTGTCTCTTGTGCTATCCTTAGCACATTGTTAAGAAATTATTTTAGGGAAATTGTGTTGAAATTCGAGGTTGACCACGTGTCCTGACCTTATGTAGTGATATTGGAATGGAACTATGAGTTAGTGAAATATAATGGCGTCAGGCCAACGTGATTATATTACGTTAATTCATAAAAAGTCCCAATATTGTGACATGAGGAATAGAAAGTGAGTCAAAGAAAATTTGTACACCACTCATTCGGAAATTCTAACGTTGTTACATGAGTAAGGAAGATACTCATTATCCTATTTGTTGATATATGAGAGACTCGTCTTAACCGAACTACTTACCCCATGTTTTATCATTCATAACTCGCTTGTTAGTGACAGCTTCGCACGTGACTAGTTTTGACCCAAGGACTTGTGTCCTGATAAAAGTCAAAACAATATTTAACTCATTGGTTTTCATGACCTCGTAGCATTTATTGATTAGATGTCGCAAGACGATTCAAGTCCTTCACCCGAGCTTTAACGGTCATACTTCAACTCGTAACCTTTATAATGCGGATACCCTGCTTTTCATTTAAAATTTTTACACATTTGTGTAATTGGGCGGTTCTCGTGAGATTTATGGGCGAATAGAAGTAATGAAATATTTTGTCATGTATACTAATTATAAAATCATATATGTACGTATGAATTCGAATGGATAAATTTACCCTTACCTATTTTGGCTAGTATACACTAAATTGTACCTTCAAAATTATTTTAAAATCACTCATGTCGAGTTGTCTAGTTAACTCAAATTGTTTTACGTAAAATGGTACACGTTGTACATACTTCTAAATTTACTAAGAGCTTCGTTCCATTTATGGGGTTACATCAGACGTTTAAAGCTTTTTCAAAACTTCTTTGATTGATTACATTAGAATTTTCGCATTACTCTACAGAGTGCTTGGATCACAGTTCTCCTCATCCTCCGTTTAAGGATGAAATTTACCATTAAGTTCATTGATAGAAATTCTTACACCAGTTTGGATGTCGGTTTTATAAAATTTGTTGGAAAGTCTTTGCGCCCATAGAATTTTCCCTCTTATGGTTGGACATGGCCGAAACGCAGACCGATAAATCAAGTTTCTGGGGTACACTCGATGGTCACCCTATTGTAGAAAAGGCGCTAAGTGGGTTTCTACCCCAACTGTTGTTATGGCGGGTATCATGGATATATATTACACTAGACTGATTGAGGAGTTTCTACTCTCAATATTCACTGTCAATCGCAACACCCTCATAAACATCAATCCTAGGATTCAATACTTTGAGGTACACGAAATTATTTTTGGAGATTCATCTCAACCGGAGTCGACCATTCTTTATAACCTATGATTCGCATTCTTTTCATCCGCACATAAATTTTGGAATATGGATGAATCCTAGACTTCCTCGCTCATTGTACACGAAAGTTCACTCTCGTTGAATTATCACACTTTTCGTACGTCTTCCTTTTGAAAAGGTAATGAAAATTTACTTTGGAATCTATGATCCTTGTTATCTCCTTTGAGAGAATTGCCTTAAATATCTATGCCACCGATGTGACTACTCCATATTTATTTCTTCCTTCATTATTGCAACTGTATTTCATCTGTCCCAGTTCGTCCCCTTGGGGAGCTCCCGTTTTGTTCGTTGAGAAGAAAGATGGTTCATTTCGTTTGTGTATTGATTATCGTGAATTGAACGAGCTTACTGTTAAAAACCGTTACCCTCTTCCGAGAATTGATGATCTGTTCGATCAACTTCAAGGTTCGTCCGTTTATTATAAGATTGATCTTCGTTCCGGTTATCACCAATTATGCGCTAAAGAAACTGATATTCTGAAAACCGCTTTCTGTACCAGTTATAGTCACTTTGAATTTCTTGTTATGCCTTTCAGATTGACAAATGCACCTGTTGTGTTCATGGACCTCATGAACCGTGTGTGTAGACCCTATCTGGACAAATTCGTTACTGTTTTCATTGACCACATCCTTATTTATTCTAAGAGTGATGAAGGGCGAAGAACATTTGAAGTTAGTGCTTGATCTGTTGAGGAAAGAAGAGTTGTACGCTAAGTTCTCTAAGTGTGCTTTCTGGTTAAGAGAAGTTCAATTTCCTCGGACATATTGTTAGTAAATAGGGAATACAAGTTGATTCTGCTAAGATTGAGGCGATTGAAAAGTGGGGAGTTCCGAAAACTCCTACTCAGATTCGCCAGTTTCTAGGATTAGCAGGCTATTATAGAAGGTTCATTCAAGATTTTTCACGAGTAGCGAAACCTCTGACTGCTTTAACACATAAGGGGAAGAAGTACGAGTGGAAGAGTGAACAAGAGACTGCTTTCAGATTTTGAAGAAGAAGATGACCACCACTCCTATATTGTCACTACCTGAGAGTAATGATGATTTTGTTGTTTATTGTGATGCTTCGCGTCAAGGCTTTGGTTGTGTTTTGATGCAACGAAAGAAAGTTATTACGTACGCATCACGTCAGTTGAAGATTCACGAGCAGAATTATTCAACTCATGATTTAGAGTTGGGAGCTGTTGTTTTTGCGCTTAAGATTTGGAGACGTTATTTGTATGGGGTTAAGAGTACTGTGTACACATATCACAAAAGTCTTCAACATATTCTTGATCAGAAACAGTTAAATATGAGGCAACGAAGATGGGTTGAGACGTTAAATGATTATGATTGCGAACTTTTATATCATCCAGGAAAGGCCAATGATGTGGCTGATGCATTAAGTCGTAAAGAAAGGGCTGAACCTCGCAGGTTTAGGGCCTTGAATATGACAATTCAAACAAACCTCGCTAGGCAGATCCTTGAGGCACAATAAGAAGCCTTGAAGGAGGAAAATTTTGTAACGGGAAGGTCCGAGGCTTGAGTAAACAGTTAGAGGTACAAACCGATGGTACTCGGTATTTTGCGGGATGCCTTTGGGTTCCGAAGTTTGGTGATCTACGAAAACTTGTTTTAGATGAGGCTCATAAGTCTAGGTACTCTATTCATCCTGGTTCAGGAAAGATGTATCATGATCTTAAGGAGCTGTATTGGTGGCCTAATTTGAAAGCTGATGTGGCTACGTATGTGGCTAAGTGTTTGACCTGCGCTAAGGTTAAAGCTGAACATCAGAAACCGTCTGGACTTTTGGTGCAACCTGAAATTCCCGAGTGGAAGTGGGAAGGTATTAAGATGGACTTTATTACGAACTTACCGGGAGTTGTGGGTGGTTATGATACCATTTGGGTGATTGTTACCGACTCGCTAAGTCAACTCTTTTCTTGCCAATTAAGGAAACATATTCAATGAAGAAGTTTACTCGTTTGTATTTGAAGGAGATTATTTCGAGACATGGTGTTCCCGTATCGATTATGTTGGACTGAGGCAGTCCTAACAAGGTGCTCTAGGAACTAAATTGGATATGAGCACCGCTTATCATCCACAGACGGATGGTCAGAGTGAAAGGACCATTCAAACGTAGAAAACATGTTAAGAGCGTGTGTTATTGATTTTGGAAATGGGTGGGATAAATATTTGCCGCTGGATGAGTTTTCTTATAACAACAGTTATCATGCAAGTATTAAAGCCGCACCATTTGAAGCTCTGTATGGTAGAAAGTGTAGGTCTCCTGTCTGTTGGAATGAGGTTGGGGATGCTCAACTCACATGACCAGAGATCATTCACGAGACTACCGAGAAGATTGCACAGATTAAGGAAAGATTGAGAACTGCCAGGAGTAGGCAAAAGAGTTATGCTGATAAGAGAAGGAACGATATCGACTTTCAGGTCGGTGATCGTGTTATGTTGAAAGTTTCACCTTGGAAGGGTGTGGTACGTTTTGGTAAAAGGGGAAAGTTGAATCCTCGAATTGTTGGACCTTTTGGGATTATTGAGAGAGTTGGACCAGTGGCTTATCGTTTGAAATTGCCACAAGAACTCAGTGCTATTCGTGACGTTTTTCATGTATCGAATTTAAAGAAGTGTTTGGCCGAGGCCAATGAAACTATTCTTTTGATGAACTTCATGTTGATAAGCAACTTTATTTTATTGAAGAACCTGTTGAAATTATGGACCGAGAGGTAAAGACTCTTAAGCAGAGTAAAATTCCTATTGTTCGAGTTAGATGGAACACCGGACGCGGTCCCGAGTTCACTTGGGAGCGTGAAGGTCAGATGAAGCAGAAGTAACCGCATTTGTTCCCAGATGCCGAGGAAACCCCTGCACCTGCTTAAATTTCGGGACGAAATTTCCGTAACGGGAAGGTACTGTAACGACCCTACTTTTTCCGTTATCTTTTGTCGTTAATTATTTAACGACCGTTAATTATTTTTCGTGCCACGTCATTTCTATGACCTATATTATTATTTTTGTAATAATATATTAATTATTATGTGTTATATGAATATTTGTATTCATATCTTTAATTGTACGTTTCTACGTGTCGCGGATTTCTATCCGGCGAATCTTTTCGGTTTTCAAACCAACGGTCGAACTTTTGGAATTTTTAAGTCCTAATTATTTTAAATATGATATTTTGATGTCATATGATTATATATAGTGTTTATATATTTTATTCGTCGCGTATTTATTATCTCTTCGAAAAATCAATCGCGTAGCGGCGTTTTCGCGTTTCGGGTTTCGTTCGGGCGTTCGGGCCACTAGGATTTTGTCATTTATCAAATTGGGCCACTATGGGGCCCACCCCATTCAGTTTTTGGCCGAAAATTCCCTTATGGGGGGGGAGGTGATTTAATTTTTTTGATTAATTAGCCTTATTTTTATTTCCATTCTAATTATTTCACCCTTATCACTTTTCTCTCAACTTTCTCTCCTCTTTTCTCTTATTTTTGGCCGCCACTTCCAGCACCATTATCATCTTGATTTGATCATCATCAAGAACTTGAATCAAGGGGCTTTTAACATCAACGGATTTCTCTCGTTCTCCTCTACGCGTCAATATAAATCAATTCTTGATTAGGGTATAAACCCTAACCCTAGCTTTTCAATTTTTTTTATTTATTTTTCTGTATTTTGATGTTATATTGATAGTATGATAGTTACATGTTATTGTATTTATGATTGTATGCGTAGAATTGCTCGATTGCATATTTTTTCGGTTTGATAAAATTGGGACAGCAGCTTTTTCGTGTGTTTCTGATATTTTAACTGATGTTGATCATAAAATAAAGTATATAAATGAGTTCCTCTCATCAAGACATTAATTTTAGACTCCGGATTCATGTCGTTTCGATTCCCGGAGCCCTAGATACGAGCAAAGTGGTATTTTGTTAAGATTGAAATGTGATTTTGGTATGAACCAGGTTTGGTCCGACTTTCTGACCATATTTGGTGACTTTAGGATGTGTTAGTGTGTTAGGACTGATGGTGGGGCGAACTTTCATGTTCGGGTCATCTCAATCCGAGCCACGAATCACCCGTTACGTCTAAAACATGTTTTTGATTGAATTGAAGTTCCAAGTAGTGTATTGGCTGTATATCACGACTTGTGGGCTGTTCATGGTGTGTTCTTGAGTGTACCAAAGTGTCGGGTGGTTTGCTTAGGAGAAGATATTTGTAAGGCTCGCCGAAAACCGACACCCGGGGCTCAGGATACGACCCGATGAACTTTTGATTTAATACTTGGGATTTATTATTAAACCTATGATATAAATAATGGATTTCATTATCATTTAATTACTTATGATATAAAAAGTAATTATTATTATTATTTAAGACTTATGATATATATTTATTATATCATTTAATTAATACTTATGATTTAATTAACATTTTAATTAAACTTGTGATTAATAATACTTTCATTATTAATGGAAAATACTTATGATAAGTATTAAACTTATATTATGAGATTATTATAATAAGACTTATAATAAGGATTAATTAATTATTTAATTATTATAAGGCTTAGTTATTATTTAATTATAATTTAATTATTAAATACTTATGATTTAATGATTATAATTAGAAACTTATGATATGATTAATAATTCATTATTAATTAATAATACTTATGATATAATTTAAAATTTATTATTAATGAATAATACATATATTATGACTAATATTTAATTAATTAATTAAATACTTATGTTATATTAATTATATCATTTAAACTTATATTAACTTTAATAATTCATTTTAATTTAATTAAACTTATGTTATGACATAATTAGACATATTTAACTTTAATAAACGTTATAACTTACATTATTATTATAACTTACACTTTTAAAATTAACGTTGACTATGTTTGACCAAGGTTGACTTTTGAGTTGACTTTCGGTTGACTTTGACTTTCAGTTGACTTTTGTTGACTTTCTAATTAAGGAAACTTTTCTAACTTAAAACTTTCTAAAAATAGCAACTTTCTAAATTTGGAAACTTTCCAAAAATAGAAACTTTCCAAAAATAGAAACTTTCCTTAAATAGAAACTTTCCAAAAATGGAAACCTGCTAAAAATAGAAACTTTCTAAAAATAGAAAGTGTGTGTCCATACGCTGTTCCGATCAAACCGATGCATGCCGAGTATTGTTCTATGTCTACTTGCAACATGTACAATAGCTATCATACTAAGACTTGACCTAAGTTAGTTATTTATATCGACCTGCTTTATTTATAGGTCGGCGTTGTGATCATTCATGATCACTTTACTTCATTTGCTGTTCGCATAATTGTGTGGTTACTTCGGTTGCTATTAAGGTGAGTTATAGTCCCTTTTTTTCCTATTTTAAATCTTTTGGGATGAGAATACATGCAATTTATTTTATATTTTGGACACATGTGGAAGTTGGTTTAAATTATTCATTGTGAGTTGAACAAAAATATTCCCTAGTCTGGTAACTGTAATCACTGGTTTCTACTGGTGAACGCGAATCCTATGGATAGATCTATCGGGTTTGACAACCCCATTTCGAGCTAGTCGCGCTAGCAATTTATAATCGGAATGTTTAGTACTTCGTATTTTGTTGTAGATACACTTGTTCGGTGTATATTATTTATTGTGTTTGGCAAGGGTAAATAAAGGGTTAAGTGGTTACCAGGTGGCTCACGGAAAATGGAATAATGTTTTATTATATGTTTTCTAGCATATAATTTGGTGGTTTAAAAAGGTGTTTTATGTTTTCAAACATAAATTTTTATTGTTTAAATTAAATAATGTTTGCAATATTAAACCTATAATTCACTCAACATTTTTGTTGACAGTTACTCGCATGTTTTATTCTCAGGTTCATGATTGATTGCTTCCGCTGTGCTTAGAGAGTCTGCATATTTATGATGGCAGCTTTTGTTAAACATTAACTTGCATTCTATTTTGTTACATTAAAAAGTGGTTGTTTGTTGACTTTATTTTGGTCAACTTTTGGTTAAAGTATTATTGTATAGTTTTTCTAAACTTATACATTTTAGTAGATTTCCTTTATAGGAAATCATTTTTAAATAAAGAATGCAAGGTTGTTTTATTAAATTCATATAGAGTTTCGATCAAGCTGTGGGACCAAGTAACGGAGCCGTTAAGTGTTTTGCCGGAGTCGTCACATTCATCATCAAACATCACCATCATCCCCCTCCCCCCCCCCTCCCCCCCCCCCCCCCCAGATATTTGATTTCAAAGTTAGTTAGCCCTTCTGCCACACAAATGGACTATAGATTCTCTAGAATTTCTGGTTTTTTGACCTCTCCAACAAGTGCCCTTTTCATGGTCTGCATGTTGGTATCCTCTTCAGGGATTATCACTGTACGTTCATTCAGGTTGGGCACCCTGGTTTCTTTTTCACCCTGGTTTTTGTTTTTGTTCAGAATGATATTACGCAGGTCTGGTACTTCGCTACCATAAACTTTTCTCCCAACAACCTCACTATAATTCCTTTCATCTCGAAACGAGTTAGGGGGCACAAACTGTTTTGGTGGATTGACTTTTGTTTCAGGTTTGTGTTCTTCTTTGTTTGTGTTAGTGCCCCTCTCTCTAGCTTTGAAGATTCTTAGGGATTGGCCATCAATCTTGATCTCTCTTAGCTTGCTGAGTAATAGTGCTTCATCCCCTACTTCACTGAATCGAACAAATGCAAACTTCATCCCTGTTCTTAGTCTTTTCTTTGGTATGAACACATCTCTGACCATTCCGTATTGCTTGAACATCCTCCATAGCTCCACCACATTCCACTCGTCCGAAAAATTGAAAAACATGAACGATTTCAGATGGGTTCCAGATTGACGCGAATTGTTCGACCTATAGTTACCGTTATAAGACTCTCGATTCTCACTCGTGCGCGTTTTTTGTTCCCTCACTTCTCTCCATTGGAATTTCTCCCTTTCTCTCTCTGGGTTTCTCTCTCCTCTCTCACACATTTCTCTCTCCATTGCAGCTTGTTGAAGAAGGATTTCATTATTTATTGCTTTCAATGACCTTATCATGAACGGATTCATTGGTCGGAAGATTTGCGAGCTTCCCAAGTTGCGAAAGATTGACTGCAAGTCATTAGTGCGGATGCCTTGTAGGTGATTTGGAAATATCGTTATAGTCTAAACGAGACAATACTGCTGCTGTCTATACTTTTAATATACAATTTATTTATGCATTTCAATAGGTATAAACTTTAGGTACAGGACCTCAAAGCCGAATCAATTTACACAAGATGTAACTCCTAGATTCCAAATTAACCCCAACTAAACTGCCACAAAAAAACCAAACGATAATAGTAACCCGAATGAAGATTATAACCTGACTACACAACTTGAATCCCTGAACTAACCATTACTAGTCAAGCCAACTTACACATGATTTCAAACACGAGGCTATAAAGTACCTCTTTTGAGGTCAACTTGATCTCAGCCACGAATAGTTGTCTTCTCAATGCCTCTGGTAATAAGAACACGGTTTGCACCAGCTGCCACCACCTAATAAATAGGTAAAATCAAATTCATTATGAAACAACAATACATGGATATGAGCACTATCAAATAATAATATACCAACTAAAACAAGACGATTCCATAACAATTTTCGAACAGACCTTGAAACCTTCTGTAATAAGTCCCTAGCTTGCAGATGATATTGAAGCACCCAAATGGGTTCCACTCTGCAACATTAAACAAATTTAAAAGTTTGTTGCTTTGGTGCCCGCATGTCGCACCTAGTTGTATCTATATCCTTAGTTTGACCCATATCAGCAATTAACATAATAGACTAAAAACAATTGACTCAAAATGCCAAAAATATTTACACCATATTAATCAAAATAAAATGCATGCTAAATCTTCAAAGCCAAGCAAATTGCAGAGTCCCAAGTTGAGTAAAACACACTCAATTAATTTTACAGTCCTAAGCACACGCAGATAATAAAAATCAATTAGGAAGGTCTGCAGTTGAATTTTAAACATTACATATCATCATTATAGAATTTAAGTTTAGCATTGTTTGTGCGTTAATTAAAATCGGTTAACTTAAACTTCATAAAACAATCCTAACCTAATGTGAAACATGTGGTATTACATTACTGTTATTTACCCAGAGTAATCATTAGAGATTCATAATAATTTTAATTTAATTCATCTAGTTCCATTATTTAAACATCTATACCAGAAACAGTAAATTTTTGTTATATCCCTTTTACCATTTTAACATACATCCATAACTAAAAATTTCTATTCTGTGTTCTTTATATAAAAGTAATATTCTATTCTTATGCAAGAATTCAATGCAAGTTTACATCTTTGTCAAAAAAAACGTCATGAGTTTAAAAATTTCTACTTTTCATTTATAATAAGGCATATTTTTGATCATTAGTCAGTAACTCCTATTCAACAACTAGCTAATTTCACCTTGCATTTACTCGATTCTGTTCGCGTGTTTGAGTAAACTTCTGTACATAATAGATGATATCAACTAGATTCACTACACAACTAGCAACACCTTTTACTTATGTATAGACAACCTCACAAATCTTTGCATTCATCTTCTACACCAATTTTTCAACACAACTAAAAATTCCCTTTCTAAAATTCTGTATTTTCGATCCAAAAATGGGAAATAATCTCCCAAATGAACTGCTCTCAGAGATCCTATCAAGACTACCATCGAAAACGCTACTTCGTTGTCGAACGGTGTGCAAATCTTGGTTAGCATTGATCTCTTCTACTGAATTCCAATTCACGCATCAAAACAAATTCAACAAACTGAACTCGCGCAAATTTATGCATCGCTTTGACTTGATGCACAACAAGGAAATGTTTAGTGTGCATCATGATGAATTATGTTTGATCGTCGATACAGACGCTCCTAACGAATTTCCGTTTAGTTGCAGCCCTTGCAAGCATAACTATTTAAGGATAATTGGGTGTATCAATGGTGTTATCTGCCTTATTCATAAAAAATGTGCTTTCAGTGAAGAAAAAATCATCCTTTGGAATCCATCTATTAAGAAACAACTAACCATTTTTCCTCCCAAGATCCGTTTAAGTGATTCGGTAAAGTATAAATTACGTTTTGGATTTGGGTACGACAAGATGACTGATGATTATAAGATTGTCAGATTCGTATATAATCATCGCTGTTTCCCAAGACGTCAGGTAAGGATTGCACAACATGTATAATTTTTCTATATACCCAATTATTTTGCTAAATTGTACAACACAATTACTGAATTGTACATCAGATATATACACGTTAACGACAGCCTTAAGAGCTGTCATTAGCAAAATTCTTATTTTAAATACTACCAATGAAATTTATAGTAATGATTTCAATGGCTTATTAATCGCTCGGGTAATAATCACAGGTTGCAGTTTATAGCGTTAAAACTGCCATATGGAAGAAAATCGTATTTCCTCTTAATTTACGTTTCATATTTTTCAACGTGTCGATGGTGTTCTTAAATGGATGTATGCACTGGATCGCTTGTTCGGCAACAACAAAGGGACCAAATTGTGTGATCGTTAAATTTGATGTGCGTACTGATCAGTTCGCCGAAATTCATTTGCCGAAAACATTAGGTAATTTACCCCCATGGTCGTATTTAGAACTTGCACTAATTAAAAAACATTTAGTTGTGATTCAATCTACTCGTTGGATGTGGGAGTCAAGGGGTGAAAGTAAGTATATAATGTGGGTTATGACGGAATATAATAATCCAGACTCTTGGATGTTGATATATAACGAATATTATGATAAAGATTTGGGGCGAATTTTGGGATTCAGAGATGATAGGATGCTAATCATGGGGTCCACATATGGAACTGTGACAAAACATAACAATAAAACGTGCTATTATGATGATCAACGAGGAGAGTTTATCATGGAATACTCGATTTATATAGACAAATACCAAGAAAGTCTAGCATTGTTGGGTGTCGGGTCTGATGTTCCGAGTGAAGAAGGAATTTAAGAATAATTTAGTAGCTGAGGCTATTTTGTCGCAGTTTTGTGTTTCTTTTTGTATGTGTTTCTGTTTGAATTTGCGTGTATTTAAATTTGTGTTTGTGTTTGAGTTCATGTTTGTTTTTGTGTTTGTGTTTCGTACTAGTTCTCTATAAATGATTGACAAAATCTAATGTGTGATATTACTTAGTTGCATTATAATTAGTACTAGTGTTGGGTCATATCTTTGTTAATGTAGTGTAGAAAATGTTCAGTTAGTTTTCAATAGCGATAGTTTTAGAACTTCGTTATGTAGAGTATTTTAGTTAATACACAATTCCTCTGCCATTCAATTGCTAATAGAATAGTACTAGAGATGGTTTTAGTTAATAGCTTAAAAACGACAAACATTTCGATATAGTAAACCACATGTTGAGTTCACCACACAAATATATTTTAATGATTTCTTGTAGACTTTCTTACATTATGACATTGTCCTTTTTGTCAGGTTTACGGGTTTACCCCTTACTATTTACGTATCTTTTTGTCTTACATGCATACATGAACGGCATAAAAGAACTTTATATCATTATTTTTATCTGTTTATGGAATGAACAATTAATTTGGGACATCCTAAGAGGATTAGCAGACAATAAATAAAGGATAGAGGGGTATGAGATTTGATGTATTCGACCAAAACTTTAGATAACTATTATGAAGTGTTTTACTATGAAGATGACGTTCTACCAACAACAACCTACTTAAATATAGATGCGTCAATATTTTCGCCTCTACTTTAGAATAACCAAATTATCATATATACTACGGACAAGAGTGGGATGAGCCTCCCTATTGGCTCAATTACCATTCACAAAGTTTGTTTTTAACTTAGGCTACTTTTTTTTTTTTTTTTTTTTTTTTTTTGTACGACATTTTCTATGTTTCCTTCCATTTGAGTTTGTGGCCCAACGAACTGGGCCTAACCCCGCATCTTGTTTATACTATTTAAAGGTATAAAAATGAAAACAATATTGATAAAAGGCTAGAAAGACAAGTAGTGCGTATTCACCTGTAAAGAGCTTGGATTTTCTATTGCAGTCCTTCCCTGTAAATATTCAGACACTAACATGTTTCTTCAAAGGGTCCATCACTTGATCCGCTAATCATATTCGTACTAGAAAATCCGTGCATCTCTGAAATGAAAGCTTATATAGGTCACACAAGCCGTAATAAAAAATTACCCATTTTCACTCATTACCGAACCCGTTGAACTCACCCAGTTTTGCTACCTTTATGTTAGATCATCGATTCTGGCTAACAAAAATGAACTTATGCGATGGTTAATGGTAGAACTCTACAGCTTCAAATTCAAAAAACCACACAAAAAAGGGTGAAAAGTAAAGAAGTTGGCATCTGATTCCAGTGATAACATCTAAATTATAAGAGACAATTATATGTATATAACATTTTGATTCAAAGTATAAAAAATACATAACTTGCAAATAGAGGATGAATCTTACACACCATAAACAGTGGCAATTCCAGAATCAAAACTCAACGGGGTCCCAATTTTTTTCCAACTACTAATTATATTTTAATGGTATATTAATGGTTGTTTACCTTCAAAAAAACCTACAAATTCGAAATATCAATGGGGTCCGACTAGTTAAATTTAGTGGTATTCTATATAGTTTAAAAGAACAACTGTAAATTCAAAAAATATATAGGATCCTGTAGTTAAATCTAATGGTGTCCTATACAATTTAAAGGGTATTTTCTACACAAAATTTTCAATCTAGTGGTGTCCGTGATCCCACGGGCCAAAGAGTAGACTCGCCATTGGCCATAAGAAGGATCCATTTGCATCAACAACAATATAACATGGATGGGCGGATCCACCATGTTGCAACCGGGTTGAAGACGAAATCATTTTTAGTAATATTATTTTATGTATTTTCAATAAATTTGGTGCAGACTTATATGTTTATATAAGATAAATGCAAGAAAATTATGAAAAGGTTGTCAATGAGCTCAGACGGTTACAGACTTATAGTTTAACCTAATTTGATACATTACTACAAGTCTACAATACTCTATGACTACTAACCTCATTTGTTAATAGAATCACAAAAACTAAATTTAAGGCTTTAATTTTAAATCGGTACAAGTATATAATAATATAATTCAAATAGAATACAGATAAGTCAAATATGTATTAAAAATGAAATATATACTCCGTACTATAATAATATACATACCTGAAGATGGTATGATGAGGCGAGGATCAACGTCACCGTCAACGACGGAATCAACGGGTTCTAGAAGCTTCGAATGTGTAAAGATTACGTCATCCGCATAGAGATGATTGATTGAGTGCAATTTTGTTAGGGTTTCATTTGAGGAATTCGTGTGAAATACAACAGCTGCTGAGCGAACAGAAGTTTTCTGCTTATTTTTCTTTACGTGTTCGTGGACAACCCGCACAGTTTAAAAAAAAAATAATAATAATAATAAAAAAATAATAAAGAAAAAAGAAAAAAAAATTCTATTTTATAAAATTAAAATTATGATAAAAATGATAGTAACATTTAAGAGATATTTTCTGTTATTAATATATTAGTAGATATATGATGATTTTATTTTTATTTATCTAGTGTAATGATACGTGAAATTAAGAATTGGTTTAAACGAAACAGTTTAATGATATGTTTTAAGTACTAAGTGAATGTAACTGCTAAATTTTAGTTTAATTAGTTTAATGACCCGAAGAACCATTGATTCCGACTAAGAAACTTGTTGTTTTTATAAACATATAGAGACATGTATTTTCGCGTACATATGTAACATAATTAATACCGTAAAAAGAATACTTTGAACATTAATATAATACATTAATATAATAATAATTAATTATAATTATAATACTAATACTAATACTAATACTAATACTAATACTAATACTAATACTAATACAAATACTAATAATAATAATAATAATAATAATAATAATAATAATAATAATAATAATAATAATAATAATAATAATAATAATAATAATAATAATAATAATAATAATAATAATAATAATAAAGTTTGTTTAGAAATTGTATATAATATTTAATATATTATACAATTAACATATTAATATTTTTATTAAATACAATTAATTATTTTAATGACATCATCATGTGAGCTTAGAAATTTTCTTTTTAGTTTTGAAGTTTTTTAAAGCTTGAATAATCCTTATTTATGATATTATCATTTTAGAGATTTATTAGATAGTATAGATATCAATCAGGAGAAACGAAAACTAGTGTTCATAATGTCCTAAACCCTCATTTCGTATATCTATTCATTTTTTTATTATAGATAATTTGGTAGCAAAATTCAACTTGTGTCTTCCCTTTACAACGAAACTAATAACGTACAACTTACATATCACCCGAATAAATGGACATACACGCTGAATTCAGAGGGTGTTTTCTTGAGGAAGTCAACGGCGAACTACACTGATGAGAAGTTGTCTTCAGCTCCAGTTGCAACAGTTTCGTAGAAATATATACCGTGGAAAGTAAACAATTTTTTTGTGGAATTTTGAGTTAAATGTTGTAGCGTTGCGTTGAAATCTTTCTACCAAAGGTTTGGAGCTTAACTCCATCGTATACCTGGTTTGTAATCAAGTGATCAAGCTGCAAAGTTGCTTGGTTTTTAGTTGTTCTTTGGCGGTGGATTTATGGAGTAAGGTTCGTTTATGGCTTGATTATGGATTGCATGTCTTCGGTTCATGAGAGGATTTCAGTGTTTGATTGGAGGGTTACCAAGCTTTTTCGACTCACAAGGATCGAATCATCATAGTCGTGGCTACTCTTTTTTGAGTTTTATGGCATTTTCGAAACGACATTGTTTTTAATGAGTAGTTATTTAATAGATGTAGCATTTTTTTATGTAATTTGATCGTATTTTTTTCGTTGTCTCAGGGTCATGTAGTCTGCAATTGGAACCTATGGTTCCAAAAATCTTTGTAATTTATCTCTTAACGTCTTTCTAAGGATATTTTTGAATACATTTACAATTTTGGGCGTTAAAATATAATTGATTATTACATAAATCTAAGACAATTTTTTTGTAAAATGGTCAAATAATATTCAAGAGAGCGATAGTTGAATTGGCCGATATGTATGAAACGATAATTACAATTTTTTTTTTTAACAGCAAAAAAATTTTATTAAGAAAAGACTAGCCAGAAGCTAGACATGAACAACAACAATTACAAAGGATGAGTAATCCAAGTGTTCCAGCTAGGAGCAAATTTACTTCTAGATTTTAACCAGGAATAAGAAGAAAAACGAATATAATCTAAAATAGAGCATCTCTTGATTGTATTGGAACCAAAGAGAGTATCGTTACGTAGTCTCCATATCCACCATAAAGTGGACACAACTGTCATGACCCGGAAAATTTCGACTAATTTTGAACCAAACTCACGATACGATTTCATAATTCTGACATGATAAGCAAAGTCCGTTATGTTGCGTCTCAAAATTTTTGAACCATTTTCGTACATTCATTTAACCTTCGACCATTTTCGACGATTCACGAACAATTAATTGTAAATAGATATGTGAATATATATATATATATATATATATATATATATATATATATATATATATATATATATATAGATAATAACTAGAAATATAATTTGAAATATTATATGTTGATGTTAATAAAAGTAATTATGTGAAATTATTATTTAAAACATATCTATATATAAATAAACTATATTAATTATATATTTTGTGATTTCGGACCTAATTAGTAATCGTCAGTAACACTCGGTTGACATCTCGTTAGTGTTCATATAGATCTAATACATTTATCTGAAGGATTAAAATAATAGTAGCACTGTAAATCGATTACAAAGATTTTAGGTTTGTTAAAAATATTTTTACCTTTTTAGTTTAGATTTTAGTACTCCGTACATATTATTTGGAACAGAAAATAAATAATTACCAAACCTTTTTGATCAGGTTCCAAACAGTTAATGACTGAAATAATTAAATGAACTTAATTTAAAAATTTGGGATTTTTAGAAACACTTTTATACGTTAGTTGTTTAGCAATGAACACGATATAACCATTCGGGATAAAATGTCGGTATAAGATTACAAGATTCACGGCTGCTGAACTATTCATGCACGTTTTAATTTTCATTGAAGGTTAATTATTATTATTATTATATTATTTATATTACTGTTTCTTTTTGTCTTTCCTTACCCACTGAATATATTATAAAATATATACATGTTGTATGTTATTTGATTACACCCCACCTCCTATTTTTTGTTTTCATTATTTTATCTGATTGAAACTCAAAAGCCAAAAGGCAACTGCGCGTTCATATTTTCCCATTCAGATTAGCTCAAACCCAAACAACCATATTTTTTTTCCCTTGGTGAAACTCACAACCCACCTTTAATCACCTCCATAATCGATCATCAAGCACCTTGAGCCGCTACTGCTCCCTGTCATCTGTCCGAGAATACCTTACAACCACAAACCCATTTGAATCATCACCATTGACAAACCATTGAAGTTACCTACAATGTTTTCTGTTTCGATCATCGTTATGAAACACCACAAACAACACACGCCACCACTTTCTTAACTTCTTCTATCCGTTTCATTTTTTTCGATCCAAACCATACATCAACACTTACAAACTATCGTGAGTCTTGTTTTCAGTTTCCATCAAGAACTCCAAACTCAAACCCATTGATGCGGTTCTTCAACGACAACCATCATCATCACCAATGATCACGTACCTGCAACTCGATCCTACTGCAGCCTACTGTTTTCTCTTCCTGAACGAACACCGCCACTCTCACTCTACTCTCTCTCCTAAATTTGTTCAAGGCCACCACAAACACCACCATTAAAAATCGCTGATTGTTTATACCTTCTATTTCCATTGTTGTTTACAACCCAAGAACTCGCAAACCATTTCTACTTTTTAATTTACCATGAACCATCTTCGAGCAATCGTTCACCTCCACCATATTTCCACTAGATCACCACAATCAATAACCCACTTCACCTCTTTACTCAATCCATCAACCACCTATCGAACCCACTACTGCACATTGATTCATTTTTTTTTGTTCAAATCAAGCAAACCGTCACTTTCCTTGCTTCCTCTCTTTTTTCCTTTACGGTTGCAATCCTCGACAACCCACCACCATAATAAACCATCGAAACCCATATGAAAGTGATGATGACACTGTTGTTATTACATTTATTATGCGAAAACCAAAAACCACCTCCATTGATCTGATTTGCGGCTAAACCGCTACTGCTATGATAACGTTTCTGTTTCAGTGACCAAACTGAATAACCTACTGTTTCAGTAGGAGTAAAACGCGAAAAAGATGATGAGGTCGAGAGTATTTAAAATAATGAAAAGAACTCACAATTTAAGGTGACAATTTGGTTATAAAGAATATATTATACAAAGTTTTCTTTTAATCATACAAGTGGAGCAAAATAAGTTCCATGGCCGAACAGTGGGTCGGCGATTGAGTTTTTTTATAAAGAATGATGATGACGCTTTGAAAAGTGATAGGGATAGCAACCGTGGCTACTGGGATCGAGCAAGCAGACATTTTAAAACCCAAAATCCATCGTTCAATTTAATTTAGCCATGGTTAATTGACTACTAGATTGGGGTGTTGTTGGGCCGTGTTCCTATTGTGTGGTTGGGCCAAGAATACAAATTAGTTTGTTGGGTCGAAACGAAAAAGAAATGGGTTAAATATAGTTAGGTTACGAGATAAAACAGAAAAACTCAATTGGAGGAATGGTTTGGGTGTGTTTTGGGTTAGCGAGAGGTCTCGAGTTCGAGCCCGGTTTGAGGTTTTTTTTTTTGAAAACCCTTTAAGGTAGTATTTGATTTCTATTATTATTATTATTATTATTATTATTATTATTATTATTTTTATTATTTTTATTATTCATAAAATAATAAAGTTTCTTATCACATGTTTTTATGCTAACATAGTATACTTATTTGTCTAAGCTTACATTGTATACCATCTACTTTATACTGCATATTATACCTACATGCTTTTTACCAACATGTTTACGTATACTTATTGTACTTACATGACTTGTTATACTTGCTTTTTTGACACTTACTTATTTTACTTTTATGTTATATTACATTATATTGTTACCTGCTCTTTTTACCTATACATATCGTATTGGAGTATACATTATTCATGGTAAAGTTTCTTTTTATCAACTGTACTTGTATATTTTTACTGCACATATCAGAATTCATGGTTCTTTCTGGCCGGAGGTCCCTAGGAAGCAGCCTCTCTGCTCTACAGAATAGGGAGGGACGACTTCCTCTACCTGGGGACCGATAGGTATCCGTGGGTGGAGGAATGACTTCCCTTTTACTTTAGGGTAGAGGAAAGGACTGTCTACATCTAACCTCCCCCATACTCCACTTTAGTGGAATTGGGTATTGTTGTTGTTGTTGTTGTATTTTTATTATTATTATTATTATTATTATTATTATTATTATTATTATTATTATTAGTCATTGTTATTAGGGAAAAGTTAATTATTAGTGTTACCACCATTATCATAACTAAATATTATTATCATTTTTATTATTACTAAGTATTATCATTAAGTATTAGGAGTATTATTAATATTATTACTATTATTATTAATATAGGTATTATGATCATTATTATGATTACAATTATTATTATTACTTGATGTGCGTAGAGGTGTATACGAAATAGTTATATTTTTGCTACAAAATACTATTAAATATGATACAATTTTATACAAGATATTTATTTATTTATAGAATGAATATACCTAAACCTTGCTACAACACTTATAGGCAGTGTACCTAATCGTACAGTAGTGTAGTTTTTAGTAAGTCCGGTTCGTTCCACAGGGATCTTAGCCAAGTTTAACACTATATTTTTAAAACTATATTTGTAAATATATAAATATATATAAGTAGTATTATTATTATAAAAGGGGGTTTTTACCGTTTAATGACCGGTTTGTCGATTTTAAAACTTTAGTCGCAGTTAAAACCTAAATGACAATAAATAAAATTGCAATAATTAAAAGTGCAATTAAATATGAAATAAAGGAATTATGCTTATTTAAACTTCCGTAATCATGATGTTTGACGTGTTGATTTTAGTTTATTCACATGGGTTAATTGTCCTTTGTCCTGGATTATTCAATATGTCCATCTGGTTTTTGTCCATAACAGTCCATCAGTCATAAATAATAAGTGCGAGTGTCCTCGTCAAATTATCTTTATATCCGAAGTCAAATATTTCAACTAATTGGGGACTTAAACTATAATTACACCAAGTGTCCTTGTATATAATTCACCCCTGTTTTAATAAGTCCATTGACTATTAATCCATTCCCGTGTCCGGTTAAATGAACGATTATTAGTACTTATAAATATCCCGCCCATCGTGTCCGATCGAGTGTATATGGTTATTTATAGGTACGTCTAATTGTAAATATTTATATTAAATTAACAAACTATCATTTAATTAAACAAATATAAAGCCCATTAATAGCCCATAGTCTAATTTTCACAAGTGTCGTTCTTTTGTCCAAACCCCAATTATGGTACAAAACCCAATTACCCAATCTTTAACATTTTAGCCCAACATCACGATTACTTCGGCTTAAATAAGCATAATAATAACTTAGCTACGAGACATTAATTTAAAAAGGTTGAATATAACTTACAATGATTAATAATAGCGTAGCATTACACGGACAGGATTTCGACTTACACCCTTACAACATTCGCTAACATACCCTTATTATTAAAATTAAAATTAAAATTAAAATTAAAATTAAAATTAAAATTAAAATTATAATATATATATATATATATATATATATATATATATATATATATATATATATATATATATATACACGTTTGAGAGATGGAGAAAGAAAAAGATGTCTTTTTGTTCGACCAAAACTGCGGAATTTATAGGACCTGGCCCTCAATTTGGGGCCATGCGACCGCATGGAAATTACACTTCCAGGCCATGCGATCGCATGGCCTGCTTTTCCAGCTCACATATTATTGTTTGCTTCTTGCTGACAGTTTTAAATAAATATATATAATATATAAATAATTTTAAGAATTATTTATATATTATATTATATTTATGTACATAGTTGACTTGTAATTTTCGCTCCGTTGCGTCGCGCGTTGAAAGTTGACTTTGGTCCCGGTTTCGGATTTTCGAACGTCCTTGCGTACAATTTAATTTCTTGTATTTTGCATTTCGCGTCTTGTACTCTTGTAATTTTGAGACGTTTCTCATCAATAATTTGAACCACTTTGATTGTACTTTGTACTTTTGAGCTTTTTGGTCGTTTGCGTCTTCAATTCGTCGAATCTGTCTTTTGTCTTCACCTTTTATTATTTAAACGAATATCACTTGTAAATAGAACAATTGCAACCAAAAGCTTGTCTTTCTTGAGGGATAATGCTATGAAATATATGTTCTTTTTTACCATTATCAAATATTTCCACACTTGAGCGTTGCTTGTCCTCAAGCAATATAGTCTTGAAAATAAAAATACTAGAATCACTTCTTTTATTCTTCACACTTTGTACATCAGTGATTTCTATACGGCGGTATAAACAATGATAGTAACGTTGTGATTTACAGTCCCACATGACTATGAAAATTTAGATCCTTTAGGAAATTGGATCTTTATGAAAACATTTGATCTTTTGAAAATTCAATCTAGCTTTTACCCTAGATAAGTTTTCCGGAATAACCCTTCACCGGTGTTTGCAAAATGTTTTTGTGGGTTTGGTGGGTTTCAGATTTGAAAATTTTAGCTCAAAACTTGCTGTTTTGTGTCACCCACTTGCTAACCTAGTATTGGGAAAGCAACACGTCCAGCTTACTTGCTCCGTATATTACCTTTCAGTAAACTACCGTCTGGTTGTAAAGGAAAGCGTTGAACAAGCAATTGTTAAGGCAATGTCCCGTGACATGCTTTTAATTATGGTCTATAACGTGTCGGATGCAATTACTATCCTTTGTAGGAGCAATAGTAAAGCTCACCCTATAGTTTTTCGGTCTGGCGCAAGGTCCTGTCTTTGACCATGCTATGCAACCACCGTTCTTACGGTTGACACCCGATTTGGTTTAGGTGACCTAATGAATTCCAGGTGAATTCCTAGGATTTTACGTTCAATGGTAATGAACGCATTAAAAATGGGTTTTCAGAAAACAAATCGGTTTGTAGTTTTGATCAAAAAATTTTCTCGTTCAAGCTCGAGTTTAGATACCATCGAATTCCATGAGTTTGAATTCACAATCTTTAAAAGTCAATCTCAAGGATTGAGTAATATCATTCTTAAAGGCTGATTTTTGATCTTTTAAAGAGATTATCCTTTTTGGGGATCTGATTCATTAGTCTTATTAAGCTAATTTGCACGGCGCCCTCCCCATTTTACGAGACAGATCCTCTCATGGTTAGGATAAGTCTGATCACATGGCGACCCTATTTGATGCTGAGGTCCGTGGATTTCCAGCTGATTTTTGAGAAAACTTTTCAAGGTTTTTCGTAGACTCTACAACTGGTCTGGACGACAACTTCCTGACCTAAATCAAGAAGCGTGTGTCTTTTTCTGAAGACTTTACTTCCTTTTAATGATGGAATTGATTCATCATGTAGATCCATCTTTCATTCAAATATATTATAAGAAATTGGGTAAAACTTGATAAAATTTTGTCCAAAACAAAAATATCTTCAATTATTTGTACAAAAATATGTGATATATGTTTTAAATAACTTGGTGAATTTTTCCCACACTTGGCTTTTATTTTCTTTTCTTTGCCTTTTTATTGTCCTCTATTCCATTTTAAATGAATTCTAACATGTTGGGTTGTTTCTCAATTTATGTTCTTTCCGAGGTAATAATAATTTCGGTGTTAACACCTAGTTTTACCATTCATAAATATGTATAAACATGAATTTGAATTCATTTATTTGAAAATTTTGAAAAATTTTACTAGAATTGGGTAGTCAGTATATAAGACTAGGGTTGTTCTTTATTATCAGAGAGCACTAGATTCTAATACAACTACTGCGTTACTAGTATTTTTAATGGTAACCAAGTGTTTAAGTAAAAAAATTTTAAAAATCCGAAATAATTTAACCCCTTCCCACACTTAAGATCTTGCAATGCCCTCATTTTCAAGAAATCAGTAACAATTTAAATTATTGAGGGTGATTAGCGTAGAAGAATGATTAAATTTTACCAAAGTTTCCAAACATATTGGCGTTTGTTTGTTGAATGATAAATGGTGCACATCATTTGTTCATTCCGTCTTGTTGTTACATCACATTTGTTTTTCGTTTTGTCATCAAAATTAGTAGCTTTTGCTGAACTTAATGCCAGTCTTTGAAAATACGCTGTTTTACCCTGTTGTGTACAATTGACAATATACATACATACAAATAATAACATGCATGGTAATTTGAAATATTAGTACAACATAATAAAAATATTAAACTTACATAAAAGTATCAAAATATAATGTGTTTAAACATAAATACATAGAAATAATAAAAAGATAAAAATCATAGAAATCACCAACGGGAACTATATCAATCTGGATAGGGGTTCTGATGTTATGCGAGGTGTATATAAAATAGTTTATATTTTACTAGGAAAAACTATTAAATACGATACAATTTTACACAAGATATTTATTTATTTATAGAATGGATATACTTAAACCTTGCTACAACACTTATAGGCAGTGTACCTAATCGTACAGTAGTGTAGTTTTTAGTAAGTCCGGTTCGTTCCACAGGGAAATCTTTAAACAAAGCTCAACGCTATATTAGTTTACTTTTATAAAAATACAAATATATATATATATGTAATATTATTATTATAAAGGGGGGTTTTTACCGTTTAATGACCGGTTTGTAGATTTTAAGACTTTAGTCGCAGTTAAAACCTAATGTAAAATATAAAATAAATACAAGACTTAAATTAAAGCGTAAAGTAAATAACGATAATGAAATTGCAAATAATAAAAGTGCGATAAAATAAAATTGCGATAATTAAAAAGTACGATAATTAAAAGTGCGATTAAATAACAATAAATAAAAGTGCGATAATTAGAAGTGCAATTAAATATAAAATAAAGGAAATTAAATATGAAATAAAAGAATTATGCTTATTTAAACTTCCGTAATCATGATGTTTGACGTGTTGATTTTAGTTTTATGCCCATGGGTTAATTGTCCTTTGTCCTGGATTATTCAATATGTCCGTCTGGTTTTTGTCCATAACAGTCCATCAGTCATAAATATAAAGTGCGAGTGTCCTCATCAAATTATTCTTATACCCGAAGTTAAATATTCCAACTAATTGGGGATTCGAATTGTAACAAGGTTTTAATACTTTGTTTAATGAATACACCAGGTTATCGACTGCGAGTAAACCAAGGTTTTACTACTTTGTTAACAATTACACCAATTACCCTTGAATGTAATTTCACCCCTGTTTTAATTATTCTAGTGGCTATTAATCCATTCCCGTGTCCGGTTAAATGAACGATTATTCGTACATATAAATACCCCGCCCATCGTGTCCGATTGAGTGTATATGGTAATTTATAGGGACGCTCAATTGTAAATCTTTATATTAACATTAACAAACTATCATTTAGTTAAACAAATATAAAGCCCATTAATAGCCCATAGTCTAATTTCCACAAGTGTCATTCTTTTGTCCAAACCCCAATTATGGTACAAAGCCCAATTACCCAATTTTAGTAATTAGCCCAACATCATGATTACTTCGTTTTAAATAAGCATAATAATAACTTAGCTACGAGACATTAATGTAAAAAGGTTGAACATAACTTACAATGATTAAAAATAGCGTAGCGTTACACGGACAGAATTTCGACTTACACCCTTACAACATTCGCTAACATACCCTTATTATTAGAATTAAAATTAAAATTAAAATTAAAATATAAATTATATATATATATTTTACGTATATATGAGAGAAGAGAGAAATAGAATATGAAAAATGATCAGAATTCGGTTTGCTTTATAGCCAGAGTCGATTTTTGGGGCTCCGCGACTCGCGGTAAAAACCTCTTCAAACTCCGCGAGTCGCGGAGAATGTATTTACAGCTCACACCCTTGGAGTCTTTCTCTGCCGACGGTTTATAATATATATATATAATTAATATAATTAATTATATATTATATTATATTTATATACATAGTTAACTTGTAATTTTTAGTCCGTTGCGTCGAGCGTTAAGAGTTGACTCTGGTCCCGGTTCCGGATTTTCGAACGTCCTTGCGTACAATTTTATATTTTGTACTTTGCGTTTTGAATCTTGTACTCTTGTAATTTCGAGACGTTTCTTATCAATAATTGGAACCTTTTTGATTCTCTTTTGTACTTTTGAGCTTTTTGGTCGTTTGCATCTTCAATTCGTCGAATCTGTCTTTTGTCTTCACCTTTTATTATTTAAACGAATATCACTTGTAAATAGAACAATTGCAACTAAAAGCTTGTCTTTCTTGAGGAATAATGCTATGAAATATATGTTCGTTTTTAGCATTATCAAATATTCCCACACTTGAGCGTTGCTTGTCCTCAAGCAATATTGTCTTGAAATACTAGAATCACTTCTTTATTCTTCACACTTTGTACATCAGTGATTTCTATACGGCGGTATAAACAATGGTAGTAACGATATGGTTTACAGTCCCACATGACTATAAAAATTTAGATCCATTAAGGAAATTGGATCTTCATGAAAACATTTGATCTTTTGAAAATTAAATCTAGTTTTTACCCTAGATAAGTTTTCCGGGATAACCCTTTACCGGTGTTTGCAAAATATTTTTGTGGGTTTGGTGGGGTTCAGAATTGAAAATTTTAGCTCAAAACTTGCTGTTTTGTGTCACCCACTTGCTAACCTTGTATTTGGAAAGCAACACGTCCAGTTTACTTGTCCCGTATATTACCTTTCGGCAAACTACCGTCCGGTTGTAAAGGAAAGCGTTGAACAAGCAACTGTTAAGGCAATGTCCCGTGACATGCTTTTAATTATGGTCTATAACGTGTCGGACGCAATTACTATCCTTGGTAGGAGCAATAGTAAAGCTCACCCTTATAATTTTTCGGTCTGGCACAAGGTCCTGTCTTTGACCACTATGCAACCACCGTTCTTACGGTTGACACCCAATTTAGTTCAGGTGACCTAATGAATTCCAGGTGAATTCCTAGGATTTTACGTTCAATGGTAATGAACGCATTGAAAATAGGGTTTTCAGAAAACAAATCGGTTTATAATTTTGATCAAAATATTTTCTCGTTCAAGCTCGAGTTTAGATATCATTGAATTCCATGAGTTTGTAATTCTCAATCTTTAAGGTCAATCTCTAGGATTGAGTAATATCAGTCTTAAAAGCTGATTTTTAATCTTTAAGGAGATTATCCTTTCTGGGGATCTGATTCATTAGTCTTGTCCAGCTAATTTGCATGGTGCCCTCCCATTGTACGAGATAAATCCTTCTCATGGTTAGGATAAATCTGACCACTTGGCGATCCTGTTTAATGCTGAGGTCCGTGGATTTCCAACCGATTTTAGTGATGACTTTTCTAGATTTTTCGTCAACCTACAGCTGGTTTGGACGACAACTTCATGACCTAAATCAAGAAGCGCGTGTCTTTTTCGGAAGACTTTACTTCCTTTTAATGATGGAATTGATTCATCGTGTAGATCCATCTCTTCTTTTCTTTCATCGGGTAAAACAGTTTAGTTTAGTCCAAAGCAAAAGTATTTTCAGTTATTTGTTACAGATATATGTGACATATGTTTAAGATAACTTGGTAAATTTTCCCACACTTGGCTTTTATTTTCCTTTTTATCGTCCTCTATTCCATTTTAAATGAATTTTAACATTTTGGTTTATTTCTCAATTTATGTCCTTTTTGAGGTAACAATAATTTCGGTGTTTAAAACCTAGTTTTATCGTTCATAAATATGTATAAACATGATTTTTAGTTCATTTAATTGAAAATTTTGAAAAATTTTACTAGAATTGGGTAGTCAGTATATAAGACCAGGGCTGTTCTTTATTATCAGATAGCACTAGATTCTAATACAACTACTGCTTTACTAGTATTTTTAATGGTAACCAAGTGTATAAAGTAAAAAATTTTAAAATCCGAAAGAATTTAACCCCTTCCCACACTTAAGATCTTGCAATGCCCTCATTTGCAAGAAATCAGGAATAATTTAAATTATTGAGGGTGATTTGTGTGAAAATGATTAAATTTTTACCAAAGTTTCCAAATATATTGGCGTTTGTTTGCTGAATGATAAATGGTGCACATCATTTGTTCATTCCGTCTTGTTGTTATTTCACATATATTTTGCATCTTGTCGTCAAAATTAGTTGCTTTTGCTGAACTTAATGCCAGTCTTTGAAAATGCGTTGTTTTACCCTGTTGTGTACATAAGATAAACTGCAAACATATATACATATTTTTGAAGTTTGGTATATTACCCCACATTCAAAAATTATTAAAATCTAAGAATAAAAGTTAGATAATTATAAAAATGATTACAATATTAACAAAAGTATTAAACGTATCAATAATTACAAATTACAAAAAAAAATAAAAATAATAATAAGTAAACTAAGGATGATATTGGTACCAATAGGGGTTCCAGGCATAACCATAAGTGCTATAGAATGCTTCGGCAGGGTCATACGTAGGATATGGTGGCTGCATCTCTATAGACCAAGGAGGGAAGATGGGTTTCGGTGTAGGAATATAGTTTCTACCTATATGTTGGCAATGAGCTATGATCTGGTTCTGATGAACTTGCCAATCTTCAAATGCTCTCTGTCTAGCATTTTCGTATTCCTGAGAAGCTATAAACCTATGCATTTCTTGCATCTCATTCCCCCCTCCTACATTACCTTGCTGCTGGTTTCTCTCCACCTGTGGATGTCTACCATGGTATCGAACTGCGGCGTTATTTCGCCTCTTCAAAACTTTCGCACCATGGTATACATTTAAACCTATAGTATCGCGGGGTTCCGACTCTTCTAGTAATAATCCCCCCCGACTTATATCCACACCGAGATATTCACCAATCAAAGTAATAAAAATACCACCTCCTATTATGCTATGTGGTCGCATCCCCCGAACCATAGCTGATAAATAATAACCCACACAATATGGTATACTTACAGCGCTTTGTGGGTCTCGAATACACATATGGTAAAACAAATCCTGTTCATTTACTTTTTCTTTGTTCTTACCCCTTTGTGTAATCGAATTAGCTAAAAACCTATGTATCACTCTTAATTCGGCTCTATCTATATCCAAATAAGAGTAATTTCCCCCTTTGAAACGGTGATGGCTTGTCATTTGACTCCACACACCGTGTGTATCAAAATTTTCATCTATCTTTCTACCGTTTAGTATCAATCCTCTACAATCGGCAGACGCTAACTCCTCAGGCGTATATATACGTAAAGCCTGAGCCATGTCCAGTAAAGACATGTGGCGCATCGAACCGCCTAACAAAAATCTAATAAAAGAACGATCGGTTAAACTAGCTACCCGATCATTCAACTCTATACTACATAACAATTCTTCACACCATACTTTATATACAGGTCTACGTATGGTGAATAAACATATCCAGTCATTAAAAGAAGAATTACCATACCTCTGTACAAGTAATTCCCTAATTGGCCCGGCCAATTCTACAGCTTCTAAGGGTCCCCATTCTATGACCCTCGGTACCTCAACAACCTTGGAATGAAGAGTATGCAAACCCCGTTGATATTTTGGATAATCTATCCAAAGTCTGTCAAATCTTAGGTTCGGGTGCAACTCTTCCAAATGCATATCGGAAAAGGTCATGACTGGATGAGGTACATCCTGCTTGTAGTAGTTATCCACCTCCTGTTGTTCCAAATTCTCAGCAGGAGCATTGCGGGCTTGGGATGAAGATTCACCCCTTTCATTCTGCAAAACACATCAAACACAATTTTTGTGCATCCAAATATGCATTAGTGTCAGCAAAATCATCAATCAAAATAATTACAATGACATTATCAATTTATATCAAACTTAAGCTTATTTTCACATTTTTATCAAATCTACACTTTTTCAAATAAGCATATACGAAAATTTTCGCCAAGTTCATAAGCATTCAACTCAAATAACATGTCAAAATAATCATTACTAGCAATTAAACAAGTCTCAAATGGCATTATCTTTCAAAAATTAAGTTCATGAATTTTAGACTTGAAAAAGTCCACTTTAATTCTCAAAATCATGTTTAGGCTCAAAGTTTGGATCATTTAACTACCTAGACATGTTACACTACTTAATTTAGCAACAATTCATGACAAAAATCGGCCATAACCTGTTTATATCAAAAAGCCCCAAATTTGCTCAAGAACACAAACCCTAGATTATTCAAAATTTGAAGTTTAAGGCTTCTAATCATGTTAAACAGCATCAATCTAGGTTATACAAGCATAATACATAAACAATTTAAGCTTAATTACACTAAAAAGCATCAAAATCAAATTGGGAAAAAATAGCTCAAGAACATCAAATTTCGGATTAAATGGTGTTTAGGTGTAGAAATTTACCGTTTTTCTTGAGTAATTCTTAGATAGCATCCTTCTCAACATGATTTTAGCAAAAAATTTGGTGATTAACGGTTAAAAATTGGGATTTTTGGGGTGTTTTTGGGTGGTTTTTCGTGGGTTTTTCGCAGCTATTTTTTCTGTTTTGGGGTTGTGTGGTGCACTGATCGTTCAGCTCTTTTTATTTTTTTTTCTGATTTTCGGTCCCTCCGCGAGTCGCGGCAAAATACACTTCAAACTCCGCGACTCGCGGAGTTTGTTTTTTTTTTTGTTTTTGTTTTTATAATCATTAACTTTTGAAAACAATTAAGAAATTAATTTTAAAATTTTGTTTCCCTTGTTATTTAGGACGAGGTCGTTTCGGATCGATGTCCTAGTCCGTCCTTCGACAAAATTTTAAAATTTGTCTTTTTGTAGCGATTGTTTTAAAAGCTAAGATTTTTGGGTTTTTTCAATGTTTTTGGCATTCTCTAATTCAATAAGTTTAAAAATAATGATAATAAAAGTTCTCGTCCCTCCCTCGGGTAAAGCAATTTCGGTTCAAAGACATAGTCTTCAACTTACGACGAATTTTAAAAATCATATTCTTAACTTAATGAGATAAAGTAAATTTTTGTTTTTAAATTCACACAACTTAAATATAAAATTCAAAATTATTATTAAAAATTCACACCAAACTTAGAATTTAAAATGCATAAAATTAAGAATTTATATTTTAAAAATTCACACCAAACTTAATTTAAAAATTCATAAATTCATATCAAACTTATATTAATTTTTCAAATATTTACAATTTTAAATATATTGTTTTTCAAAGTTTACAATATTAATTTAAGATTTAAATATTAATTTTAAAAATATGGTAAAAATAAAATTAAAAATCTTTTTGTCTTTTTATCCCACTTTAATCAATCAAATATTATCAAAAATATGCGCCCCTCTTTTCGGTAAAGTAATTTCGGTTCCAAGACCTAATTTAACTCATGACGAATTTTTGAAATATTTTGGGTTGATTGATTAAAGATATTTATACCTTAAGAATAAACGTTAAATTTCGCAGTGATGTAATAAATTTTTGAATGATATCAATAATTTCGGTCGCCAAACCTAATTTTATTTAATACCAATTTAATACTTTTTAGCGAACAAATTAGCGTTTATTATCAAAAGGTTTAAAAAAAATAAAAATAAAAACTGTATAGACATACCTGTGGAATAGATTTCTTAGTTATATGATCTATCCCATTCATAAGATAGTCGGTTTAATTGATTTTCCATGGCTACATAGGCGTAACCTCGAGCATTCAGTGTTTTTTCTTCTAAACATATGAACGGTCCGTCTCTGCATAAAGTAACAAATTCGGTATTTGAATAGGTTTGATTATTTGAACATTTACCTCCATGTGACCATTTTCCGCATTTGTGACATCGTTCTAGGTGTCGTGCTCTTCTTTTCGCTGCGGATTTTGATTTTCCTTTACCAAATTGTAACTTATTATCTTCGCATCTGGATTCTTTTCTAACTCCGTCCATTCTTTCTCTGATTACTGATACTATTTCACTCGGGAGTATGTCATTATTACGTTTAGTGATCAAAGCGTGTAGCATTAGACCATGGTTTAGTTCACAGGCAGTCTTCATTTTGTAAAAACCTAAAAAAAATAAAAATTCAGAATGGGGGGAGAAAACTAGTTCTTTAGGGTCTGCTAGGGAAAGACCATTCGGGTTCCATTTTCGAGAACTACACGAAAACAGACAATCTAACTCTAACAGAAATACATATTATCCTTTAAAGACTTGATTCTCCCCACACTTAGTTAGCTGTGGTGTCGAAATTGTGATTAACTTCGTTGTCGACTTCCATCGGACCATGTATGTAATGTTTAACTCTGTGACCATTAACCTTAAATTCAATCCCATTTGAATTTATTAATTCTATCGTTCCGTATGGAAAAACTCTTTTGACTATGAATGGTCCAGACCATCTTGATTTCAATTTTCCAGGAAATAGCTTGAATCGTGAATTGAAAAGAAGAACTCTGTCTCCTTCTTTAAATTCTTTTGAACTTCTGATTCTTTTATCATGCCATTTCTTCGTTCTTTCTTTATAGATTAACGAATTTTCGTATGCTTCATGTCTTAATTCTTCTAATTCATTTAGTTGACTTAATCGTAGACGTCCGGCTTCTTGTAAATCAAGATTACATGTTTTCAAAGCCCAAAATGCTTTGTGTTCAATTTCTACTGGAAGATGACATGCTTTTCCATAAACAAGTCTAAAAGGTGTGGTTCCAATTGGAGTTTTGTAGGCTGTTCTAAAAGCCCAGAGTGCATCCTCCAATTTAATGGACCATTCCTTCGGATTTGATCCTACGGTTTTCTCTAAAATACGTTTTAAAGCTCGGTTGGTATTTTCAACTTGTCCTCTTGTTTGTGGATGATATGCGGTGGAGATTTTATGAGTTACTCCATATCTTTTAAGAACTTTCTCAAGTTGATTATTACAGAAATGAGTACCCCGATCACTTATTAAAGCTTTCGGTGTTCCAAACCTTGCAAAAAGACGTTTTAAAAAGTTGACTACAACTCGTGCATCGTTAGTTGGGAGAGCTTGTGCTTCCGCCCATTTAGATACATAATCAATGGCTACGAGTATATATAGATTATTATGAGATTTTGGAAATGGACCCATAAAGTCAATACCCCAAATGTCAAATACTTCACATACTTGGATGACATTTTGTGGCATTTCATCACGTTGACTTATTTTTCCGGCCCTTTGACAAGCATCACAGGATTTGCAAAGAAGGTGTGCGTCTTTGTAAATTGTAGGCCAATAGAATCCAGCTTCATAAACTTTTCTTGCTGTTAGTTGAGGCCCATAATGCCCTCCTGTTGGTCCTGTGTGACAATGGTTTAAAATTTTACTAGCTTCATCTCCAAATACACATCGTCGTATTATTCCATCGGGACAACTTTTAAACAGATGTGGATCTTCCCAAAAATAGTGTTTTATATCACTGAAGAATTTCTTTCGTCTTTGGTACGATAATCCTTTTTCAAGGAATCCACAAACTAAGTAGTTTGCATAGTCTGCAAACCATGGGATTTCTTTATAATCTATCTTCAATAGATATTCATCAGGAAAGTTGTCTTGTATGGCTGATTCATTTAGAACTTCTAATTCGGGATTTTCAAGACGAGAAAGATGATCAGCGGCGAGATTTTCTGCTCCTCTTTTATCTCGGATTTCAATATCAAACTCTTGTAAGAGTAAGATCCAACGGATTAATCTTGGTTTAGCATCTTGTTTTGAAAATAGGTATCTAAGAGCAGAATGGTCGGTATAGACCACCGTTTTTGCTAGAACGAGATATGATCGAAATTTGTCAAAAGCAAAGACAATAGCAAGGAGTTCTTTTTCAGTAGTTGTATAGTTCGTTTGTGCTCCTTGTAATGTCTTACTAGCATAATATATAGGTTGAAATCGTTTTTCAATCCTTTGTCCTAAAACGGCTCCCATTGCAAAATCACTTGCATCGCACATTAGTTCAAATGGTAGATTCCAATTTGGTGTTATCATGATCGGTGCATTAGTGAGTTTTTCTTTAAGAATATTAAAAGATTTGATACACTCATCTGAAAAGATGAATGGAGCATCCTTTTCTAGGAGTTTATTCATAGGAGTGGCAATTTTAGAAAAATCTTTTATGAAACGTCGGTAAAAACCGGCATGCCCTAGAAAACTCCTAACTCCTCTAACATTGGTGGGATATGGAAGTTTAGCAATTACATCTACTTTAGCTCTATCCACTTCAATTCCTTCTTTTGAAATTTTATGTCCAAGAACGATGCCTTCTTTAACCATGAAATGGCATTTCTCCCAATTAAGTACTAGATTTGATTGTCGCATCTAATTAGCATTCGTTCCAGATTAACTAGACATGATTTAAATGTATCACCGAAGACTGAAAAGTCATCCATGAATACTTCCATGCATTCTTCTATCATGTCGTGAAAAATCGCCATCATACACCTTTGAAAGGTTGCAGGGGCGTTGCAAAGTCCAAATGGAATGCGTTTGTAAGCAAAAGTACCATAAGGGCAAGTGAATGTGGTTTTCTCTTGGTCCTCGGGTGCTATTGGAATTTGAAAATATCCGGAAAATCCATCTAGAAAACAATAGTAACTATTTCCGGCTAATCTTTCCAACATTTGTTCTATGAAAGGTAAGGGAAAGTGATCTTTTCTGGTGGCGTCATTTAATTTTCTATAATCAATACATACACGCCATCCTGTTACAGTCCTAGTAGGAATAAGCTCATTTTTTTCATTTGTAATGACAGTCATGCCACCCTTCTTAGGTACGCATTGAACTGGGCTTACCCATGGGCTATCAGAAATTGGATATATCAAACCTGCATCTAGCAGTTTAATAATCTCTTTTTTAACTACATCTTGCATATTAGGATTTAGTCTTCGTTGGCGTTGCACATACGTTTTATGACCTTCTTCCATAAGGATTTTATGTGTGCAATACGAAGGACTTATTCCTTTAATATCATGAATCTTCCATGCAATGGCTGGTTTATGAGCTTTCAACACAGAAATGAGTTGTGATTTCTCATTTTCAGTAAGAGAAGACGATATTATTACAGGTAATTCAGATTCACCATGTAAATAAGCGTATTCCAAATGGTTTGGAAGTGGCTTTAACTCTAATTTCGGAGGTTCTTCTATCGATGATTTATATCGATATCTATCTTCTTCTTTTAGCATTTGAATTTCTTCTGTTGTTGGTTCATATCCATTAGCTATAAGTGTAGCTAACATTTCAGCTTCATCAATTGGTTCATTACCTTCTCCTAAAGAACATTCTCCTGTTCCTTGTAATTCTGGAAATTCTTCTAATAATTCTGCATGTGCATCTATAGTTTGAATATAATAACATGTATCATCTGCAGATTGTGGTTGTTGCATTGCTCTATCAACTGAAAAGGTAACACTCTCATCCTCTATACTTAGGGTCAGTTTCTTACCGAACACGTCTATCATTGCTTTAGCCGTGTTTAAGAATGGTCTTCCTAATATGAGAGGAACTTGAGAATCTTCTTCCATGTCCAAAACAACAAAATCTACTGGAAATACTAAAGTACCAACTTTAACTAGCATGTTCTCCATTATCCCTCTAGGATATTTTATTGATCTATTGGCTAGTTGTATGCTTATTCTGGTTGGTTTCAATTCTCCAAGGTCTAGTTTAGTGTATAGTGAATACGGCATTAGATTTATACTAGTACCTAAGTCTGCCAATGCTTCTATTGAACTAAGACTACCCAGAAAACATGGAATTGTGAAACTTCCTGGATCAGATAGTTTTTCTGGTATCTTATTCAACAGCACTGCTGAACAATTAGCATTCATAGTAACAGCCGAGAGTTCTTCCATTTTCTTTCTATTTGAGATTAGATCTTTCAAGAATTTAGCATATCTTGGCATTCCTGAAATCACATCAATGAAAGGAAGATTTACATTTATCTGTTTAAACATATCCAAGAATTTGGATTGCTCGACTTCAAGTTTCTCTTTCTTCATTTTACTCGGGTAAGGAAGTGGTGGTTGATATGGTTTAACATAAGGTTTATCCTTAACTGTGTTATCTTCATTAACCTTCTCAACTACCGGTTCTTTTTCCTTATCTTGATCAGGTTGTGGTTCTTGTGGAGTAGGAATAGTTTCATCAGAAGTTACAGGTATTTCAGGTGGTTTAAGTGTTGTACCACTTCTTGTGGTAATAGCTTTAGCTGTTTCATTCCGGGGGTTAGCGTTTGTATCACTAGGTAGACTTCCCGGTTTTCTTTCACCTATTAACCTTGCTAGGTTACTCACTTCTTGTTCCAGATTTTGAATAGAAGCTTGTTGATTTCTAAATGCTTGAGCATTTTGTTCATTAGTTTGTTTTTGAGATGTGAAAAACTGCGTTTGAGTTTCAACTAGCTTCGTCATCATATCTTCTAAATTTGGTTTTTTATCATCGGTTTGTTGTGGTGGTTTGTTTTGAAAATTCGGTCTTTGCTGATTGTAATTATTATTGGATATTTGTTGATTGCTAGGACCTTGTTGGTTGTTGTATGGAATATTTCGGTTATAATTCTGGTTTTGATTGTAAATTGGTCTTGGCGGTTGATAATTATTCTGATAATTATTTCAGGCCTTTGGTTTATGTATGAAATATTCTCTCTTTGTTCCATTGTTTGTTCAATACTGAGACAATCTTTTGTCAAATGTGGTCCTCCACACTGCTCACAACTAATTCGTATAGCGTGAATATCTTTAGTTATCTTTTCCATTCGTCTCTCCACAGCATCTATCTTTGCGGAAATGGAATCTAAGTCATGGCTAGAATCGGCTCTAGCTGCTTTAGATGATCTAATGATATCTTTTTCTTGGTGCCACTCATGTGAGTGGGAAGCAGTGTTATCAATAATTTTGTAAGCATCAGTTTCGGTTTTCTTCATAATAGAACCACCAGCTGCTATATCTATGTCTTTCCTTGTAGTGATGTCGCATCCTTGGTAGAATATTTGTACTATTTGACAGGTGTCTAAACCATGTTGCGGACATCCTCTTAACAACTTTCCATATCTTGTCCATGCCTCATATAGAGTTTCATTTGGTTTCTGTGTGAACGTAACAATTTCTGCTTGAAGTCTTACGGCTTTAGATGCAGGAAAGAATTGTTTAAGAAATTTGTCAACTAAAACGTCCCATGTATCGATCGCCCCTTCAGGTAACGATTCCAACCAATCTTTGGCTTCTCCCTTTAAAGTCCAGGGAAATAACATGAGATATATCTGTTCATCCTCTACTTCTCGGATTTTAAATAGTGTGCAGATCCTATTAAAGGTACGTAGATGTTCATTTGGATCTTCCTTCGGCGCACCACTAAATTGGCATTGATTAGTCACCATGTGTAGAATTTGTCCTTTGATTTCATAATCTGGCGTATTAATGTCTGGATGAGTAATTGCGTGACCTTGGCCAGTGCGTTTAGCTCTCATTCGGTCTTCCATACTTAAAGGTTCCAGATTCTCCATAATTGAATTTGTTGAATTGGTATCACTAGATGATTCTGTTTTAATGGTTCGTTCCTCAACAATCTCTGTTTGAATGATTGGTGGTTCCGGAGGAAAGTTTAGTGGTTCAGGATCTACGAACCGTTCCTGAATATTTTCCGGATTCTCAATTATGATGTTGGGTTCAAAAAATGGATTATCGGAAATTTGAACTGAAGTACTTGGTCGACTGGATGACGATTCTAAAGAAAAATCAACGGTGGTTATATTTGCTAAATGTCTTGATCTAGTTACAGGTGGTGAACGTACAAAAGGTGGTGAACGTCTTGCTCGGTGCATTCACTGAATATCCTATTAGTTTTAAAAAGGAAAAAAAATTATAATAAGTTATCCAATCAATAGACTTTTCTGATTTTGCCCACGTTTCGAATAGCCAAAAGATGCAGCAGAGGGGCAGGATTCGTTTGGTCTCAATATAATTGAGGACTGTTTGGCTCCAATAACCCGGTCCACGTACAAATCCAACTATTACTACGAACCAGAAAATTTTGATGTCTATCAATTTAATCACTCAAAATAAATTTTCGTAATTTTAAGAAATTTAGATAAGAAGTAGAATAAAAATTCTAAGTCCTAAAAACTAGGATGGCGAGAAATAAGAAAGAAAAAGAGTTCGTCGCAAAAGGTCGAAAAAGAAAAAAAAATGGTTGAAAAATAAAAGGTGACGGAAAAATAAAAGAAACTTATAAAAACTTAAAAATACTTAACTAACCTAATCTTATTACTACAACTAACTTAAAATTATAATCGCAAATTGAAATTACTAATTGGAATGATAATTGATACATAGTAAAAGGTCGTCTAAAAATATTAAAGCTTACAAGAAAAACTAAATCCCAAATAAAAGAAACTAAAACTTAAAAAGGCGTCGCAAAATTCTAAAGCACCTAAATCTTAGTCTAAAGAAAAAGTACTTAAGGAATTCTACGGCAAAGCCTAAAAATCTAGGAGTAAAAATAACTATAGCAAAAACTAAGTTTAAAATTAAATATGAGCGAAAAATACAAATATTACGTTACAACGATTAAAAAGGGACAAAATATAAAAATATATAAAAAGTTGTAAAAAGTACAATTTTTATAAAAATATTATTTTTATATTATTTATTTAATAAAACTACTAATTTTACAATTTAATTAAAACTAATTAATACTAAATACATAAATTAAATAAAAAGTAAAAGTAAAAATAAAACTAATTATAATAATAATACATAATTAGGGTTTAATAATAATTAATTAATAATTACCGTAATTAATGCTGAATTAGGGCTTCCTGTTCGCGTGTCAGAGAAGCTCCGCGACTTGCGGTATTTAATGCTTCAAACCCCGCGACTCGCGGGGTTCCAAAATTCAGATGACAGCTTATTTCTTCAACGCGTTTTTCTTTATTTATTTATTTATTTTATTTTCTGTTTTTTAATTTTTTCTATATATAAAAGATATTTAATAAAACTTATATTTTTATAAATTAAAATAAGAATAAAGAAACTTATAAAACTTAAATATTTTAAAAAAAATACTTATATTTTTGTTTTTCTTTTTATATTTTTGAATAATTAAAACGTATTTTTACAAAAATGAATTTTAATAAAATACTATTAAAAATCTTTTTTTTTTTATATTAGCGTTGCGCTTCCGGCGTTTAAGAGTGTCCCCGGTAGCGGCGCCAAAAATACTTGATGTTATGCGAGGTGTATATAAAATAGTTTATATTTTACTAGGAAAAACTATTAAATACGATACAATTTTACACAAGATATTTATTTATTTATAGAATAGATATACTTAAACCTTGCTACAACACTTATAGGCAGTGTACCTAATCGTACAGTAGTGTAGTTTTTAGTAAGTCCGGTTCGTTCCACAGGGAAATCTTTAAACAAAGCTCAACGCTATATTAGTTTACTTTTATAAAAATACAAATATATATATATGTAATATTATTATTATAAAGGGGGGTTTTTACCGTTTAATAACCGGTTTGTCGATTTTAAGACTTTAGTCGCAGTTAAAACCTAATGTAAAATATAAAATAAATACAAGACTTAAATTAAAGCGTAAAGTAAATAACGATAATGAAATTGCGAATAATAAAAGTGCGATAAAATAAAATTGCGATAATTAAAAAGTACGATAATTAAAAGTGCGATTAAATAATAATAAATAAAAGTGCGATAATTAGAAGTGCAATTAAATATAAAATAAAGGAAATTAAATATGAAATAAAAGAATTATGCTTATTTAAACTTCCGTAATCATGATGTTTGACGTGTTGATTTTAGTTTTATGCCCATGGGTTAATTGTCCTTTGTCCTGGATTATTCAATATGTCCGTCTGGTTTTTGTCCATAACAGTCCATCAGTCATAAATATAAAGTGCGAGTGTCTTCATCAAATTATTCTTATACCCGAAGTTAAATATTCCAACTAATTGGGGATTCGAATTGTAACAAGGTTTTAATACTTTGTTTAATGAATACACCAGGTTATCGACTGCGTGTAAACCAAGGTTTTACTACTTTGTTAACAATTACACCAATTACCCTTGAATGTAATTTCACCCCTGTTTTAATTATTCTAGTGGCTATTAATCCATTCCCGTGTCCGGTTAAATGAACGATTATTCGTACATATAAATACCCCGCCCATCGTGTCCGATTGAGTGTATATGGTAATTTATAGGGACGCTCAATTGTAAATCTTTATATTAACATTAACAAACTATCATTTAGTTAAACAAATATAAAGCCCATTAATAGCCCATAGTCTAATTTCCACATGTGTCGTTCTTTTGTCCAAACCCCAATTATGGTACAAAGCCCAATTACCCAATTTTAGTAATTAGCCCAACATCATGATTACTTCGTTTTAAATAAGCATAATAATAACTTAGCTAAGAGACATTAATGTAAAAAGGTTGAACATAACTTACAATGATTAAAAATAGCGTAGCGTTACACGGACAGAATTTCGACTTACACCCTTACAACATTCGCTAACATACCCTTATTATTAGAATTAAAATTAAAATTAAAATTAAAATATAAATTATATATATATATATATTTTACGTATATATGAGAGAAGAGAGAAATAGAATATGAAAAATGATCAGAATTCGGTTTGCTTTATAGCCAGAGTCGATTTTTGGGGCTCCGCGACTCGCGGTAAAAACCTCTTCAAACTCCGCGAGTCGCGGAGAATGTATTTACAGCTCACACCCTTGGAGTCTTTCTCTGCCGACGGTTTATAATATATATATATATATAATATATATATAATTAATATAATTAATTATATATTATATTATATTTATATACATAGTTAACTTGTAATTTTTAGTCCGTTGCGTCGAGCGTTAAGAGTTGACTCTGGTCCCGGTTCCGGATTTTCGAACGTCCTTGCGTACAATTTTATATTTTGTACTTTGCGTTTTGAATCTTGTACTCTTGTAATTTCGAGACGTTTCTTATCAATAATTGGAACCTTTTTGATTGTCTTTTGTACTTTTGAGCTTTTTGGTCGTTTGCGTCTTCAATTCGTCGAATCTGTCTTTTGTCTTCACCTTTTATTATTTAAACGAATATCACTTGTAAATAGAACAATTGCAACTAAAAGCTTGTCTTTCTTGAGGAATAATGCTATGAAATATATGTTCGTTTTTAGCATTATCAGGTTCCAGTTCATGTCATCGGTCGGGTTCCATGGTTGGTGATAGGTGTACTGATAGGCCTGGTTATGGTCGTAGAGAGTAAATGGTGGTCTCATATCGGGCTGGTGTGGAGGATAGTAAGCAGGTCGGGTCGGTACGTAGTGATCCTGAGGTGATAGCCGGCTCATGATCTGATGCTGATGATAGTGCCATCTTTCATGCTGTCGTTGCCTGGAATGCTCGTACTCATTCCGGGCTTGCCACTGCTCGTATCGATTATGTCTATCTTTGTTTGTCATTTCTACCTCATCTATACGCTGGTAGACGTCAGTCATAGCCTCCCTAATGACTTCCCTAATGTCATATGCTTCCTCCATTTCCTCATCTGAACCTCTCTCTACCTGTGGATGACGACCAACATAGGGTACTGCCTGATTGCGTCTGCTCTTCAATACCTTAGCACCCTGATAGACCTTCAATCCTAAAGTGTCATCCTGTTCCCTACAAACCAAGAGTGGACCCCCTTGATCCCTATCTACACCCAAATACTCTCCAATGAGAGTAACAAAAATACCTCCTCCTATTATTCCCCCTTCCTGTATTCCTTCCACCATCTTAGACAAATAAAAACCAACACAGTAGGGGATATTAACAAAGCCTCTTGGGTCTCGAATACACTTAAGGTAAAATAAATCATGTAAGGTCATTTTCTCCTTGTTGTGACCTCTCTATGTAATCGAGTTAGCCAGAAATCTATGAATTATACGAAGCTCGGCTCTGTGAATATGTAAGTAGGAGTGTGTTCCTGCCCGCCCAAAAACATTATAATCTGACATACGCCTCCAGACGGCGTTAGCATCAAAATTCCTATCTACCCTTTCACCATGATAAATCAAATTTGTACAATCGGGTAATAGTAATTCAGCGGGCGTATATATCTGTAAAGCCCTGGCCATGTCCAGCGTGGACATCCTGTACATCCTACGGCCAAGTATAAATCTAAGAAAACTTCTATCATCTAATCTAACTACATCCGCATTTAATGCTATAGTACTCATAAGCTCAACGCACCATTCCTTATATACAGGGCTACGAATGGTGAATAAACGTTCCCAATCGGGAAAAGAAGAGCTGCCATACCTTTGGATCAGATGCTGTCTAACTGAGTTAGCAAGTTAGACCCTTTCCAAAGGCTCCCAATCAATTACCCTCGGCACTTCTACATTTTTCGTTACAAGTTTGAATTTGTTACTTTGATATGTCGGGTAATCTCTCCAACTTCGATCAAATCTCAAATTGGGATGCAACTGTTCTTCATGAATCGTTGGATGTTGTACTATCGGATGCATCGAAAATACTACGTAGGCATCAACATATTCTTGTTGCGGATCATAATAAGGTACGTGTTGATCAGGTTGTTGTTGTTGTTCCTGTTCATATTGCATTTCTGGTTCAGGTTCTGGAGCAGGTTGTCTAGATGATGATGATGCACCATCAGTATCGGTAAATCTTTGCAAAACACATTAAACAAAAAATTTGTGCATCCAAATATGCATTAGTGTTAGCAAAATAACAACTTGAAATAATTAAAATAACATGTTCAATTAAAATTAAACTTATACACATTTTCACAATCTTCACAATTCTACACTTTTTCAAATAAGCATATATGAAAATGGTTACAAAGTTCATAAGCATTCAAAACATGTTAAAATAACCATTACTAGCAATTAAACAAGTTTCAAATGGCATTTACATCAATTTAGTCAAGTTCATGAATTTTATACCTAAAAAGTCCACTTTAATTCTCAAAAATCATATTTAGGATCAAAGTTTGGATCATTTAGCTACCTAAACATGTTACACTACTTAATTTAGCAATAATTCATGACAAAAATCGGTCATAACCTGTTTATATCAAAAAGCCCCAAATTGCTCAAGAACACAAACCATAGATTCCTAAAATTTTTGAAGTTTTTGGCTTCAAATCATGTTAAATAGCATCAATCTAGGTTATACATGCATAATATACTAACAATTTAACTCTAATTACACTAGAAATTAACAAAATCAAATTAGGTAAAATATAGCTCAAGAACACTAAAAATCAAATTTAAAGAGGTTTAGGGGTGAAATCTTTACCTTCTTTGAAAAGCTTCTGAACAATTTCATGATTAGAGCGAGAAATTTGACGAATTATGGTGAAAAATTACGAATTTTAGAGAGGTTTTTGAGTTATTTTCGTGTGTTTGTGTGTGTGTTGTGGTGAAGACAGAACCAGTTCGTGGACTTTATGATCTGACCAGTTTTTTATTCCATGCGACCGCATGGTTTTTGTGAAGGAACCCCATGGGGTCTGTTTCTTTTTTTTTTTTAAAACCATTACTAATAAAACATATAATTAATTAAAAATTAAAATTTTGTTTCTTTTTAGGATAAGGGCGTTTCGGATCGTTGTCCTAGTCTGTCCCTCGACAAAATTTTAAAAATTTGTCACATTTTAAGCGCGGTTTTAAAAGTAAAGATTTTTGGGTTTTTTAATGTTTTTGTCATACTTTAATTTAATAAGATTAAAAATAATGATAATAAAAGTTCTCGTCCCGCCCTCGGGTAAAGCAATTTCGGTTCAACGACCTAGTTTTCAACTCACGACGAATTTTAAAAATCAAATTTTTAACTTAGTGAAATAAAGTAAATTTTTGTTTTTAAATTCACATCAAAATTAAATTTAAAATGCATAAAATTAAAAATTCATATTATTAAAATTAAAAATTCTCACCAAATTTATATTATATTCTTGTTTTTATACATACAATTTTATATTAAAAATATTAATTTTTCAAATATTTACAAACTTAAATATATTGATTTTAAAAAGTTTACAATATTAATTTAATATTTATATATTAATTTTAAAAATATGGTAAAAATTAAAAATTAAAAATCTTTTTGGTCTTTTATCCCACTTTAATCAATCAAATAGTATCAAAAATATACGCCCCTCTTTTCGGTAAAGTAATTTCGGTTCCATAACCTAGTTTTACTCCTGACGAATTTCTGAAACATTTTGGGTTGATTGATTAAAGATATTTATACCTTAAGAATAAACAGTAAATTTCGCAGTGATGTAATAAATTTTTGTATGATATCAATAATTTCGGTTACGCATTCCTAATTTTATTGAATACCAATTTAATACTTTATAGCGAACGATTCAGCGTTTATTATCAAAAGGTTAAAAGCAATAAAAATAAAAATAAAAACTGTACATACTTACCTGTGAGATAGAATTCTCAGAGACCTGCTTTAGCCGACTCATAGGAGAGTCGTGTGATTTGGTTCTCCATAGCTACATAAGCGTAACCTCGATTCTTCAATATCTTTTCTTCTAAACATATAAACGGTCCTTCTCTGCATAGAGTAACAAATTCGGTATTTGAATATGTTTGATTATTTGAACATTTACCTTCGTGTGACCATTTTTCGTATTTATAACATCTTTCAAGGTGTCGTGCTCCTCTTTTTGTTGAGGATTTTGATTTTCCTTTACCAAAATATATCTTATGATGATCTTTTCTGAGTTCTTTTCTTACTCCGTCCATTTTGGCTCTTATGAATGATACCAGTTCACTTGGAAGTGTATCATTATTACGTTTAGTAATCATAGCGTGTAGCATTAGACCATGGTTCAGATCAAAGGAATTCTTCATCTCGTAAAACTAAAAAAATATAAAAATTCAGAATGGGGCGAGAAGACTAGTTCTTTAGAGTCTGCTAGGGAAAGACCATTCGGATTCCATTCTCGGAAACTACACGAAAATAGAATATCTAACTCTAACAGAAATATATATTACCCGAAAAATATTCGAACCTTCCCACACTTAGTTAGTTGTGGTGTCGAAATTGTGATTAACTTCATCTTCAACTTCCATTAGATTATCTATGTAATGTTTAACTCTGTGACCATTAACTTTAAATTCAATTCCATTTGAATTTATTAACTCTACTATTCCATATGGGAAAACTCTTTTGACTATGAATGGTCCAGACCATCTTGATTTCAATTTTCCAGGAAATAGCTTGAATCGTGAATTGAAAAGAAGAACTCTGTCTCCTTCTTTAAATTCTTTTGAACTTCTGATTCTTTTATCATGCCATTTCTTCGTTCTTTCTTTATAGATTAACGAATTTTCATATGCTTCATGTCTTAATTCTTCTAATTCGTTTAGTTGACTTAACTGTAGACGTCCGGCTTCATGTAAATCAAGATTACATGTCTTCAAAGCCCAAAATGTTTTGTGTTCAATTTCTACTGGAAGGTGACATGCTTTTCTATAAATGATTCTAAAAGGTGTGGTTCCAATTGGAGTTTTTTAGGCTGTTCTAAAAGTCCAGAGTGCATCCTCCAATTTCATGGACCATTCCTTCGGATTTGATCCTACGGTTTTCTCTAGAATACATTTTAGTGCTCGGTTGGTATTTTTAACTTATCCACTTGTTTGTGGATGATAAGCGGTTGAGATTTTATGAGTTACTCCATATTTTTTGAGAACTTTCTCAAGTTGATTATTACAAAAATGAGTACCCCGATCACTTATTAAAGCTTTCGGTGTTTCCAAACCTTGCAAAAAGACGTTTTAAAAAGTTGACTACAACTCGTGCATCGTTAGTTGGGAGAGCTTGTGCTTCCGCCCATTTAGATACATAATCAATGGCAACGAGAATGTAGAGATTATTATGAGATTTTGGAAATGGACCCGTAAAGTTAATACCCCAAACGTCAAATACTTAACATACTTGAATGAAATTTTGTGGTATTTCATCACGTTGACTTATTTATCAGGCCCTTTGACAAGCATCACAGGATTTGCAAAGAAGGTGTGCGTCTTTGAAAATTGTAGGACAATAGAATCCAACATCGTAAACTTTTCTTGCTGTAAGTTGAGGCCCATAATGCCCTCCTGTTGGTCCTGTGTGACAATGGTTTAAGATTTCACTGGCTTCATTCTCGAATACACATCGGCGTATTATTCCATCGGGACAACTTTTAAACAAATGTGGATCTTCCCAGAAATAGTGTTTTATATCACTAAAGAATTTCTTTCATTTTTGGTACGACAACCCTTTTTCAAGGAATCCACATACTAAGTAGTTTGCATAGTCTGCAAACCATGGAATTTCATTATAATCTATCTTCAATAGATATTCATCAGGAAAGTTATCTTGTATGGCCGATTCATTTAGAACTTCTAATTCGGGATTTTCAAGACGAGAAAGATGATCAGCGGCGAGATTTTCTGCTCCCGTTTTGTCTCGGATTTCAATATCGAACTCTTGTAAGAGTAAGATCCAACGGATTAATCTTGGTTTGGCATCTTGTTTCGAAAATAGGTATCTAAGAGCAGAATGGTCGGTATGGACCACCGTTTTAGCTAGAACGAGATATGAACGAAATTTGTCAAAAGTAAAGACAATAGCAAGGAGTTCTTTTTCAGTAGTTGTGTAATTTGTTTGTGCTCCTTGTAATGTCTTACTAGCGTAATAAATAGGTTGAAATCATTTTTCAATCCTTTGTCCTAAAACGGCTCCCATTGCAAAATCACTTGCATCGCACATTAGTTCAAACGGTAAATTCCAATTTGGAGTTATCATGATCGGCGCATTAGTGAGTTTTTCTTTAAGAATATTAAAAGATTTGATACATTCATCTGAAAAGATAAATGGAGCATCTTTTTCTAGGAGTTTATTCATAGGAGTGGCAATTTTAGAAAAATCTTTTATGAAACGTCGGTAAAAACCAGCATGCCCTAGAAAACTCTTAACTCCTCTAACATTGGTGGGATGTGAAAGTTTAGCAATTACATCTACTTTAGCTCTATCCACTTCAATTTCTTCCTTTGAAATTTTATGATCGAGAACGATAATTCTTTAACCATGAAATGGCATTTCTCCCAATTAAGAATTAGATTTGATTGTTCGCATCTAATAATCATTCGTTCAAGATTAACTAGACATGATTCAAAAGTATCACCGAAGACTGAAAAGTCATCCATGAAAACATCCATGCATTCTTCTATCATGTCGTGAAAAATCACCATGATGCACCTTTGAAAGGTTGCAGTGGCGTTGCAAAGTCCAAATGGCATGTGTTTGTAAGCAAAAGTACCATAAGGGCACGTGAATGTGGTTTTCTCTTGATACTCGGGTGCTATTGGAATTTGAAAGTATCCGGAAAAACCATCAAGAAAACAATAGTAACTATTTTCGGCTAATCTTTCCAACATTTGATCAATGAAAGGTAAGGGAAAGTGATCTTTTCTGATGGCGTCATTTAATTTTCTATAATCAATACAAACACGCCATCCTGTTACAGTCCTAGTAGGAATAAGCTCATTTTTCTCATTTGTTATGACAGTCATGCCACCCTTCTTAGGTACACATTGAACTGGGCTTACCCATGGACTATCAGAGATTGGATAAATTAAACCTGCATCAAGCAGTTTAATAATTTATTTTTTAACAACATCTTGCATATTAGGATTTAGTCTTCGTTGGCGTTGCACATACGTTTTATGACCTTCTTCCATAAGGATTTTATGTGTGCAATATGAAGGACTTATTCCTTTAATGTCATGAATTTTTCATGCAATAGCTGGTTTATGAGCTTTTAGCGCAGAAATGAGTTGAGATTTTTTATTTTCTGTAAGAGAAGACGATATTATTACAGGTAATTCAGATTCACCATGTAAATAAGCATATTCCAAATAGTTTGGAAGTGGCTTTAACTCTAATGTCAGTGGTTCTTCTATCGATGATTTGTATCGATATCTGTCTTCTTCTTTTAGCATTTGAATTTCTTCTGTTGTTGGTTCATATCCATTAGCCATAAGTGTAGCTAACATTTCAGTTTCATCAATTGGTTCAGTTCCTTCTCCTAAAGAACATTCTCCTATTCCTTGTAATTCTGGAAATTCTTCTAACAATTCTGCATGTGAATCTATAGTTTGAATATAATAACATGTATCATCTGCAGATTACGGTTGTTGCATGGCTCTATTAACTGAAAAGGTAACACTCTCGTCCTCTATACTTAGGGTTAGTTTCTTACCAAACACGTCTATTATTGCTTTAGCCGTGTTTAAGAATGGTCTTCCTAATATGAGAGGAACTCGAGAATCTTCTTCCATGTCTAGAATAACAAAATCTACTGGAAATACTAAAGTACCAACTTTAACTAGCATGTTTTTCATTATCCCTCTAGGATATTTTACTGATCGATCGGCTAATTGTATGCTTATTCTTGTTGGTTTCAATTCTCCGAGGTCTAGTTTAGCGTATAGTGAATATGGCATTAAATTTATACTAGCACCTAAGTCTGCCAATGCTTCTATTGAACTATGACTACCCAGAAAACATGGAATTGTGAAACTTCATGGATCTGATAATTTTTCTGGTATCTTATTCAACAGCACTGCAGAACAATTAGCATTCATAGTAACAGCCGAGAGTTCTTCAATTTTCTTTCTATTTGTGATTAGATCTTTCAGAAATTTAGCATATCTTGGCATTCCTGAAATCACATCAATGAAAGGAAGATTGACATTTATTTATTTAAATTCATTTTACTCGGGTAAGGAAGTGGTGGTTGGTATGGTTTAACATAATGTTTAGCCTTAACTGTGTTATCTTCATTAACCTTTTCAACTACCGGTTCTGTTTCCTTATCTTGTTCAGATTGTGGTTCTTGTGGAGTAGGAATAGAGTCATCATAAATTACAGGTATTTCAGGTGGTTTAAGTGTAATACCACTTCTTGTGGTAATTGCTTTAGCTGTTTCATTCCGGGGGTTAGTTTTTGTATCACTAGGTAGACTTTCCGATTTTCTTTCACCTATTAACCTTGCTAGGTTACTTACTTCTTGTTCCAAATTTTGAATAGAAGCTTGTTGATTTCTAAATGCTTGAGAATTTTGTTCATTGGTTTGTTTCTGAGATGTGAAAAACTGCGTTTCAGATTCAACTAGCTTCGATATCATGTCTTCTAAATTTGGCTTTTTATCATCGGTTTATGGTGGTTTGTTTTGAAAATTAGGTCTTTGCCGATTGTAAGTATTATTGGATACTTGTTGATTGCTAGGACCTTGTTGGTTGTTGTATGAAACATTTTGGTTATAATTCTGGTTTTGATTGTAGATTGGTCTTGGCGGTTGATAATTATTCTGATAATTATTTCCAGGCCTTTGGTTAATGTATGAAACATTCTCTCTTTGTTCCATTGTTTGTTCAATACTGAGACAATCTTTTGTCAAATGTGGTCCTCCGCACTGCTCACAACTAATTCTTATTGAGTGAATATCTTTAGTCATCTTTTCCATTCGTCTCTCGACAGCATCTATCTTTGCGGAAATGGAATCAAAGTCGTGGCTAGAATCAGCTCTAGCCGCTTTAGATGATCTAATGATATCTTTTTCTTGATGCCACTCATGTGAGTGGGAAGCAGTGTTATCAATAATTTTGTAAGCTTCAGTTGCGGTTTTCTTCATAATGGAACCACCAGCTGCTATATCGATGTCTTTTCTTGTAGTGATGTCGCATCCTTGGTAGAATATTTGTACTATTTGACCGGTGTCTAAACCATGTTGCGGACATCCTCTTAATAACTTTCCAAATCTTGTCCACGCCTCATACAGAGTTTCATTTGGCTTTTGTGTGAACGTAACAATTTATCCTTGAAGTCTCGCGGCTTTAGATGCCGGAAAGAATTGTTTAAGAAATTTTTCAACTAAGACGTCCCATGTATCAATCGCCCCTTCAGGTAGCGATTCTAACCAATCTTTGGCTTCTCCCTTTAAAGTCCAGGGAAATAACATGAGATATATCTGTTCATCCTCCACTTCTCTTATTTTGAATAAAGTATAAATCCTGTTAAAGGTACGAAGATGTTCATTTGGATCTTCCTTCGGCGCACCACTAAATTGGCACTGATTAGTTACCATGTGTAGGATTTGTCCTTTGATTTCATAATCTGACACATTAATGTCTGGTTGAGTAATTGCGTGACCTTGGCCAGTGCGTTTAGCTCTCATTCGGTCTTCCATACTTAGAGGTTCCAGATTCTCCATGATTGAATTTGTTGAATCTGAATCACTAGAGGATTCTGATTTAATGGGTTGTTCTTCGACAATCTCCGTTTGAATGATTGGTGGTTCCGGAGGAAAGATTAGTGATTCAGGATCTCTGAATTGTCCCTGAATATCCTCCAGATTCTCAATTGTAAGGTCCGGTTCAAAAAATGGATTATCGGAAATTTGAATTGGAGTACTTGGTCGACTAGATGACGTTTCTAAAGAAAAATCAACGGCAACAATATTAGCTAGATGTCTTGATCGAGTCACAGGTGGTGAACGTATAAAAGGTGGTGAACGTTTTGCTCGGTGCATTCACTGAATATCGTATTAGTTATAAAAGATAATAATTATATAAGTTATCAAATTAATAGACTTTTCTGATTTTGCTCACGTTTCGAATAGCCAATAGATGCAGCAGGTAGCCAAGACCCTTTAAATCGGAAGCCCACAACTCGCCACTAACAAATCCAACTATTACTACGAACCAGAAAGTTTTGGATGTCTATCAATTTAACTGCTTAAAATAAATTTTCGTTGAAATTTAAAGAAATTTTAGAGAAGAAATAGAAAATTCTATATCCTAAAAACTAGAGCGGTGAAAAATAAGAAAGAAAAATAGTGCGTCGAAAAACGTCGAAAAATAAAAATAAGAAAATAAGCGTCGAAAAATAATAAAAAGAAAATAAAGCGTCGAAACTTAAAAGTCTAAAAACTAAATATAAAAACTTGCGTCTAAAGGTATTAAAGCTTAAAAGGAATTCTATATCCAAAACGGCAATAACTTAAAAAGTACTAAAATTTATAAAACGGCGTCGCAAAATTCTAAAGCACCTAAATCTTAGTCTAAAGAAAAATCACTTAAGGGATTTTACGGCAAATCCTAAAAATCTAGAAATAAAAAGAACTACGGCAAAAACTAAATTAAAAACTAGTTACGAGTGATAAAAATACAAATTACGTACTAAATAATAAAAATATACAATTTATAAAAAGAGACAAAAATGATAAAATTACTAATTTTTATAAAAATATTATTTTTATATTATTTATTTTATAAAAGTAATAAGTTTATATATTTAATAAAACTAATTTTAACTTAAAATACAAATTAATTAAAAAACTAAAACTAAATAATTAAATAAGTAACCCTAATTAGGGTTTTAATTAATAATAATAATAATAATTAATACTCTGTAATTAATGCAGAAGTGGGTCAACTCTGGCGTGTCAGATCCCTTCATGCGGTCGCATGAATTTTGGTCTACGGATCCATGCGATCGCATGGCCTAAATATTCAGGTTACAAATTGGGCTGCTACAGTGTAGCCCGATTCTTTTACTTATTATTTTTTTTTTCTCTGTTTTAATATTTATATAAAATATTTATATAAATTAAATAAAAACTTATATTTTTACAAACTAAAAATAGAAATAGAAATATTTATAATTTATATATTTTGAACAATTCTTATTTATTTATATTTTGTTTTTCTTTTTATATTTTTGTATTTTTAAAAATTAAAACGTATTTTTACAAAAGCGTATTTTTACAAAAGTAAACTAAGACTTAATAAAAATCCTTTATATATATATATATATATATATATATATATATATATATATATATATATATATATATATATATATATATATATATATATATATATATATATATATATATATATAGCGTTTCGCTTCCGGCGTTTAAGCAGGTCCCCGGCAGCGGCGCCAAAAATACTTGATGTGCGTAGAGGTGTATACGAAATAGTTATATTTTTGCTACAAAATACTATTAAATACGATGCAATTTTACACAAGATATTTATTTATTTATAGAATGGATATACCTAAACCTTGCTACAACACTTATAGTCAGTGTACATAATCGTACAGTAGTCTTAGTTGTCGAAGCAACAAAAGTTAGGTTGTCGCTGGTGATTTTTTGAGGTGCTCGATGTGATTGATTAAATATACTTGATAAACCTTCGCAAAAAAGTGAGGGCTTCCAGCATTTATGGCTATTGGCCTCTGATTTCTGCTATTGCAAGAAATCCTTTGATTGGTGAAATTTGTTTGCGTTTTTTTTTGTTGTTGCTATCTTTACCATAGTCTATGTCTGATGTTGGGAGTTTCGTTGTCAATTTCCTTTGATTTGGAACTGCTAATTGTAGCCACCCTCGCATCTATATTATTGTGATTCATGTGATGATGATTTTCTGTGAGGAAGACTGATAACAGTGCCAATTGATTATGACCTTGAAGATATTGTTGCTGTCAACAAATCAAAGTCAAAAGCAGCTAAGAAAAATGAAAGAAAGAAAAAATCACTTATCACATGTATATTTTTAGATAACTATCGCTGTGTTAATGCCGTGTCAGTACATAAAAAATGTAAACTTAGCTGTTATATTGTTCATATTCTTGATTTATATGAAGACATGAATAATGTGAGTTTATAACTGTTCACTTTAAAAGCCTCTTTTTATGGTTACTTTTTATTTTATTTTATTGATATCAGTTTGTAATTTATAATCTTCACTAATGATGGTGTAAAAACCAAATATTTTGTGATGTAATATATATGACCTCTTCTCTTATGTTGTGTGCATTGTTAACTGCAGTTTGCTCCAATTCTTCAAAGGTGAAAAAAAATTCGTGTCACGCGTCCGTCTGTTAGTTGTCGAAAAGCATACGTGGTATCTTCTGTGATGACTCGGGAATTTCCGATCAAATTTAAACCTAATCTTAATATGATTTCGACACGATAAGCAAAGTCTGTAATGTTAAGTCTCAAAATGTTTGAACTACTTTTATATATTACTCCCGACTGCTCTTGACAATTCACGAATCTTTAATTGTAACCAGAAGTGTAAATATAAATAATTATAGATGTAAATAATTACATTAATTATATTAATGAACTGTTAAGTAATCTAATTATTATGAAAGATAACTTTAATCAAGTAAAGCTTGTTATTTTTAGTATATTGTAAACAAATGATTCAAACTTAATTGTATATATATAGTATTATATATATATATATATATATATATATATATATATATATATATATATATATATATATATATATATATATATATATATATATAAATCTATATATGATTCTTATACAAGATTATATTGTAATAGATAAAATGTATAAACATTAAATATTCAATGAAGATTATCATATAATATATTATGTAATTATTAAATATTACATAAATTAATTGTATATTAATATATTATAAGTAATTACAAGTTAAAGTATAATTTCTATATTAATATTATTATCATTACTTTTATTAATACTATTATTAACATTAATATTAATATTAATATTAATATTGTTATCATTAATATTATTGTGTAAAGTACATATATATACATATAAAATTAGATATATATATATATATATATATATATATATATATATATAAATTGTTATATTATTATAATAATTAATATTATTATTATCATTAATATTAATATAAGTAGTATTATCAATAATATTATTGTTATCATTTAGTATGATTATTATTAGCAAACTTATTAAAATTATCAAATTTATGATTTTTAGGATCACTACTATTTGTTATTATTATTAATACAATTATTAGTTTTATTATATTATTATCATTATTTATATTATTATTAATATTGTTAGTTTCAATATTGTTATTAAAAAGATTAATATTGGATATTAATGTTTGTATAATAAATATTACTATAGTTAATCGAAAATGATATAATTCATTATTATTAGTAATAATATTATTAATATCATTTTTTTTGATAAGGATAATATTAATAATATTATTATTAATCCTATTATTAATATTAATAGAAAGTTAATATAATTATTGTTCTAAAAATCATTCGTACGTTGTGATAAAAGCCAAAATCAGTTTCCTATATCAATCAAATACAGTAAGTGATTTTGTTTACATCTTTAAAGATTGATTACGTCCATATCAATTGTAGAATTTGTTGAACTTAACAAATTTTTTTTCTTTTAATACTCCTGACCGAATATTGTGTGTCGACCAATTTGGGGCTACAAACCAATCGAAATTCTCAGCAATATTAGGTAACTCATTCAGTTTTTTTAATCACCATTATCAATTAGAATTTAAAACAACTTCAAATTGTTAAATAAATAAAAAAAAAGAGACGCAGCAACAAGTCTGCTCTGTTCATGAGTTTTTTTTTTAAAAACTTGATTTCGAATCGTATTTCAAAAATGTAAAGATGCAGTTTTGCTAGGAATCGTTTGTTTAAACTATCTGTACAATAGCAGCCTCTAATTTCTATTATTCGTTTCAAATTTACGAGTCAAATAATTTGAATAAAAAGTAACCTTCTTGTTCATATCGAAATTCGATTCCTGTGTTTTGTTTCTGAATAAATTGAGAATTGAGAAAGTTTATAGGATGGAATTAAAACCTTTTTCATGTTATAACTATTGCCTAAAACTTCCTAAAACTCGAAATTTGGATTTAAGTTCTTCATTGTTTTTTTTCGAAGTATACAGCGACTGTTCTTGAGTTCCTTTTAATTTTTTTATTTATTAATCAAAATCAATATGGTGTGAGTCTGATTCGCTGTAATTCATAACCTGAATCGTTGGTCAACTGGGGTATTACGGTTGGTTATATCTCTGGTCGATATAAATTTTGAAGATGAAGATGGTTATAGAACAAAATAAATAAGGGATAAAAATAATAGAAAACGAGTTTATTCAGGAAAAGATGAGTAGCTCAGTTGGTTGAAAGGGTTTCGGGTTTGCGAGGGGTCATGGGTTCGATCCTCACTTGGTGCAATTCTTTTAATATGGCTCCTTTGATAAGGTAGCCTATTTTTTTTAATAACTATTATTATTATTATTATTATTATTATTATTATTATTATTATTATTATTATTATTATTATTATTATTATTATTATTATTATTATTATTATTATTATTATTATTATTATCATAAATGTTATTATTACAATTATGAGTATTATTATTTTGTTAGTATTATGATTATAATTATTATCACATTTATATTTATAAGTATTATAATTAATATTAGTGTTAGTATTATAATTACCATGATTATTAATAATATTAAAATCATTATTGTTATTATTATTACTATTATTATCATTATCATTATTATTGCTATAAGTAATATTAATATGTTGATTATTGTTAAATTGTATCATTTATGAAATATAGATATTGTTACTAATATATGTATTAATATTATTATGATTAGGGTTATTATTATTATGGAATATAAAGTTATCATTTTCTCATTAATATTAGTACTAGTAACACTTTTGTAACTTTTATTATTATTATTATTATTATTATTATTATTATTATTATTATTATTATTATTATTATTATTATTATTATTATTAGCATTATTAAATCATTAATATCATAACTACCATAAACAGAATATTAATAATGTTACAAGTACTATTACTAATATTATTGTTATATTCACTAATAGGGTTATTATTAACAGATGTATATTATTAATGTTATTATCATTATTTATTTTTTTACTAATATTAAATTAGTATAATAGAATTACTATTTTGATAAACAAATTAAATACATACATAAATATATATATTTCACACATAAAATATAACAAAAATTTAATATTTTTATATATATATATATACAAACATATAAAACCTATATATATATATATATATATATATGTATATATTATTAACATAAAAATGATATAACTAATACATTTATATATATATATATATATATATATATATATATATATATATATATAAATATATATATGTACTCAATTACAACTATGAATATTAATAAATACACAAATGATATAGGTTCGTGAATCCGAGGCCAACCCTATACCTGTTCAATGTCGTTCTATGTATTTTTACTACAAAATACATTAGGTGAGTTTCATTTACTCCCTTTTTACTCTTTACATTTTTGGAACTGAGAATGCATGCGCCGCTTTTATAAATGCTTTACGAAATAGACATAAGTAATCGAAACTACATTCTATGGTTGGATTATCTAATCGAATATTGCCCTTTTTATAAAGTCTGGTAATCTAAGAATTAGGGAACAGACACCCTAATTGACGCGAACTCTAAAGATAGATCTATCGAGCCCAACAAGCCCCATCCAAAGTACCGGATGCTTTAGTACTTCGAAATTTATATCATGTCCGAAGGAGGATCCTGGAATGATGGGGATATTCTTATATACATATTGTGAATGTCGGTTACCAGGTGTTCAATCCATATGAATGATATTTTTGTCTCTATGCATGGGACGTATGATTATGAGAAATGGAAGTATGAAATCTTGTGGTCTATTAAAATTATGAAATAATTATTTATGTTAAACTAATGAACTCACCAGCATTTTGGTTGACACTTTAAAGCATGTTTATTCTCAGGTACGAAGGAAATCTTTCGCTGTGCATTTGCTCATCTTAGAGATATTACTTGGAGTCATTCATGACATATTTCAAAAGACGTTGCATTCTAGTCGTTGAGTTCATCAAGATTATTATTAAGTCTATTATAGTAAGATATACTACGAAATGGTATGCATGTTGTCAACTTTCAATGTAATAAAAGATTGTCTTTTTAAAAAACGAATGCAATGTTTGTAAAATGTATCATATAGAGGTCAAGTACCTCGCGATGTAATCAACTATTGTGAATCATTTATAATCAATATGGATTTCGTCCGGATGGATTATGACGGGTTTCTACAGTTGGTATCAGAGCAGAGGTCACAGCGAACCAGGTCTGCATTAGTGTGTCTAACTGATAAGTCGTTAGGAGGCATTAGAAAGTCTGGACTTCGATCGTGTCTGCATGTCAAAAGTTTTGCTTAACATTTCTAGTCGGAAATTATCTGCTTATCATCCTTAGGAAATTACCTTCTTATCATTCTTAGTCTAGACACACCTTACTGCAATGATTGCATGAATAGTGTATAGACAAAATTCGTATCTTATCGTATCTGTTAATCCATATCTTAGCGTATCTGTTACTGTAACTTTGCCTGACATATTGCGTAGATTCCTCTGAACGTATGGGATTTTAGTATTATATATGCATATGTAAAGTATGTATTGCAGAGTACTAATCTACATCCTATAATCTATTTCATATCGCAAATCCTTCATCTGATCATGTGAGATGAATCCCTTAACCAGTTCGAGTCCCTCAGATTCCGATAGTTATTCCGACAACTATTCCGATATGTATTTTCACCTAAGCTCAGAAAGCAGTGTCACCAGAACGAATCAACCAATTCATTTGATGGGTTTGTAGCCTACTTAATAATTGGAGACAAGAAGAAGGCGATCTTTTCCACCAACCAAATTGCCCTCTTGACGAATAACCCGAAACACTTACCGGGGAATCAATCCGAAACACAATTTTCACCCTCATTTCCAGAGTAGCTCAACATGATTATATTCTATCCACAATTCTGAACCTTATTCATCTGCTCGTTCCGACCGACGATCATCCTGGAATAATAGAAGAAGTCAACGAACTTCGCGCTCGAAAAATCAATCTGAAAAACGTGGTGCAAAATTTACCAGCTTCAGCAACATCACCAGCACCAACAGTACCATCAACATCAATACCAGTACCACCAACAACCCAAGTTCAACATCTTACACCTCAACATCTCATTATGTACCTTGAGCATAATCATCAATCTACGAATCGTTCTACATCATTTATCTTCATCCTTCATGGCAATTATGTAATCTTTAATGTTTTAGAAATTATGTACTCTAGTTTTAGCCGTAAATCTGATGAGTTTAATATCACATTGACTCATTAAATCCATGATTACGTCTGAAGAAAATATATATGTATATATGTTTTCATAAAGATTGTAATTAAAAATTCTTTTGTACAAACTGTAATGGTGAAAATATTTTAATGGGTAGGTAATACCCGAGGAATATTTAGATTTCATATTAATAAGTTACATTGTACATTCTTCGAATCTGATTCAACAGTCATTTACTATCCTATTTACAACCATCGATATACGAATCCGTTCACCACAGAATAACCATTTTTATTCAATTTCATATTTGGATTTTGACTTCTCAGAATCCAACAAGTGGCATAATGAAGAAAACAGTGTACAAAATAAAATTTGTTAGAAACAAACGAATTAACTAATTGAAATATTGTTAAGAATCCACGCTAACTATTCCTAGCTAACTGTTCCTAGCTAACTGGTTACATTTTTATTTACCGCAATTTAATTATCGCAATTTACATTCTCTCAATTTTATTTATCGTCATTTAATTTCTGTATTTATTTTTCGCACTTTAAATATCGGGACACGTATACAAGGTTTTGACATATCATATCGACGCATCTATATATATTATTTGGAATCACCATAGACACTCTATATGCAGTAATGATCGAGTTCTCTATACAGGGTTAAGGTTGATTCTACAATAATATATATACTTTGAGTTGTGATCGAGTCTGAGACGAATACGGGTCACGATACGTATTAATTAATTCGAATACTGTATATTAAACTATATATGAATTATTGAATTGCTAACTGTGGACTATCAACTGTGAACTACCAACATTGGACAATTAAAATGAATTAAAATATTGACTATAACATATGAAACTAAACAATTCTTCAAGTTTGCCACTTGATTTCATCTTAAACTTCATTTGTATCTTGACGATTACAATCAACGTTCAAACCTTTCATGATTCTTGAAAACACCTCAATCGAGAGTATGAACCAACCGCATTTCATCTACGGAAGAAGAGATTGACGCATATAGTTATGCACCTGAAAATACTCGGAACCTGAGTAAAACGTTTAACCCGTATCTGTGTTAGCTCCTTTAGCATTATTAATACCCAAAACAACTTGGTAATCCCTTTCAAAGTAGCAAATTTTGTCACAGCTCCAGCAAGTCAACTTCGACTTTTCATTCAAAGTAGCCTTACTATAATCCTGATATATACAATTACCCTTTTTATACCGGAGGATTCTTTTATATTCCACCACATTACCAGAAAATGTACCAGCAACCTTGTCGCTCCTTAGTTTAAATTCCTCCGACAAATCACTATATTTATCTATTGAAGTCTCGTCATGTACTCATCCGCATGTTGTAACGAGAACTGCCATAACAATTACCAGGAATCAGCAATCAGTACTTTGAAAAATCACAGCATATCTACATCAACAGTTATATGTATGACATTTATCTCTTAGAATTATGATCTCTCCTTCTGGAATTCTGAAAAGCACTCAGTCACAAATCAATACTCTGAATGTTGAAAAAGCTGAATGAAGCAGCAGAAACCATAGACAACCGTAAACGACCATATGTTGGGATTTAACAAGTTTCAAAATGCTTAAAACATAATAAGAATCAAACTTAGCGGAAGCATGTAATTACCAATTTTAGACTTGTTAAACTTTAACCAATTAAAGTTAAATCCCAATTAGGATCAAGTTGTGAAACATACTTACAAACTACAAGATGGATAAGAGATTATACCTTCTCCAAGCTATGTAGTTGATGATGAAGATGATGATGAAGAATAGAGCTTCAAATGGATGAAACCTCAAGTAGTTATACCCCAAACTTATGCACCAACACCTAGCCTTTGGTTAGGATTTTATTACACTTGATTATAGACTTAAAATTGAATTTAGAACCTCCTAATGGCACCAAAAGGCCACGGCCTACAGCTCTAATATGAGCTGAATTCTGCAGTTTTTTATGTCTATTTTTGCATGTATCACTTGAGAGAATAAGTGCAATACTTGGTAGAAGTGTAAGCATGCTTATATGGAGTTGTGTAGAATTGAAAGTAACAAAAAAAGAGCATGAGATGCTCTCTTGGAGACCCCAAAAACTGCCACTTATCATGGGGTTTATTTTATATATAAGTGTTTATTTTATAAAACAATTTATATACAAACCCATGAATTTATTTTGTTACTTGCATATTTTATAAAACCTTTTATAAAATATAACACAATATAATTATTTAAACTTATAAATAATTAAATCCTTATTATGTAAATTATCCAAATAATTTATCTCAAGTGATAATATTTTAGAAAACCGATTTTCTAAAATCCAAGTGTCGCGTATTTATTTAACGATCCAACCGTTAAGATTAAATACTTGTAAAGTGTTGGTAAGCTTGTTATTGGGTATGACCCGACTTGGATCATAACACATTAGCCACATTAATTTAATATGTCTCTCGGGCATACAAAATACCTTCAATCTCCCACGTGCACGTGAAACATAAGAAATTAATGCAAGTGATGGATACCACCTAACGACCATCCATCACCCCCAACATGTTATGACTTTGTGCCATTCAATAACATCATCCCTTTCGAGTTCCCATCTCGAATATGAATAGGTGAATCTTTCATTATTTCCTTTCGTCCTAGATGTCATGTTAAATCCAAGAGACACAGAGTGATCACTCTCTTCTAGATTTAACTTTATCAGGCCTTAGACATCTGACTCTCAACGAATAAGAGGGACAAATTCCATCTTGACTACATACGTCCTAAATATGTTCCTTGCATTGTACCTGAGCTCTTCCTTATGAACTACCATATTTCAGAATAGCGAAGGAAAGAATCAAGGCACAATACTTGGTAAATATCTGAACCCAATATGTATCTCAGGTCAGAGGATACAATGATATTCGCCTTTACTCAAGATTACGTGTGATCAACCACAAAGGCTCCATTTAGCAAATCTTGAGGGCGGGTCTTCCAATATTTGCATCCCACAAATATCTATGAACCTTGGTAGCAACCTTGCACCACATTCAGTCCGTGAATGTATACCAATCCAAGTTCATAATAGTCTAAACCTCACACTTGTTCCCACGAATGTGATCGACTACGGAATTTAGAATAATTACTTATTCATGGATAAAATATGCAAAATAGGAACATGACTCAAAATAAATTAATACCATAATTATATTAATGAGTTTGAACAATTTCGTTCCGTTACAATACTTAAAACAGATCATGACCAATCACTAGAATATCGAAGCCCTAATGCACAAACATGTCCTGTATGTTTTGATCCATGTAAGAGCTTCGTGAGAGGATCTGCTATATTAAGATCTGTGAGAACTTTGCGAATACATATCTTTCCCTTTTCAACTTCATCCCTTATGTAGTTGAATCTCCGCTCAATGTGACGGGTCTTTTGGTGAGCACGAGGTTCTTTGATTTGAGCAATCGCACCCTCGTTGTCACAAAAGATCTCAAGAGGGTCCTGAATGGAAGGGACTACTCCTAAGTCATCGATGAATTTCTTCATCCATGCAGCTTCCTGAGCTGCCAATGAGGTGACAATGTACTCCGACTCTGTAGTGGATAAAGCAACAACATCCTGTTTTGAACTCTTCCAAGAGACTGCACCTCCATTTAACATGAAGACATAACCGGATTGTGATCGAGAATCATCTCGATCAGTTTGGAAACTCGCGTCCACGTAACCTTTTACAGCGAATTCCTCCTCACCAGACCCGTATATAAGAAACTTATCTTTAGTCCTCCTAAGGTATTTCAATATACTTTTAACCGCAATCCAATGACTGTTTCCTGGGTTATTCTGGTATCTACTTATCAAGCTAAGAGCGCATGACACATCCGGTCTAGTGCATATCATTGCATACATGATTGACCCAATAGCAGACGCATATGGGACTTTCTTCATTCTCTCCTGTTCATCTTTCGTGGTGGGACACTGAGATGAACTAAGGAGTGTTCCTCTTTGAATAGGTACTAAACCTTTCTTAGAGTTCTCCATCTTGAACCTTTTCAAGATCTTTTCAATGTATGCACTTTGATTCAAACCTATCAATTTCTTGGATCTATCCCTGTAGATCCCAATCCCCAAAACATATTGTGCTTCTCCAAGATCCTTAATGGAGAAGCATTTACTTAGCCAAGTTTTAACACTTTGCATTTCCGGAATATCATTTCCAAATAACAATATATCATCCACATATAGTACAAGGAACATGATTGTGCTCTGTGACGATCGCTCCAAATCCATATGGACGAACACGTCATTCATCGATTTCATTGCGAGGTATTTGACCTCTATATGATACGTTTTATAAACATTGCATTCTTTTGAAAAGGCAAACCAAATATGAATATTTAAATCAAAGGTTTTCGACATCTGATGATTTCTACATATAGACAATCACTGTAAATAATAGTTTACAATAGTACTTCCGTTGACAATGCAGTAAAAATAAGATACATGGTGATGATTTGGTGAATGCAATGTTTTCTTGTAAAATATGCCATGTAAGACTCCATGCACATAGCTTGTCTATCATATAAGCAAACAGCGGAAGACTTCTAGGAAACCTGAGAATAAACATGCTAACAAGTGTCAACACAAAGGTTGGTGAGTTCATAGTTTGTATGTTTCGCATAATCTGTATATAAAGGTGGATCACAAGATTTCAGTTGTTTCATCCAGAAACGTTTATGAAAATATTCTACGAGATTGAGCACCCTGGTAACTAAGCTTTAACGTTTTAATAAGTACCCCTGTTTTAACATACATGCAACCAACATGTACAATACACGCAAACCAACGTGTACTAAACTCAAATAGCATACATCTGTTTTATAGTTCAGGCTACGGTTTCTATACCTGGAACAGACGGGGATGTCAAGCCCTATGGATCCATATACTACCACTCGCGCCCACCAGTTCTTATAACTGGCAGTTACTAGTTACCAAAGCTAAGGGATTTTCGGTTCAAACTCAGTGTAGAATTTAGTATGTACTTGTATCCATTGCGTTTAAAATAAAGTGCATGTATTCTCAGCCCAAAAATATATTGCAAAAGCAATTAAAAAGGGATCAATGAAACTCACGCATATAAATATTGTATATCGGTTAATAAAGCATTTGCATGTATTCTCAGCCCAAAAATGTAGAGAGTAAAAGGGATCTTATGAAACTCACGCATATAAATATTGTATATCGGTTAATAAAGCATTTGCATGTATTCTCAGCCCAAAAATGTAGAGAGTAAAAGGGATCTTATGAAACTCACCTTAGCAGCATATAAAGTCGTTCACCAAAATGTGATCGAAACACGGATTACCAAATAACCGTAGATTTCAACGTATCAATATTGAGATTCAATATTGTAGGAAAGTACGTAGACGCAACGGAGATGATAAATACTAGGTTTGATTCACAAATATACCCCCGAACATTACCCATAATCTCTTTGGCAATAACCCATAATTTCCTTAGCTCTACCCCGCTTGAAAACCATTTTGAAAATGACACGCTCATGACCTCGTCGTAGTATTTTATGTATAATACTAATTAATAATAATACTACTAATAATATTAAGATTAATAATAATATTAATCATAATAATAATAATAATAATAATAATAATAATAATAATAATAATAATAATAATAATAATAATAATAATAATAATAATAATAATATAATTAATAAATATAATACGGAGTAGGAATGAAATCAGAAGCACAAAACATCGGCTTTTATAGATGTGGCCTGGACCAGACTGCCATGCGATCGCATGGCTTCCTAGGCCAAATCCCATGCGATCGCATGGGTGGGTTTTCCAGCTCACATTGTTTTTGTAATCTAGCTTGTCGACATAATAAATAAATATAAATATAATTTATATAATTTATATAATTAATTATATATTATATTAAATTTATGTGCATAGTTGACTTGTAATTTTTGTTCCAATAAGTCGTACGTCGTCACTCGACTTATGTCCTGGTTCCGGTTTTTCGAACGCCCTTTCGTACGCTGAGAAAACTAGTACTTTTCGTTTTGTGACTCGTACCTTTATCAAAATATGAACTTAATCATTGATAACTATGTCACTCTAAGTGTAGCTTTAATCAATTAAGTGTTTTGGTTATTTGCTTCTATAAATCATCGTCTCGTAGTATATACATATACATATACATATATATATATATATATATATTTTTATTTATTTTGAAATAGTGTTTTACTGTAGCACAATCACTGTAGCAAATAGTGATTTTCGAAAACACTGTAGCATTTTGGGTACTGTAGCAATTTGAAAATACTGTAGCAAATTAGTGTTTTACTTGTTCATCTTAAACGTTTTAGTTCAATTATCTAAATATCAATCGAATTAACAAACGAATGTTACTATCGTTTACTAAATAACTTGAAATTATATATATGTATATATCTTTTTAATATACATAAATCAGTTTTTAAATACACATTGGAAGTTATTTATAAATAAATTTTAATAATAAATATTTCAACTTATCATATATATTCAAATAGATATTTAAACCAATAAGTTTAATGTACGGTATCAAACAATTAATACATTGTTACCTTTTCAAGTTATAGTATATATGTATCTATTTACATATAATTGTTCGCGAATCATCGAAAACAACCGAAAGGTATTTGAATATATGAAAGTAGTTCAAAAATTTTTAGATTCAGTTTTACAGACTTTGCTTATCGCATCAGAAATGTTAATCATACAAAGATTAAGTTTAAATTTGATCAGAAATTTTCGGGTCATCACATGCTCCCACTAGCCTTCTTGTATACACAAGCTTCATCACCATTTTTAATGAAGCCAAATTTCTTGGCTTCCTCATTAAAATGATGATTCCACATTCTAGATGCTTGTTTCAATCCGTAGATTGACTTCTTTAACTTGCATACCCTTTTAGGACACTTCGGATCAACAAAACCTTCAGGCTGAACCATATAGACATCTTCCTCAAGATGTCCATTTAGAAAAGCGGTCTTGACATCCATTTGCCATATTTCATAATCATAATGAGCAGCAATGGCAAGTAATATCCTAATAGACTTTAGCATTGCCACAGGCGAAAAAGTTTCATCATAGTCAACCCCTTGAGTTTGAGTGAAACCTTTTGCTACAAGTCTAGCTTTATATGTATCCAAGTTTCCATGTATGTCAGTTTTCATTTTGAAAAGCCATTTACAATCAACTAGCCTTGAGCCAGTAGGTTGTTCAACAAGTTCCCAAACTTGGTTGTCATACATGGATTGCATCTCAGCGTTCATGGCTTCCTGCTATTTATCCTTATCAATCCTTGATAAAGCATCATGGTAGTTTGTTGGCTCATCCAAATCAAACACATAGCAACCATCCATGAGAAACCCATATCTCTCAGGAGGATTACTAATCCTACCAGATCTGCGAACGTCTTGTGTATTTTGATCATCCATTTGATCACTCTCAACATTTTCATGTTGAGTGCTAGTGTCAGCCAATTGTGTATCATCTACTTGATCTTGAACCTCCTCAAGATCTATCTTCCTTTCACTATTTCCTTCCATTAGGAACTTAGTTTCAAGGAATTCCGCTTTTCGAGCAACAAATACATTCTGCTCGGATGGATCATAGAAATAATATCCCATATCATCCTTGGGATATCCTATGAAGATACACTTCGTGGATCGAGCATTCAACTTATTAGGGACGTAACGCTTAGGGTAAGCTTCACATCCCCATACCTTTAAGTATGATAGAGATGGAGGTTTTCCAAACCACATCTCATGAGGTGTTCGTTCCACTTTCTTGGTTGGGGCCATATTTAAAATACGAGCCGCGGAGCATAGACAATAACCTCAAAATGATAGAGGTAACGAGCTTCTAGCCATCATAGATCGAACCATATCCATTAGGGTTCGGTTCCTCCTTTCGGAAACTCCATTCAGTTGGGGTGTTCCAGGAGGAGTGAGTTGCGAGATAATCCCACAACTTCTAAGATGATCTTGGAAAGCATCGCTTAGGTATTCACCTCCTCTATCGGTACGAAGTACCTTGATTGTCTTATTGAGTTGATTTTGTACTTCATTTTGATACTCTTTGAATGCTTCAAAAGTTTCGTCCTTATGTTTTAACAAGTAGACATATCCGAAACGGCTGAAGTCGTCAATGAAAGTAACGAAGTATCTTTCACCATTCCTAGTTATGGGCTTAAATGGTCCACATACATCCGAATGTATTAATCCCAATAAGTCCTTAGCCCTTTCATAGGTCCCTTTGAAAGGTGCTTTAGTCATTTTGCCTTGTAAACAAGACTCACATACATCAAACGAGCTTAGTTCATTTGATTTCAAAAGTCCATTCTTTTGAAGTGTATGCATTCAGTTCTTGTTTATGTGACCAAGGCGACAATGCCATAAGTAGGAATCACTCAAATCCCTTTTGAGTTTCTTGGTGCTAGTATGGTATATTGAGCTACTAGATGATGTGTCATCATGAACAATTCATAAATTCCATTTGAAGGCGAAGCCTTAAAATAGAATACATTATCTAAATAAACGTGGATATCATCATTGACAAAATTAAGATAAAAACCACATTGTTTTAAACGGGAAACTAAAATAATGTTTCGACATAAATCCGGTGCATACAAAACATTGTTCAAAATAAGTTCCAAACCACTTGGAAGCTTTAATACAAAGTCTCCTTGAGCCTTCACTTGCACTTTGGCTCCATTACCCATAAAGAGACTTGATGTTCCCGTTTGCTTGCTACTTCTTTTGAACCCCTGTAAAGAATTGCAAATGTGAGTTCCACATCCAGTGTCTAATACCCATGTATTAGAAGAAGTAATACTAAGCTCTATATATACCATTTATATATTACCTGAGGTTTACCCCGCATCCCTCTTTTCCTTCAACTCCTTAAGGTAGATCGGGCAGTTGCGTTTCCAGTGACCCATTTCACCGCAACCGAAGCACGGGTCTTCCTTGGGGTTTGCTTGTCCGGCAACCTTTTGCTTCTTGTTCTTATTTTTGGTTGGGGTAACCATCCTCCCCTTTCCCTTGCCTTGATGGGCGGGTCCTTTCCTCTTAGTCACCTTTGGCTTAGAGGTGTTGTTACCTTTGGATCCACCATCATTGATCATTAGCACGGGTGAAGCCCTCTTACCCATGCTAGTTTCCGCCGTCCTAAGCATGCCATGAAGTTCGCCAATGGTCTTATCCATCCCATTCATATTGTAATTAATTACAAATTGGTCAAACCTCTTTAACAAGGAGTTGAGGATAAGATCCGTGGCTAGCTCATTAGATATGTTGAGATTAAGACGGTTTGCGCGATCAATGAGGCTTTTCATCTTAAGGACATAAGATGAAACGGATTGGGAGTCGTCCATACGACATGCATGAAGCGCTCGAACGGTCTCAAAGCGCTCGACACGTGCTTGTTGAAGGAACATCTCCTTCAATTGCGTGATCATGTCGTATGCAGTATGATGCTCGAAATCCTTTTGGAGTTCGGGTATCATAGTCCCAAGCATTAGGCAAGCGACTTGCACCGAATCGGCGCAATACTTATCCCAATAAGCCATGCCTTCCGTATCATCCTCGTCGGGTTGATCGGGAATGGGGTCTTCCAACACATACGCCTTATCCTCAAGTTTGAGGACAATTCTAAGATTGCGGAACCAATCCATAAAGTTCGTATGGTTGAGTTTGTCTTTATCGAGGAGTGACCTTAACGATAGGTTGTTCAAGTTAATAGGTGCGTTTTGCATGTTGTTGTTATTGGCGGCCATCTACAAAATTTAACAAAGTTCATTTAAGTATCGATTTTAAATTTAATAAACAATACCCTTTTAAATTTTAATTGACTTATTAAATATTAGAATCCAACGGTAAATCAAATTTTGGTTAGGTGACCTTTATCCCGTTATTTGATTTAGCTAGGTAGTCATTTATATGACAATTGCAATCCTTTTGCAACTTCAAAATTATGGGATCATGCAATCCTTTTGCATGACATATTTATCCCATCAACGCCTATTTGTTCCTCATGCTTCGGTGACCCTAAGTTCATGATTCCCAAATCAAGTCGTCCTACTTGTGTAAACATGTAAAATTAACATACAAGTGGTTAGGTGACCTTTATCCCAAAAGCATGCGAATTTTACCTTAACCATATTAGTTAGCTCATAACGGTTAGGTGACCTTTATCCCATTATGAGTTCCCTACTATGTTTAAGTGTCCCACAAAAGGATGGCGTTAAACTTGTTTACCTTGTCGATTAAGGGATTTTAAGTTTTCGTTAATTCTAGTTTAAGAAAACATTTATGCCATACACCAACATGCATTTAGTGTATGGTTCATTTGAAATCCATTTTCAAGTCTTGTAATTTTAGCCAATTACTTGATATAAACCATTTTATATATATGATCCTTATCATGTTCTTAATAACCGATTATTAATGTCCTTTTAGTCATTTTTAATTTAACCATTTAAATTGACGTTTTGCATGTCGTTAATAATGTTATAATTTAACCAATTAAATTGCCATTTTCTAGTTGTCGACTTGTGTGATTAACTTGTAGCATACAAACATACAATCCACATAATCATACAAAACAACCACGCATGCAAAATCATATGTTCACAATCAAGCCATTTTGGTGGACATTTGTTTAGCCGAAAACAAATGCCACCGGTAGGGGTTATAACACACAGTAGGAGATTTTAAATCTCCCACTTAATCTTGCATCCAAATGCTTCTTCCAAGTCTTCAAGTCTTCATCATCTTCATCATTTTACAAAATATATCCTAATACATTTTGTCTAAAAAATGAAAATACAACCTAATCTATTTTACATACCAAATATAAAATAAATTACATAACCAAAATAATAATATTACAAACCAAATTGAATAAATATTATTACAAACCAAATGAAAGAATAATAAATCAACCAAACATGCATACATTCAAACATAAGGTCAAGGCTTGATTGTGAACTTCAACATTTAACAAAATATGACCAAATTTCAAGTTCCAAACCCATTTAGAACTTGCTAAAATTCGGCCAAAAAATGGAAACCCACCCAAACATATAATTTTTGCATTTTACTATCATGCATGTACATAAAATGCAAAATATATAGTGAGTTTAAAAACTATCTCGAAGCATATTTCAACAACTTCGGATCTAGATACCATTGTTGGGATTTAACAAGTTTCAAAATGCTTAAAACATAATAAGAATCAAACTTAGCAGAAGCATGTAATTACCAATTTTAGACTTGTTAAACTTTAACCAATTAAAGTTATATCCCAATTAGGATCAAGTTGTGAAACATACTTACAAACTACAAGATAGATAAGAGATTATACCTTCTCCAAGCTATGTAGTTGATGATGAAGATGATGATGAAGAATAGAGCTTCAAATGGATGAAACCTCAAGTAGTTATACCCCAAACTTATGCACCAACACCTAGCCTTTGGTTAGGATTTTATTACACTTCATTATAGACTTGCAAAATTGAATTTAGAACCTCCTAATGGCACCAAAAGGCCACGGCCTACAGCTCTAATATGAGCTGAATTCTGCAGTTTTTTATGTCTATTTTTGCATGTATCACTTGAGAGAATAAGTGCAATACTTGGTAGAAGTGTAAGCATGCTTATATGGAGTTGTGTAGAATTGAAAGTAACAAAAAAAGAGCATGAGATGCTCTCTTGGAGACCCCAAAAACTGCCACTTATCATGGGGTTTATTTTATATATAAGTGTTTATTTTATAAAACAATTTATATACAAACCCATGAATTTATTTTGTTACTTGCATATTTTATAAAACCTTTTATAAAATATAACACAATATAATTATTTAAACTTATAAATAATTAAATCCTTATTATGTAAATTATCCAAATAATTTATCTCAAGTGATAATATTTTAGAAAACCGATTTTCTAAAATCCAAGTGTCACGTATTTATTTAACGATCCAACCGTTAAGATTAAATACTTGTAAAGTGTTGGTAAGCTTGTTATTGGGTATGACCCGACTTGGATCATAACACATTATCCACATTAATTTAATATGTCTCTCGGGCATACGAAATACCTTCACCATAATCATCGAAAGTTTGATGATAAAGAATAATATGTTGGAAAAGCTCAGAAAAGTTGGAACTGGAAAACGGATTGAGCTAACCATGAAGGAGACCAAGGATAAATACAAGAACCATACCACATATTCAAAGAATCCAGGTAATTCTGGATCCAATGAAACCTTTAACGAATACCTTGCTCTGTACTCAAGCTAAAATCTTGCGGAAAATCTTCCTCATCAACCATCGAACTTAGAAATTCCAAAATATCATCATCAATATCTTCGATATTTCTGAGGATATTTTCATAAATATTCTCGTCCGAAATTATATACCTCTTCGTGCTTCCTGTGTATCATTATGTTGGAACCATTCAATGGAAAGTTTAGTAGCGAAAAGCAGATTATGCGAAACTATGAAGGAAGCCGTGAACAAATCACAAAGAATAAGTTTGACTTCAAAGAATCCAAATGATTCCGTTTCTGATGAAATCTTTAGCGAATACCTTGCTTCCGAATCTAAACCCTTACGGATAAATCTTCTTCATCATCCATCGATATTAGAAATTCCAAGATATCATCGTATCTTTTATTATAAATATCCTCCATATTTCTGAAGATATTTTCATAACTATTCTTATCTGAAATCAATAATCTATTCGTGCTATCAATGTTACATCATATAGAAACTGTTAGTTTCTATATTCTGTAAACTTTCGAGCTTAAAATATGAATGTTTTTGAAGTAGTGTTGGGAACTGATGCATGAGTTAATATAATATAATGACACTTGATCAACGTGATTATATTACAGTAAGTCATGCTGAGTTTCTAATGAGACTTGATGATGGTTCACAGTAGATTATACCATCATCATGTGTCATGTTACATAACTCTTTCATTCTACATAACCTCCGAACATATCAAGAAGAATATATTCTTGATAGTTCTATCGTCTGTATTTTTTGATAAATTTGAAAATCAAATCGTGCTATCACGTTCCACCCTGCTTAGAACATTATAATCATTTAGAACTCTATATCTAAAAATTCTGGACCATTATTCGCTTGACTTGGAGTCGGGAAGAGAAAACAAGAGCATGGAGCTCCGAAAAATAAAGGAAAAATATAAAGCCAATCACAAACATAAGAATTACAAACCGTGTATATCAATGTTTATCGCCACATAAAGACACGGGAGAATCAAAAACACTATAACCCCAAGGGCGAAGTAGAAGAAAACAGATTCCTCCGGTGAAAGTTAGAAAAGGAGAATGATTGTGGCGATAGTCATGATAAGGACAAGGATCAGAACTGGATTAAGCATTTTCACAATCTTTTGGATGTATGAACTAAGAAAAAAAGTATAGGAATGGTGAGAATAATGGAACGGAAGAGCTTAATTTATAGTGGAAATATTATACAGAGTAATCGAGACAGATCACCGTATTTAATTATAGAGATCTTAAATTCCTTACTCGCCGGAGAATCAAATCTTTTAGATTTCGAAGATTTTCTTTAAATCCCTTGAATGCCAGAATTCAACCCTCTACGTCAAAAGCTATGACGCACCATATATTCTAAATTCAACCATGACTAATCAAAAGTTATGATGAAACTTATCTTTCTCATTTCACTATTTTATGATAACTTCATTCGTACGCTTCACATAATCGAATCTTTTTATTCATATTAATCAATAATGATAAAACTCTATTTATCAGCTCATATTCGTCAGGAAAACATATTTATTGTTAGCCATGATGACCTCGCTCAAATTTCGGGACGAAATTTCTTTAACGGGTAGGTACTGTGATGACCCGGGAATTTCCGATCAAATTTAAACCTAATCTTAATATGATTTCGACACGATAAGCAAAGTCTGTAATGTTAAGTCTCAAAATGTTTGAACTACTTTTATATATTACTCCCGACTGCTCTTGACGATTCACGAATCTTTAATTGTAACCAGAAGTGTAAATATAAATAATTATAGATGTAAATAATTACATTAATTATATTAATGAACTGTTAAGTAATCTAATTATTATGAAAGATAATTTTAATCAAGTAAAGCTTGTTATTTTTAGTATATTGTAAACAAATGATTCAAACTTAATTATATATATATATATATATATATATATATATATATATATATATATATAAATCTATATATGATTCTTATACAAGATTATATTGTAATAGATAAAATGTATAAACATTAAATATTCAATGAAGATTATCATATAATATATTATGTAATTATTAAATATTGTATAAATTAATTTTATATTAATATATTATAAGTAATTACAAGTTAAAGTATAATTTCTATATTAATATTATTATCATTACTTTTATTAATACTATTATTAACATTAATATTAATATTAATATTGTTATCATTAATATTATTGTGTAAAGTACATATATATACATATAAAATTAGATATATATATATATATATATATATATATATATATATATAAATTGTTATATTATTATAATAATTAATATTATTATTATTATCATTAATATTAATATAAGTAGTATTATCAATAATATTATTGTTATCGTTTAGTATGATTATTATTAGCAAACTTATTAAAATTATCAAATTTATGATTTTTAGGATCACTACTATTTGTTATTATTATTAATACAATTATTAGTTTTATTATATTATTATCATTATTTATATTATTATTAATATTGTTAGTTTCAATATTGTTATTAAAAAGATTAATATTGGATATTAATGTTTGTATAATAGATATTACTATAGTTAATCGAAAATGATATAATTCATTATTATTAGTAATAATATTATTAATATCATTTTTTTTATTTGATAAGGATAATATTAATAATATTATTATTAATCCTATTATTAATATTAATAGAAAGCTAATATAATTATTGTTCTAAAAATCATTCGTACGTTTTGATAAAAGCCAAAATCAGTTTCCTATATCAATCAAATACAGTAAGTGATTTTGTTTACATCTTTAAAGATTGATTACGTCCATATCAATTGTAGAATTTGTTGAACTTAACAAATTTTTTTCTTTTAATACTCCTGACCGAATATTGTGTGTCGACCAATTTGGGGCTACAAACCAATCAAAATTCTCAGCAATATTAGGTAACTCGTTCAGTTTTTTTAATCACAATTATCAATTAGAATTTAAAACAACTTCAAATTGTTAAATAAATAAAAAAAAAGAGACGCAGCAACAAGTCTGCTCTGTTCATGAGTTTTTTTTTTTAAAACTTGATTTCGAATCGTATTTCGAAAATGTAAAGATGCAGTTTTGCTAGGAATCGTTTGTTTAAACTATCTGTACAATAGCAGCCTCTAATTTCTATTATTCGTTTCAAATTTACGAGTCAAATAATTTGAATAAAAAGTCAACCTTCTTGTTCATAGCGAAATTCGATTCCTGTGTTTTGTTTCTGAATAAATTGAGAATTGAGAAAGTTTATAGGATGGAATTAAAAACTTTTTCATGTTATAACTATTGCCTAAAACTTCCTAAAACTCGAAATTTGGATTTAAGTTCTTCATTGTTTTTTTCGAAGTATACAGCGACTGTTCTTGAGTTCCTTTTAATTTTTTTATTTATTAATCAAAACCAATATGGTGTGAGTCTGATTTGCTGTAATTCATAACCTGAATCGTTGGTCAACTGGGGTATTACGATTGGTTATATCTCTGGTCGATATAAATTTTGAAGATGAAGATGGTTATAGAACAAAATAAATAAGGGATAAAAATAATAGGAAACGAGTTTATTCAGGAAAAGATGAGTAGCTCCCTTGGTTGAAAGGGTTTCGGGTTTACGAGGGGTCATGGGTTCGATCCTCACTTGGTGCAATTCTTTTAATATGGCTCCTTTGATAAGGTAGCCTATTTTTTTTAATAACTATCATTATTATTATTATTATTATTATTATTATTATTATTATTATTATTATTATTATTATTATTATTATTATTATTATTATTATTATTATTATTATTATTATCATAAATGTTATTATTACAATTATGAGTATTATTATTTTGTTAGTATTATGATTATAATTATTATCACATTTATATTTATAAGTATTATAATTAATATTAGTGTTAGTATTATAATTACCATGATTATTAATAATATTAAAATCATTATTGTTATTATTACTATTATTATCATTATCATTATTATTGCTATAAGTAATATTAATATGTTGGTTATTGTTAAATTGTATCATTTATGAAATATAGATATTGTTACTAATATATGTATTAATATTATTATGATTAGGGTTATTATTATTATTATTATGGAATATAATACAAGTTATCATTTTCTCATTAATATTAGTACTAGTAACACTTTGGTAACTTTTATTATTATTATTATTATTATTATTATTATTATTATTATTATTATTATTATTATTATTATTATTATTATTATTATTATTATTAGCATTATTAAATCATTAATAGCATAACTACCATAAACAGTATATTAATAATGTTACAGGTACTATTACTAATATCATTGTTATATTCACTAATAGGGTTATTATTAACAGATGTATATTATTAATGTTATTATCATTATTTATTTTTTTACTAATATTAAATTAGTATAATAGAATTACTATTTTGATAAACAAATTAAATACATACATAAATATATATATTTAACACATAAAATATAACAAAAATTTAATATTTATATATATATATATACAAACATATAAAACCTATATATATGTATATATTATTAACATAAAAATGATATAACTAATACATTTATATATATATGTATGTATATATGTATATATATATATATATATATATATATATATATATATATATATATATATATATATATATATATATATATATATATATATATATATATATATATATGTACTCAATTACAACTATGAATATTAATAAATACACAAATGATATAGGTTCGTGAATCCGAGGCCAACCCTATACCTGTTCAATGTCGTTCTATGTATTTTTACTGCAAAATACATTAGGTGAGTTTCATTTACTCCCTTTTACTCTTTACATTTTTGGGACTGAGAATACATGCACTGCTTTTATAAATGCTTTACGAAATAGACATAAGTAATCGAAACTACATTCTATGGTTGGATTATCTAATCGAATATTGCCCTTTTTATAAAGTCTGGTAATCTAAGAATTAGGGAACAGACACCCTAATTGACGCGAACTCTAAAGATAGATCTATCGGGCCCAACAAGCCCCATCCAAAGTACCGGATGCTTTAGTACTTCGAAATTTATATCATGTCCGAAGGAGGATCCTGGAATGATGGGGATATTCTTATATACATATTGTGAATGTTGGTTACCAGGTGTTCAATCCATATGAATGATATTTTTATCTCTATGCATGGGACGTATGATTATGAGAAATGGAAGTATGAAATCTTGTGGTCTATTAAAATTATGAAATGATTATTTATGTTAAATTAATGAACTCACCAACCTTTTGGTTGACACTTTAAAGCATGTTTATTCTCAGGTACGAAAGAAATCTTCCGCTGTGCATTTGCTCATCTTAGAGATATTACTTGGAGTCATTCATGACATATTTCAAAAGACGTTGCATTCGAGTCATTGAGTTCATCTAGATTATTATTAAGTCTATTATAGTAAGATATATTACGAAATGGTATGCATGTTGTCAACTTTCGATGTAATGAAAGATTGTCTTTTTAAAAAACGAATGCAATATTTGTAAAATGTATCATATAGAGGTCAAGTACCTCGTGATGTAATCAACTGTTGTGAATCGTTTATAATCAATATGGATTTCATCCAGATGGATTAGGACGGGTTTCTACATCTTCTACCTCTAAACAGTCAGTCATTTGTAATGAGGAAAATATGTGGTTGCCTAAAACTTCTAATAATGTGGGTATGTATTTGTTATTCTATTGTTTATGTGTAGTATTATTGGGGGGTTAATGTTCATTTATCTATTCTTACTGCTTGATAAATCCTATTTTACAGATGTTGCTTCATCGGTTTCTGGATTACCGCAGTCACAATGTCCTGCAGCTATAATTAAAGGTAATGTCATGTTTGTATATTATTTGGGTGGTGTATCTTAAATTTTTTGAATATGTTACTCGGTAGGCTATTTCTGTTTCTGATCTTATTTTTCATTTTGTAGCAGTAAGCAGGTATTATAATCACATTGGTCACTGTGTATGTGCCTGAATTTTCCTGGTCTGTTAATATTTACTTTTCAACTTCCTATAATAAATTGTTAGGTAATCAATATTGGTCAGATTATAGGTATGTTCAAATTTTAAACTGGTTTTTCAACAAGTCATAACAGGTACACGTCAAAATTCAAAGACTAGCCGCTGCTAGATCTGGACCTTGAGACATATGATGACCCAGAAATGGAGAAAATAAAAAACAGATACACACTAGCAAGAGGACTGATGCTACATAACCTAAAAAGATACAAGGTATAACCAAACAACATTTGATATACATTCAATAAGTGTCCCATAACTAACCATTCAGCAGTTGACTATTTGAATTACTTATGCTTTTGCATAATTTTCATCTACTGAGCTGATAGGTATTCTTTAGAAATAAGTTTAGGTTTGATATTTCTAAATGTTGGTTAATTTACATGGGTTTGAAATAATCTTTAGGAAACCAAGGTCTTAAGATGTGTGGGTTTAATAGTTCATTTTATGTAATCTTTGGCATAGTCAACAACTTTATAATGCATGTAACTTCAAAAAACATGAATTTATGCAACAACTTTACGAATTTAAAGCCTAATGTTATTTGCCAAACAACATGTTTAGTTATGTTGAATTACTATATATTCAGTTACGAATTACTATAGCTAGACACTTATGTTCTATTGATAGTATTGCATAGTGGATACCTGTTTAAATTAAAAAAAAAAAAAAAAAAACATGAATTGATGCAAACTACTTTATGTTTTAGTCATAGCCATTATAATAGTCACTTATGTTTTTTTTGGGTAAAGAGTTTCCCCGGTGAATATTATTAAAAATAATACAAGAATGGAACAATTGCGTTCATACACCTCAAGTGAGTCTTGAGGCCCCTAGACAAACCAGCTAGACTTATAGCAAAGGCCTAAGCCTACAACCCGACAATAAAAACAAATTAAGGGATTTTCCAATTATTCTTCAACAACTTCACTTGATCCAACTCTCTGAATTTAATAGACATAAGCTTCATCTGGACAGTAGCGAAAATAACCTCAAAAACTTGCTCCACAGATCTGCGAGTCTTTGTAAAAAACCTAGCATTTCTTTCCTGCCAAATGAAATACACCGTAGCAGCGACCAAAAGCTTTGTGAACACCACACTAGTGACATTCCATCCCCTTACCTTGCTCAGCTCATCTCTAATATCCTTCCACTTGTTGCTCGACAACGGAATCAGACACATTTGAGCAGCCTTTTACCAAACTTGAGCAGTGAAAGAACACTCAAAAAATAAATGATCATGAGAATCTGGTTGTAAGCTACAAAACACACATAACAAATTAGTATTATCGTGGATTTCCCACACCTTCAATTTATCTTGCGTCTTCAGGTTTTCCCCCATCAAGAGCCACATAATGAAAGTATGTCGGGGAATGCATTGCCCGAACCATACCAATCGATACCATGAAACTTCCACAGCTTGAGGCGTATGGAATTCCACACCTCGTTTACAGAAAATTCTTTGAGCCCTCCTTGAGGATTTTTCCACATGAGCTTATCTTCAAGTTGGTTTAAATTTGGGACCTGGACAACCCATATAGATGGAAACAAGTGCTACCAATATGGAGGCCAACACCAATCACCATGCCGAATAACATCAGACACCACCAACCTAGCACTGAAGCCTGCACGATAAATGCTTCTGCTGGGAACGATCGCTGATAACTGCCCAAGTTCACACCAATAGTCTGACCATACATTTGCGCTACTGCCATTTTCAATTTCATGCACCAAGTAAGGCCGAACTACATTTCGAATACGCAATAATTTTTTCCACCCATAACTCTCAGTAGCTACAATCTTAACGTCCCAAAAACTATGACTCTTTAAACGGTATGAATGAATCCATTTAACCCAAAGAGAGTTCTTGTTGGAGAAAAGACGCCAAATATGAGATGTCATGAGAGCAACATTCCACATCTTTAAACTTCGAATTCCCAAACCACCTTCAGCTTTTGGAAGACAAACTGTACTCCATTTAACTTTGGACTTGCCTCTCTTCATCTCTCCATGGCACCATAAGAAACCCCTTAAAAGTTTCTCAATATCTCTCATAATAGCATCCGGAAGAAGGAAAACCGACGCCCAGTAAATGTGCATCAAAGCTAAAACCGAATTAATTAATTGCATCCTACCTGCGAAAGAAAGGGTCTTGTTCTTCCAATCTGAAATACGTCTTTGGACCTTCTCAACCAATATTTTACAGTCACGATATTGCAACCTTGAGGACACCAAAGGAACACCAAGATAGCGGATAGGAAGTTTACCCTCCTCAAAATCCATGATCGCCATAAGATGTCCTTTTAACTGATCCGAAACATGAGCAAAAAAACCAGAACTTTTGGCTATGCTAGGAACTAATCCAGAGCAGTTTTTGAACTCCTCTAATGAATCTGCTAAAATCTTGACCGAACCTGTGCTAGCATAAGAAAATAGAAACAAATCATCTGCAAAGCAGAGGTTCACAATCTTTTGTTGATCACACTTAGGGTGAAATCGAAAGGTTGCAGAGTTGGAAATGTTTCTAGTCAACATCAAAGTTAGCACTTCCATAACAAGAGTAAACAAGTAAGGAGATAACGGATCGCCCTGTCGAAGACCCCTTTTCCCTCTAAAATAACCATGAAGATTACCATTGATACTAATAGAAAAAGACATCGTCGTGACACAAGCCATAATCCATTTTATCATCACTTTATGAAACCCAAAATGATGTAAAATATCTTTAAGGAACCGCCAATTCACAGTATCATAAGCCTTTTGAATATCAATTTTAAAGCGCATCTGGGCTTGCCCCTATTAACATGATAATTGAGCATAAGCTCATGGGTCAAAAGAATGTTATCTGAAATACGATGACCCGGAATAAAAGCCGATTGGTTAATATTGACAATATCCCATAAACTATCAGTAATGCGATTAGTAATGACCTTACTAATGCATTTGTATAGAACGTTACAGCAAGAAATGGGACGATAGTCACTTACATTACTCGGCTGAGCAACCTTTGGAATTAAAGCAACAATGGTGTGATTAAGTTCCTTTAATAATTGACAATTATTGAAGAAGTATTTTACCGCCGTACACACATCATCCCCGATAATTCCCCAGGCATGCTTAAAGAAGACCGCCGAATAACCATCTGGCCCTGGCGACTTATCATTACCAATACCGAATATGGCGTCTTTCACCTCCAAATTGGTCACGGGCCTTATCATGTTGCGAGCTTTAACCTGGTTGATCTTAGCGTGAAAAAGGTCCTCAGGATTCTTTATATGATAACAATTACAACTTGATCCCAAGAACTCTTTATAGTGATTCACAAATATGTCAGGAACTTTATCTCCTTCCACCAACATATTATTATTATTTAAAACCGAATGAATATGATTTCTGTTCGTGTGACCTTTAACCATTCTATGGAAGTAACTCGTGTTACTATCCCCAGCCCGTAACCATTCCACTTTGGCCTTTTGTTTCAGAAAACTCTCTTCTTCCAAACAAGCTTCATTAAACTTCATAAGCATATCCCTTTCCTGATTTCGGATGTCCAGATTTTGAGGGAAACGATCAAGCTGAATTTGAACTTCATCAAGTTGATTACGCAGCTCAATCACTCTCGTATGAATATTACCTTTACTCCACATTAGTTTTCTAATAGGAGATTTCAGCCCTCGCAGTCTTTTAACCACCCGGAACATCATGTGACCCATCACCTCCTTACTCCATCCTTCTGATACAATATTTTTAAACTGGTCATTATCTAAAACATAGTTGCTTATCTTGAACGGTTTCGGATTATGGACTCTGCGCTGATCAAACTTGAGAACGGTCGGGGCGTGATCTGAAATCCTATAGGGTTGAAATATAACAAATGCATCGTTGTATTGATTAAAGAATTCCTCATTAGCCATAACCCGATCAATTTTCTTCATAACCCCCGTACCTTCTCGTGGCCGTTGATTCCACGTATAATGCAAACCAAAATAGTTAACATCCTCCATATGAAGTTCCTCGACGCATTCATTGAATTCACGCATAACAATTGTAATTTTTGATGAGCCAGCAGTGGTGTCCTATAGACTAAGAGATGCATTAAAGTCCCCTAACATAACCCAAGGCTGTTGACGAACGAAGTTTTTATGTATCATAAGATCCCGCCACAGCTCTCTCCTGTTTGCATAATGATTGGCCGCATACACAAAAGATACAAAAAATTGCTTAGTATCAGCCAAAGACTTCACTAAATAATGGATTACTTGCTCTGTCACATTAATCACCATAAGCTGGACGATTGACGGGTCCCAACCCAATATGATACGAGTACCTTTGTTACAAACATTGTTATTTGAAGCCCAATTCCACCTTGGAAAGACAGCGTTGCAAATACTATTCAAACGATTAATAGGTACATGAGACTCTAAAATTGCACAAATACTTAGTTGATTACCAATGACAACTTTTTGAACCTCATTCTGTTTAGGGGTCCGGTTCAAACCCCGTATGTTCCATGAAGCGATATTAATCATTTAAACCCTTTTGACCGGGAGTGCTTGCCCCCTCAGAATTGTTTTTCCCAACCACATCTTGCACATTATCTTGATTTGTCTTGTTCAACTCGCTTTCATCATGTGTATACAGTCTAGTTGTTTCAATTTTTTCATCTTGCAAACCACCCAATATATCATACTGATTATTGACCTCCACCTCACCAATATCAGTACTCTTACTATTACCAGTTTGATCATTGTTAGTTTGCATATTGGTTTTTTGGACTCGTCGATAAATCATTATCGGCTTCTGTTTTCCCATTACAAAAACAGTTCGTGGCTCCTTACTAGCACCATTTTTAGTAGCTTTTTTAGTTACCCTTTGGAAACCATCTTCTTGAACAGCTTTCTGAATATCAATCACAGGAATATTCTTGGGACATTGAATGTCTTTATGACCAAAAACCTTGCATCCCCCACATCTCGGCGGTGACCATTCATACTCGATGGTGACCATATCAGTAACCACTTTCGAACCATCAGCACAAGGAGTAGCTATCGTTAAGGACTCTCTCATATCCTTATCTGCAGAAAGTTCTATCATGGCCCGAGCATAATTTGGGCGCCCCCACGATTCCATACACATCGTGCTAGTATACGAATCTAGCATCATAGGCCTCCCAACTTTTGAAGCAATCCTGCTTAATCCTTCCTCCATCAAACCAGCAAGAGGTACATCATATAATTTCACCCATACCGGTACTCTAGTAATGTCCTCTTTTGTTAGAAAAATCTCAGTAGACCATTTGTTTAAGATAATAGGGATACCACGTATCATCCAAGGACCATTTTCTAGCACTTTTAACATCCCCGCATTCGAATCGAACTTAAAGAAATAGAACCCCTTGGAGTTCATCATCACCTTTTCCAATCCATATTTTTTCCAAACATTCAAAACATAGCTATTTACGATTGGAAAAGCTAGGCGCTTACCAAGAAAATAACCATATAGAGTGTTACTGTACCGCTTCTCAGCTTCCTTAACTGATGCTAATGGAATCATTACATTGATACCATCTTCAAGAACTTCAGTCTGTGGAATAAATCTAAAATTAGCTTTGCGATTTACTTTTATTCCAGCGGCAGCAGCATGTAAGTATGGTTTTTGTAGGGGATCTGTTGCAATTGGACCATCGTTAACCACATCCTCATCATCTATAGGCTTCACCAGCACATCCTCTTTTCCAATCTTGTTTTCTGGAACCCTAGGTTCCATCTCAACTTCGAATGAAGATTCATCCTCTGTGTGGCTACTAACGTTCTCATCCAGATCATGTAGATCATTCTTCATGCTATAGTGTAAACCCTTATGACTATGCTCATGATCATCTGCCAATGGTCGCTTAATCAAATCCTCAGCCGTCATGTTAATTTGGGACTCCAACCCAATTTTCCTATTCCTTAAAACTCTAGGAATAGTAGGAGGTACTGTTTTCTTCTTTCCTGCAGATGATTTCCCCATCACCAGTCCCCACCTTGATTCCTGTTGTTATCAGATCTTCAATATCGATTAATCATAAGCAGAGATGGAACAAATTTAGACAATCGCCCAAAATCGCCCTTTTTCACTCTTTTTATTTTAATAGTCACTTATGTTAAATAGCTATAATGTGAGTTTAAAGCCTAATGTTATTTGACTGACATTTTTCTCCTATTAATAGTAATACATACTGGTTCCAAAGTCTAACCCTGGACATAAAACAACGCCACTGCAAAATCGCCCATTCACATAAGAAGCAACTATCGGAAACATTGTCACTACGCAACACCGATACCGGCCACACCGAACAAGGAAGAAGCACAGAGCAACAATATAGCAAAAGAGGACACTATTCCCTGAAAATGAAGACAAGGAAAGCTAGAAAAAACAAGGGAAAAAGAACAACGCACCAACAACTACCAACTATTTTGTTTATGTAACCACCAGCGTCTCTACGTACCTATCTAACCATAAATAACGAGTTTCCTAACCACTTATGTTTAAAATAGATATAACCTAAAAAACCTATCTAACCATAAATAACGAGTTTCCTAACCACTTATGTTTAAAATAGATATAACCTAAAAAACGTAGCCGCAACGCGCGGTCCGGACCGGAACTTGTTTCATTAATAAATCTAAACATATAAACATATATGTTACCTCTACATCCTCATGGTTATATATTTACATATGAATTATATAAACATATGCTCATTTACCCATTATTTGTTTAACTAGATTTATATATTTTTTCTTTTCATAATTTTTCATTACATTTAATGTTTTCATAATAACACAAACTATTATAAGCAAATATCAAAGGTATGTATAATTAGAAATACTAATGTTTATATATGTATCATATTATGTTAAGTGGATTCCGCGGGAGTGTAATGAAATACCTTCAATATTACATGGTGCAAGCATATCCGTTGTTAATCTACAAGGCAACGAAGTGAAATTGGATGTTAAAGAAGATATGGGTAAAGAACAACCAAAGTATATTGGGGCTGCTGAGTGGAATGATTTTAAGAAGAATCATGACCTAAAGGATAGTGATGAATGTGAGATTTACTACAACTGCACTAATTCAAAGTTTTATTTCACAAATGTGAAAAGGAGCCGAGGACCTTAAGTGACTAATGGCTAATGTCAACATCTCTTTTGGTACTATATTTTATTAATTCCACTAAATCCATGATTCTGTATCTCTTAAAACTAATGACATGTATGTACGTCACTTATTTTGTACTTAGAACAATGTTACTTACCCAACTACATCTTTTACCCAACTAACTCTTTAACGTAAGATGTTTAAGAGTTCATCAAACTTTTGTCAATGTAATCATATATTATAATCTGTTCAATGTTAGTCAATTATAACAAATATAATTTTATATTTCTGCATTAACAATATAAAAAAATGTAATTATATAAACATCTAAAATCATGTTTATACAAAAGTTATCATTACAACCCAAAAGTTACGGATTACATTTTTCCTAACAAATATGCAACTTTTTCTGAAAATTACTCAATAACGATCGAATACAAACCAAAGACCAACGGGACACAAAAAAAATACCTGGAATAGTCGACCATACTTTTCATTAGTTTACATCCTGGTCTAATGACCTAATCAATAAGTTTTCCCAATTCAGTACCTTTTAATCTGATTTTTTACCCACATTATAACACATTCAACCTGGTGTTGTGTTTCATATGACCGAATACTTTTTTCTCAATCTGAATTGTTCAAGCCAGAACATTTTCCTACACCATATTTTCCATCCAACATTGTGATGACAACAAAAAAAATAATAAATAATAATAATGACGCATTACATTTGTCATGTAGCATATACATCATATTACAAAAATTAATATATATATTTATTTCTTTCAATAAAATGAATAAACAATCATTACAGACATGCATATTTGACTACAAAAAATGGATTAAAACCAATCATATTGGACGGCAATGAGAATGATTCAAATACCACTAAAAATATTATTTATAAGAAAGTCTTAAAACGTATTTGACCGAGATGTAAATGTTCTATGGTTAAATATCCTTTGAATATTTTTTCTACATCTCTAATTATATATACCTATAGTACAAACTAAATTCATTTTCACAACTAATATAAGCTTAATGGATAAAAAGGATTAACGTTGAGATTTAATGGTTTAAGGTTTAGGAATTGCTATCTAGGGTTTACGGTTTATGGTTTACAGTTTAGGATTTAGGGTTTAAGGTTAAGATTTTAGAATTTATGCTTTAGGGTTTAGGGTTAGGGTTTAGGGTTTAGGGTTTAAGGTTTAGTATATATGTTTTACGGTTTAGTGTTTAGGGTTAAGGGTTAAGGGTTAAGGGTTAAGGGTTTAGAGTTTAGGCTTTAGATTTTAGGGTTTAGTTTTTAGAATTTACGGTATAGAGTTTAGGGTTTAGATATAGGGTTTAAGGTTTAATGTATAGGGTTTAGTGTATAGGGTTTATGTTTTAGATTTTAGGGTTTAGAGTTTATATTTTAGAATTTATGGTTTAGGGTTTAGGGTTTAGTGTGTAGGGTTAAGGGTTGATGGTTTAGTGTTTAGTGTGTACGGTTTCGGGTTTAGAGTTTAGTGTATAGGGTTTAGGGTTTATTGTTTGTGGTTTATGATTTAGACTTTAAGGTTTAAGGTTTAAATTTTAGAATTTTTGGTTTAGGGTATAGGGTTTAGGGCTTAAAGTTTAGTTTTTACAATTTATGGTTTAGAGTATAGATATAGGGTTTAGGGTTTAGTGTATAGGATTTAGGGTTTATGGTTTATGATTTAGTGTATAGGTTTAGGGTATATGGTTTTGCGTTTAGGGTTTAGGATTTAGATTTTAGAATTTAAGGTTTAAGGTTTAGGGTATAGGGTAAAGGGTAAAGGGTTGGTGGTTTAGGGCTTAGGGTTTAGGGTTTAGATATAGGGTTTAGAGTTTAGAGTTTAGTGTATAGGGTTTAAGCTTAATGGATAAAAATAGATTAACGTTGAGAGTTAATGATTTAAGGTTTATGAATTGCTATTTAGGGTTTACAATTTATGGTTTACAGCTTAAGATTTTAGAATTTATGCTTTAGGGTTTAGAGTTTAGAGTTTAGTGTATAGGATTTACGGTTTAGTGTTTAGGGTTTAGAGTTTAGGGTTTAGTTTTTAGATTTTATGGTATACAGTTTAGGGTTTAGGGTTTTATGATTTATGGTTTAGGGTTTAGTGTTTAGGGTTTAGATATAGGGTTTAGGGTTTAGTGTATAGAGTTTAGGTTTTAGAGTTTAGGTTTTAGAGTTTAGGGTTTAGGGTTTAGATCTTAGAATTCATGCTTTAGGGTTTATGGTATAAGGATTAGGGTTTAGTGTGTAGGGTTAAGGGTTGGTGGTTTAGGGTTTAGGGTTAATTTAGGGTTTAGGGTTTAGAGTTTAGTGTATAGGGTTTAGGGTTTAGTGTTTAGCGTTTATGGTTTAGACTTTAAGATTTAAGGTTTAGATTTTAGGGTTTAGGATATAGGGTTTAGGGCTTAAGGTTTGGGGTTTAGGATTTAGGATTTAGGGTTTAGGTATAGGGTTTATGGTTTAGGGTTTAGAGTTTAAAGTTTATGGTTTATGTTTTAATGTTTAGGGTTTGGAGTTTATAGTTTAAGATTTTGGATTTAGGGTTTAGGGTTTACCCATGTAGAAAATTACCCATCATATTTCCAGAACTAAGAGCTGGGGCAGAGTTACATAAGAACTAAATTACACTGAAAATACATCTACATGGGTAATTCCCCAAATATGGTATATGTGTGTTGTGTTCACGCATATGTATAGCGAAATGATCAAAAATAAAAACATATTTAACCTAATAGGCAAAGCAAGCTTATATTTCAAACTAACGAACGCATACAATCTTTTTAAAAAAACATTGACCTTATTTCAATTTGTTCATCAGTTGGAGATATGCATTTTACCAATCCTTACTGCAGGTTAGTGTGCGTACATTGTTGGCATTTACTGATGTTGCGGTTTCGATCTTAATTCTTAGATATATTCTTCCTGAAATTACTCTCGTGCAATCACCATCAGCAAAGACCATCGATAATGATATTAAAGATATTTATGGTGAAAATGAAAACGATTTAGCGGGCCATTATCATACTCAAAAAGGTGCAGCCAATGTATGATTTAGTTCTCGAATTATGTTTCCTTTTAATTATATTGCTACTACCTAAAAACATATTACTACTAACTTTAGTCAATTTCAGTTAGGAGTTTTCAACGGGTTCGGTTTCGGTTTTGGTTTTCTTGAGTTTGCAAATTTCAAGACTAACCGATTCTAAATTCTAATTTTAATAGAACTATTAATCGATTTCGGTTAAACTTATTTTAAGAATCTAGATTGATTTGGTCAAAAGTCCAAACTGGGTGAATTAGAATAATAAAAATTTAAGCTTTAGATTTTAGGAGTAGTATGTAGCGTCTATTTGTCTTAGTTATCGGTCTTTTGTGATTTTAATCAATGAGCAACTTCATACTTCATACAATAATATCACTTGAATGTGTCACTCCATTATAATATAATTATTTACAAAATAGTGAATATATCACTACATTATAATAAAATTTCTTACAAAACCTGAGATATTTGTATATTTAAACATTTAAACTTTTGAAAAATTTATTATTTATTCATGTCAGGGAGAATATCGTATATACCCCTATTAACCTACAAAATAACATATATACCCATCTAATATCATATATATCCCAATTAACCTTCAAAAGTAACACATTCATCTAACTAAGTAAAATATTAACATATATACCCAATAGAAGTACTAAAATTCTCAAATTAATCCGTTTCATTGAACCATTTCTATTGTGTAGGGTTTAGATGTAGCTTTGGGGTTAAGAGTTTAGGTTTAGCTCTAGGGTTTTGAGTTCAGGGTTCAACGTTTAGGGTTTAGGTTTAGGTTTAGATTTGGAGTTTCGGGTTTAGGTTTAGTTTTGGTGCTTGGAGTATAGGGTTTAGAGTTAGCATTAGGGTTTAGGTTTAGCTTTAAGGTTAGCATTAGGGTTTGGGTTTAGCTTTAGGGTTTAGGTTTAGCTTTAGGGTTAGATTTTGGGGTTTAGGATTTAGGTTTAAATTTAGGGTTTAGAGTTTAGAGTTTCAGTTAACTTTAGGGTTTAGAGTTTGGGGTTTAACTTTAGCTTTAAGGTTTTGGGTTTAGAGTGCAAGGTTCACCTTTAGGGTTTAGGGGTTAGATATTAGAATTTAAGGTTTAGGACTAGGTTTAGCATTAAAGAGTATAAATTGGGTAAATATGAGAATTTCGTTACTTATATTGGGTGTATATAATATTATGTAATTTAGTTGAGTATATTTGTAATTTTAAATATTAATAGGGGTATATATGATAATGCCCCTTTGTGTTATTATAGGTTGAGATTGTCTTAGAATTTCATCAATTCATAAAACCCGCGGGTCTTTAAGACATGTTAATTTCATTTGCTTCATTGCAATACAAAAAGCTTATTGGTACCTAACGATTTATGATGAAAAAATGTGTTTTACCAAGTTTGAAGTTGATGTAACACATTCCAATAATACATCAACCCACCTTAAACTGCTTATAATGGCACCACACATGCGTTTTTCATCTTGCATCAAACACATTACGGATACTGATATGCATCAACTGGTATTCTCCTTTGCTACACACATCATATTTAATTTCAATGTTTCGTTCAATATTATGTTAATGTTAATATTAGTATACATGGTTTTATTTCAATTCTTGCCTAGACATCTTGACCATTCGACTCATATACATGTAAAACCTAATTCTTTTGTAGTAATAAACTCCATCGGAGGATATAAACAAAAGGTCAATCTAAGTTGGGAACGACTCATAAAATGTTGTATGGCAGTCGGTGGAAACAACTTTTGGATGATCTTATGGTTGAATCCGGTGACAGTTTAATTTTCTATAAACTTGATGAAACCAATTATGAAATGATCATGTATGGAGACGACGGTTGTGAGTGGGTTACTCCTGACCTGAAATATGTGATTCAAAGAAATAGATTTGCAAATGGTCAAAGTGATAACCGTGAAAAAGGAAGCTCCTCAAATGCTAGCTTAAATGATTAGATCCTTCAAAAATCCCGCGAAATCTCGGGTCTTTAACTAGTTTTTAATTAATATCTGTTTTTCGAAAATGTTATCATAGTTTATTAGTTGTAATTCATATAATCATATCTATGTTTCTATGTTTGTAGTCAAAAAGCTCCTTCTGTACGTTTATATGTGATCAATAGGTAAACATAAAATATTTTCTCTCTAATTGCTACTCAGAAAAGATGGCGTATTTTTACTTAAATATATGTGATCTAACCAGATTATTCCATGACAGTTTTCGACCATTTTCATCGACTACTCCAAGAATACGGTTAGTAAGGTTTAAATATGCGACCTATTGTGAAGATATCAGGACTCAACCACCTTGTATGTTTATATATGACTACCCAAAAATTAAAGCTATCTTATGTTAGGTTATAGAGGAATGGTGTATTGGTGTACTTGCATAAAGTTCTGATATATGAAAGCAAATAAACGTATATGAAAGCAAGTTAATTCAATTAGTTAACTACCGAATTGTTGATCCACATGTATGAAAGTCATTATAGTAAAATTTTTAAACTTGTAGCATTTCTCTTCACTATATGAGGCTATATGAGGCTTATTGGTATGATGATATTCGAACGATATACCATCAGTGATCCATTTTAAAAATATGAAATTACTTGCAATTTTTTTGTAAATATATAAATAAGGTCCGACATGAAATTACAATAATGGGCTACACACAATGATTTATTGTGAAAACTTGTTTTCTTGTTTTGTGGTCATGATTGAAAGGCTGATCGAGCATCAGTACTAGGAGGCGTAATTGAGTACATAAAAGAGCTCAGAAGAACTGTGGAGGAACTCACAATCCTTGCTGAGAGGAAGGTGCAAAATGGGGCAAGCTAAAAAGGATAAGGCTACATACATTATTAGTTGACTCTGTTTTCTCTTCTTTTGTGTTGTTCAAGTTTGTGTTTGTGTTTGACTTTGAGTTCATGTTTGTGTTTGACTTTGAGTTCATGTTTGTGTTTGTTTGAGTTTTTGTATTTCTTAACGCACTAGTTCTCTATCAATAATTGATAAATTATTATACTAACCATTCAGGCTTGCCTGAGTGGCCACCGAGTTGCCCAATGAAGCGCACCACTCGGGTTCAATTCCTGGCTTTGCCAAATTATTCAAAAAGGGAGTGTGATTAGAGAGTGCGCATAATGCGCAATTCACCCGGTACCAGGTGTCGCGTTCGGGGGACTTCATTACCCGAGGTTTTACCTTCTATGGGGGAGCCAATGTGCTCGTTCATAGAAGGGTTTCCTGACTTACAAAAAAAAAATATATATATATATATATATATATATATATATATATATATATATATATATATATATATATATATATATATATATATATATTAGACTATACCTCATAAGACAGTTATCGTTTTTCACTTTAAAAATATGCTAGAATCTTTCAAGAACCGCGATACGTTTTCAATGCATTCTGGTGATATTGTGTACATCACACATTACATTATTCAAGTTTCAAGATAATGTATTGCTAAATATAGAGTTATTTTCTATTATTCATAATTGTTTTTCTTTTTCTTTTTTGAGTAATGGGTTATACCCGGTAAAATTCCATTAAACGATTCCAAGGATAAACGTGAAGTACAAAGAAGTGTAGTCTTGAGAAACCACAATACACAAACATGGCAAAAATCCACAACCAAAACAAGTAATCAACTCATAAACACTTAACTAAACATTAAGGTATGCATCCTTGAATACCTTAACTAAACATTAAGGGAGCTCACCTGAGTATGCTTTACCTGGTAACCGTGAGGGTCGGCTTGCGGTTTACCCGGGGATTTACCCGCTGCGTTGGGGCCAATGTGCCTGCTTCGTAGTTGGGGTTCCACCGTTACCCAAAAAAATAAAAAATAAAATAAAAAAATAATCCTTGAATACCTTCATCTGGCTCGATTTCTTCCAATTGATTGATAATTATTTCAGACGAACGGTGGAGTAAATAACCGAGACTAACTTATCATGAGATCGAAACTCTTTCTTAAACAACCGAAGGTTCCTTTTTTTTTTTCCAAATGAAATATTCCGCCGCGGGAAACAATAATTTTGAGGAAATATATGTGGTAGTCCGCTTCGCAGGCCATGTACACGCACATGCCACCAAATCTTCCCATGTTTCACCCGTCACCTGGTACAAGATGTTGCATTTCACGAGCCTCCTTACCCTCGCATCATATGGACAAGCGAAATATAAGTGCCCATGGGAGTCAGACCCCATGCGACATAGAGAATATAACAAAGTAGGCCCGTTACGCATATCCCACACGCTTAACTTATCTTGAGTTTTGAGACGCTTACCCATAAGTAACAAAACAATGAACGCGTGTCGAGGAATACATTTTGCAAACCAAACTACATTGAACAATTCCACGTGATCATCTTTTGGGAGAATTGTAACCCAAACGATGTTGACAACAAACCTACGCAACCTCCCATCTTTATCCCTCCACTTTATATCATCATGACTATCTTGGAACATGAATATTAGCTAGCCCATGGAACTTAGTTATCGAAGAGTTAGGCCACATCCAACCATCAGGCCTCATCAAGTCACTGTCTCGATTGTAGCTGGCATTAGTGATCTCATGAAAGGATATGAAGTCAGCTAATGGACCATTATCCTGTAGTGACCCGAACTTTTCCATGTTTTTATATATTAAATGAAATTGATATTTACATGATTAAATGTTTCCAACATGTTAAGCAATCAAACTTGTTAAGACTTGATTAATTGAAATAGGTTTCATATAGACAATTGACCACCCAAGTTGACCGGCGATTCACGAACGTTAAAACTTGTAAAAACTATATGATGACATATATATGGATATATATATAGTTAACATGATATTATGATAAGTAAACATATCATTAAGTATATTAACAATGAACTACATATGTAAAAACAAGACTACTAACTTAATGATTTTGAAACGAGACATATATGTAACGATTATCGTTGTAACGACATTTAATGTATATATATCATATTAAGATATATTAATACATCATGATATCATGATAATGTAATAATTTAACATCTCATTTGATTTAATAAACAATGGGTTAACAACATTTAACAAGATCGTTAACCTAAAGGTTTCAAAACAACACTTACATGTAACGACTAACGATGACTTAACGACTCAGTTAAAATGTATATACATGTAGTGTTTTAATATGTATTCATACACTTTTTAAAAACTTCAAGACACTTATCAAAATACTTCTACTTAACAAAAATGCTTACAATTACATCATCGTTCAGTTTCATCAACAATTCTACTCGTATGCACCCGTATTCGTACTCGTACAATACACAGCTTTTAGATGTATGTACTATTGGTATATATACTTCAATGATTAGGTCTTAGCAGCCCATGTGAGTCACCTAACACATGTGGGAACCATCATTTGTCAACTAGCATGAAATATCTCATAAAATTACAAAAATATGAGTAATCATTCATGACTTATTTACATGTAAACAAAATTACACATCCTTTATATCTAATCCATATACCAACGACCAAAAACACCTACACACACTTTCATTCTTCAATTTTCTTCATCTAATTAATCTCTCTCAAGTTCTATCTTCAAGTTCTAAGTGTTCTTCATAAATTCTACAAGTTCTAGTTTCATAAAATCAAGAATACTTCCAAGTTTGCTAGCTTACTTCCAATCTTGTAGAGTGATCATCCAAACTCAAGAAATCTTTCTTATTTACAGTAAGATATCTTTCTAACACAAGGTAATACTCATATTCAAACTTTGATTCAATTTCTATAACTTTTATTTCGAGTGGAAATCTTACTTGAACTTGTTTTCGTGTCATGATTCTGCTTCAAAAACTTTCAAGCCATCCAAGGATCCTTTGAAGCTAGATCTATTTTTCTCATTTCCAGTAGCTTTATCCAGAAAACTTGAGGTAGTAATGATGTTCATAACATCATTCGATTCATACATATAAAGCTATCTTATTCGAAGGTTTAAACTTGTAATCACTAGAACATAGTTTAGTTAATTCTAAACTTGTTCGCAAACAAAAGTTAATCCTTCTAACTTGACTTTTAAAATCAACTAAACACATGTTCTATATCTATATGATATGCTAACTTAATGATTTAAAACCTGAAAACACGAAGAACACTGTAAAACCGGACATACGCCGTCGTAGTAACACAGCAGGCTGTTTTGGGTTAGTTAATTAAAAACTATGATAAACTTTGATTTAAAAGTTGTTCTTCTAGGAAAATGATTTTTCTTATGAACGTGAAACTATATCCAAAAATCATGGTTAAACTCAAAGTGGAAGTATGTTTTCTAAAATGGTCATCTAGACGTCGTTCTTTCGACTGAAATGACTACCTTTACAAAAACGACTTGTAACTTATATTTCCAACTATAAACCAATACTTTTTCTGTTTAGATTCATAAAATAGAGTTCAATATGAAACCATAGCAATTTGATTAACTCAAAACGGATTTAAAATGAAGAAGTTATGGGTAAAACAAGATTGGATAATTTTTCTTGTTGTAGCAACGTGAAAATTGGTAACAAATCTATATTAATCATATCCTAGCTAACTTATATTGTATTATACATGTATTCTAATATATTATGTAATCTTGGGATACCATAGACACGTATACAAATGTTTTGACATATCATATCGATCCATGTGTATATATTATTTAGAACAACCATAGACACTCTATATGCAGTAATGTGGGAGTTAGCTATACAGGGTTGAGGTTGATTCCAAAAATATATATACTTTGAGTTGTGATCTAGCCTGAGACGTGTATACACTGGGTCGTGGATTGATTCAAGATAATATATATCAATTTTTTTCTGTACATCTAACGTTGGACAACTAGTTGTAGGTTACTAACGAGGACAGCTGACTTAATAAACTTAAAACATCAAAATGTATTAAAAGTGTTGTAAATATATTTTGAATATACTTTGATATATATGTACATATTTGTTATAGGTTCATGAATCGACCAGTGGTCAAGTCTTACTTCCCGACGAAGTAAAAATCTGTGAAAGTGAGTTATAGTCCCACTTTTAAAATCTAATATTTTTGGGATGAGAATACATGCAGGTTTTATAAATGATTTACAAAATAGACACAAGTAGGTGAAACTACATTCTATGGTTGAATTATCGAAATCGAATATGCCCCTTTTTATTAAGTCTGGTAATCTAAGAATTAGGGAACAGACACCTTAATTGACGCGAATCCTAAAGATAGATCTATTGGGCCTAACAAACCCCATCCAAAGTACCGGATGCTTTAGTACTTCGGAATTAATATCATATCCGAAGGGTGTCCCGGAATGATGGGGATATTCTTATATATGCATCTTGTTAATGTCGGTTACCAGGTGTTCACCATATGAATGATTTTTATCTCTATGTATGGGATGCATATTGAAATATGAAATCTTGTGGTCTATTGTTACGATTTGATATATATAGGTTAAACCTATAACTCACCAACATTTTTGTTGACATTTAAAGCATGTTTATTCTCAGGTGAATACTAAGAGCTTCCGATGTTGCATACTAAAATAAGGACAAGATTTGGAGTCCATGTTTGTATGATATTGTGTAAAAACTGCATTCAAGAAACATATGTCGATGTAATATATTTCTATTGTAAACCATTATGTAATGGTCGTGTGTAAACAGTATATTTTAGATTATCATTATTTGATAATCTACGTAATGCTTTTGAAACCTTTATTGATAAAATAAAGGTTATGGTTGTTTTAAAAATGAATGCAGTCTTTGAAAAACGTCTCATATAGAGGTCAAAACCTCGCAACGAAATCAATTAATATGGAACGTTTATAATCAATATGAACGGGACATTTCAGTTGGTATCCGAGCGTTGGTCTTAGAGAACCAGAAAATTTGCATTAGTGTGTCTTATCGAGTTTGTTAGGATACATTAGTGAGTCTGGACTTTGACCGTGTTTTCTTTAAAAATGATTGCTTAACATTTTTGTTGGAAACTATATATTTTTAACATGTGAATATTATGTGATATATTAATCTCTTAACGTGTTTGATATTATGTGATAGATGTCTACCTCTAGAACAAGTCCCATTGACTCACCTAATAATAATGAAGAGTCAAATGTAAATTGGAATGATTCGTGGACTGATTCACAAGTTCCCGAAGAGGAACCGGAAGAAGAGTAGGAACCGGAAGAAGAATCAGAACCGGAAGAAGAATCGGAACCGGAAGAAGAAATAGAACCAGTAGGGGAAATAATAAAACGGTTAAGTAGAAGAAAATCCTCAACCAACCGACCAAAGTTAATTATGGTCAATGGTGTTTCCGCCAAGGAAGCAAAGTATTGGGAGGATTACCAATTCTCGAATGAATCGGATCCCGACAAGGATTCCGATGATGTTATAGAAATTATCCCAACACAATTTAATAAGGTAAAAGAGAACAATAAGGGAAAGGGCATAAAAATAGAGAAATTTGATTCCAAACCCGATGAACTTTATATGTATCGTCAACACCCGTATTTCTTAAGTTGTGACAATAACCCGGGAACCTCTAAACCATCAGGTTTTTCTAAACCAATGTGGAAAATGACGGCTCGTATTAGGGGAACATCATATATCCCTAGAAACTTGGCAAAACGAACCAAAACCGAAGAAGAAGAAACGAGCGAGTTGGAATAAGATAGTTGTATTCGTGTGGTGTAATATATGTAATATAGTGTGCTTATGCTTTATGATATATGTAAAAATTGCTTGTATTAATAAGTATTTTTTTTATGAATCTAACTCTTGTCTATTTTACAGTATAAAAACACAAAATAGATAGACAACCCAATATTTTAAGAGACCTACCCGGAGACATGATTGATGAAATCTTGTCTAGAGTCGATCAGAATTTCTCGGCACAACTATTTAAGGCGAGATCAGTTTGTAAGACATTCAAAGAACGTTCCAAGAATGCCTTGATTTATAAAAGGCTTTCGTTCGAAAGATGGGGGATATCACATTGGGAAATCCATAAGTTACGATGTGTTTACTTTGACGCATATATTGCGGGGAACCCAAATGCTATTTTACGCAACGGGTTAAGAAATTATTTTGACTCAATATATCCGAATATAGGACTTCGTGATTTAGAAAAAGCGGCTAACATGCAACATAAAGAAGCATGTTATGCTTACGGGTTAGTAATGTTCGCTTCTCACCAAAGTGAGAACAAGAACATCGAGATACAACTATTAAACAAAACGTTCCCACAAGTGACGGAGTCGGTAATTGGGGTAAGAAATGAGGTTTTTAGGTTATTACGAGACTGTTGGTCATTACGTAACCTTCATCCTTTTGACGACGTTACAACACATTGTCTTACTATTGGTCACAATGGTTATGTTCCACAAAACCAAGGATGGGAAGTGGTATTAGTAAAACCAGAATGCATGACTTGTTTCTGGACGTATGAATTACGTGTCTTTATTACCTTTGCTGAACGCCTTATTTATTAATTAGAATTATCTTCGCAACTACTTTGTATCAAAGTTTTATGTGCTATATTTCATGCTATATGTAAAAAAAGCGGTATTGTAAGTTTGCAAGTTATTGTATAAAGGTTTGAATATGATATTTTTTTTTTTTTTTTTTTGTGATTAGTTTTTCATATAGAATTGTAGTAGTTGAAATGGTATGTTAGCTACTAAGTATGAACTTAACGGGTAGGTACTACCCGAATTAAAGAGTATAAAACGCTAATATGATGAAAGAGCTTTTATAAATAAGTTCATATTATGCTACAAAATACTATTGACTACTCTTGATATTCTATATGATTAACTCGTTTCATTTAACTATTTTGAAGGAAATGGCACCGACTACTCGACACACCTTGAATATGAGCGAAGAGGAATTTCGTGCCTTTCTTGCTTCAAACATAGCCGCAGTACAGGCTGCGCTACATACCAACAATAACTCCGAATCTAGCAATGCAGCTAACGGCGCAAGAAATCGTGTAGGATGCACCTACAAAAAATTCACTGCCTGCAAACCTTTGGAATTTGATGGAACCGAAGGACCGATCGGATTGAAACGGTGAACCGAGAAAGTCGAATCGGTGTTTGCCATAAGTAAGTGTACTGAAGAGGACAAAGTGAAGTACGCTACGCATACCTTCACAGGTACTGCGTTAACATGGTGGAATACCTATCTAGAGCAAGTGGGACAAGATGATGCTTACGCACTACCGTGGTCAGCATTCAAGCACTTGATGAATGAGAAGTACCGTCCCAGAACCGAGGTCAATAAGCTCAAGACAGAACTTAGAGGGTTACGAACCCAAGGGTTTGATATTACTACGTACGAAAGACGATTCACAGAATTGTGCCTATTGTGTCCGAGAGCGTTCGAAGATGAGGAAGAGAAGATCAACGCATTTGTGAAAGGATTACTGGAAAGAATCCAAGAAGATATAAGTTCACACGAGCCCGCCTCCATACAACAGGCATGTAGAATGGCTCACAAACTAGTGAACCAGATTGAGGAAAGAATTAAAGAACAGGCGGCTGAAGAGGCCAATGTGAAGCAAGTCAAAAGAAAGTGGGAGGAAAACGGTGATAAGAATCACCAATACAACAACAACAACAATTACAACAATAATCGCAACAACTATCCCAACAATCGCAACATCAATCGCAACTACAACAAACGGCCCAACAATAACAACAACAACAACAGCAACTACAACAATCATCCCAACAACAATAACAACCGTAACAACAACAATAATCAGAAGCAGCTATGCCAAAGGTGTGAAAAGTATCACTCGGGGTTCTGCACCAAATTTTGCAACAAGTGTAAAAGAAATGGTCATAGCACGGTGAAGTGTGAGGTCTACGGACCAGGGTTAACAGAACGAAAGGAACAAATAGTGTCGGAACGAGTAATGGCGGAGCAAGTAGTGTCGGGGCAAGTTATGCCAATGTAGTTTGTTATAAATGTGGAAAACTGGGCCACATTATTAAAAATTGCCCGAACCAGGAGAACACGAATGGACAAGGCCGTGGAAGAGTTTTCAATATTAATGCGTCAGAGGCACAGGAAGACCCGGAGCTTGTTACGGGTACGTTTCTTATTGACAATAAATCTGCTTACGTTTTATTTGATTCGGGTGCGGATAGAAGCTATATGAGTAGAGATTTTTGTGCTAAATTAAGTTGTCCATTGACGCCGTTGGATAGTAAATTTTTACTCGAATTAGCAAACGGTAAATTAATTTCAGCAGATTATATATGCCGAAATCAAGAAATTAAACTGGGTAGCGAAATATTTAAGATTGATTTGATACCAGTAGAGTTAGGGAGTTTTGATGTAATAGTTGGCATGGACTAGCTGAAGAAGGTGAAAGCAGAGATCGTATGTTATAAAAATGCAATTCACATTGTACGAGAAGAAGGAGAACCCTTAATGGTGTACGGAGAAAAGGGCAACACGAAGCTACATCTTATTAGTAATTTGAAGGCACAAAAACTAATAAGAAAAGGTTGCTATGCTGTTCTAGCACACGTCGAGAAAGTACAAACTGAAGAAAAGAGTATCAATGATGTTCCCGTCGCAAAAGAATTTCCCGATGTATTTCTGAAAGAATTACCGGGACTACCTCCACATCGATCTGTTGAATTTCAAATAGATCTTGTACCAGGAGCTGTACCAATAGCTCGTGCTCCTTATAGACTCACACCCAGCGAGATGAAAGAACTGCAAAGCCAACTGCAAGAACTATTAGAACGTGGTTTTATTCGACCAAGCACATCACCATGGGGAGCTCCTGTTTTGTTTGTCAAGAAGAAGGATGGTACATTTAGGTTGTGTATTGACCACAGAGAGTTGAACAAACTTACCATCAAAAACCGTTATCCACTGCCGAGAATTGACGACTTATTTGATCAACTACAAGGCTCGTCTATTTATTCGAAGATCGATTTACATTCTGGATATCATCAAATGCGAGTAAAGGAGGATGATATTCAAAAAACTGCTTTTAGGACGCGTTATGGTCATTACGAGTTTATGGTTATGCTGTTTGGATTGACTAACGCACCAGCTGTGTTCATGGACCTTATGAACCGAGTGTGTGGGCCATATCTTGACAAGTTTGTCATTGTATTCATCGATGACATACTTATTTACTCAAAGAATGATCAAGAGCACGAAGAACATTTGAGAAAAGTGCTAGAAGTATTGAGGAAAGAAAAACTGTACGCTAAGTTTTCAAAGTGCGCATTTTGGTTGGAAGAAGTTCAATTCCTCGGTCACATAGTGAACAAAGAAGGTATCCAGGTGGACCCGGCAAAGATCGAAACCGTTGAAAAGTGGGAAACCCCAAAAACTCCAAAGCATATACGTCAATTTTTAGGATTGGCTGGTTACTACAGAAGATTCATCCAAGATTTCTCCAAAATAGCAAAACCCTTGACTGCATTAACGCATAAAGGGAAGAAATTTGAATGGAAGGATGAACAAGAGAAGGCGTTTCAATTATTGAAGAAAAAGCTAACTACGGCACCTATATTGTCATTGCCTAAAGGGAATGATGATTTTGTGATTTATTGTGACGCATCAAAGCAAGGTCTCGGTTGTGTATTAATGCAACGGACGAAGGTGATTGCTTATGCATCTAGACAATTGAAGATTCACGAGTAAAATTATACGACGCATGATTTGGAATTAGGCGCGGTTGTTTTTGCATTAAAGACTTGGAGGCACTACTTATATGGGGTCAAAAGTATTATATATACCGACCACAAAAGTCTTCAACACATATTTAATCAGAAACAACTTAATATGAGGCAGCGTATGTGGATTGAATTGTTGAATGATTATGACCTTGAGATTCGTTACCACCCGGGGAAGGCAAATGTGGTAGCCGACGCTTTGAGCAGAAAGGACAGAGAACCCATTTCTAGTAAAATCTATGAATATAATGATTCACACTAACCTTACTACTCAAATAAAGGAGGCACAACAAGGAGTTTTAAAAGAGGGAAATTTAAAGGATGAAATACCCAAAGGATCGGAGAAGCATCTTAATATTAGGGAAGACGGAACCCGGTATAGGGCTGAAAGAATTTAGGTACCAAAATTTGGAGATATGAGAGAAATGGTACTTAGAGAAGCTCATAAAACCAGATACTCAATACATCCTAGAACGGGGAAGACGTATAAGGATCTTAAGAAACATTTTTGGTGGCCAGGTATGAAAGCTGATATTGCTAAATATGTAGGAGAATGTTTGACGTGTTCTAAGGTCAAAGCTGAACATCAGAAACCATCAGGTCTACTACAACAACCTGAAATCCCGGAATGGAAATGGGAAAACATTACCATGGATTTCATTAGTAAATTGCCAAGGACTGCAAGTGGTTATGATACTATTTGGGTAATAGTTGATCGTCTCACCAAGTCAGCACACTTCCTGCCAATAAGAGAAGATGACAAGATGGAGAAGTTAGCACGACTGTATTTGAAGTAAGTCGTCTCCAGACATGGAATACCAATCTCTATTATCTCTGATAGGGATGGCAGATTTATTTCAAGATTCTGGCAGACATTACAGCAAGCATTAGGAACTCGTCTAGACATGAGTACTGCCTATCATCCACAAACTGATGGGCAGAGCGAAAGGACGATACAAACGCTTGAAGACATGCTACGAGCATGTGTTATTGATTTCAGAAACAGTTGGGATCGACATCTACCGTTAGCAGAATTTTCCTACAACAACAGCTATCATTCAAGCATTGAGATGGCGCCGTTTGAAGCACTTTATGGTAGAAAGTGCAGGTCTCTGATTTGTTGGAGTGAAGTGGAGGATAGACAGATTACGGGTCCGGAGATAATACAAGAAACTACCGAGAAGATCATCCAAATTCAACAACGGTTGAAAACCGCCCAAAGTCGACAAAAGAGCTACGCCGACATTAAAAGAAAAGACATAGAATTTGAAATTTGAGAGATGGTCATGCTTAAGGTTGCACCTTGGAAAGGTGTTGTTCGATTTGGTAAACGAGGGAAATTAAATCAAAGGTATATTGGACCATTCAAGATTATTGATCGTGTCGGACCAGTAGCTTACCGACTTGAGTTACCTCAACAACTTGCGAATGTACATAACACTTTCCACGTCTCGAATTTGTAGAAATGTTTTGCTAAAGAAGATCTCACTATTCCGTTGGACGAAATCCAAATCAATGAAAAACTTCAATTCATTGAAGAACCCGTCGAAATAATGGATCGTGAGGTTAAGAGACTTAAACAAAACAAGATACCGATTGTTAAGGTTCGATGGAATGCTCGTAGAGGACCCGAGTTCACCTGGGAGCGTGAAGATCAGATGAATAAGAAATACCCGCATCTATTTCCAGAAGATTAGTCAACACTTTCAACAGCTTAAAATTTCGGGACGAAATTTATTTAACGGGTAGGTACTGTAGTGACCCGAACTTTTCCATGTTTTTATATATTAAATGAAATTGATATTTACATGATTAAATGTTTCCAACATGTTAAGCAATCAAACTTGTTAAGACTTGATTAATTGAAATAGGTTTCATATAGACAATTGACCACCCAAGTTGACCGGCGATTCACGAACGTTAAAACTTGTAAAAACTATATGATGACATATATATGGATATATATATAGTTAACATGATATTATGATAAGTAAACATATCATTAAGTATATTAACAATGAACTACATATGTAAAAACAAGACTACTAACTTAATGATTTTGAAACGAGACATATATGTAACGATTATCTTTGTAATGACATTTAATGTATATATATCATATTAAGATATATTAATACATCATGATATCATGATAATGTAATAATTTAACATCTCATTTGATTTAATAAACAATGGGTTAACAACATTTAACAAGATCGTTAACCTAAAGGTTTCAAAACAACACTTACATGTAACGACTAACGATGACTTAACGACTCAGTTAAAATGTATATACATGTAGTGTTTTAATATGTATTCATACACTTTTTAAAGACTTCAAGACACTTATCAAAATACTTCTACTTAAAAAAAATGCTTACAATTACATCCTCGTTCAGTTTCATCAACAATTCTACTCGTATGCACCCGTATTCGTACTCGTACAATACACAGCTTTTAGATGTATGTACTATTGGTATATACACTCCAATGATCAGCTCTTAGCAGCCCATGTGAGTCACCTAACACATGTGGGAACCATCATCTGGCAACTAGCATGAAATATCTCATAAAATTACAAAAATATGAGTAATCATTCATGACTTATTTATATGTAAACAAAATTACACATCCTTTATATCTAATCCATATACCAACGACCAAAAACACCTACAAACACTTTAATTCTTCAATTTTATTCATCTAATTAATCTCTCTCAAGTTCTATCTTCAAGTTCTAAGTGTTCTTCATAAATTCTACAAGTTCTAGTTTCATAAAATCAAGAATACTTCCAAGTTTGCTAGCTTACTTCCAATCTTGTAGAGTGATCATCCAACCTCAAGAAATCTTTTTTATTTATAGTAAGATATCTTTCTAATACAAGGTAATACTCATATTCAAACTTTGATTCAATTTCTATAACTATAACAATCTTATTTCGAGTGGAAATCTTACTTGAACTTGTTTTCGTGTCATGATTCTGCTTCAAGAACTTTCAAGACATCCAAGGATCCTTTGAAGCTAGATCTATTTTTCTCATTTCCATTAGCTTTATCCAGAAAACTTGAGGTAGTAATGATGTTCATAACATCATTCGATTCATACATATAAAGCTATTTTATTTGAAAGTTTAAACTTGTAATCACTAGAACATAGTTTAGTTAATTCTAAACTTGTTCGCAAACAAAAGTTAATCCTTCTAACTTGACTTTTAAAATCAACTAAATATATGTTCTATATCTATATGATATGCTAACTTAATGATTTAAAACCTGGAAACACGAAGAACACTGTAAAACCGGACATACGCCGTCGTAGTAACACCGCGGCCTGTTTTGGGTTAGTTAATTAAAAACTATGATAAACTTTGATTTAAAAGTTGTTCTTCTGGGAAAATGATTTTTCTTATGAACATGAAACTATATCCAAAAATCATGGTTAAACTCAAAGTGGAAGTATGTTTTCTAAAATGGTCATCTAGACGTCGTCCTTTCGACTGAAATGACTACCTTTACAAAAATGACTTGTAACTTATATTTCCGACTATAAACCTATAATTTTTCTGTTTAGATTCATAAAATAGAGTTCAATATGAAACCATAGCAATTTGATTCACTCAAAACGGATTTAAAATGAAGAAGTTATGGGTAAAACAAGATTGGATAATTTTTCTTGTTGTAGCAACGTGAAAATTGGTAACAAATCTATATTAATCATATCCTAACTAACTTATATTGTATTATACATGTATTCTAATATATTATGTAATCTTGGGATACCATAGACACGTATACAAATGTTTTGACATATCATATCGACCCATGTGTATATATTATTTGGAACAACCATAGACACTCTATATGCAGTAATGTGGGAGTTAGCTATACAGGGTTGAGGTTGATTCCAAAAATATATATACTTTGAGTTGTGATCTAGCCTGAGACGTGTATACACTGGGTCGTGGATTGATTCAAGATAATATATATCAATTTTTTTTTCTGTACATCTAACGTTGGACAACTAGTTGTAGGTTACTAACGAGGACAGCTGACTTAATAAACTTAAAACATCAAAATGTATTAAAAGTGTTGTAAATATATTTTGAATATACTTTGATATATATGTACATATTTGTTATAGGTTCGTGAATCGACCAGTGGACAAGTCTTACTTCCCGACGAAGTAAAAATCTGTGAAAGTGAGTTATAGTACCACTTTTAAAATCTAATATTTTTGGGATGAGAATACATGCAGGTTTTATAAATGATTTACAAAATAGACACAAGTACGTGAAACTACATTCTATGGTTGAATTATCGAAATCGAATATGCCCCTTTTTATTAAGTCTGGTAATCTAAGAATTAGGGAACAGACACCCTAATTGACGCGAATCCTAAAGATAGATCTATTAGGCCTAACAAACCCCATCCAAAGTACCGGATGCTTTAGTACTTCGAAATTAATATCATATCCGAAGGGTGTCCCGGAATGATGGGGATATTCTTATATATGCATCTTGTTAATGTCGGTTACCAGGTGTTCACCATATGAATGATTTTTATCTCTATGTATGGGATGTATATTGAAATATGAAATCTTGTGGTCTATTGTTACGATTTGATATATATAGGTTAAACCTATAACTCACCAATATTTTTGTTGACGTTTAAAGCATGTTTATTCTCAGGTGAATACTAAGAGCTTCCGCTGTAGCATACTAAAATAAGGACAAGATTTGGAGTCCATGTTTGTATGATATTGTGTAAAAACTGCATTCAAGAAACATATGTCGATGTAATATATTTCTATTGTAAACCATTATGTAATGGTCTTGTGTAAACAGTATATTTTAGATTATCATTATTTGATAATCTACGTAATGCTTTTGAAACCTTTATTGATAAAATAAAGGTTATGGTTGTTTTAAAAATGAATGCAGTCTTTGAAAAACGTCTCATATAGAGGTCAAAACCTCGCAACGAAATCAATTAATATGGAACGTTTATAATCAATATGAACGGGACATTTCATATCACTCCAATTATCATACCATGTTGAAGTCGTGGATCCATCACCAATAACATATACAAAATTTCTATGTACCGCATCTCTAATACCCAATAACTTGCGCCAACTGATACTTACCCCAGCTAAGACCGGTGCACCCCAAAAGTTTCTATTACGAAGACGATAAGTATGAACCCATTTGACCCATAACGAATTTTTTTCCGTTAAAATGTGCCAAATATGAGTTGATATTAAAGCCACGTTCCAATCGTTAAGTCTTTTGATGCCCAATCTACCTGCATCTCTAAGCAAAGAAACGGGTGACCATTTAACCTTAGGTTTTCCTCTTTTCATCTCACCTTGGACCCAAAGAAAGCCCCTCATCAAAGCGTCAAACTCTTTGATAATCGATGCGGGTAAAATGAAAAACCGACTGCAAATAAATCTGCATAGAAGTAAGGACGGACATAATGAGCTGCACAGCCTGTACTCTTCCTGCAAATGACAAATTCTTATTCTTCTAATCTTCAATCTTATTCCTCACTTTATCAACAAACACTTTAGAGTCACAATGCAAAAATCGCGAAGAAACAAGAGAGAACCCTAAGTGTCTCACCGGAAGTTTTCCTTCCTCAATAGGAAGGATACTCAAGATCGCACCTTTGGTAACCTGATTTACCTTAGCAAAAAATGTGGTACTCTTCGGGAAACTAGGCACCAAACCAGACGAAACCTCAAACTCCTCTAGAGTAGCAACAATAACATTTACAGATTCGGTATTTGCGTAGGAGAATAAGAACAAGTCACCTACAAAACAAATATTAGTGATGCCCAACTCCTCACATTTAAGATGAAATCGAAACATCTCCTCCTCGATGACTTTACGTCTAATCATCAAAGAAAGCACTTCCATAATCAAAGTGAATAAATAAGAAGATAGAGGATCCCCTTGACGGAGACCCCTTTTACCTTAAAGTACCAATGAAGATCACCATTAACATAGATGGAAAAACTAGTAGTTCTCACACACGTCGTTATCCATTTTATCACGAGTCTATGAAAAAAACCAAACCTTTCCAAACTGAATTCCAAGAAACCCAAGTCCACCGTATCATATGCCTTCCGAATATCAACCTAAAAAGTGCACCTTGGAGGACCATGGTCAATATGATAGTTTCGCATGAGCCCCTGAGTTAAAAGAATGTTACCCAAAAAATCGGAATAAACGCCGAATGATTCTCATTTACAACATCATCCGGCAAGGTTTGATCCGATTGGTAATAATCTTACTAATCACTTTGTAAAAAAAATTACAACCACCAATGGGTCTATAATCAGTGACCCTCTTGGGACTCACCATGGACGACCTCCGTCACCACAACCACCCACAAAAATTAGGGTTTATTAAGAGGTGTTTTTATGGCAATTTTAACTACACTCACTGCTTCGTGAATTCAAACCAATAAGTAATAGAGATCGTTAGTCGTTTCAACCCTAAAACTCATTGAACCATCTCACCTGCAAAAACTCGCCCCTGATTCCTCCACAAACTCAACGACCCCAATTTCTTTTCGCCGCTCATCTCGCCGTTTCTCCACCATATTTGGCAACGCCACCATCATCAACAATTTCGTAATGATTTTTCGAACATCACAGTATAAAATTTATATATTTACAGAATTGAGAATCAAGGTTTGAAAGAGAAGCTGATTAAAGAAGATGATACTTGGGATACACCTAAAAGTGGTAGTGTATATTCTTTTTAGGGTTTATGCTTATTGTTTATTCAGTTTTGACCACATTTTCTCACATCCCTTCTTCAATGTATATTTTTTTAGGGTTTATGCTTATTGTTGCTCTGCTGAAGTTAATTTCGTCGTTTTTGTAATTACCGTTTAAATTCCGCGATTTACGTATTTTAATTGTTGTTTGTTGATTGTCTTTTGTTCGATGAAGTTTGGAGATTTTTCAGATCAATTAGGTTTTTTTTGATTATTTTTAGGTTGTGGTATTTTGGTTACTCGATTAGAAAGGTATTTGGTGAAAGCTGCTATATTTGGTGTTTTTAAAAAAATTATGATTATTTGAATTACTGCATGTTGTTTTGGTAGATTTTGTTTAATGTATATGTTGTTCTTTATACTAAATTACTAATATCTCTTTTTGTAATGGTGTTAGCTATGTGACATGCGTTTGGTATTCACATTTTGTGATTTCATATTTCTTTCCTGATTGTGTTATTGGATTCGATCAGGGGTGTGTGTGTGTGTTCATTATCTGTGTGGTACATGTGTTTGTTCTCCAGTTGTTGTTTGTGTGTTGTTATACATTAAATGAATTCTAAGAAAAGGCAAAAAAGAACCAACCAAAATTTAGAAGGTCCCTCTGTTGTTCCCGCGAGTCACGAAGATTCGATATCGTCTTTAGTCACCCGTAGGCAATCTCTTAAGAGAGAGTCCATTATAAATACTAATGATAATGATGATACTGAAGGTGATCTTCAAAGTTTATGTACAGTTGTGGTCAGAGGCGATTCTATGTTAATGGGTGTGGGGTCAAAGGACCCCACTACTTTGGAAAATTTTTACACTATGTAGTCTTCAAATTGTACAGGACACCACTAAATTTAAGTACAGGACCCCATATTTTTAAAAAATTTAAGGTTTTTTAGAGGTAAATAACCACTAAAATACTCTTCAAATATAATTTTATTTGAAATTTTTTTTGGGACCCATTGAGTTTCCATCCTGGAGTCGCCACTGGTTGTGGTAACCAATGTTTCGTTGCTTCGGGACCACTTCTGCGAGGGCTATTCAATTTTGTACACACTGAAGTTCATTTTAAGATTGATGCTTTGCTATATTAATTGTTACCTTTGGTATGTATTTTGTGATATAATGCGGCCTCTTCTCTTTTGTTGTGTGCATTGTTAGGTGTTTTACATTATTATCGAGACATTGGCTGCCCAGTTGTACATGTAACTCTTTGGAACCAAGCTGCAAGTAACTTTGATGCTGGCACTTACAACTCACTTGAAAAACCAGTAATGGTCGCCGCAATTGCTTGCTGGGTACGCAAATACCATGGTAAACCTTATACCCTACTATAGATAAACCATCACATAAACAGTATGTGCATTTCAGTTTTATAGATAAAAAAAATATTAAATGCGTTGTTAATTGCTTTCCCATACAGAACAACCACAACTTTCAGGCACTTCAATAGTGCACTATTACTTAGCTTTAACCCACATGTCGAAGAGTACAATCGGTCGATAACCAGTAAGCAATAATTCAGAAAAAAGCCTAAACACAGATCGATCACAGTACAAAATAATGCGTCCTTACAAAAAATATTACATCGACAGATACAAAGAACAGTTCGCCTTAAATCCAACACTCAAACTCGACAACCGGCGCTACGAGCATCCAAACAAAGAAAAAGCCAGGAAATGGTATAACATTGTTACAACAGAACCCAGACCTATAGGGTAATAACGTTACTTTTATTTTTATCTTGAATTTTAAAATATAAAACATCAACTACTTATACAACAATAGGGGAGAAGATTCACTTGCATAGGAACTGTTTAGGATATGTTTTGTTCGGTTCTTTTCAGCACGCTTCCATGTTATATAATGCTTTCCTCCGAGTTACCTCTTTCGTATCATTGTTTGATTGTTATCGTGTTTGGTTATTTGTTTGATTGTATAGCGTTTAGTTTGCCATGTTGTTTGACACTAGTGTTAGACTACTGCTATCATGACAGATCAATGACCACTTCCTGAAGCAATCCAACCTCCAAAAGAATGCTATTATGACAGATGAAGAAAAAGACTCAAAAAAAGGAATAGCCATTGCGCCCAAAAACCAAATCTCAGTCCATGTATGTAATAAAGCAAAAAAGACAATCATCGTAGCCATTTTGTCAACGTAAAAATGTAATGCTAGCCACTAAGGCACCAAATATTATCAACATCTTATCTATTAGTATGCTAACAATTGCGTTCAGAACACCAAGTCGTAACAAAAATCAAACCGCAGCAACGCGCGGCCAGGCCGATAGCTAGTTGTTATATATAATATGTACAAAAGGGAAAACAAATAAATAAATAAGAGAGCGAACGGTTGAGGTGGCCAATTTGCATTAAATGGTAGTTACAAAACAGTAACCAACACCCCCAACAAAAACACATTTGGTAATAACGGCAATTGTGTGACTGCAACTATATCAATCATTTTATTGTGACTATAGAATATTGATTGAATATTGAATAGGGAGATGATCCTAACAAACTACTTCCTCCGTTGGACTTTTCAAAGTTAGATTATTAAGTTTTGACTTTAAATATTTGTTGGCTTTGCTATAGAATATTTGATGAAATTTATATAAATAGATTGATTTTCGAATGTGTTTTCATTTGGTATAACTTTCATTCGATAATATATTACACAAAGAAAGATAATTAAAGTCAAAGTTGAAGAAAAAGACTTAAAAAGTCAAAACAGGACAATTATTTTGGGACGGGGGAGTAAATATTAATCTAACACACTTTTTTAAATAAATTACCCATTTTACCCTATTATATTCAACTTTTTTTATTTATATTTGATTTAACATTAATCTCACGTTACAGTGTATAACTTAAAATTCAAGATTAGAATAAATTTCTGGAATAAAAACTTATAACTTTCTTTAAAATTTCAATACCAACAGATATGATGTGAATCCACTACTAGAATAATCATGTTGTGAAAACGAGGCTAAAGTGGAGATTCGTATAACCTCTCGATTGTATTCATTATCGCACGAGTCTTAAAATCAAAGTAGGTAAATTTTGTCTTTGACCATGATATATGAAAGCAACCTGATACACATACGCATTGTCTTACATCTCAATCTAAGATATGTGAATATTAAGGAAAATGAGGTATCAATTAAATTAAAGCTATAAATTAATCAATAGAATCTGTTAATGGATATTAGACGTAGACAATATCTTATGTAATATCTAGCATTAAATGTAGGCATATCTATCCATATCTCATATTAAATGTAGGATCCCTAAAATCAAGGGATATGAGATCAGATCATGTACTATATATTTGGCTTGTTTGATCAATAAGAATAATGGGTGAATTATAACATTCTAACATGGTATCAGAGGGTTTGATCCAAAACCTAGTCGGCCGAATGTGTGCCGCTTCTGCTCTACCACCCATCAAATCTTTCTAACCCATCAATACCGAACCTCTTCGGTCTTCTATCTATATTTTCTTTTGCATTTCAATTTCCTCCAATCAAAAAAAAAAAAAAACCCCCAAATCATGGTTGAAATAGACACCGTCATCTCACCACCGGAGCAGCAACATCACGGTTGAAATATACAACGTTTCAGCTCCCGTTTTCTTTCTATGACTCTTTTGTTCTTTAATTTCTATGACTTTTTTTTTTCTTCAAAAGCTTTTCTTCTATCATAATTCTGGATTTCTTCAAGTTTCATCTCAGTATAATTCTTTTCAAACTTTGAAATATTTTTTGGTCTGATAGAGGGATGTGAAAATGATTCAATCAAACACCCTTATTTATTTGTTTTCTTTTTCTAACTACTACACAACACTCATGCTCCAAATATAATATAAAAAGAAGTCATCAACAAAGTTCACGAGGACCTACACTTTCTTAGTAGCCCACATATATTTTTTCTTTTTAGCTTTTTGTGTTTGCCGACACAATTAAAAACCAAAAAAAAAAACAGCCAAGTAAAGCTTTTCATTTATTAATCGGTGTGAGGATGAGCCGCCTAGCTAGACTAGGTTCCAAACCTCGAAAAAAAAATAATAATAATAAGAATAATAATCTCTTCCGATAAAGACTGGTTATCGTCGACAAAGTTCAATGCCCAAGTCCTGCTCAATCCTTAGGCAAAGCAAGCCACGGCGTAAAACAACGTTACGGAAAAGGAAACGCAGTCAAGAAATACGCAACCACATCAACGAATATCAGTCTGCTAGGAAAGAATAATGTTATTTAGTTTTTAGCGTTTTAATCCAGTTTGACCGTTCATTCCTCTCCCGCTCAAACTGCGGGGGGATGTTAACGGATATTAGACGTAGACAATATCTTATGTAATATCTAGCATTAAATGTAGGCATATCAATGCATATCTCATATTAAATGTAGGATCCCTAAAATCAAGGGATATGAGATCAAATCATGTATTATATATTTGACTTGTGTGATCAATAACAATCCATGGGTGAATTATAACATTCTAACAGAATCTTCGGACTAAACTATTTGGCATTTTATTATGTATATAAAGAGTGATAACAATGAAATGAAGATTGAACGATGAATAAACACTTTTTATACATTCAAGTTAATTACAACTGAATCGATCTCACTAATTATATACACTAACCACCATTCTAACTACTAATAACAAACTTTAAAAACTAATCAATCATAAGTACAGAATTGACCCATATACTATTGACAAAAACATTTCAGTTCTTGTACTTATTATTCATTTTAGTCCTTGTACTTCTTTTTGAATCAATACTCCCCCTTATGTTGTGAGTTTTAGGTGACAAAACTCCTAACTTGGACAATAGTTTTTTATGCTGCTCTGAAGGTACAACCTTTGTGAAAACATCTGTTAATTGTGACTTTATGTGAACATATTGTGTCTTAATCAATCCATACTTGACTTGATCTCGAACATAATAGCAATCAACCTCTATATGTTTAGTTCAAGCATGAAAAACTGGATTTGTAGCATTGTGAATAGCCGACTGATATTCACAAAACAACTTAACGGGACCCAAGTCATTCAAGCCTAAATCCTTGAACAAAGTAACAAGCCAAGATATCTTTAATTGAATATCGGATTTATTAGAAAGAATAATACCTTGATTTTGAGCTAACAAAAGATATCTCAATAAGTGTTTCAGTTCTTGCATATGCACAAAGGTGTGATTCTGCATAAACTGGCTTAACAACTGCATAGTATAGCAGATATCAGGTCTAGTTATAGTTAGGTAAATTAGTTTACCTATTAACCTCTTGTATACTTCTGGATCGATCAGAGGAGAACTAGCTTCAGTATTTAGTTTAACATTTTGATCCATAAGTTTCAGTTTACATTTTAATCCATAAGTTACTTGTAAGGTTTCAAATTTTGAACACCTACTTCTTTCAATAAATCCATTGTATACTTCATTTGAGACACAAAGAATCCATGCTCAGATTTAGACACTTCTAAGCCCAGAAGATAACTCAAATAACCTAAATCCTTCATATGAGATGTAGAATTTAATCGTTCTTTTAGCTATAAAATATGATCATGACTGTTTCCAGTAATTAACAAGTCCTCCACATAAACAAGAATAGTTGTGAATTGTTCATTACCTCTTTTAGTAAACATTGAGTAATCCGCTTTGGATTTTTGATATCCAAATGACAGTAATGCAGTTGACAATTTGGCAAACCATTGCCTTGGTGCTTGTTTAAGCCCATACAAGGATATTTTGAGTTTACATACTCTACCATCATTTGATTTAGCATCCTGGACGTTCTCCCCTTTACCTACATAACCCATATGCATTTTCATATAAACTTCTTCCACTAAATCACCATGAAGAAAGGCATTAGAGACACCCATTTGGCATAGTTCCCAATCATACATTGCTACTATAACTAACAAGGATCTAACAATAACCATTTTTGAAACTAGTGCAAAAGTTGCAGCATAATCCATCCCTTTTCTTTGTCTATTACCATCTACAACTAACCTTTCCATTTTTATATCCACTATACAATCAGCTTAGAGTTTAGTTCTATATACCCAATGATAACTTATTGTTTTCTTTCCAGCTGGTAAGTCAGTAATTTCCCAAGTATTATTTGCCTCTAGAGCAGCTAATTCACTATCCATGTCTTCACACCAACCAGAATCTTTTATTGCTTCTTTAAATCACGCCGGATCAACTTGAGCAATCAATGCAGTAATATAATTATGAAATTCATGCTGTAACACAAAAGTTGATACTTTATTAGCTATAGGTATATGAAAAAAACCACTTGTTGTCCCTGGAAAGACATAATCTTTATGCCATACAGGTGGATTAGGAGACCTATTTAACTTAGCTTCTTAACTCAAGTTGTGTAGTGGCATGACGAGGATGAACGACTGTATCATCTTAAGATTCAGAGGCAAAATGACATAAGGAACATCATATATTGAAGGATTATTAGTTGACTGAGGTGATGTAGTTATTGCATTGGGTATAGGATGCAAAAACTTTTTAACATTTGCAGCAGAGTATGGAAAAATATGCTCGAACATCCCTTGATTCAATCACATAATGAGATAACAAATTATACAAATTGTATCCTTTTTTATGAGGTGGATAAACAATAAACACACATGGCACACCCCTCATGAATTGAGAGCCATAGCAAAACAACTAAAAACTCTGCTACTTATCTTATTAATAGATATCCCTCATATGTATATCACAACAAGACTACTTATGATGTTCTACTCAATAAGTCACCAACTTATGATCATCTCGGAGTTGTTGGTTGATTGGCTACACATGGTACACCCCTCTCCTGATACTTATCTGTTATTATTGATGGATTAATAGCCATAACAACACAACCAAAAACTCTGAGATTATCATAATTTGTGACTTATTGAGTAGAACTTCATAAAAAGTCTTGTTGTGAAGTACATATGAGGGATATAGCAGTGGTGACACAATCTCCCTAAAATTTAAAGGCAAGTTAGCTTGAAACCTCAGAGCCTTAGAAACTTCAAGTATATGAATATGTTTTCTCTCCACCCTACCATTTTGTTGTGGCTTATCAGGACAAGAAGTTTAATGCTCAAATCTCATTGTTGCTAAATACCTGTCTCAGAGGATTATCATATCTCACCACTTTAACCTTCTTATCAAACTAATTGTTAACAAACTTTAGAAATGATTGAAAGACACTGAAATAATCACTCATGTTAACTATTAAGTACATCCATATTGCTCTATTATAATCATCCACAATAGTCAAGAAAAACCTATATTTCCCTTCAGAAACTAGTTTATATGGAACCCTGATATCAATGTGTACAAGCTGAAATATAGTGTCATAGTGTGAACTACTAATAGAAAAAGGGGATTAGCGATTTTTGCTATAGGACAAGTAGCACAAACACGCCTTTATTTCTTTTATTGATCAACACGAACACAGATGGAATACACTTCAACTTTGATTTGGACTCATGTCCTAGTCTATCATGCCACAAACTATAAGAATTCACCACTTTACAGGTACTATCATATACACATTTGCTTATAGAAAACAAACTACAATCATTAACAACAAAAACAATCATCTTAGCTAACCTTTGATCAATCTGATATAGGGGAAAATTGATCAATTATTACATGTTATCTCTTTTCTTACTGAGTCCTGTCACCTTCTTTGTTGGCAAGTCATGGACAACACAAAATTGTGAATAGGATACCACAACATAAGACTGATTATTAGTAAGTTCAGGCTCGGAAAGATGACTAAATTTTAAAGACGGAACAACAATAACATCTTTCAAAGTCATATCATTCTTTAGTTGTAGTTTTCCGATATGAGTTATAATAGATGAATTCCCATTTGGAAGTCTAATATGAGGTTTAAACAATAGACTTTTAGTTTCAACAAGATTTTCAGACAAAAGAGTCTTATGATCAGTGGCATTTGTATCTAATATCCTCTCATTTTTAAGAGAGGATTTAGGTAATGTACCTGCAGCAAAATGATGATACAACTCCTCATCTGAGTGATTCATCCCCTGCACTTCATTACAAGTCATCTAAGATTAGCTTTATAATTGCTGCTCAAACTGCTCATATGTGAACACCACATTATCTCCTTCCACAGTAGTTGTAGTTTTCTTAAACACTGATTTTGCCTTTCCTTGCCCTGTTTGTTTAGCAGTAGACCGTTTGTACTTGCAATTCCAATGTTTAAATTTTAACGGTAGTTCTTGGCATCGAATACTCTCATTTGCCACCCACACACGCGTTAGAAGCAAACCCCTCGCACACCTTCTCGTGGCTTCGGCATACACCTCAACTCCACAAACCTATTGTGATTTAGATCAAACCTAATGGTTGACTATAATGGCTTCGACATACACCTCAATTCCATACAGGATCCTGGAGAAAACCTCCCCCCAAGAATTCGAACCTGCACCACTTCAAAAAGAGGTGAATACGGGCCTGCATCACATGAAGCTAGTATCACTCAACCAAAGGATAGCCCTTTTCCCAACATTTCTCAAGTGGATGCCACTTAAAACCACATATAGAACACTTGTCATTTTGAAAAAATCTTGTTATACAAATAAGTTGTTTCAACATTGTTAAACATCTCTCGTTGAGATTATTTTTTGCTTTAACATAGAACATGCAAATTCAACACTTGATAAAGGAGTCATAAGCAACAATTAATGTGATGACCCGAAAATTTCCGACTAAATTTAAACTTAATCTTTATATGATTTTGACACGATAAGTGAAGTCTGTAATATTGAGTCTCAAAAAGTTTTAGAACTACATTCATGTAACCAATTACCATTTGACTACTCCCGACGATTCACGAACAATTGTTGTTAATAAATAGATGTATATATAAAAGATATAAATATCATGTGTTGAAAATTATAATATCTATATTTCATTATAAAATAATATAGTAAATAGATATATATATATATATATATATATATATATATATATATATATATATATATATATATATATATATATATATATATATATATATATATATATATATATATATATATATATATATATATATATATATATATAACATTAATAATGTATTTATATTTACATATATAATATATGATATAACAAGTTAGAAAATTATATTATTACTACTTTCATTATTATTAATATCATTATTAGTGATATTAACAAATGTTAAATATTAAATTCTAATAAATTTAAGATTATGATTATCAAAATAAAATACTTAGATATAAATATAACTATAGGAATAATTAAAAATTGTTATATATTGGTTATCATGATTAATATTAATATTATTATTAATATTATTACTTTTATGTTTATAATTACCATTATTATTAAAGTCATAAGTAAAATTATCATATAAATAAGACAATTCATCATTTATATAGTTAATGATAAGTATTATTAGTATCATCATAATTGTTAATGTTATTATTAATTACTAATATTAATATTATGATTATTTATAAAATTATTATTATTATTCATAATCATATTATTGTTAAATATTAATATAAATTATATAATATATAAAAACAACAAGGGTACGAATCTTTTGTATATCTATCGACCCTGTATCAAATTATATTCTTGTCTGCTAAAGTAATAAATTGAAATCCATTATCTGTATAGAAACAAAGAATTCAGTTATCCATCAAACTCAATTAGTGAATTGAATTACTATTGTGATTGAGCAAACACCACCTCACCTATCTATCACTTTTCCTTTTACCTTTCTATTACCAATTCCATCACTATTGTACGCATTATTGAAACTAGTCACTGTGTGTGTCTCAACTTTATTTAACCACTCAAGATATATACTAGATAGAGGGAATATATACATATACAACACTTGAGATTTATGATCTCCGTCTCTTGATTCTTCTATCTCATCGACTTCCAAACTCGCTTGCCACCACCTTCTTCACCAAACCACAACCTTTAAACCATCATCATCAACGACAGCTTAATGTCACCAAACACCATCCATTACCACCGTTTCCTTTCACCACCCTACCATCCCTTCCTTTTCTCTTGAAACCGTCGCCAACTCCATCACTAAAAACCACCTAGTGTGTTGCTACTGCTATCTTCTAGTCTATGATGTTGCTACTGTTCAACCATTATAAACCACACCTTCGGCTCAATACCTCATCATCTATCTTTAATCATTTACAAGAACCACCTTCATCCACCACTAATCGCCATTTTTTTTTTCTATCTATATCTCTCTCATCCTACCTATCTATCTCTAATGACTTTGTTTTAAAAACTAATCATCACCGAACCCTTATGCTTCTTCTATTAATCGATATCTTCTGTTTCTGGTTTGATTGGACTCTATCACCTTTAATTTTTTTTTTTTTGTTTTGTGTTCCCCACTTATTAGACAAACGAAAATGGTGGACCGAGGTAATGCCTTTTCACGTGCCAAACAATTTGTTCTTATGCAAACACCTGAAAGTTATCACTAAACTTATTCGGGCTACAGGCCTTTAGTAATTGTGATAGGCCACGAAAGCTTGGGCTTGTCAAAAGGCGTATTGGGCTGCCCTAACTCGGGTTCATGTTTAGGCCATATAAGATATATTGGGCCGAAAATCCAACATACATTTTTCTGTTGGGCCATCAGAAACCCAATAGTCGTTATATTGTTTTTGCTAGCTACTCATTCGAACACCATGCTTGTTCCTTCTATTTTCTACTTCGAGCAGACCCAGACTTATGTATCATTTATTTTTGTCTCCCTTACTACTAAAAGTTGATGTTATTGATGATGAAGACGATTAAAGGTGATGATAGGAAGTTAGATGACTATGATTTTATGTTAATAAATGTTAATAAATATGGTGATGTTTGATACATATGGTGATGATTATGATGACTAGTATGACGTGATTCGAAAGATGATATTATGATTGTGATTATAGAAGACGAAGGATATAATGATGATGATGATGGTTATTAGATGATAACGATTACATGATTATCGGAATGATAGAAAACGGAGATGATAATGAGAATATTATGTCGATAATGATATGTTAAAAGGTTGAGGAAGTCGATTGGGTTATTAAGAAAAAGAAAGAATTGAAAATGATATGTATACGGGCTATAAATTATGGCGAGTTTATTAGAACAGAAAAACAGATCACAGTCCAATGGTCCAAGGTGTTATGGGTGGGTGAGAGGTCTCGAGTTCGCGTCCTGGCTCGGGCGATTTATTATTTTTTAAGCTTTAAAAGGTAGTTTTCATAATAATAATAATAATAATAATAATAATAATAATAATAATAATAATAATAATAATAATTATAATAATAATTATTATTATTATTATTATTATTATTATTATTATTATTATTATTATATATCCATTATTATTATTAATTATAACAAACAAATATTATTTACATAAAAATATAATTACTACGTATATCAAAATCATATTATATACTATTATATTTTAATACCTTATATTATATATAAAACATTAATGTATAACATTTATAACATATTTACAATATTAATATATTTTACTAAATGATATTACATAATAGTTTTACTAAATTAACTAAAGAGTATTTGCTATATAGGTAAATAATAAATTATAATAAGTTAATACTAAAAAAAAAATACTTAAATATAACATATAACTTATTAAATATAACAAATATAATATATAAAACTTGTTTTACTATTTTACACATTTATTATATGTGTTAATATTATTTGATATATCAATAATTGATATAGGTTCGTGAATCTGAGGCCAACCCTGCATTGTTCAATATAGTCATATGTATTTTTACTACAAAATACATTAGGTGAGTTTCATTATTCCCTTTTTATATATATTTTTGGGCTGAGAATACATGCAAATGCTTTATTAACTGTTTTATAATATTTATATGCGTGAGTTCCATTTGCTCCCTTTTACTCATTACATTTTTGGGCTGAGAATACATGCACTGTTTTAATAACTGTTTTACAATATTTATATGCGTGAGTTTCATTAATCCCTTTTTAAATGCTTTTGCAATATATATTTTTGGGACTGAGAATACATGCGCTGTTTTTATAACTGTTTTACGAAATAGACACAAGTAATTGAAACTACATTATATGGTTGAATGATCGAAATCGAATATGCCCCTTTTATTAAGTCTGGTAATCTAAGAATTAGGGAACAGACATCCTAATTGACGTGAACTCTAAAGATAGATCTATCGGGCCCAACAAGCCCCATCCAAAGTACCGGATGCTTTAGTACTTCGAAATTTATATCATGTCCGAAGGAGGATCCCGGAATGATGGGGATATTCTTATATGCATATTGTGAATGTCGGTTACCAGGTGTTCAATCCATATGAGTGATATTTTTGTCTCTATGCATGGGACGTATGTTTATGAGAAATGAAAATATGAAATCTTGTGGTCTATTAAAATTATGAAATGATTATTTATGTTAAACTAATGAACTCATCAACCTTTTGGTTGATACTTTAAAGCATGTTTATTCTCAGGTATGAAAGAAATCTTCCGCTGTGCATTTGCTCATTTTAAAGTTATTACTTGGAGTCATTCATGACATATATCAAAAGACGTTGCATTCGAGTCGTCGAGTTCATCAAGATTATTGTTAAGTCAACTATAGTTGGATATATTATGAAATGGTATGCATTGTCGTCAACTTTCGATGTAAGGAAAGTTTGTCTTTTAAAAACGAATGCAATGTTTGTAAAATGTATCATATAGAGGTCAATTACCTCGCGATGTAATCAACTATTGTGATTCGTTTATAATCGATATGGACTTCGTCCGGATGGATTAGGACGGGTCCTTTCAGTTGGTATCAGAGTGGTGGTCTTAGCGAACCATGTCTGCATTAGTGTGTCTAACTGATAAGTCGTTAGGATGCAATATTGAGTCTGGACTTCGACCATGTCTGCATATCTAAAGTTTTGCTTATCATTTTGTGTCAAAAATTACCTGCTTATCATTCTTAGAGAATCACTTACTTATCATTCTTAGTCTAGACACGTTTTACTGCATTGACTGTATGAATAGTGTATAGACAAAATTCATATCTTGGCGTATCTGCTACTTCATATCTTAGCGTATCTGTTACTGTAACTTTGCCTGACAACTTTCGTAGATTCCTCTGTAACTTATGGGATTTTAGTATTATATATGCATATGTAAATTATGTATTGAAGGGTACTAATTTACCTCCTATAATCTATTTCTTATCGAAAATCCTTCATCTGGTCGTACGAGATGAATCCTGCAACCAGTTCGAGTCCCTCAGATTCCGATAGCTATTCCGATAGTTATTCCGACAGCTATTCTGACATAGATGTTCACCTAAGCTCCGAAAACAGCGTCATCGGCATGAATCAACCAATCAGCCATTATCAATTCATCTGATGGGTTTGTAGTTGACTTAATTAATGGAAACGCGCAGAAGGCAATCCCTTCCACCAACTGAATTCACCTCTTGACAATGAACCTGAAGTGTTTACCGGCGAACCTGTTCGAGACACCATTTTTAGTCTCATTTCCAAGGTAACTCGACAAGATTATATTCTATCCACAATTCTGAACCTTATTTATCCGCTCGTTACCGACAATCATCCTGGAGTAATAAGTCAACGAACTTCGCGCTCGAATAATCAATTCGGAGAATATGGTGCAAAATGTACCAGCTTCAGCAACATCACCGGCACCAACAGTACAATCAATAACAGCACCAGTACCATCAACAATCCATGCTTCAATATCATCATATGTACTTTGAGTATGATCTTCGTTCTATGTATCGTTCTACCTCATTTATCTTCGTTAGACATGGCGAATATGTAATCTCTAAAGTTTTAGAGATTATTTATTCTAGTTCCAACCGAAAAGCAAATGAGTTTAATATCATATTAACTCATTAAATTCATGAATACATCTGAAGAAAATATATATGTATATATGTTTTCATAAAGATTGTAATTAAAAATTCTCTTGTACAAACTGTTAATGGTGAAAATATTTTAACGGGTAGGTAATACCCGAGGAATATTTAGATTACACATTAATAAGTTACATTGTACGTTCTTCGAATCTGATTCAACAGTCTTTTACTATTCTACTTACATCCATCGATATACAAATCCGTTCACCACAGAATAACCATATTCATCCAAATTTCATATTCGGATTTTGATTTATCAGAATCCAACAAGTGGCATAATGAAGAAAACATTTGATAAAATAAAATTTGTTAGAAACAAACAAATTAACCATGAGAAAATTTTGTTAAGAATTCACGCTAACAAAATCCTAGCTAACTGTTCCTAGCTAACTGATTACATTTTATTTATCGCAATTTAATTATCGCAATTTTATTTATCGTCATTTAATTTCTGTTATTTACTTTACGCACTTTATTTATCGTCATTTATTTTCTGTTATTTATTTTACGCACTTTAAATATCGGGACACGTATACAAGGTTTTGACATATCATATCGACGCATCTATATATATTATTTGGAATCACCATAGACACTCTATATGCAGTAATGATCGAGTTCTCTATACAGGGTTGAGGTTGATTCTACAATAATATATATAATTTGAGTTGTGATCGAGTCTGAGACATGTATACGGGTCACGATACGTATTAATTAATTCGAATATTATATATTAAATTATATATGAATTATTGGACTGTCAACTGTGGACTATCGACTGTGGACTAATAACATTGGACAATTAAAATGAATTAAAATATTGAATATAACATATGAAACTAAACATTTCTTCAAGTTGCCACTTGATTTCATCTTAAACCTTATTTGTATCTTGACGATTACAAGCTGCGTTCAAACCTTTCATGATTCTTGAAAACACCTCAATCGATAGGATGAATCAACCGCACTTCATTAACGGAAGGAAAGATTTATGCATATAGTTATGCACCTGAGAAACTCTCGGCAACTGAGTAAAAGTTTAACACGTAGCCGCGTCGGATCCTTTGACATTTATTAGCAAAAATAACTTTGCGATCCCTTTTTAAAGTAGCCAATTTTGTCACAGCTCCAGCAAGTCAACTTCGACTTTTCATTCGAAGTAGCCTTACTATAATCCTGATATATACAATTACCCTTTTGATAGCGGAGAATTCTTTTATATTCCACCATATTACCAGCAGACGTACCAGCAACCTCGTTGCTTTTTGGCTTAAATCTCTCTGATAAATCATTATATTTATTCATTGAAACCCTATCATATACTCATCCGCATCTTATAACGAGAACTGCCATAACAATTACCGGGAATCAGCAATCAGTACTTTGAAAACTCACAACATATCTACATCAACAGTTATATATATGACATTTATCTCTTAGAATTATGATCTCTCATTCTGAAATTCTGAAAAGCACTTAGTCACAAATCAATACTCTGAATGTTGAAAAAGCTGAATGAAGCAGCAGAAATTGTAGATAACCGTAAACGACCATAATCATCGAAAGTTTGATGATAAAGATTAGTATGTTGGAAAAGCTCAGAAAAGTTGGAACTGGAAAGCGGATTGAGCTAACCATAAAGGAAACCAAGGAGAAATACAAGTAACATACCCTAAATTCATAGAACCCAGATAAATCTAGATCCGTTGAAATCTTTAGAGAATATCTTGCTCCGAAGTCATGTTAAAATCTTGCGGAAAAATCTTTCTCCATCAACCATCGAACTTAGAAATTCCAAAATATCATCATCAATATCTTCGATATTTCTGAGGATATTTTCATAAATATTCTCGTCCGAAATTATATACCTCTTCGTGCTTCCTGTGTATCATTATATTGGAAACATTCAATAGAAAATTTAGTACCGAAAAGCAGATTATGCAAAACTATGAAGAACGCCGTGGACAAATCGCAAAGAATAAGTTTGACTTCAAAGAATCCAAATGATTCTGTTTCTGATGAAATCTTTAGCGAATACCTTGCTTCCGAATCTAAACCTTTACGGATAAATCTTCTTCATCATCCATCGATATTAGAAATTCCAAGATATCATCGTATCTTTCATTATAAATATCCTTCATATTTCTGAAGATATTTTCATAACTATTCTTATCTGAAATCATTAATCTCTTCGTGCTATTAGTGTTACATCATATAGAAACTGTTAGTTTCTATATTCTGTAAACTTTCGAACTTAAAATATGAATGTTATTGAAGTAATGTTGGGAACTGATCCATGAGTTAGTATAATATAATGACACTTGATCAACGTGATTATATTACAGTAAGTCATGCTGAGTTGTAATGGGACATGATGATTCACAGATCATAACATCATCATGTGCCATGTTACATAACTCTTGCATTCTGTTTAACTTCTGAACATATCAAGAAAGTATATTCTTGATAGTTATATTCTCAGCGATTCGGGTAATTTGACAAATCAAATCGTACGATTACGTTCTTTCTTGTTTAGAACATTAAGTTCTTTCGAAACTCCATAATTACGAATTCTGGACCATTATCCGCTTGACTTAAAGCCGGAAAGAGAAAGCAAGAGCATGGAACTCCGAAATATATATATAAAAAAAAATATAAAGCTCAACAATAATACAGAAATTACAAACCTTGGATATTAATACGAAAAGCGATATAAAGACACGGTAGAATTAAGAATAGTATCACCCCAAGGTAATAATAGAAGTACACAGATTCTTCTGGTGGAAGATTGAAAAGAAGGATGACAGAAATGATAATTAAGAAAATATCAAAGATTAGAACTGGATTAATTTTCACAATCTTTTGGATGTATGAACTAAGAAAGAAAGTATAAGAATGGTGGGAATATTAGAACGGAAGAGTTTAATTTATAATGGAAATATCAGACCGAGTAATCGAGGCAGATCAAATCTTAATTTCCTTACTCGTCAAAGAATCAAATCTCTCAAACTTCGAAGAGTTTCTTTAAATCCCTTGAATTCCGGAATTCAACCCTGTTTACGTCAAAAGCTTAGGAAAATCTTATTTTTTCTTCAATTCACTCTTTTGCGATAGCTTCATTCGTATCCTTAGAATAATCGAATTATTTTATCATTATTATTCAATGATGATAAACCTCTAATTATCAACTCATATTGGTCATGAAAACATTTTTATTGTTAGTCATGACCACCTCACTCAAATTTCGGGACGAAATTTCTTTAACGGGTAGGTACTGTGATGACCCGGGAATTTCCGACTAAATTTAAACTTAATCTTTATATGATTTTGACACGATAAGTGAATTCTGTAATATTGAGTCTCAAAAAGTTTTAGAACTACATTCATGTAACCAATTACCCTTTGACTACTCCCGACGATTCACGAACAATTGTTGTTAATAAATAGATGTATATATAAAAGATATAAATATCATGTGTTGAAAATTATAATATCTATATTTCATTATAAAATAATATAGTAAATAGATATAATATATATATATATATATATATATATATATATATATATATATATATATATATATATATATATAATTAATAATGTATTTATATTTACATATATAATATATGATATAACAAGTTAGAAAATTATATTATTACTACTTTCATTATTATTAATATCATTATTAGTGATATTAACAAATGTTAAATATTAAATTCTAATAAATTTAAGATTATGATTATCAAAATAAAATACTTAGATATAAATATAACTATAGGAATAATTAAAAATTGTTATATATTGGTTATCATGATTAATATTAATATTATTATTAATATTATTACTTTTATGTTTATAATTACCATTATTATTAAAGTCATAAGTAAAATTATCATATAAATAAGACAGTTCATCATTTATATAGTTAATGATAAGTATTATTAGTATCATCATAATTGTTAATGTTATTATTAATTACTAATATTAATATTATGATTATTTATAAAATTATTATTATTCATAATCATATTATTGTTAAATATTAATATAAATTATATAATATATAAAAACAACAAGGGTACGAATCTTTTGTATATCTATCGACCCTGTATCAAATTATATTCTTGTTTGCTAAAGTAATAAATTGAAATCCATTATCTGTATAGAAACAAAGAATTCAGTTATCCATCAAACTCAATTAGTGAATTGAATTACTATTGTGATTGAGCAAACACCACCTCACCTATCTATCACTTTTCCTTTTACCTTTCTATTACCAATTCCATCACTATTGTATGCATTATTGAAACTAGTCACTGTGTGTGTCTCAACTTTATTTAACCACTCAAGATATATACTAGATAGAGGGAATATATACATATACAACACTTGAGATTTATGATCTCCGTCTCTTGATTCTTCTATCTCATCGACTTCCAAACTCGCTTGCCACCACCTTCTTCACCAAACCACAACCTTTAAACCATCATCATCAACGACAGCTTACTGTCACCAAACACCATCCATTACCACCGTTTCCTTTCACCACCCTACCATCCCTTCCTTTTCTCTTGAAACCGTTGCCAACTCCATCACTAAAAATCACCTAGTGTGTTGCTACTGCTATCTTCTAGTCTATGATGTTGCTACTGTTCAACCATTATAAACCACACCTTCGGCTCAATACCTCATCATCTATCTTTAATCATTTACAAGAACCACCTTCATCCACCACTAATCGCCATTTTTTTTTTCTATCTATATCTCTCTCATCCTACCTATCTATCTCTAATGACTTTGTTTTAAAAACTAATCATCACCGAACCCTTATGCTTCTTCTATCAATCAATATCTTCTGTTTCTGGTTTGATTGGACTCTATCACCTTTAATTTTTTTTGTTTTGTTTTGTGTTCCCCACTTATTAGACAAACGAAAATGGTGGACCGAGGTAATGCCTTTTCACGTGCCAAACAATTTGTTCTTATGCAAACACCTGAAAGTTATCACTAAACTTATTCGGGCTACAGGCCTTTAGTAATTATGATAGGCCACGAAAGCTTGGGCTTGTCAAAAGGCGTATTGGGCTGCCCTAACTCGGGTTCATGTTTACGCCATATAAGATATATTGGGCCGAAAATCCAACATACATTTTTCTGTTGGGCCATCAGAAATCCAATAGTCGTTATATTGTTTTTGCTAGCTACTCATTCGAACACCATGCTTGTTCCTTCTATTTCCTACTTCGAGCAGACCCATACTTATGTATCATTTATTTCTGTCTCCCTTACTACTAAAAGTTGATGTTATTGATGATGAAGACGATTAAAGGTGATGATAGGAAGTTAGATGACTATGATTTTATGTTAATAAATGTTAATAAATATGGTGATGTTTGATACATATGGTGATGATTATGATGACTAGTATGACGTGATTCCAAAGATGATGATATAGAAGACGAAGGATATAATGATGATGATGATGGTTATTAGATGATAACGATTACATGATTATCGGAATGATAGAAAACGGAGATGATAATGAGAATATTATGTCGATAATGATATGTTAAAAGGTTGAGGAAGTCGATTAGGTTGTTAAGAAAAAGAAAGAATTGAAAATGATATGTATACGGGCTATAAATTATGGCGAGTCTATTAGAACAGAAAAACAGATCACAGTCCAATGGTCCAAGGTGTTATGGGTGGGCGAGAGGTCTCGGGTTCGAGTCCTGGCTCGGGCGATTTATTATTTTTAAGCTTTAAAAGGTAGTTTTCATAATTATTATTATTATTATTATTATTATTATTATTATTATTATTATTATTATTATTATTATTATTATTATTATTATTATTATTATTATTATTATTATTATTATATTTCCATTATTATTATTAATTATAGCAAACAAATATTATTTACATAAAAATATAATTACTACGTGTATCATAATCATATTATATACTATTATATTTTAATACCTTATATTATATATAAAACATTAATGTATAACATTTATAACATATTTACAATATTAATATATTTTACTAAATGATATTACATAATAGTTTTACTAAATTAACTAAAGAGTATTTGCTATATAGGTAAATAATAAATTATAATAAGTTAATACTAAAAAAAAAAATTACTTAAATATAACATATAACTTATTAAATATAACAAATATAATATATAAAACTTGTTTTACTATTTTACACATTTATTATATGCGTTAATATTATTTGATATATCAATAATTGATATAGGTTAGTGAATCTGAGGCCAACCCTGCATTGTTCAATATAGTAATATGTATTTTTACTACAAAATACATTAGGTGAGTTTCATTATTCCCTTTTTATATATATTTTTGGGCTGAGAATACATGCAAATGCTTTATTAACTGTTTTATAATATTTATATGCGTGAGTTCCATTTGCTCCCTTTTACTCATTACATTTTTGGGCTGAGAATACATGCACTGTTTTAATAATTGTTTTACAATATTTATATGCGTGAGTTTCATTAATTCCTTTTTAAATGCTTTTGCAATATATATTTTTGGGACTGAGAATACATGCGCTGTTTTTATAACTGTTTTACGAAATAGACACAAGTAATTGAAACTACATTATATGGTTGAATGATCGAAATCGAATATGCCCCTTTTATTAAGTCTGGTAATCTAAGAATTAGGGAACAGACACCCTAATTGACGCGAACTCTAAAGATAGATCTATCGGGCCCAATAAGCCCCATCCAAAGTACCGGATGCTTTAGTACTTCGAAATTTATATACAGTCCGAAGGAGGATCCCAGAATGATGGGGATATTCTTATATGCATATTGTGAATGTCGGTTACCAGGTGTTCAATCCATATGAGTGATATTTTTGTCTCTATGCATGGGACGTATGTTTATGAGAAATGGAAATATGAAATCTTGTGGTCTATTAAAATTATGAAATGATTATTTATGTTAAACTAATGAACTCACCAACCTTTTGGTTGATACTTTAAAGCATGTTTATTCTCAGGTATGAAATAAATCTTCCGCTGTGCATTTGCTCATTTTAAAGTTATTACTTGGAGTCATTCATGACATATATCAAAAGACGTTGCATTCGAGTCGTCGAGTTCATCAAGATTATTGTTAAGTCAACTATAGTTGGATATATTATGAAATGGTATGCATTATCGTCAACTTTCGATGTAAGGAAAGTTTGTCTTTTAAAAAACGAATGCAATGTTTGTAAAATGTATCATATAGAGGTCAATTACCTCGCGATGTAATCAACTATTGTGATTCGTTTATAATCGATATGGACTTCGTCCGGATGGATTAGAATGGGTCCTTTCAATTAACTTCTCAAAGCAATGTAATGATCATTAAGACCATTTAAAAATTGAAACAAATGTTGTTCTTATTTCTGTTGATTTATAGCAGCTAACAAATTTATAATATCCATCGCAGCAACATCTAGGAAATCGAGCCAATGAATCCAGTACTTCCCATACACATTTGATTTTAGTATAATACTCATCAACAGGTATACCTTGTTGTTCATTTGAAACAACCCAACCCGTATACATCCAACAAATTTTTTTTTTAAATAATAAACCATTAATGCGCCGTTTAAATAGTTACATGAAATGAACCGTTTATTACAAAACGTTTAAACATCCAACAATCCAAAGTTTACATACTTGGCACGAAGGCCATTAACCAAATGTAATACAAGTTCGACCTTAAAATGATAGTTTTAGACCAAACGACACACGAGCATGATTTGGGAATAAACTACCCAAAACAATAGGTCGAATTCCAAAAGCTTCATCTAGCAACCAACATGAGAATATCTAATTCCCGACAACCCCTTTCCATTTCTCCACGTTCGTACCTAAAAAGTAAACAACGAGATGGGTAAGCAAAGCTTAGTGAGTGCAACAATTATACATACACATATATAACCCATCTATTTGCAATCACACCCACCAAATACCTCATACGAGTTTATAACACAATTAGCATGCCATCATACTCCTAATGCTAACAACTCGTATACTATCACAACACCTCATCAGCATATACTAAACACAATATATATATATATATATATATATATATATATATATATATATATATATATATGTATGTATGTGTGTGTGTGTGTATATATATATATATGTTTGTGTGTGTGTGTATATATATATATATATATATATATATATATATATATATATATATATATATATATATAAAGGGGCAGGATCAATGGGGAAGTAACCAATCGGGGGGAAGCGGGGGGAAGCAATTTTTTTTTTTCATTTTTTTTAATTTTTTTTTCCGGCATCAAGATCACACGAAAATATGAACATTTAGAAGAGACACTTTGTGATGAATGTTATTATTTAGGCGGGAAAACGATCGACAAAAATAACATTTAAGATAATATTGTTCCTGAAGAATATGAATGTTTTTTTCTTCATGTTTTGTGAAGTAAAATTTAGCCCGATTTAGAGTTTAGGGTTTAGGGTTTAGTGTTTTGGGTTTATTCCATAAGCCCAAAACACCAAACCTTAAACCCTAAACCCTAAACTCTAAACCGTTCGTGTTAAAAACTCAATCTAAATCCTAAATCTAAACCCTAATCTAAACCCTAAACCCTAAATTTCTAAACCCTAATATCTAAACCCTATAAACCCTAATATCTAAACCCCAATAGCTAAAACCTCAAAATACGCTCGAAAAACACGATAATTGTTATATATTACTTCTTCGAGCGTTTTCCCGCCAAAATAAAAACATTTATCACAAAGTGTCTCTACTAAATGTTCATATTTTCATCTCATCTATAATGTTCGTGAACAAAGTTTTTTCAAAAAACGAAAAAAAAAAAATTTGCTTCCCCCCGCTTCCCCCCGATTGGTTACTTCCCTCTTGATCCTACCCCTATATATATATATATATATATATATATATATATATATATATATATATATATATATATATATATATATATATATATATATTGCATGCTAAACAATAATCAACAAACACAATATGGTTAACCATAAACGCTATGGTGCTACCGGCTCGTGGTTCACACCATACGTAATGCTATGACGCTAACGACTCCTTGGTTCATGCCACTACGCATTTGAGTCATACTCCTTTATAGTGCTACTGGCTTGTGGTTCACACTTTGGCGCTATCGGCTCGTGGTTCACGCCTCATTGATAGTGCTACCGGCTCGTGGTTCACACTTTGGCACTACCAGCTCGTGGTTCACGCCTCCTTTATAGTGCTACCAGCTCGTGGTTCACAATTTGGCGCTACCGGATTGTGGTTCACGCTTGATGCTACTGGCTCGTGGTTCACATTATGACATTCGTCACCTACATGCTATGGTACTACCGGCTCGTTGGTTCATACCATAATATTCACAAATAAATACGCCATATATATATACGTATAATTATTTCACTCACCTTAACGCCTAGGTGACGATTATGCAAATCTGCAAGCTTCAAAGTGAAGTACCTAATACATTAAGTACACATTCAATACACCATACTAGTTGGACTTGGCACCAAAAATTCATCACTTGTGCATTTAATGACCCATTCGCATTAAATGACCCATTTACACCAAAACCGCTCAATTTGGACCAAGACTCATCATTAATCACTAAAGCTAGTGATTAAAGTCCAATAACATCAATTAACACAAACTTAAGGTATTTCATACCCATCTTGCCCAACTTGGTCAACCATTACCCATTTGACCCATTTTAACACTTAGACTCACAGTGTGGTCAAACTTGAACCCTTTAACAAGCTTTCACCAGTACACAAGTGTATTAGTGTTTTAATAACACAATTAATACTTACAAACACCAAACCACAAGACCAAACCCTAGATTACAAACCCTAGGGTTTCCACACATCAATTTAACCCAAATTCACCCATTTAACCCCCAAATGGGTCTTACAAGTCTTAAATGAACAAACCCTAGCCATAAATCAAATTAAACTCAAAACTCGGAGTTAGGACTTACCAACACTATCACAACGTAGCTAGAGATGTAGGGAACAACTTTAAAACTTGGACTCGGGTAAGATTTGCTCTCCTTCTTCTCCAAGTGAGCTCTCACTTACTAAAACTGTAACTCTCTCTCGAAAATTGAATGTAATGTAGTTGGAAGAGTGTTTAATGAGTTAGGATAAGCTTGTATCAGCTTTTAAGTCCCCAAAAACGGCTACAAATGAAAATACCAATACACCCCTAAAAGATGCCATTTAATCGGGTTAAAAAAGAAAATACAGCGACTTTCATCGCGTTCCGCGACACTAGATCGCGTATCGCGACACCCTAACGCGACATGTATTTTTCAAACGCGATATTTGAACAGAAGTTGGGTTTCAGAATTTGTCGCGTTTCAGCCGGACCCATCGCGATTCGCGATGTAACAGGATGCGATACACCCTTTTGGGACGCGACAGTATACCAGTAGGCCTCCAAATCCCAATTTTTAAATAACTTAATCACAAACACAACCAAGTATGAACATTCTAACGATTAGTTACGCACCTCGGACATGCATGATGAAAACGGGGTGTTACAACTCTCCCTCACTTAAATTGGATCACGTCCTCGTGACCCGCACCAACACTAGAAGTTAAGCACTTCTCCCTCGAACATTTCCGCTTCCAACGCGAAGTCACACATGTAGTAATCACGCATCCGAATTCTCGCTTCGTACACTAATGCATCATATTACCGCAACTGTACTTTATACTCCCATTCAACCAAAATTTCCACCACTCACTCGGAAGTACACCGTGAAAACTTCATAACATCCTTCCAATGGCCTTATTATTCCATCATTTTCGTCGATCTCGGGTAATCAACCCACGAAACAAAACAACCGCAACCGTTTGCTCCTACGCAGAGTATCCAAACTCGCACCATACACTTCACAATCGTCCTAAAAGTAGGACAATTCACGACGACCATCATCGTAGCACCTTTCAATCGTGGTGTATTCGGGAATCATCCCGACGCTTTCTGAAAATCTCTCGTATCCGCCATTCGGGAACTTCGCCATTCCAACTCATGTCGCAAAAATATCCTTCACAATTTATTCCAAAGTCCAACTTGGGACTTCTACGAAGACCATCGAATTTTTCCTTTCCTAATTAAGCGACACCCGTTCGCCCGTCACGTCTACTAATTAGGGATTATTCCAAAATCTCAGGTACTTAACTCCCCCACTTATGATTCTAATCCCGTACACCTGCCGCCAAGGTGATAACATTTCGTGAAATCTTGACATTACACAACCCACACGACCGGTCTCGACGCTGGTCATACTCAACGATTCTTCACAGACCTATACCAAGGTATTCAAACCTTGATCCTTTAAATCAGTCATTCGCTAACGCCCGCTAAATACAGCAGTAAACCACAGTTGTATCTTTGGTTTTCTCACCGGTACCCAAATACAGAGTAATCACACCATCGGAGTGGAGCATTTCACTAGCAGGTATAAGGAGGCACCTGACGCAGTGTTATGCAACTCCCATCGCTACCACCAAGTCTCAAGAGTTCGACCCTTACGGGGTCTACCCTCGGTGTCACGCGTCTTCTGGCTACTCGAAGTCACGCAATTTCCAAGAACCTTACGGATCAATGCCTATAACCTTCTAGCGACACCCGCTAGTCTCAATTCATCTAGGTCGCACCACTAGCCTATTAACCTTTCAACTCATCACTAAAGAGATGCTTGGAAACACCAAGGCTTATGCTCTTCCGACTTCTTCTTAAACATCATCACGGTCACCCTCTCACATTAATTCTATGAACACTTACTACACGCACCGCATCAAACTATAATCGTGGTTAACGAAAATGCCTCTTGAATGGCATACCACACATACACCCGAAAATCTTAGAAGAAAAGAGTGGGCGTCAAGAGCGTACCACACTCGCCACATCATATCCAAGCCAACGAAATCAAACCACCAATTAACATGTATATACCTCCTAGCATGTTAATGTCATCAAACGTACAACTACACTCCGGCTACGCCCTAATTGGTTTCACTATAATGCTCAACACAATCGACAAATCCTACAGGTCTTACTCGAACGAGTTTAACGACCCAAAAACCACAACGTAAAAAGCCTAGGCTGAAATGTCCCGTTCTTATTGATTAAAAACGTTCCATATTAATTGATTTCGTTGCGAGGTTTTGACCTCTATATGAGACATTTTTCAAAGACTGCATTCATTTTTAAAACAAACCATAACCTTTATTTCATAAATAAATGTTTAAAAGCTTTACGTAGATTATCAAATAATGATAATCTAAAATATCCTGTTTACACACGACCATTACATAATGGTTTACAATACAAATATGTTACATCGAAATCAGTTTCTTGAATGCAGTTTTTACACAATATCATACAAACATGGACTCCAAATCTTGTCCTTATTTTAGTATGCAACAGCGGAAGCTATTAGTATTCACCTGAGAATAAACATGCTTTAAACGTCAACAAAAATGTTGGTGAGTTATAGGTTTAACCTATATGTATCAAATCGTAACAATAGACCACAAGATTTCATATTTCAATACACATCCCATACATAGAGATAAAAATCATTCATATGGTGAACACCTGGTAACCGACATTAACAAGATGCATATATATAAGAATATCCCCATCATTCCGGGACACCCTTCGGATATGATATAAATTTCGAAGTACTAAAGCATCCGGTACTTTGGATGGGGTTTGTTAGGCTCAATAGATCTATCTTTAGGATTCGCGTCAATTAGGGTGTCTGTTCCCTAATTCTTAGATTACCAGACTTAATAAAAAGGGGCATATTCGATTTCGATAATTCAACCATAGAATGTAGTTTCACGTACTTGTGTCTATTTTGTAAATCATTTATAAAACCTGCATGTATTCTCATCCCAAAAATATTAGATTTTAAAAGTGGGACTATAACTCACTTTCACAGATTTTTACTTCGTCAGGAAGTAAGACTTGGCCACTGGTTGATTCACGAACCTATAACAATATATACATATATATCAAAGTATGTTTAAAATATATTTACAACACTTTTAATATATTTTGATGTTTTAAGTTTATTAAGTCAGCTGTCCTCGTTAGTAACCTACAACTAGTTGTCCACAGTTAGATGTACAGAAATAAATCGATAAATATTATCTTGAATCAATCCACGAACCAGTGTATACGTATCTCAGTATTGATCACAACTCAAACTATATATATTTTGGAATCAACCTCAACCCTGTATAGCTAACTCCAACATTCACATATAGAGTGTCTATGGTTGTTCCGAAATATATATAGATGTGTCGACATGATAGGTCGAAACATTGTATACGTGTCTATGGTATCTCAAGATTACATAATATACAATACAAGTTGATTAAGTTATGGTTGGAATAGATTTGTTACCAATTTTCACGTAGCTAAAATGAGAAAAATTATCCAATCTTGTTTTACCCATAACTTCTTCATTTTAAATCCGTTTTGAGTGAATAAAATTGCTATGGTTTCATATTGAACTCTATTTTATGAATCTAAACAGAAAAAGTATAGGTTTATAGTCGGAAAAATAAGTTACAAGTCGTTTTTGTAAAGGTAGTCATTTCAGTCGAAAGAACGACGTCTAGATGACCATTTTAGAAAACATACTTCCACTTTGAGTTTAACCATAATTTTTGGATATAGTTTCGTGTTCATAATAAAAATCATTTTTTCAGAATAACAACTTTTAAATCAAAGTTTATCATAGTTTTTAATTAACTAACCCAAAACAGCCCGCGGTGTTACTACGACGGCGTAAATCCGGTTTTACGGTGTTTTTCGTGTTTCCAGGTTTTAAATCATTAAGTTAGCATATCATATAGATATAGAACATGTGTGTAGTTAATTTTAAAATTCAAGTTAGAAGGATTAACTTTTGTTTGCGAACAAGTTTAGAATTAACTAAACTATGTTCTAGTGATTACGAGTTTAAACCTTCGAATAAGATAGTTTTATATATATGAATCGAATGATGTTATGAACATCATTACTACCTCAAGTTTAGTAGGTAAACCTACTGGAAGTGAAAAGAAATGATCTAGCTTCAAAGGATCTTGGATGGCTTGAAAGTTCTTGAAGTAGAATCATGACACAAAAACAAGTTCAAGTAAGATTTTTACTCGAATTAAGATAGTTTATAGTTATAGAAATTGAATCAAAGTTTGAATATGAATATTACCTTGAATAAGAAAGATAACCTACTGTATATAACAAAGGTTTCTTGATCTTAAATGATTACTTGGAATGGATTAGAAAGCTTGGAAGTAAATTAGTAAACTTGAAGGGATTTTTGAAGTGTTCTTGAAGTGTTCTTCCTATGATGATTATAGCTTGATTCTTGAAGTGATATTTGATGAAGATGATGATTAACTACTGGAAAAATACGTTCATAATAGTGTGTGTGTGTGTTGAGAGAGAATTAGAAAGAGAATTGGAAGTGAAATGGAGTGAATGGTGAGTGGTAATTGGTGAGTGGTGAGTGGGGTTAAAAGGAGTTCTAGTTAGTTGACTAGCTCATGGTAGAAGTTAAAATTGATTAGTCATACATGACATAATCAAGAGTGGAATCCCATGCTAGTTCCTATTGGTATATACTCATAGTAAGTACGTTTTGAAGCTGTGTATAATACGGGTAAGAATACGACTAGAATTCTTGATGAAAGAAAAGAATGGAAAAGTAACTGTAACCATTTTCGTTAAGTATGAGTGTTTTGATATATGTCTTGAAGTCTTCCAAAAGTATTTTAATACATCTAAATACACTACATGTATATACATTTTAACTGAGTCGTTAAGTCATCGTTAGTCGTTACATGTAAGTGTTGTTTTGAAACCTTTAAGTTAACGATCTCAATTAATGTTGTTAACCCATTGTTTATTATATCTAATGAGATGTTAAATTATTATATTATCATGATATTATGATATATTAATATATCTTAATATGATATATATACATTTAAATGTCGTTACAACGATAATCGTTACATATATGTCTCGTTTCGAAATCCTTAAGTTAGTAGTCTTGTTTATATGTATATAAATCATTGTTAATATACTTATGGAGATACTTACTTATCATAATCTCATGTTAACCATATGTGTATACATATATATATCGTCATGTCGTTTTTACAAGTTTTAACGTTCGTGAATCGCCGGTCAACTTGGGTGGTCAATTGTCTATATGAAACATATTTCAATTAATCAAGTCTTAACAAGTTTGATTGCTTAACATGTTGGAAACATTTAATCATGTAAATATCAATCTCAATTAATATATATAAACATGGAAAAGTTCGGGTCATTACAGTACCTACCCGTTAAATAAATTTCGTCCCGAAATTTTAAGCTGTTGAAGGTGTTGACGAATCTTCTGGAAATAGATGCGGGTATTTCTTCTTCATCTGATCTTCACACTCCCAGGTGAACTCGGGTCCTCTACGAGCATTCCATCGAACCTTAACAATTGGTATCTTGTTTTGCTTAAGTCTTTTAACCTCACGATCCATTATTTCGACGGGTTCTTCGATGAATTGGAGTTTTTCGTTGATTTGGATTTCATCTAACGGAATAGTGAGATCTTCTTTAGCAAAACATTTCCTCAAATTCGAGACGTGGAAAGTGTTATGTATAGCCGCGAGTTGTTGAGGTAACTCAAGTCGGTAAGCTACTGGTCCGACACGATCAATAATCTTGAATGGTCCAATATACCTTGAATTTAATTTCCCTCGTTTACCAAATCGAAAAACGCCTTTCTAAGGTGCAACTTTAAGCATGACCATCTGATGATGTAGCGTGAGGGTACGAAATAGTATTATTTTTAATACAATATACTACAAAATATGACACAAGTTTTATTAATTTACGGATGGGATATACCTAAACCTTGCTACAACACTATAGGCAGTGTACCTAATCGTAGAGTAGTGTAGTTTTTAGTAAGTCCGGTTCGTTCCATAGGGAGCTAGTGATTACGTACTATATTTTTATAAAACTATATTTATATAAATATATATATATATATATAAGTAGTAATATTATTATAAAAGGGGGGTTTTTACCGTTTAATGACCGGTTTGTCGATTTTATATTTTTAAGCGTAAAGATAAATGACAATAATTAAAGTGCGTAAAATAAATAAATGACGATAAATAAAATAACAATAAATAAAATTGCGATAGAATATGAAATAAAAGGATTATGCTTATTTAAACTTCCGTAATCATGATGTTTGACGTTTTGATTTTAATTAATTGTTACTCGGGTTAATTGTCCTTTGTCATGGTTTATTTGATACCTATCTGGTTTTTATCCATAATAGTCCATCGGTCATAAATATAAAGTGCGAGTGTCCTCGTCAAATTACCCTTATACCCGAAGTCAAATATTCCAACTAATTAAGGATTTAAACTGTGACGCAGTTATCACTTCTGTCAACAATTACACCAGTTATCACTGTATGTAATCTACCCCTGTTTTGATTAGATATGAATATTAATTTACCCACTTGATCAGTTTGAATAATCAATTACCCAACCCGAATAATTAATTAAATGATTATAATAGATTCCATATGAACGTCACTAAATAGGACAACCATAATCATTATTAATTATTAGGATAATTAATTTGAAGATAGGTTCGACAGACTCCAATGAGTTGTCACTCAATTAGACAATACCCCCCATCTATTAATAGTCAATAGTCCAATTTCCACAAGTGTCGGTCTTTTGCCCAAACCTTAATTATGGTACAAAGCCCAATTACCCAATTTTAGTAATTAGCCCAACATCATGATTACTTCGTTTTAAATAAGCATAATAATAACTTAGCTACGAGACATTAATATAAAAAGGTTGAACATAACTTACAATGATTAAAAATAGCGTAGCGTTACACGGACAGAATTTCGACTTACACACTCAAACGATCTCTATCATAAATCTTATTATTATCATAATTTAAAATTAAAATTAAGATTATTGTTATATCTTATTAAGTTAACATTATGATAGAGATATAGAATATAGATATTGATAATAGATAGATGGATCGATATATAGATTTAGGATAGAAAAATGTATATTTCAATTGATCGTTACATAGCCTTTTATAGGCGAAATTAGAAATTGAATTTTCATTTACAACCCCTGAACTATGCTCAATTAACAACTTTTTATTATTTAATATTATTCTTATTATGAATTATTTAAATATTATATTTTATTCTTGTGCATAGTTGACTCGTAATTTTTACACCGTTGCGTCGAGCGTTGAGAGTTGGTTCATGTCCTGGTTCCGGATTTTCGAACGTCCTTTCGTACAATTTTATATCGTGTACTTTGTGTTTTGTAACTTGTACTCTTGTCATTTTTAGACGTTCTTCATCAATAATTTGAACCTTTTTGATTGTATCTTGTACTTTTGAGCTTTTTGGACCTTTGCGTCTTCAAATCTTCGTTTTCGCCTTTTGTCTTCGCACTTATTTAAAATAAACGAATATTACTCGAAAATGGAACAATTGCAACTAAAATCTTGTCTTTCTTGGGGGATTTTGCTATGAAATATATGTTCCTTTTTAGCCTTATCAATATCCCCACACTTGAGCGTTGCTTGTCCTCAAGCAATACAGTCTTGAAATAATATAATACATCACACGAATCACTTCTTTATTCTTCACACTTTGTACATCAGTGATTTTGATAGAGCGGTATAAACAATGATATTAACAATAGAACCATGGTTAAAGGTGGGTGTGTCATCCACAGTTGCCTCGGGTTTAGGTCAACGACACTTGCAATCAAATAGCCGATTTACTTTCGGTTTCCAAAGCAAAGTGCACATTTGAAAGGCGGTTTACAGTCCCACATGACTATAAAAATTTAGATCCTTTAGGAAATAGGATCTTTATGAAAACATTTGATCTTTTGAAAATTCAATCTAGCTTTTACCCTAGATAAGTTTTCTGATTTGATCCACCATTGGTGTTGCAAAATATATTTGTGGATCAATATTTTGGCTAAAAACATTTAGGTTCGTGTAATCCACTGCTATCCCGGTATCGGAAAGCACACATCCAGTTTACTTGTTCCGTATATTACCTTTCGGCAAACTACCGTCCGGTTGTAAAGGAAAGCGATGAACAAGAAACTGTTAAGGCAATGTCTAATGACATGCTTTTGGTTATGGTCTTTTAACGTGTCGGATGCTAGAACTATCCTTGGTAGGAGCGATAGTAAAGATCATCCTATGATTTTTCGGTCTGGCACAAGGTCCTGTCTCCGACCATGCTATGCAACCACCGTTCTTACGGTTGACACCCGATTTGGTTCAGGTGACCTAATGAATTCCAGGTGAATTTCTTAGGATTTTACGTTCAATGGTAATGAACGCATTGAAAATGGTTTTTCAGAAAACAAATCGGTTTGTATTTTTGATCAAAATATTTTCTCGTTCATGCTCGAGTTTAGATATCATCGAATTCCATGAGTTTGAATTCTCAATCTTTAAGGTCAATCTCTAGGATTGAGTATTATCAGTCTTAAAAGCTGATTTTTAATCTTTAAGGAGATTATCCTTTTTTGGGGATCTGATTCATTAGTCTTATCAAGCTAATTTGCACGGTGCCTCCCCATTGTACGAGATAAATCCTTCTCATGGTTAGGATAAATCTGACCACTTGGCGACCCTGTTTGATGCTGAGGTCCGTGGATTTTCAGCCGATTTTAGTGATGACTTTTCTAGATTTTTCGTCAACCTACAGCTGGTCTGGACGACAACTTCTTGACCTAAATCAAGAAGCGTGTGTCTTTTTCGGAAGACTTTACTTTCTTCAAATGATGGAATTGATTCATCGTGTAGATCCATCTTTCTTTCAAATGTATTACAGTAAATCGGGTAAAACTGATTAGTATCGTCCAAAGCAAAAGTACCTGCAATAATCTTGTACAAAAATATGTGATATATGTTTTAAATTGAATAACTTGGTACATTCTTCCCACACTTAGTTTCTTTCTTTGCTTTTTTATTTTCTTCTATTTCATTTTAAATGAATTCAAGCGTTTTAGGGTGTTTCTCAATTTATGTCCTTTTCGAGGTAACGATAATTTCGGTATTATCACCTAGTTTTCATCGTTCATAAATATGTATAAACATGATTTTGAGTTCATTTAATTGAAAATTTTTCAAATTTTCACAAAATTTGGCAAATAAACTAAGTATAAACCCGAGAAAATTTATAACCCTTCCCCACACTTGAGATCATGCAATGCCCTCATTTGCATGAAATCAGACTACAATTATAAATTCATGAGGGTGATTAGCGTAGAAAAGTGATTAAAAATACCGAGTTTGCAAACATATTGTTATTTCACATTTGATTTTTTGCGTCTTGTCAAAATCAGTAGCTTTTGCTGAACTTCATGACAGTCTTTGAAAGTGCGCTGTTTTACCCTGTTGTGTACATAACATAAAATACAAACATATATATACATATTTTTGAAGTTTGGTACATAACCCCACGTTCAAAAATTTATAATATATAATATTTTTGGCATCCTTTAGATCAATAAAATTAAAAATAATGATAACAAAATTTGTCGCCCCGCCCTCGGGTAAAGTAATTTCGGCTTAATGACCTAGTCTTCAACTCACGACGAATTTTAGAAATCATTTTTTCAACTTAATGAATTAAAATAAATTTTGTTTTTAAAAACTTAAATTAAAATGCATATTAATTTCATAAAAAACCTACAAAACAAAAATTCAGAATGGAGGGAGAAAACTAGTTCTTTAGTGTCTGCTAGCGGAAAAGACCAATCGAATTCCATTCTCGGAACTACACGAGAACAGAACAACTAACTCCAAACAGCATTTTCTTTTTAGAATATTTGAATCTCCTCACACTTAGGTAGATGTGGTGTCGAAATTGTGATTAACTTCATCGTCAATTTCTCTTGGACCATAATCAACTTGCATATCTGTGACTTTTGCTTTAAGCCAGTGACCAGCTTTTTCCGTAATATCCACAAATTCAACTAGCTTCGCCTTTTCTTTAGGCGACAGATTGGATACTAACCGGTTACATAACTTAAAGTTCCCCTTACTTTTAACATCAATAACCCGTTTAAAAAGTTTCTTCATTGAACTGTTAATAACGGGGTTATTTAATTTCGTATCAACTATGGGGTTCTTTATTATCAAGTCATCATTAGGTGTTACTTCATTTTTCCCACACTTAGGCATTTCATTATTGCTAAGCACTGCCGTTGGAGTTGGTAAAACAACATGGTTCTTACCAATCGTTTTTATTGGTTCAACGGTTTTGGTTGGTGGAGGTTTAGATTTTCGAATCATAAAGGTGATCCATTTGTCACCACTTTTAAGTGTCATTCTTCCATTTCCTACATCAAATAACGCCCCGGTGGACGCAAAGAATGGTCGACCTAAAATTAGAGGAATGTTTGGGTCCTCTTCTATGTCAATGACAATGAATTCGACTAGAAAGGTTAAATTACCTACTTGAATGGGTAGGTTGTCAGCAATTCCAACTGGGTGCTTAATGGTTTGATCAAAGAGTCGAACACTCATATCCGTTGGACTTAACTTACCTACACCTAATCTCTTATATAAGGAAAGAGGCATAACACTTACACTTGCACCTAAATCTGCTAGTGCATCATACATGACACAATCACTAAGTAGACAAGGAACAATAAATTCACCCGGATCACCTACCCTAGGTGGAGGTTTTGGTGGAATTGTATTCACCGGGTTTACTTCTACGGCTTTTGTTTCTTGTACTTTCTTATTCTTTTTCTTCTTCTTCTTTCCAGAAGTATCACAATCTTTATTACTTATTACTTGCTCATACTCAACTCCTTTTCTTGGAAACGGGATGGGTGGTTTGTATGGTGCCACCACTGGCTTTACATACTCTGGTGGTGGTGGTGTAACTTCTTCATTTTTATTCTCATCTAAAACCTTCCCATCTTCCGGAGCTGATTTTTCAGAATTTGTTGAAACCATGTTAACATTCTCATTCCGAGGATTTGCTTCAGTATTACTCGGTAGCTTTCCTTGTTCCCTCTCACTCATTAAGCTAGCAAGAGTACCTACGTGTTTTTCTAGATTCAAAATGGAAGCTTGTTGAGTTCTTAATGACTGATCAAACCTCTCATTTGTTTGGGCTTGAGTTTCAATAAATTGTGTTTGAGATTCAACTAGCTTGAATACCACGTCTTCCATATTTGACTTTTTCTCTTCGGTTTGTTGTGGTGGTTTATACAAGCCAGGTCTTTGTTGATTGAAAGTGTTGTTTTGAGTTGGTTGGTTATTCGGACCTTGTTGGTTATACCAGTTATTTTCGGGTCCTTTTGGATTGTAAAGAATGTTTTGATTTCGATTGAAGTTTAGCTTTGGCGGTTGATAATTATTTTGATAATTATTTCCCGGCCTTTGGTTCATATAGAAAACATTCTCTCGTTGTTCCATGGTTGGTTCAATGTGACAATCTTTCAATAAGTGTGGTCCACCGCATAGCTCACAACTGATTCGTATTGCGTGAATATCTTTATTCATCTTTTCCATTCGTCTTTCGAAAGCATCTATTTTTGCGGAAACGGAATCAAAGTCATGGCTAGAATCGGCTCTAGCCGCTTTAGATGATCGAAAGATATCTTTTTCTTGGTGCCACTCATGAGAGTGGGAGGCTGTATTATCAATAATTTTGTAAGCTTCAGTTGCGGTTTTCTTCATGATGGAACCACCTGCAGTTATGTTGATGTCTTTTCGTGTAGCAACGTTGACACCTTGGTAGAATATTTGTACTATTTGGTAAGTGTCTAAACCGTGTTGAGGACATCCTCTCAACATCCTTCTGAATCTTGTCCACGCCTCATATAATGTTTCATTTGGCTTTTGCGCGAACGTAACAATTTCTCCTTGAAGTCTCACGGCTTTGAATGCCGGAAAGAATCTTTTAAGAAATTTCTCAACTAAAACATCCCATGTGTCAATCGCCCCTTCAGGTAATGATTCTAACCAATCTTTGGCTTCTCCCTTTAAAGTCCAGGGAAACAACATGAGATAGATCTGTTCATCCTCAACTTCTCGGATTTTGAATAGTGTACAGATCCTATTAAACGTACGAAGATGTTCGTTTGGATCTTCCTTCGGCGCACCACTATATTGGCACTGATTAGTTACCATGTGTAGGATTTGTCCTTTGATTTCATAATCTGGCGCATTAATGTCTGGCTTAATAATGGCGTGACCTTGGCCCGTGCGTGTGGCTCTCATTCGGTCTTCCATACTTAGAGGTTCTAGATTTTCCATGATTGAAAGTGTTGTATCCGAATCACTAGAGGTTTCTAATTTAATGGTTTCTTCCTCAACAATCTCTGTTTGAATGATTGGTGGTTCTGGAGGAATAATTAGTGGATCAGGGTCTCGGAATTGTCCCTGAGTATTCTCCGGATTCTCAATTGTGAGGTTTGTTTCAAAAACTGGGTTATCGGAAATTTGAACTGAAGTACTTGGTCGACTGGATGACGATTCTAAAGAAAAATCAACGGCGGTTATATTTGCTAAATGTCTTGATCTAGTTACAGGTGGTGAACGTACAAAAGGTGGTGAACGTCTTGCTCGGTGCATTCACTGAATATCCTATTAGTTTTTAAAAGGAAAGAAAAATTATAATAAGTTATCCAATCAATAGACTTTTCTGATTTTGCCCACGTTTCGAATAGCCAAAAGATGCAGCAGAGGGGCAGGATTCGTTTGGTCTCAATATAATTGAGTACTGTTTGGCTCCAATAACCCGGTCCACGTACAAATCCAACTATTACTACGAACCAGAAAATTTTGATGTCTATCAATTTAACCACTTAAAATAAATTTTCGTAATTTTAAGAAATTTAGAGAAGAAGTAGAAAAAATTCTAAGTCCTAAAAACTAGAATGGCGAGAAATAAGAGAGAAAAAGATTGCGCGTCGAAAAATGTCGAAAAATAAAAGGTCGAAAAATAGGCGTCGAAAAATAAAAATAAGAAAGTGGCGCGAAAAACGGCGTCGCAAAATTCTAAAGCACATAAATCTTAGTCTAAGGAATAAGCACTTAAGGGATTTTACGGCAAACCTAAAAATTCTAGAAATAAAAATAACTATGGCAAAACTAAACTTAATACTAAAAATTGTAACTAGAGTCTAAAAATTTAAAGGTAATAAAAAAAAAAAAAAAAACTTTTTTTTTTAATTTTTATTTTTTTTTTCGTTTTTTAAGGATTTTAAATTTTTTTTTTTAAATTTTTTTATTATATAATTTTTTTTTTAAAACTTTTTTTTTAAAAAAATTTTTTTTTTAAAAAAAAAAACGATTTTTTTTACAATTTTTTTTTTTTTTTTTTTTTTTGATATTTTTTTTTTTAAAAACGAATATTTTTTTTTATTATAATATTATTTTTTTTCAAAACTTTTTTTTTAATTCATTTACTATTCATGAATAGTAAATAAAAATAAATTAATTAATTTACTATTCACATGAAAGCGACATGATAGAAATTATTAATTATAAGTTACATAATATACCCCTGAAGTATTTAATAAATACGACTTTTTAAAACTTTTAAAACTTTTACGTATTAAATTTGATTCTAAAATATTATTATATTATTATATTCTATTTCAATATTATTATATTATTATATTTTATTTCAATATTATTATATTATTATATTTTATTTCAATATTATTATAATTAAAAATATAGCGTTTTAGCGCTCCCCGGCAGCGGCGCCAAAAACTTGATGATGTAGCGTGAGGGTACGAAATAGTATTATTTTCAATACAAAATACTACAAAATATGACACAAGTTTTATTAATTTACGGATGGGATATACCTAAACCTTGCTACAACACTATAGGCAGTGTACCTAATCGTAGAGTAGTGTAGTTTTTAGTAAGTCCGGTTCGTTCCACAGGGAGCTAGTGATTACGTACTATATTTTTATAAAACTATATTTATATAAATATATATATATATATATATATATATATATATATATATATATATATATATATATATATATATAAGTAGTAATATTATTATAAAAGGGGGGTTTTTACCGTTTAATGACCGGTTTGTCGATTTTATATTTTTAAGCGTAAAGATAAATGACAATAATTAAAGTGCGTAAAATAAATAAATGACGATAAATAAAATAACAATAAATAAAATTGCGATAGAATATGAAATAAAAGGATTATGCTTATTTAAACTTCCGTAATCATGATGTTTGACGTTTTGATTTTAATTAATTGTTACTCGGGTTAATTGTCCTTTGTCATGGTTTATTTGATACCTATCTGGTTTTTATCCATAATAGTCCATCGGTCATAAATATAAAGTGCGAGTGTCCTCGTCAAATTACCCTTATACCCGAAGTCAAATATTCCAACTAATTAAGGATTTAAACTGTGACGCAGTTATCACTTCTGTCAACAATTACACCAGTTATCACTGTATGTAATCTACCCCTGTTTTGATTAGATATGAATATTAATTTACCCACTTGATCAGTTTGAATAATCAATTACCCAACCCGAATAATTAATTAAATGATTATAATAGATTCCATATGAACGTCACTAAATAGGACAACCATAATCATTATTAATTAGTAGGATAATTAATTTGAAGATAGGTTCGACAGACTCCAATGAGTTGTCACTCAATTAGACAATACCCCCCATCTATTAATAGTCAATAGTCCAATTTCCACAAGTGTCGGTCTTTTGCCCAAACCTTAATTATGGTACAAAGCCCAATTACCCAATTTTAGTAATTAGCCCAACATCATGATTACTTCGTTTTAAATAAGCATAATAATAACTTAGCTACGAGACATTAATATAAAAAGGTTGAACATAACTTACAATGATTAAAAATAGCGTAGCGTTACACGGACAGAATTTCGACTTACACACTCAAACGATCTCTATCATAAATCTTATTATTATCATAATTTAAAATTAAAATTAAGATTATTGTTATATCTTATTAAGTTAACATTATGATAGAGATATAGAATATAGATATTGATAATAGATAGATGGATCGATATATAGATTTAGGATAGAAAAATGTATATTTCAATTGATCGTTACATAGCCTTTTATAGGCGAAATTAGAAATTGAATTTTCATTTACGACCCCTGAACTATGCTCAATTAACAACTTTTTATTATTTAATATTATTCTTATTATGAATTATTTAAATATTATATTTTATTCTTGTGCATAGTTGACTCGTAATTTTTACACCGTTGCGTCGAGCGTTGAGAGTTGGTTCATGTCCTGGTTCCGGATTTTTGAACGTCCTTTCGTACAATTTTATATCGTGTACTTTGCGTTTTGTAACTTGTACTCTTGTCATTTTTAGACGTTCTTCATCAATAATTTGAACCTTTTTGATTGTATCTTGTACTTTTGAGTTTTTTGGACCTTTGCGTCTTCAAATCTTCGTTTTCGCCTTTTGTCTTCGCACTTATTTAAAATAAACGAATATTACTCGAAAATGGAACAATTGCAACTAAAATCTTGTCTTTCTTGGGGGATTTTGCTATGAAATATATGTTCCTTTTTAGCCTTATCACCATCTCTCCAATTTCAAATTCTATATCTTTTCTTTTAATGTCAGCGTAGCTCTTTTGTCGACTTTGGGCGGTTTTCAACCGTTGTTGAATTTGGATGATCTTCTCGGTAGTTTCTTGTATAATCTCCGAACCCGTAATCTGTCTATCCCCCACTTCACTCCAACAAATCGGAGACCTGCACTTTCTACCATAAAGTGCTTCAAACGGCGCCATCTCAATGCTTGAATGGTAGCTGTTGTTGTAGGAAAATTCTGCAAATGGTAGATGTCGATCCCAACTGTTTCCGAAATCAATAACACATGCTTGTAGCATGTCTTCAAGCGTTTGTATCGTCCTTTCGCTCTGCCCATCAGTTTGTGGATGATAGGCAGTACTCATGTCTAGACGAGTTCCTAATGCTTGCTGTAATGTCTGCCAGAATCTTGAAATAAATCTGCCATCCCTATCAGAGATAATAGAGATTGGTATTCCATGTCTGGAGACGACTTCCTTCAAATACAGTCGTGCTAACTTCTCCATCTTGTCATCTTCTCTTATTGGCAGGAAATGTGCTGATTTGGTGAGACGATCAACTATTACCCAAATAGTTTCAAAACCACTTGCAGTCCTTGGCAATTTAGTGATGAAATCCATGGTAATGTTTTCCCATTTCCATTCCGGGATTTCGGGTTGTTGAAGTAGACCTGATGGTTTCTGATGCTCAGCTTTGACCTTAGAACACGTCAAACATTCTCCTACGTATTTAGCAACATCGGCTTTCATACCCGGCCACCAAAAATATTTCCTGAGATCCTTGTACATCTTCCCCGTTCCAGGATGTATTGAGTATCTGGTTTTATGAGCTTCTCTAAGTACCATTTCTCTCATATCTCCAAATTTTGGTACCCAAATCCTTTCAGCCCTATACCGGGTTCCGTCTTCTCTAATATTAAGATGTTTCTCCGATCCTTTGGGTATTTCATCCTTTAAATTTCCCTCTTTTAAAACTCCTTGTTGCGCCTCCTTTATTTGAGTTGTAAGGTTATTATGAATCATTATATTCATAGATTTTACTCGAATGGGTTCTCTGTCCTTCCTGCTCAAGGCATCGGCTACCACATTTGCCTTCCCCGGGTGGTAACGAATCTCAAAGTCGTAATCATTCAATAATTCAATCCACCTACGCTGCCTCATATTCAGTTGTTTCTGATTAAATATGTGTTGAAGACTTTGTGGTCGGTATATATAATACTTTTGACCCCATATAAGTAGTGCCTCCAAGTCTTTAATGCAAAAACAACCGCGCCTAATTCCAAATCATGCATCGTATAATTTTGTTCGTGAATCTTCAATTGTCTAGACGCATAAGCAATCACCTTCGTTCGTTGCATTAATACACAACCGAGACCTTGCTTTGATGCGTCACAATAAATCACAAAATCATCATTCCCTTCAGGCAATGACAATATAGGTGCCGTAGTTAGCTTTTTCTTTAATAACTGAAATGCTTTCTCTTGTTCATCATTCCATTCAAATTTCTTCCCTTTATGCGTTAATGCAGTCAAGGGTTTTGCTATTCTGGAAAAGTCTTGGATGAACCTTCTGTAGTAACCAGCTAGTCCTAAAAACTGGCGTATGTGTTTCGAGTTTTCGGGGTTTCCCACTTTTCAACAGTTTCTATCTTTGCCGGATCCACCTTAATACCTTCTTTGTTCACTATGTGACCGAGGAATTGAACTTCTTCCAACCAAAATGCACACTTTGAAAACTTAGCGTACAATTCTTCCTTCCTCAATACTTCTAACACCTTTCTCAAATGTTCACCGTGTTCTTGGTCATTCTTTGAGTAAATAAGTATGTCATCAATGAAAACAATGACAAACTTGTCAAGGTATGGTCCACACACTCGGTTCATAAGGTCCATGAACACAGCTGGTGCATTAGTTAATCCAAACGGCATGACCATAAACTCGTAATGACCGTAACGTGTTCTGAAAGCAATCTTTGGAATATCATCTTCTTTCACCCGCATTTGATGATACCCGGAACGTAAGTCAATCTTTGAATAAACAGACGAGCCTTGTAGTTGATCAAATAAGTCGTCGATTCTCGGTAGTGGGTAGCGGTTCTTGATGGTAAGTTTGTTCAACTCTCGGTAGTCGATACACAACCTGAATGTACCATCTTTCTTCTTGACAAACAAAATAGGAGCTCTCGACGGTGATGTGCTTGGTCGAATGAAACCACGCTCTAAAAGTTCTTGTAATTGGCTTTGCAGTTCTTTCATCTCGCTGGGTGCGAGTCTGTAAGGAGCACGAGCTATTGGTGCAGCTCCTGGTACAAGATCTATTTGAAATTCAACGGATCGCTGTGGGAGTAATCCCGGTAATTCTTTCGGAAATACATCGGGAAATTCTTTTGCAATGGGAACATCATTGATGCTCTTTTCTTCAGTTTGTACTTTCTCGACATGTGCTAGAACAGCATAGCAACCTTTTCTTATTAGTTTTTGTGCCTTCAAATTACTAATAATATGTAGCTTCGTGTTGCCCTTTTCTCCGTACACCATTAAGGGTTTTCCTTTTTCTCGTATAATGCGAATTGCATTTTTGTAACAAACGATCTCTGCTTTCACTTCTTTCAACCAGTCCATACCGATTATCACATTAAAACTCCCTAACTCTACTGGTATCAAATCAATCTTAAATGTTTCGCTAACCAGTTTAATTTCTCGATTTCGACATATATTATCTGCTGAAATTAATTTACCATTTGCTAATTCGAGTAAAAATTTACTATCCAAAGGCGTCAATGGACAACTTAATTTAGCACAAAAATCTCTACTCATATAGCTTCTATCCGCACCCGAATCAAATAAAACGTAAGCAGATTTATTGTCAATAAGAAACGTACCCGTAACAAGCTCCGGGTCTTCCTGTGCCTCTGCCGCATTAATATTGAAAACTCTTCCGCGGCCTTGTCCATTCGTGTTCTCCTGGTTCGGGCAATTTCTAATAATGTGGCCCGGTTTTCCACATTTATAACAAACTACATTGGCATAACTTGCTCCGACACTACTTGCTTCGCCATTACTCGTTCCGACCCCATTTGTTCCTTTCGTTCTATTAACCCCTGGTCCGTAGACCTCACACTTCGCCGCGCTATGACCATTTCTTTTACACTTGTTGCAAAATTTGGTGCAGAACCCTGAGTGATACTTTTCACACCTTTGGCATAGCTGCTTCTGATTATTGTTGTTGTTGTTGTTGCGGTTATTATTGTTGTTGGGATGATTGTTGTAGTTGCTGTTGTTGTTGTTGTTGTTATTGGGCCATTTGTTGTAGTTGCGATTGATATTGCGATTGTTGGGATAATTGTTGCGATTATTGTTGTAATTGCTGTTGTTGTTGTATTGGTGATTCTTATCACCGTTTTCCTCCCACTTTCTTTTGACTTGCTTCACATTGGCCTCTTCAGCAGTCTGTTCTTTAATTCTTTCTTCAATCTGGTTCACTAGTTTGTGAGCCATTCTACATGCCTGTTGTATGGAGGCGGGCTCGTTTGAACTTATATCTTCTTGGATTCTTTCCGGTAATCCTTTCACAAACGCGTCGATCTTCTCTTCCTCATCTTCGAATGCTCCCGGACACAATAGGCACAATTCTGTGAATCGTCTTTCGTACGTGGTAATATCAAATCCTTGAGTTCGTAACCCTCTAAGTTCTATCTTGAGCTTATTGACCTCGGTTCTGGGACGGTACTTCTCGTTCATCAAGTGCTTGAATGCTGACCACGGTAGTGCGTACGCATCATCTTGTCCCACTTGCTCTAGATAGGTATTCCACCATGTTAACGCAGAACCTGTGAAGGTATGCGTAGCGTACTTCACTTTATCCTCTTCAGTACACTTACTTATGGGAAACACCGATTCGACCTTCTCGGTCCACCGTTTCAATCCGATCGGTCCTTCGGTTCCATCAAATTCCAAAGGTTTGCAGGCAGTGAATTCTTTGTAGGTGCATCCTACACGATTTCCTGTACTGCCAGATCCAAGGTTATTGTTGGTATGTAGCGCAGCCTGTACTGCGGCTATGTTTGAAGCTAGAAAAGTACGGAATTCCTCTTCATTCATATTCACGGTGTGTCGAGTAGTCGGTTCCATTTCCTTCAAAATAGTCAAATGGAACAAGTTAATCATACAGAATATTAGGAGTAGTTAATAGTATTTCGTAGCATAATATGAACTCATTTATAAAAGCTTTTTCTTCATATTAGCGTTTTATAAGTTTAAATTCAGGTAGTACCTACCCGTTAAGTTCATGCTTAGTAGCTAATATACAATTCAACTACTACAATTCTATATGAAAAACTGATTGTAATAATATTTCGCGTTCAAACTTTTATACAATATTTTACAAACTTACAATACCGCTTATTTTACATAAAGCATGAAATATAGCACACAATAACTTTGATACAAGATAGTTGTGAAGATAATTCTAGCTAGTACACAAGTCGTTCAGCAAAGGCAATAAAGACACGTAATTCATACGTCCAGAAACAAGTCATGCATTCTGGTTTTACTAGGACTACTTCCCATCCTTGGTCTTGTGGAACATAACCGTTATGGCCGTTGATAAGACAGCGTGTTGTAACGTCATCAAAGGGATGAGGGTTACGTAATGACCAACAGTCTCGTAATAACCTAAAAACCTCATTTCTTACCCCAATTACAGACTCTGTCACTTGTGGGAACGTTTTGTTTAATAGTTGTAGCCCGATGTTCTTGTTCTCACTTTGGTGAGAAGCGAACATTACTAACCCGTAAGCATAACATGCTTCTTTATGTTGCATGTTAGCCGCTTTTTCTAAATCACGAAGTCCTATATTCGGATATACTGAGTCAAAATAATTTCTTAACCCGTTGCGTAAAATAGCATTTGGGTTCCCCGCAATATATGCGTCAAAGTAAACACATCGTAACTTATGGATTTCCCAATGTGATATCCCCCATCTTTCGAACGAAAGCCTTTTATAAACCAAGACATTCTTGGAACGTTCTTCGAATGTCTTACAAACTGATTTCGCCTTAAATAGTTGTGCCGAGGAATTCTGACCGACTCTAGACAAGATTTCATCAATCATGTCTCCGGGTAGATCTCTTAAAATATTGGGTTGTCTATCCATTTTGTGTTTTTAACTATAAAATAGACAAGAGTTAGATTCATAAAAAAAATTACTTATTAATACAAGCAATTTTTACATATATCATAAAGCATAAGCACACTATATTACATATATTACACCACACGAATACAACTACTTATTCTGACTCGCTCATTTCTTCTTCTTCACTTTTGGTTCGTTTTGCCAAGTTTCTAGGGATATATGATGTTCCCCTAATACGAGCCGTCGTTTTCCACATTGGTTTAGAAAAACCTGGTGGTTTAGAGGTTCCCGGGTCATTGTTACAACTTAAGGGCTTCGGGGGTTGACGATACATATAAAGTTCATCGGGGTTGGAATTAGATTTCTCTATTTTTATGCCCTTTCCCTTATTATTTTCTTTTGCCTTTTTAAATTCAGTTGGGGTAATTTCTATAACATCATCGGAATTCTCTTCGGAATCCGATTCATCGGAGAATTGGTAATCCTCCCAATATTTTGCTTCCTTGGCGGAAACACCATTGACCATAATTAACCTTGGTCGGTTGGTTGAGGATTTTCTTTTACTTAACCGTTTTATTATTTCCCCCACCGGTTCTATTTCCTCCTCCGGTTCCTCCTCTTCCGGTTCTGATTCTTCTTCCGGTTCCGACTCTTCTTCCGGTTCCTCTTCGGGAATTTGTGAATCAGTCCACGAATCACAACCCACACAACCGGTCTTGACGCTGGTCATACTCAACGATTCTTCACAGACCTATACCAAGATATTCGAACCTCGATCCTTTAAATCAGTCATTCGCTAACGCCCGCTAAATACAGCAGTAAACCACAGTTGTATCTTTGGTTTTCTCACCGGTACCCAAATACAGAGTAATCACACCATCGGAGTGGAGCATTTCACTAGCAGGTATAAGGAGGCACCTGACGCAGTGTTATGCAACTCCCATCGCTACCACCGAGTCTCAAGAGCTCGACCCTTACGGGGTCTACCCTCGGTGTCACGCGTCTTCTGGCTACTCGAAGTCACGCAATTTCCAAGAACCTTACGGATCAATGCCTATAACCTTCTAGCGACACCCGCTAGTCTCAATTCATCTAGGTCGCACCACTAGCCTATTAACCTTTCAACTCATCACTAAAGAGATGCTTGGAAACACCAAGGCTTATGCTCTTCCGACTTCTTCTTAAACATCATCACGGTCACCATCTCACATTAATTCTATGAACACTTACTACACGCACCGCATCAAACTATAATCGTGGTTAACGAAAATGCCTCTTGAATGGCATACCACACATACACCCGAAAATCTTAGAAGAAAAGAGTGGGCGTCAAGAGCGTACCACACTCGCCACATCATATCCAAGCCAACGAAATCAAACCACCAATTAACATGTATATACCTCCTAGCATGTTAATGTCGTCAAACGTACAACTACACTCTGGCTACGCCCTAATTGGTTTCACTATAATGCTCAACACAATCGACAAATCCTACAGGTCTCACTCGAACGAGTTTAACGACCCAAAAACCACAACGTAAAAAGCCTAGGCTGAAATGTCATGTTCTTATTGATTAAAAACGTTCCATATTAATTGATTTCGTTGCGAGGTTTTGACCTCTATATGAGACGTTTTTCAAAGACTGCATTCATTTTTAAAACAAACCATAACCTTTATTTCATAAATAAAGGTTTAAAAGATTTACGTAGATTATCAAATAATGATAATCTAAAATATCCTGTTTACACACGACCATTACATAATGGTTTACAATACAAATATGTTACATCGAAATCAGTTTCTTGAATGCAGTTTTTACACAATATCATACAAACATGGACTCCAAATCTTGTCCTTATTTTAGTATGCAACAGCGGAAGCTCTTAGTATTCACCTGAGAATAAACATGCTTTAAACGTCAACAAAAATGTTGGTGAGTTATAGGTTTAACCTATATGTATCAAATCGTAACAATAGACAACAAGATTTCATATTTCAATACACATCCCATACATAGAGATAAAAATCATTCATATGGTGAACACCTGGTAACCGACATTAACAAGATGCATATATATAAGAATATCCCCATCATTCCGGGACACCCTTCGGATATGATATAAATTTCGAAGTACTAAAGCATCCGGTACTTTGGATGGGGTTTGTTAGGCCCAATAGATCTATCTTTAGGATTCGCGTCAATTAGGGTGTCTGTTCCCTAATTCTTAGATTACCAGACTTAATAAAAAGGGGCATATTCGATTTCGATAATTCAACCATAGAATGTAGTTTCACGTACTTGTGTCTATTTTGTAAATCATTTATAAAACCTGCATGTATTCTTATCCCAAAAATATTAGATTTTAAAAATGGGACTATAACTCACTTTCACAGATTTTTACTTCGTCGGGAAATAAGACTTGGCCACTGGTTGATTCACGAACCTATAACAATATATACATATATATCAAAGTATGTTTAAAATATATTTACAACACTTTTAATATATTTTGATGTTTTAAGTTTATTAAGTCAGCTGTCCTCGTTAGTAACCTATAACTAGTTGTCCACAGTTAGATGTACAGAAATAAATCGATAAATATTATCTTGAATCAATCCACGACCCAGTGTATACGTATCTCAGTATTGATCACAACTCAAACTATATATATTTTGGAATCAACCTCAACCCTGTATAGCTAACTCCAACATTCACATATAGAGTGTCTATGGTTGTTCCGAAATATATATAGATGTGTCTACATGATAGGTCGAAACATTGTATACGTGTCTATGATATCTCAAGATTACATAATATACAATACAAGTTGATTAAGTTATGGCTGGAATAGATTTGTTACCAATTTTCACGTAGCTAAAATGAGAAAAATTATCCAATCTTGTTTTACCCATAACTTCTTCATTTTAAATCCGTTTTGAGTGAATAAAATTGCTATGGTTTCATATTGAACTCTATTTTATGAATCTAAACAGAAAAAGTATAGGTTTATAGTCAGAAAAATAAGTTACAATTCATTTTTGTAAAGGTAGTCATTTCAGTCGAAAGAACGACATCTAGATGACCATTTTAGAAAACATACTTCCACTTTGAGTTTAACCATAATTTTTGGATATAGTTTCATGTTCATAATAAAAATCATTTTCTCAGAATAACAACTTTTAGATCAAAGTTTATCATAGTTTTTAATTAACTAACCCAAAACAGCCCGCGGTGTTACTACGACGGCGTAAATCCGATTTTACGGTGTTTTTTGTGTTTCCAGGTTTTAAATCATTAAGTTAGCATATCATATAGATATAGAACATGTGTGTAGTTAATTTTAAAAGTCAAGTTAGAAGGATTAACGTTTGTTTGCGAACAAGTTTAGAATTAACTAAACTATGTTCTAGTGATTACGAGTTTAAACCTTCGAATAAGATAGTTTTATATATATGAATCGAATGATGTTATGAACATCATTACTACCTCAAGTTTAGTAGGTAAACCTACTGGAAGTGACAAGAAATGATCTAGCTTCAAAGGATCTTGGATGGCTTGAAAGTTCTTGAAGTAGGATCATGACACAAAAACAAGTTCAAGTAAGATTTTTACTCGAATTAAGATAGTTTATAGTTATAGAAATTGAATCAAAGTTTGAATATGAATATTACCTTGAATAAGAAAGATAACCTACTATATATAACAAAGGTTTCTTGATATTAAATGATTACTTGGAATGGATTAGAAAGCTTGGAAGTAAATTAGTAAACTTGAAGGGATTTTTGAAGTGTTCTTGAAGTGTTCTTCCTATGATGATTATAGCTTGATTCTTGAAGTGATTTTTGATGAAGATGATGATTAAATACTGGAAAAATACTTTCATAATAGTGTGTGTGTGTGTGTGTGTGTGTTGAGAGAGAATTAGAAAGAGAATTGGAAGTGAAATGGAGTGAATGATGAGTGGTAATTGGTGAGTGGTGAGTGGGGTTAAAAGGAGTTCTAGTTAGTTGACTAGCTCATGGTAGAAGTTAAAATTGATTAGTCATACATGACATAATCAAGAGTGGAATCCCATGCTAGTTCCTATTGGTATATACTCATAGTAAGTACGTTTTGAAGCGGTGTATAATACGGGTAAGAATACGACTAGAATTCTTGATGAAAGAAAAGAATGGAAAAGTAACTGTAACCATTTTCGTTAAGTATGAGTGTTTTGATATATGTCTTGAAGTCTTCAAAAAGTATTTTAATACATCTAAATACACTACATGTATATACATTTTAACTTAGTCGTTAAGTCATCGTTAGTCGTTACATGTAAGTGTTGTTTTGAAACCTTTAAGTTAACGATCTCAATTAATGTTGTTAACCCATTGTTTATTATATCTAATGAGATGTTAAATTATTATATTATCATGATATTATGATATATTAATATATCTTAATATGATATATATACATTTAAATGTCGTTACAACGATAATCATTACATATATGTCTCGTTTCGAAATCCTTAAGTTAGTAGTCTTGTTTATATGTATATAACTCATTATTAATATACTTATGGAGATACTTACATATCATAATCTCATGTTAACCATATGTATATCCATATATATATCGTCATGTCGTTTTTACAAGTTTTAACGTTCGTGAATCGCCGGTCAACTTGGGTGGTCAATTGTCTATATGAAACATATTTCAATTAATCAAGTCTTAACAAGTTTGATTGCTTAACATGTTGGAAACATTTAATCATGTAAATATCAATCTCAATTAATATATATAAACATGGAAAAGTTCGGGTCACTACATAGGCAACCAAAGACTCAGCAACAGAGTCAAGACACAACACATCGACCTATACGACCAATCTCCTCATCGATCATAGCCCACGAATTCTAGCGAATTTCCTTTCACCTTAACATCGACGCTCACTGTCAACCGTTGGCGTCAATTAAGCAACGACCTACCGCCCACATAACTCGTACCTCGTATATCAAAGATGAAGCTACCCGCAGGGTAGACTTTCCAACCAGTGGGTTCACTCGACTCATTGTACCTGAATTTGTCCGACCGACAGTACACCCATGCTTATCCTCTGGGAAAAAGTGCGAACAATGTTACTTAACAATTGCGTCACCCGCATCTTCGCCATCAACCACCGTCCTTGAGTTGTTTGACCGTCAAGTCCGTGTCCGCATTCCCGACGATCTTGCACAACCATCTCGTTAAAGGGAGATGAAATTTACCAGTCTAGTACCTCACGATTCGCACGTCACATCACATTGTTCCATTCATCCCGTGCTACTATTCTTACGACTAAATGACTTCAATTATAACCAACCTATGAACCTTACGGTTCTTCAACTTCCGACACCATAACGAACACGCGTTATCAACCCAATACTAAAGCCCATTTGTATACGTTGGTAAAACCAAACCCATTACTCCACCCTAGGAATGCTTAGAAACTTAAGTCCTTCGCCCTTCATCTGTCAATCCGACCGTTGATCGTAGGGTAATTCCATTAGGAATGATACCCATAATAATACTGTGTATTAACACAATGCACCTGACCCATGTCACACTATCACGAGTTAACGACTCAAGCATCACCCCGGTGCACCATCATCGAATTCACTAACTCCTGACCCTTATGGGTACTAATTACATACACGTTCATTCGAGACTAGTTAGATCTCGAAACAAGAGTTAAGTCTTCTAACACATACCCGAATCCATCGGCACTCAACAAATAATCATAAGGCATTTTGTATCGAAAACGAAAGTACCTGAAGTAGCATTGTTGGACTTCCGTGCTTCACTATCCATCGAATACTCGTGCTCTAACCTCTTAACCCGATCGGCAAATGATTAAGAACACTCCGACTTTCGGTGTCCCTCCTTCTGGCAAATAAAGCACTTTATCGTGTTTAGAGGTATACTCACACAATCCCGTGCCAAATGACCTCGTTGTAGACAATTATAACACGTAGGCGCGAAATCTCCCAACTTGCAAATCTGTTTAACAACCAATTCGGGACACTCTGACTTCTGGTGCCCTTCCTTCCGACAGTAAAAACATACAGTCTTGCCCGACGGACACTCGCGAGACTTATGTCCCCTTTGACCACAATTGTAACATTTTGACACATTGGATCCCGACACTCCCTTCACCATGCTACTCGTGCTCTCCATTACACTTTTACCTTGATCATTAAACATCTCGGGACACTCCGCCTTTCGGTGTCCCTCTTTTTGACACTTAAAACATGTGTCATTGTTAGAAGGTGTATTTGGGCAATCACGTGTCAAATGACCCATTTTTGCACAATTATAGCACGTAGGTACATAAACTCCCTTACTCCTCTCTTTCACGTTCCCTACACCCTCAGGCGTACTCCTCGCCCTCTTACCAGAAGCGCCATGTGACTCTAACCTTGCAAGTACTTCTTCATCACCACTACCTTGAGGTTCAAGAAACCTCTTTTCCAACTCTTCCCTTACGACCTTAGTCACTTGGTCTCGGACCATCTCGGTTACTAGTCCCTCTAACGACTCTCGGACAACTTGTTTAACCTTGTCGGTGAAAATCGAGATATAGCGTTCGAACTCGGCCTCAATCCTTAACGTTATTTCATCCTTCCCTTCTTGAGTAGGACCGTCCATTCCATATCCATCTTCCATCTTCATTCTAAGGAATGCAAAAACGATTAAACCACGAACGCATATAAATTCACTCGCGCCACAACGCCCCATCTTGCTCAACAATCACCTTACATCACTCGTTAGACACGATTTGCACCCGTAACAATGGTAGCTAGTCATTATTAAGCGAGCACATCGCATCCACTCGTTAGTACCACGACCTTCTTGCTTGATGATTGCAAACACAACACAAAACAATTAATTACAAGGTTAGTTCACCTAAACCTAGGCACCAGCCAAACCCGGTCCGACCCGTCTCCTACAAGTCCCGCATAAAGCGCACACACAATAAAGTCTAAGTCTAGGCACCTATCTCAAGTCGCTTAAATCCCTTAGACCATGCTCTAATACCACTTGAAACAACCCAACCCGTATACATCGGGCAAATTTTTTTTTAAATAATAAACCATTAATGCGCCATTTAAATAGTTAAATGAAATGAACCGTTTCTTACAAAATGTTTAAACATCCAACAATCCAAAGTTTACATACTTGGCACGAAGGCCATTAACCAAATGTAATACAAGTTCGACCTTAAAATGATAGTTTTAGACCAAACGACACACGAGCATGGTTTGGGACTAAACTACCCAAAACAATAAGTCGACTTCCAAAAGCTTCATCTGGCAACCAACATGAGAATATCTAATTCCCGATAACCCCTTTCCCTTTCTCCACGTTCATACCTAAAAAGTAAACAACGAGAGGGGTAAGCAAAGTTTAGTGAGTGCAACAATTATACAAATACGTATATAACCCATCTATTTGCAATCACACCCACCAAATACCTCATACGAGTTTATAACACAATTAGCATGCCATCATACTCCTAATGCTAACAATTCGTACACTATCACAACACCTCATTAGCATATACTCAACACAATATATATATATATATATATATATATATATATATATATATATATATATATATATATATATATATATATATATAGCATGCTAACCAATAATCAACAAACACAATATGGTTAACCATAAACGCTATGGTGCTACCGGCTCATGGTTCACACCATACGTAATGCTATGACGCTACCGGCTCCTTGGTTCACGCCACTACGCATTTGAGTCATACTCCTTTATAGTGCTACTGGCTCGTGGTTCACACTTTGGCGCTACCGGCTCATGGTTCACGCCTCCTTTATAGTGCTACCGGCTCGTGGTTCACACTTTGGTGCTACCAGCTTGTGGTTCACGCCTCTTTATAGTGCTACCGGCTCATGGTTCACACTTTGGCGCTACCAGCTTGTGGTTCATACCTCCTTTATAGTGCTACCGGCTCGTGGTTCACACTTTGGCACTACCGGCTCGTGATTCATGCTTGATGCTACCGGCTCGTGGTTCGCATCATGACACTCATCACCTACATGCCATGGTACTACCGGCTCATTGGTTCATACCATAACATTCCCAAATAAATAAGACATATATATATATACGTATAATTATTCCACTCACCTTAACGCCTAGGTGACGATTATGCAAATCTGCAAGCTTCAAAGTGAAGTACCTAATACATTAAGTACACATTCAATACACCATACTAGTTGGACTTGACACCAACAATTCACCACTTGTGCATTTAATGATCCATTCGCATTAAATGACCCATTTACACCAAAACTGCCCAATTTGGACCAAGACTCATCATTAATCACTAAAGCTAGTGATTAAAGTCCAATAACATTAATTAACACAAACTTAAGGTATTTCATACCCATCTTTCCCAACTAGGTCAACCATTACCCATTTGACCCATTTTAACACTTAGACTCACAATTTGGTCAAACTTGAACCCTTTAACAACCTTTCACCATTACACAAGTGTATTAGTGTTTTAATAACACAATTAATACTTACAAACACCAAACCACAAGACCAAACCCTAGATTACAAACCCTAGGATTTTCTCACATCAATTTAACCCAAATTCACCCATTTAACCCCCAAATGGGTCTTACAAGTCCTAAATGAACAAACCCTAGCCATAAATCAAATTAAACTCAAAACACGGAGTTAGGACTTACCAACACTATCACAACGTAGCTAGAGATGTAGGGAACAACTTTAAAACTTGGACTCGGGTGAGATTTGGTCTCCTTCTTTTCCAAGTGAGCTCTCTCTCACTAAAACCCTAACTCTCTCTCTAAAATTGAATGTGATGTAGTTGAAAGAGTGTTTAATGAGTTAGGATAAGCTTGTATCAGCTTTTAAGTCCCCAAAACCGGCCACAAGTGAAAAGACCAATACACCCCTAAAAGATGCAATTTAATCGGGTTAAAAAAGACAATACATCGACTTTCATCGCGTTCCGCGACACTAGGTCGCGTATCGCGACACCCTAACGCGACATGTATTTTTCAAACGCGATATTTGAACAGAAGTTGGGTTTCAGAATTTGTCGCGTTTCAGCCAGACCCATCGCGATTCGCGATGTAACATGACGCGATACACCCTTTTGGGACGCGACAGTTTACCAGTAGGCCTCTAAATCCCAATTTTTAAATCACTTAATCACAAACACAACCAAGTATGAACTTTCTAAAGACTAGTTACGCACCTCAGACATGTATGATGAAAACGGGGTGTTACATCATTTGAATAAGCTGCTTTATATATATATATATATATATATATATATATATATATATATATATATATATATATATATATATGTGTGTGTGTGTGTGTGTGTGTGTGTGTGTGCGTGCGTGTATCGAGCATGTATATGTATTGCATGTACATAAATAGAGTACGAGAGTGATTGAAGGGTTGTTGTACGTGTTCTAAGTGTTTGTATGTTTCGTGAAGGAAGAGAACCAAGTGTGTACGAGTGGAAGGGTGTTCATACGAGAAAAATGGTCAAAACACGTTCATCATCGCGGCGCGGAGGAGGAAGTCACGGCGTGACATTTCAAATGATTCAGGATTAGGAGCTTGATTAAAAGGACCCCAGATCAAGGCATATACCGCGGCGCGGAGGGAGAGGGCCGCGGCGCGGCGCTCCTGGTGAGCTGGTTCCGAATTTTGTTATTTTAAGAGGTATCGAGGAATTCCGGTCATTTCGCGTGTGTGCCAGATTTGAGATCTTAAATCCCATCCACTCATCTCATTTTCTTTATTTCTTTTTCCTTTTCTTCTTCATTTTCTCTCAAAACTTAAATACTTCCAATCACTCAAGAGGGATTTTGGAAAGGAAGAAGCGGGATTCGATCAAAAGCATAAGAGGCAACTTTGTTCTCCTCGTTCTTAGCTACAAGTTGATACTAGTGGTAAGCTCTAACTCCGAAATTCGTTTTTGTGTTCATGTTCATATTTTAGGGGTTTTTGATTGTTAGTTCATAATGAAACCCTATTAGTTGTTAATGGATGGTTAACACTAAGATTCGAGTTTATAAGTGATGAAGGCGGGTTTTGAGTTGGAAACCAATTTGGCCATGATTAGGACTTGGAATTGGGTTTAATCACTAGTTTTAGTGATTGTGGGAGTGTTGGAACCATTTTGGGTGTATTTGGTTGACTAATTTTGAAATGGGTCAAAATTAGGGTTTAAGGGTCATTTTAGGCAAGATAGGTGTTTAACACCTATGATTGGGTTTAATCGGCGTATTAGGACCATTCTCACTTGTGTTAGTGATTATTGGTTAGTTTGAGTGCGGTTTGTGCTTGGAAGTGCATTTGGGTCGAAATTGCACTAAGTGTCAATTGGGATGGTTTGTAAGTCCACCCTAATTATGGTTTGTATTGTGATAATGGAATAGGTACGTTCCATTAATGTGTTGCGGTTTGGTTCGGTTGCATTCATCAAGACGACAAGATGAGTGTTAATATCCTATGTGCATATGTATGTGTAGGATGGATGCGGGTCGGGTGAAGTGGTTCTCGGTTATAGAGCTCACTTCGCATATAGGTGGATTTGATGGACTTGTGTATAGGTCCAATTGGCACGGTTGTGCGTTTTGGTTGACCACCTTTGGCGAGGTGCGCACTTTATGTGTACGTTATCACATGTGCTTGTGATGTGGATTATATAACCCCAATGGCGAAGGGTTGATGTTGAGATGTGTTTTGGATAGCCCTGATGATGTGGATTTTATAATCCCGGGACCGTGGTTTTTGATTTGGGAAGTGGATCACGTGTGTATGCGGATTCACGATGACGCGTGTAGTTCGGTCATCTTATTGAGGTAGTGATCTCTTGTGGATTCGAATTTACTAAGGCTCGTGTAGTTCGGCCAACCTCGATGTTGTTGTGTTATCGAAGATAGTAGTCTCGTGTGGATGCGGATTTACTAAGGCTCGTGTAGTTCGGTCAATCTTTATTTTGGTATTTGGTAGTTGGTTTCGGTATTGGGTTAAGGGGTTAACCTTGGGCGGTTTACGCTTTGTTATATATATATATATATATATATATATATATATATATATATATATATATATATATATATATATATATATATATATATATATATATATATATATATATATATATATGTATGTATGTATATATATTGTTGTATTGTTGTGTTGTAGCTAACCCTCCGGGTGTAGCTTATTGGCGTTATACATATCGTTGTTGGTGTACTTATTATTGACCTTGGATTGTTGTAAAGCGATCATACGGTATGCTTAGTTTAGCTTGCCTTTATGCTTGGATGCTCCGGTATGTGCTATTTGATTATATTTGTGTGGCTTGTCTATTTTATGCATATATATGGATGTAGTATACTTTCACTCACTAAGCGTTACCTTACCCTCTCGTTGTTGATATTTTTTTTATAGGTTCGCATGATGGCGGCTCAGGTAAGCGCGGGGATTAGGGATCTTGGCTAGGTTGCTTTAGAAGATCTTGCTTTTGAACTCGATTTAGGATTGGGTAACGTAGTCCCAATCACCATGCTCACTTTTGTATAAAAGTAACTAGTCGGGTCATGAGTAATAACCGGGTTATGATTTAACTAACGTATTATTGTATTAATGAATTTAAATTATTATTGTATGTTTTTAAGTTCGTTGAACTTACTTTGATAACAAATGCGTTTTGGAAATTGTGTAATGGGACCTAAAGTATTATTTGATGTATATTAAAAAGGAAAAAAATTTTATAAGCCGGAAAACGACGGGTTGGGTCGTTACATACAACTTATACTTTCTTGAACCATTACTCAAAGTAAACCTTATCTCCAATTGTTTCCAAATTTCAGCAGAAGTACCTATGAACATTATAGACTTAGCTATGGACTCCACAATAGAAGTCATCATCCAGCTTATAACCATGTTGTTACATGTGTCTCACAAATCAACTTCTTTAACCTCAACAAGTCTAGAAATAGCTCCAGTAATAAAACCTAGCTTACATTTGCTAGATAAAGCTATTTCTAATGAACGACGCCATGATCTATAATTATGTGATCTAGTGAGCTTCTCTTGAATTAACAGTGAACCTGGACCGTCAGATGGATGAAGATAAAGAGAATTTTGAAAGTTAGGTTGAGCCATGTCAAATTGCTCACAAATTTGACGACTTAGGGTTATGTGGAAGCAAGAAGATAAAGATTAACACGAAGACAACAACAACACATAATGGTGTATCCTAGGGGATACACGCATAAAAATACCATTTTTATACAGAAAAATGGATCAAAGAACACAAAAGATAGCACGATTTGACGGTTTTTAGTATTTTCCGCCCATCGTACAGCAGGTCGCCCAGCGTCAAGCGTAAGCCCTGCAGACAGCTTCAATGCTTAAGCCCTTTTACTAGGCGCGTGAACAACACGCAACCACGTCAGCACACGCCACCGACCTTCCAGATACTTCGCATAACAGAACCATTCAGCGATTGACACGTGTATCCCGAGAATTTCGGACATTCTACGCCTATAAATAGACCCCCTGGGTCACTGCATTTATCATCTGAACTTCAGTCAGAGAGAAGTACACTTTCTCTCTCACACAATTCTTTCTCACTCTAAACGCACATTAGCCGCTTAGCAGCAATACGCTAGACGGATCAATTACAGATTGATCCCCAGACTGATTGAGGCCACCCCACAGATCCCTTATCTGTGTTCTAGGTCTGCAGAGATTATTTCTCGAGGGCAAACATCAGTCCGCATCATACGCTCAACGCTAAACAGCTATTGTCTTGTACTGGTAACTTATAGCCGCTATACGAAAAATCGTACCAACAACACTTGAACAAATTTAACTAAAATTCGTAGCGTAGACGTCAACAATTAGACACAATTCTCAATTGTTAAGCTCTGATACCATAAAGATTGATAACCATGAAGATGATGATTGAACGATGAACAAATATTTTCATACATTCAAGTTGGTTATACTTGATTGGATCTCATTAATTATATACACTAACCACCATTCTAACCGCTAATAAAGAACTTAACCAACTACCTATCATAATTACATAATTTTCTCCTATACTATTGATAAATACATTTTAGTCCTTGTACTTATATTTTCATTTTAATCCTTGGACTTATATTTACACCAATAGTACCACAATCAAATTGTATTCATTTCCTTTTCTCTTGTTACAGTATTAATCGTAAGAGGTATGAGTATCAATGAATTTCTTATTTGAGATTTTAATTGTTAAAAAATAATTGTTAAATTGATAAACTTACAAAGTTTATATTTTTGTTTACGATATAAGATAATGAAATTTAGCAGTCTAGAAAATTTGATTTGCAGAAAAATATATTTTTGCTTACAGAGACGACGATAATGATAGAGTTTGTATTTTGTATAAGATTAATATACTCCGTCCGTCCCAAATCTGTTGTCCAGATAAAAAACACACAATTTAAGAAAAAGTATCTATCACATCTACCTTTTTGTTAACTTTTCAGTCTTACCCCTTACTTTTTACCCATCTTTTTGTCCTACATGAATAAAGTACGAGCACAAAAGTTTTCTATCATATTATTCTTATCTATTTCTGAAAGTGGACAATTTAAAGCGTAAAATGGGTGGTTTAAAAACAAGGTGTGTCTGAAACAATCTTGAGTTATGTTAAAAACACTCCCATTTTGAATAATTTAAGAGCCATATAATATGTTCTGAGTGGCTGGGCCCTGACATCTTTACAAGAGTTTTCAGGTTAGAATCTTGCGGTGGCTAGGTAAGGGTTGAAGCAGCTACGAAGTATTCATGATGAACAGCGTATAATACAATATGAGGTTAGATTACTCACCCATCCGGGTAATCCGAACAGAGAAAACCTTAGAATTTTTTATAACATTTTCTGAGTTAAAAAACTTTATAAAAGTAAAAAATCAGTCGTTAAATTCTATTGGAAACCTTCGAACCAGAATCTGTTATTAACGATGTGGTTTATTCAAACACAGAGTTTCCGTAATAATGGGTTCGAAGTTGAGTGACGATTCTGGCTTCCCACTAACTAGAATGGGATTATTAGTTTGAATCCATGGAGCATCAAAAATCCCTTATGGCAACGGAGTTTCACCATGCACGACTCTAGAAAGCTCGCAAAACAAGTATTCACATCGAGATTAATCTTCTCATAAAGGGAGTCCGAAACTCGAGCCGAAATGAGAGAAACAAGATCACCAATTTTTACATGGACATCCTTTAGCTATATCCCCCAGTAAATGAAATTTAGCATGTAGGAATAAACAATGATCAATCATACTTTATTAGTCTGATGAGTAAAAACCAGAGTATGATTTTGAATAAAAGTTTTCAAGTGTTAAAGTTTGAAATAATCCTTCCCAGTTAGTCTTGAACGATCCTGGCTATCTACATTTCCAGACTATCTTTTGCTACAGTAATTTTTAGACTTTCAAATTATTTATTTGTAGAAGAAGTTTCAACACATTTAATGGAAATCACTTAATTTATGGGATTGTGCTTGATTTTCAGAAGAATATATCAAGCATGGAGTTTGTTATTCCACAACCTTAATCACTGTAATGTGTTTTTAGAGTACATAATACATACAATTCATTTAGATTTGTTTGTTCAAATCAGTTAATTCGGCAGTTTTATTCAAATTTTACGATTAATCGTTTAATCTTAAGAATTGATTGCCAAGTTATAAGCCTATTACTAAGGGCCCGTTTGATTTTTTTTATTAAGTCCTGAATCTGAACTGATATATGATATCTGTGAAGAATAAGTGATGAATAAATAATTAGTGTTTGTTTTATGTGCTGAAAAATTGTCTGAATAATTAAAATTACTAAATTAACCCTATATGTGAGCACTCATTAAAAATTAAGAACTTAAATGGAAATTCACACTTAATTCATTTTTTATATTAAGGCACGTCTTATTTAATAAGTTAAAAACAAACACCCCTCCATAACTTTTTAAATTAAGTTTCATACCATTAAGTCAATTAAGTTAAAAACAAACATGGCCTAAGAGCCAACAATGTTATCAAAGCAAATAAAGGTTTATTTCATAAATTTTAATCTTTTAACGATTGAGTAATATCTAGGGCAAATGGCCCAAAAAGGTAACATAAGTTACCATATTTGACAATCAAGGTAATACCCAAAAAAAGATGTCCGAAAAGGATTCCAATTTAATTTTTGCGCAAGAAAAGGATTGCGTGTTTAAAATTTTTAAAATTGAGGTGATATAATGAAAAAAAATCTAAAATCGCGAATTACTTTAAATTGAAAGTTGGAACAGATTCGTAGTGCTTCGATTAGCATTTGTTGTGAAGCAAGTTCATCCAAAACATCACGAATCGAAATGAAAAAGTCGTTTGAACAAAACGACTTGTTCATCTCGATTCGTTGTATTTCGTGATTCTTTGGATGAACTTGCTTCACAACAAATGCTAATCGAAGCACTACGAATCTGTTCCAACTTTCAAATTGAAGTAATTCGTGATTTTAGATTTTTTTTTCATTGAATATTACCTCAATTTTAAAATTTTTAAACATGTAATCCTTTTCTTGTGCAAAAATTAATTTGGAATCCTTTTCGGGCTTACACGATTTGAGGGTTACCTTGATTGTCAAATTTGATAACTTATGTTACCTTTTTGGGCCATTTGCCCTAATATCTATAACAATAATACACAATAATTTCATAAGAAAATAGTAATATGTCCACCAAAATTGCAACTCTTTTTGTTGGTAGGTGTACCTATCTTCAATCGTACAATTTTGCTACCTGAAAAATGAAGTTGAAAAATGAAGTTGATTTGGTACCCTGATTCTCTTCATGATAAAATGGAATGCGCTCTTCTTGAAAGACCAATCATTTGTGGAAAATGAGATGATCCATGATGTTAAGGTAATGTTGTAACTCCTAGTGAGTTTATCAAAAATGTCATGAAGAACTAGACTGAGCAAAATGCTATCATGTTTAAACTTAATAGAAATATCATTGACAATGTTGTAACCCGTCTACTTTTGAGAAATATTGATCATTTTATAACTGCTAAAGCAATGTGAAAACCTTTCAATGATTTTGAAAGGGTCATTGTCAAGGAATAATTTAAAAAAATGTTATGAAAACTTTGCAGCAGAGTTAAAAGTATCTTTGTTTTCAATCAAGAATTCAAGTATTCAATGATTTAGAAGGAGAATCTATAATCTATCTATAACATACTATAAATCATGAAGATTACATGTCAGTCTCTAATTACATTTTAATCACAATTGCTGAGGTGTAATTAACTAATTAATCACAATTATCCCTAATTAATCACTCCAAATCCACGTGGCCATCTCATTTGCTGAAGAAAAATTCACGCAGAAAAATATTTCACGACTCTCATCTCCTACGCCCCCATCTCCAATTCATCTGCTACATTCAAAATTGTGGATGAACTCTGCAACATTCAAAATTCAAATTCATCAACAGGCATGTCGGTCTTCGATATTGTATCAGTTTAGAATCTTGGTTTTGAATTTTTTTTATCATCGATTAAGTCACCGATTATCGAATACTGGTACGTTAAGGTTTCATTTTATTGTTCATTTAAGGAAACGATCCAGAATGAGATGATTTTCAACCTGTTAGAACACAAAATAAGAGAGATGAAAGTCCATGTAAGCATTGTAATTGAAATTTTTAATCTTTGACGTTAAACCCTTGATTCATTGTTTGGGTTTCCCTACTGTCAATTGTCTTAGAACAACTTCAACTTATTACCTCTGTATTTGGCGTTGAATTGATTGTTATACGTTTTATATATTATATACCTTTCGGTCAAAAGATAGCTCATTATTGTAATAATAAAACTTTTGAAATTGCATATGTCACAATATGTTATGTCACATTGTCAGTACATTGCATAGGTTTTCTTAATTCAATCTGTCATCATGTTTCATGACTTGCTTTTGTATCTCAGGCTGCAAAAGATGTCGTTTTAGCTGAAAAACCGGTGATAAGTGACGACTGAAACCAGTTCGATTCATCCCTCCCTCCTTGATGAACTACTCACCAAAATTGCTACTTTGTCATCTGGGTATCACAAAGCCCAAACATTTGTAACCCATGTTAGAACCTTACAAAAAAACGAAGAAGAAGAAGAGCTCCCCGAGGGAAGTGAAGGATGGTATTCTGAAACATCGTCCGCACATGCTGCTGATAATGGTGCATCACCACCACCCACTTTATCTTCATATGCTGAACCAAAGCCACCAGTTCCTGCACCTGCTACTCCTGTGCCTGATTTACTCGATCTTATGGGTCTTGATGGTGGCGATAATGCTATTGTATCAGTCGATCAGCCCGTAAAGCCTACATGGTAAGTTGGTGATAATCTGATCTGGATAAGTAGATGTGGTTATTTCATCCCTTTTACCTAGAAATCGGTTGACTCGGGTTAAATTATACCTCTAACACGTCAAATGGGTAAACTGTAATTAATTGGTTGAAGTAGAACTGGTCGAAGGTGATGCCAAGTGTATTGAACTGTAACCCTTTTAAGAGCTTTTTTTGGGATGAATAGAATAGTATTTAATACATTGGTTGTATCCGAATCATATTTAATACATTAGTTAGAAAATGGGTCATATTGTTAAAATGAAAAGCCAGATATAAGATGTTTGTAGATGAAGCCAACCTTCTTTATCCCTTCCTAAATGTTTTTCTTATGATCTGACCCGCCTGACCCGCCCTTACTGATATTTTTTACAGCTCTCAGCTACCTATTTTGTTACCAGCTGCAACTGGTCAAGGTCTAGAAATAAGTGGTCAAATGGTACGAAGAGACGGTCAGATATTTTACAGCATCATGTTTGAGAATAATACACAAATTCCGCTAGATGGATTTATGATTCAGTTCAACAAGAATACATTTGGTCTTGCCACTGGTGAACCACTCCGGGTATTATTGGACTTCATCATGTTTTACTCTTTCTCTATTATATATCGGTGTTTGAGAGTTATGAGTCAGCCTATATTTTTATTCAGGTCATGCAAGTGCAACCGAAACATTAAAAAGGACCCTTATGCCTATGGTCCTGTTTCAAAATATTGCTCCGGGTCCCCCGAACTCGCTTTTGCAGATAGTTGTTTAGAACAATCAACAGACTATGTGGTACTTTAATGATAGAATATCGCTACTTTTATGATAGAGTAATGTTGTTCTTGCTTCTGTTGAGAACATTCAGTATGAAGTCGCATTGGATGTCCTACAGATGGTATCAAGTGTTAGGATTATATATTTTTTGTAATTATAGTTTTTTTACATATTTAATATCTTCAACATTGTTATCTTAATTTCTTTATCTCGGGATCATTATTTGGGGATCAGGTCTTCTCTTTGGACCTGTGTTGAAGATTGCCATGTGTTACAAAAATAAAGGATTCCAAGCTTTCATTCATTAAATTGGTGAGTTACTGGATATTGTACTTAATTCTGGATCCATGCTAATTTGTGTATATTTTTTGCTACACTACATAGATGTTTGTTACTATATAATGATAATCAACCATAAATAGAATCTACATATAATAGTGCACATGGGTTGATAGTCCCGAGATATGGAGAATGAGATATGTGTAGTGATAATATAATGCATAGTATAAAAATTTTATTGTATTTAATTACATGTACATCAATAATGGCATGGAAAGTGAGAAGGATGTGTCACTTTTACCCTCATTATCGTTATATTAGCTGCCAATTATCCAGTTAAGATCAGTTATGGTCATTTACTACTGATATATTATACATTCATTGCCAGGATAAAAGGTAAAAATTCAACTTCAACTTGTATATGGGCAGGTATGCATCATCATATGGCACATGAATCCTAATCTTATATCTTGCTTTTCTAATAAACATGTGACTTTAATTTTCAGATTAATATTACCTACACCTTCTGATCAATGATTGGGGATAAATAAAATATGGGACATTTAAGTATTGTCGATAGATAAAGGCAATCTTTCAATATAAATGCTCTTTTGATGAAGTTGAATTCTGTAACCTTTTTTTGCACATGAACTTCTGATATGCTCAAGAATCACATTATGTGGTGACAAACCACAAATTCTTTAATGATGAAGATATTAAAATTTGAAATTTGTTTCCAAATTTTCAGTGTAACAACAATATTGATGGACCAATCTCATACATATATACAAGAAGGTTTTGGTAATTGGAGGTATGTTATAATCAATAATAATGGTATGGTATTCTATCCCTTAAACATTATTTTGGTGTATTTTATTTCAAGTTTTCATATTTGTTCTATAAATATTCTTTCTTTCAAGGTTGGTTTGTTAGAGGATATAATCAAAAAAGCTTTCTCACTAAATAGTTGTTTCTAATCCAATTATCACTACATTAGCAGATCAAGACGGTGGACAAACGTACTCTAAAACAACAGTTACAGTGCAAGGTATGTATAGATGTGTAATGCAACACATAAAAGATAATATTTTTAATATGTTTTGTTAAAGATATCTATATATACACATCTAACATATTTTCTTATTTTCAATGTTATATATATTACAATGCTCTAAAAATAAGAAGTTGCAAGAAAAGATAACATTACTTGAACAAGGAAAGATGTGGATTAAATTGAGAAACTAACATCTTGACAACATCTTTATGAAAAGTACATTGATGAGCTAAGGGAAGATCATCAAGATTTATACTTCAGAGGAGTGTTAGAAAGCAGATATTGCAATGTGGGTGGGTTTCTGGGCTTTGGGTCATGAGTAAAAATGAGTTGGGGTTCGTGAGGTATTTACTAATATTTTTTATATATATATGAGTTGGGTTAGCATAAGTTTTTTCTCCGCTCTTGCCAATATTTCAATATATTAAATAGGATTACAATAGTTTCTAAGCTTTTGAGTAAATTTAGAACTCAATGGGCGTGTTTAATGTTATCTGTTTTACCTGCTTGACCCATGTCACATATGTGTTTATGCAATATAATGTCTTTGTTATTGATGAAAAATTTGTTTATTATTTGATTAATGAGTTGATTACGTCCAACTTAAACTTAACTATACTTGCATCTTCTCTTCAAAGTACACATATTTGTGATAATCTACTGTTTGAATTATTCTAATTATCATTAATTAAGTAATGATGGACGTTTCATACCAAACAACATATTGAAAAATGGAAATTAAATCATTGATGGTATCTGATTTTGGTTAACCTTCATCATCAACACCGACTGAGTCGACATTAATAAACCTCTGTTTTTGCGAGTAAAATCAATGAATATAACTTTGCTGAACCAAACGTTCAACTTCGGTTTTAAAAACTCAATATATTGTTGTTGATATAACCTTTTACGATTCAAGTTTGTTTATTGAAGAGTCCCCGTGCAACACACGGGCTCTTAAATCTAGTTAATCATTAAAACTCAACTATAACTTTGTCAGAAGCCTTATACAGAACTTTCAAAGTAATTTAATATTACAATTAGAGTAGTTAAAATAAATATATTCAACGTAGTTGAAATAAATAAATATTACGATCACAGCCTCTAGTATATTTCACTCTATGCGGGCCAAACAGTTACCTAAAGCATTCCAGTTACGCTTTGCGTGATGAATGTGAGGAGTTTCTTTCTAACGCGTGTGTGAGTGACAAATGACAGTACTCGATGCCGAATTTTCAATTAAAAAAACATAGTGAAATATATTTGATTATGAGGATTGATTATTCATATAAATATAGATGTTTTTGAGCACAACCATTTGTCACAATTCAACAATTTTATGGCCCAACCCACTAAGTTTATGGCCCAATATGTGAAAATCAAATAAGGCCCAAGAACCTCATGGAAGTTCACTAGAACTTTCCCATGAGTTCTTCCATGGAATGGTATAGAATGTCCATGGAAATATCTAGATACATGAAGCTTCTAGTTCTTAGATCTTAGCCATCCATTGTATTTAATCCTAGCCATCTATTTTGTGATATGAGTAGTATAAATAGGGGTGGCCTCATTTGGCACACCACACCTCAAAACTCAAGTATTCTCTCTTGTAAAGCTTACATAATCAATATAAGCACTTTCTTTAAGTTCCCACTTGTTCTCTATTTTGTTCTCTTTTAGTCACTTAAATCATTAGAAGGTCCGAGCTAGGCTGACTTAGTAGAGACTAAGTGCCGCACGGTGAGCTTATCGAGATAAGTCCGTGACATTTGGTATCAAGAGCAAGGTCGATTCAAGGAGATGGCAACCGAGACCGAGAAGAATGTGAGCGCAACAAGTGGTGTGATGGGTGATGAGACTCATGGCCGGGTAGAGACTCGCCAAGGAGCTAAGAAGAACCGAGGTACGTCCAAAGACTTTGTCGCAAACTTGGACAAAAGGATCATGGATGTAGAGACATCCATGGACGACGTGAAAGCAAAGGTCGAAGACGTCCACCAACGTTTGGATGGTTTGGACGGGGACTTTGACGAATTGAAAGATGATTGCAAGAGTGCAATCAACGTGCTAGACGTTGACTTGCGACGTGAGATCCATGACTTAAGGGGTATGCTCATGGGTGAGATTACGAAGTTGCGAGGCGAAATGGAGGGGGAGGTCTCCACTATTCACCAACGCCTCGTGGATTTACAAACCAACATGAACTCTTGTTTGAGATTCATGGCTAGTGGAGGTGGCAACACTGGATGCAATGCTCTGAAGGTGGACGTTCCCAAGCCGTCACCGTTCGTGGGGAAGCGGGAAGCCCGAGCGGTTGATGATTTTATATGGGAGATGGAACAATACTTGGAGGGAGTCAACATAGTGGATGATGCAATGAAGATCAAGACGGCAACCCGTTACCTGAAGGATACCGCAGCGTTATGGTGGCGTCGTCGATATGGAGATATCGAGAAAGGTACGGTTACTATTGATACTTGGGATGATTTCCTTACCGAACTTAAGAATCAATTCTACCCCAAGAATGCTCAAAAGAATGCGATGAGTCGTCTACGTAAATTACATCATTCCAGGACGATTCAGGAGTATATTAAAGAATTCACGAACCTTAGCCTGGAGGTCCCAGATATTCCCGATGATATTCTTCTCTTCTATTTTCTCGATGGTTTGCAACCTTGGGCTAAAACGGAGTTGGAGAGACAAGGAGTCCAAGACCTTGCCTCCGCAATTGCTCAAGCGGAGGCACTAGTCGACCATGCTAATAGGAAAGATTTGTTCAAGTCAAAAGATAAGAAGGTGAGCCATGAGAAAGGTGGGGGAGATAAGCCCGCCCAATCAAGGAATGATAATACACGTAAGCCACCAACCGGGAATAACAAGAGCATAAAAACTTCTTACAAGAATGATGGATGTTTCATATGTGATGGACCGCATAGAGCCCGAGATTATCCGAAGAAAGCTAGCCTCCATGCTATGGAAGCTCAAAAGGCGGGTTGTCAGGATGAGGAGCGGTGCATAGGATCAATGCATATCCTCAACGCAATCAAGGCCAAGACGGAGATACCCAAGGTAGTGGCTAAAGGACTCCAATTTGTAGATATTAACATTTGCGGAGATCGGGTACGAGCTTTGGTGGATACGGGAGCAACTCATAACTTTATCTCCACCGATGAAGCCAAAAGGCTAGGACTTAAGGAAACAAAAGAGAGTGGCATGATGAAGACGGTGAACACAAGTGCCAGACCGATTAGTGAGGTGGCTAAAGATGTATATGTGAAGATTGGAGAATGGGAAGGAATGATTGATCTCTCAATCGTGCCTATGGACGACTTCAAGTTGGTACTTGGGATGGAGTTCCTAGATAAGGTACGCGGTTTTCCTATGCCATTTGCTAATTCACTGTGTATCTTGGATGGTGAGAAGACTTGTATGGTGTCAACCGAACGTGGAAGCAAGAGTGCATCCAAGTCACTTTCGGCCATGCAATTCAAGAAGGGGTACAACAAGAATGAGACATGCTATTTAGCGGTAGCAAAGCAAGAGACGGTTGAAGATAAGGGAAAACTAGAGGTACCCAAGGAAATTGAGAAGGTCCTTGATGAGTTCAAGGATGTCATGCCCAAGGAGTTACCAAAGAAGTTACCACCTAGAAGGGAGGTTGACCATGCGATTGAGTTGGAGCCGGGATCAAAACCACCATCCAAAGCCCCATACCGAATGCCACCACCCGAGTTAGAGGAGTTGCGAAGACAACTCAAGGAGTTGCTGGATGCGGGATACATCCGACCGTCAAAATCCCCGTATGGTGCTCCGGTGCTATTTCAAAGAAAGAAGGATGGGTCCTTGAGGATGTGTATAGATTACCGGGCACTCAACAAGGTAACTATCAAGAACAAATACCCAATCCCACTTATTGCTGATTTGTTCGATCAACTTGGGAAGGCGTGATACTTCTCCAAGTTAGACTTGAGATCGGGATATTATCAAGTCCGAATTACCGAAGGAGATGAGGCTAAGACCACATGCGTGACGAGGTATGGCGCTTATGAATTCCTAGTCATGCCCTTTGGCTTAACCAATGCCCCTGCCACATTTTGTACTTTGATGAACAAATTATTTCACCACTTCCTCGACAAGTTCGTCATGGTGTACTTGGATGACATAGTCGTGTATAGCGATACCATGGAAGATCATGTGAGGCACTTGAAGCAAGTATTCCAAGTACTAAGGGACAACGAGTTGTATGTGAAGCTAGAGAAATGTTCATTCGGATTAGAGGAGGTGGATTTTCTTGGACATCGAATTAAAAATGGGAAGTTACTCATGGACGGGGCTAAGGTCAAGGCAATTCAAGAGTGGGAGGCACCAACGAAGGTGACTGATTTACGATCTTTTCTTGGTTTAGTAAACTACTATCGTCGTTTTATCAAGGGATACTCGGCGAAAGCGGCTCCATTGACAGAATTGTTAAAGAAGAACAAAGCTTGGTTGTGGGATGAGAAATGTCAAGCAGCATTCGAAGAGTTGAAAAGATCGGTCATGGAAGAACCGGTGTTGAGACTTCCGGATGTGACCATTCCATTCGAGTTACACACAGACGCATCGAACTTTGCTATTGGAGGAGTTCTAATGCAAGAGGGTCACCCAATCGCGTTCGAAAGCCGAAAACTTAATGAGGCGGAAAGGAAGTACACTGTGCAGGAGAAGGAGATGACGGCAGTGATTCATTGTTTGAGGACATGGAGGCATTATCTTTTGGGATCAAGGTTCGGGATTAAGACGGATAATGTGGCAACAAGTTATTTTCAAACCCAAAAGAAGTTGAGTCCCAAACAAGCTCGTTGGCAAGACTTCCTAGCCGAATTTGACTATGTGTTGGAGTATAAGCCTGGGAAAGCCAATGTGGTAGCTGATGCCCTAAGTCGTAAGGCGGAGTTTGCAGCGATCACAAAACCACAATTCTTCCTTCAAGATCGTATAAAGGTGGGATTAGAGCATGATTCTATAGCCAAAAACCTTGTTGGATTGGCTCGAGATGGGAAAACGCGAAGGTTTTGGCTCAAGGGTGATCTATTATTCACCAAAGGAGACCGGTTATATGTGCCTAGGTGGGGTGATCTTAGACGGACAATCTTGAAGGAGTGTCATGATTCAAAGTGGGCTGGTCATCCAGGTATCAAGAGGACACTGGCATTAGTAGAAGGCACTTATTATTGGCCAAGGATGGAAGACGACGTAGAGACGTACGTGCGGACATGCCTAATATGCCAACAAGACAAGATAGAGCAACGCCAACCAGGAGGACTATTACAGCCGCTACCTACACCGAAAGGACCATGGGAGAGTGTTTCCATGGACTTCATTACTTGCTTACCCAAGTCGGAAGGGTGTGGGAGTATTATAGTCGTGGTAGACCGGTTTTCTAAGTATGGTACCTTCATAGCCGCATCATCCGAAGTTACCGCGGATGAAACCGCAAAACTATTTTTCAAGAATGTGGTGAAGTATTGGGGGATACCACATGTGATAGTAAGTGATCGAGATCCGAGGTTCGCAGGGCGTTTTTGGACAGAGTTGTTCAAGATCATGGGGACGGACTTGAATTTCTCCACGAGTTTTCATCCCCAAACGGACGGACAAACAGAAAGGGTGAATGCACTATTGGAGCTCTATCTTCGACACTATGTAAGTGCAAATCAACATGATTGGGCTAAGCTCCTTGATATTGCTCAGTTCTCTTATAACATGCAAAGGAGTGAGTCCACGGGGAAGAGTCCTTTTGAGTTGGTGACAGGACGCCAACCTTTGACCCCAAATGCTTTGGCCGCTTCATATGATGGAAGCAGCCCAGCCGCTTATAGAACGATGAAGGAGTGGCACGAACAAGCCGACTTGGCCCGAGCATCACTAGATAAGGCGGCCAAGAAAATGAAGAAATGGGCGGATGAGAAAAGGCGACATGTTGAGTTCAAAGTTGGGGACCAAGTGATGGTGAAGCTTTTACCTCAACAATTCAAAACATTTAGGAAGGTGCACAAAGGATTGATCCGGAGATATGAAGGCCCATTCCCAGTAATTGGACGTGTTGGGAACGTATCTTATCGAGTCCAACTACCGCCCAAGTTAAAGATTCATCCAGTCTTCCACGTAAGTTTTCTAAAACCTTATCATGGGGACGAGGAAGAACCAGAACGAGGAGTTTCCAAACGAGCACCAATGGCAGTTGCGACTTCGTTTGATCGTGAGGTGGAAGATATCTTGTTACATCGAACGGTACGAAGACGAGGTGTGCCGAGCTATAGAGATGTGATGACCCGGAAATTTCGACTAAATTTAAACTTAATCTTAAATGATTAATGATTTTGACACGATAAGTAAAGTCTGTAAAACTGAATCTCAAAAATTTTAAACTATTCAAATACCCTTCAGTTGTTCTCAACGATTCGCGAACCATTATATGTAAATAGATACATATATATACTATAACTTGAAAACGTAACAAAGTTTTAATTGCATGTTACCGTACATTAAACTTATTGGTTTATATATCTATTTGAATATATATGATTTCAAGTTATTTAGTAAACGATAGTAACATTCGATTATTGATTCGATTGATATTTAGATAAGTTAACTAAAACGTTTAAGATGAACAAGTAAAACACTAATTTGCTACAGTATTTTCAAATTGCTACAGTACCCACAATGCTACAGTGTTTTCGAAAATCACTATTTGCTACAGTAAAATTTACTTTGCTACAGTAAAATTTACTTTGCTACAGTAACTTTGCTACGATAAAACACTATTTTAAAAATGTATTTTAACAAATAGTGAGACGATGATTTATAGAAGTAAATGACCAAAACACTCTAAAGTTTAAGATATACTTTGAGTGGTATAGTTTATGGATAACTTAAGGCTATATTTTGACAAAGGTACGTGACACGAAACGTAAAATGCAAGTTTTCTAAAGGTACGAAAGGACATTCGAAAAACCGGAACCGGGACATAAGTCAAGTGATGACGTACGACTTATCGGAACAAAAATTACAAATCAACTATGCACGGAAATAAAATATAATATATAATTAATTAATTTAAATTATATATTATATATATATTATTTAATTATGTCGACAAGCATTAGGACAAAATTATGTGAGCTGGAAAAATGGGCCATGCGATCGCATGGCCAATGGCCTTCAGAACCATGCGATCGCATGGGGTCTGGGGACAGGCCACACCTATAAAAACTCGATCATTCTGCTTCTATTTTAACATATATTACTCCGTATTTATTTTATTTATTATTATTATTATTATTATTATTATTATTATTATTATTATTATTATTATTATTATTATTATTATTATTATTATTATTATTATTATTATTATTATTATTATTAATAAGATTATTATTAATCTTATTATTAATGTTATTATTTTTGCGATACAAAAATAATAATGTACATAAAATATTAAGACGGAGTGCTGTCCAAGTAATTTTCAAAACGAGTTTCCGAGCGAGCTAGAGCTAAGGAAAATATGGGTTATTACCAAGGAGGTTATGGGTAATGTTCGGGGGTATTTTTGTGAATCAAACCTCGTGTTTATCATCTCCGATGCGTCTACGTGCTTTCCTGCAATATTGTATATCAATATAAAACAGTGAGTTATAGATCCCTTTTTAAATACTCAATATATTTTTGGGCTGAGAATACATGCGACTGTTTATAAATACTGAAAATACTAGATTTATATGCGTGAGTTTCATATGATCCCTTTTACTCTCTACATTTTTGGGCTGAGAATACATGCAAATGCTTTATTAACCGATACACAATATTTATATGTGTGACTTTCATTTGCTCCCTTTTTAAATGCTTTTGCAATATATATTTTTGGGCTGAGAATACATGCACTTTATTTTAAACGCAATGGATACAAGTACATACTTAATTCTACGCTGAGTTTGAACCAAAAATCCCTTAGCTTTGGTAACTAGTAACTGCCAGTTATAAGAACTGGTGGGCGCGAGTAGTAGTATATGGATCCATAGGGCTTGATATCCCCGTCCGAGCTAGAGCGCTAGCCTTTTAACGGACGTATGCTATTTGAGAAGCGTACGCGTTGGTTTGCGTGTATTATTAAGATGATTATACAAAGGGTACAAATTATATAAACGTTAAAGTTTAGTTACCAGGGTGCTCAATTTTGTAGAACCGATTGATAAACGTTTCGGATGAAACAACTGAAATCTTGTGATCCACCTTTTATGTAAAACCTATTGATAAACGTTTTGAATAAAACAACTGAACTTTTGTAATCCACATTGATATACGGATTATGTGTAATATTAAAACTATGAACTCACCAACCTTTGTGTTGACACTTGAAGCATGTTTATTCTCAGGTTTCTAGAAGTCTTCCGCTGTTTGCTTATACGTGATACAAGATATGTGCTTGGAGTCATACATGCTATATACCAGAAACTTGCATTCACCAAACCATTACCATGTATCTTATTTTGACTGTATTGTCAACAGATGTATTATTGTAAACCATTTAAATGGTGATTGTCTATACGTAGGAATCATCAGATGTTAAAAACCTGGAATTTATATATTCATTTATGAAATACCTTTTCAAACGAATACAATGTTACAAAATGTATCACATAGAGGTCAAATACCTCGTAATGAAATCAATGAATGACGTGTTCGTCCATATGGATTTGGAGCGATCGTCACAAGAGAATACCTAGTTAAGTGGCGTAACTTACCGGATAGTGAAGCAAGCTGGGAGGCCGAAGACCTATTGTGGCAGTTCACAGACAAAATCAAGAAGTATCACGAGGATCACACGACGAGGACGTCGTGAGCTTAGGTGGGGAGAATGTCACAATCCAACAATTTTATGACCCAACCCACTAAGTTTATGGCCCAATATGTGAAAATCAAAGAAGGCCCAAGAACCTCATGGAAGTTCACTAGAACTTTCCCATGAGTTCTTCCATGGAATGGTATAGAATGTCCATGGAAATATCTAGATACATGAAGCTTCTAGTTCTTAGATCTTAGCCATCCATTGTATTTAATCCTAGCCATCCATTTTGTGATATGAGTAGTATAAATAGGGGTGGCCTCATTTGGCACACCACACCTCAAAACTCAAGTATTCTCTCTTGTAAAGCTTACATAATCAATATAAGCACTTTCTTTAAGTTCCCACTTGTTCTATATTTTGTTCTCTTTTAGTCACTTAAATCATTAGAAGGTCCGAGCTAGGCTGACTTAGTAGAGACTAAGTGCCGCACGGTGAGCTTATCGAGATAAGTCCGTGACACATTACACATTTTTGAATAATACCTAGTACCTAGTCTTGATTATTTGGAAACGAAAATTAAATAGGATAAGGTTATCACCCTGATCTGAATTTGAGACCTCTCGTAACCACAATCACTATATTATCTCGTTAAACGAGCAGTATGTGTTCGTGTTTCAGAGCCGAGATAACAATGTAATCCTTGGCCCATCTAATAGTGGCTTTTTGAATGTTTAAACCTTATAAAAGGGTTTTTTTTTTGTTGGGATGCATCAGTTGAACATATTGTATAGTAACCAACATTTTTGGGATGGCCCCCTTGACCCCATTATTTCGGCGATAGGGTCTATTAATTCTTTTTTTTTCGAAAGGCAATAGTAGTAATTATATTAATAAAAAACTAGCAAGATGCTAGGAGATATAAAGGTGGGTTACATATCACACGACTGCCGTACCTTCTACAATACAACGACTTCAAACTCGAATTCACAAACATGAATCTAAACACGAGTAGAACATATAAAACTTAACACGAGTAGGTTAACTGAAACCTACAATAACAACGAATATAAATTCTCACATTCGAACACAAATCTCGGAGAAACATACAGCGATCCAACCATCAAAGGAAACCAGCTTGATAACCAAAACACATCACATGACCACTTCATGGCAAACACCCGACTGAAAGCATGAAAACGGACACGACCCGAAAAACACAAATGGAACCCACGAGAATCTAAACCAACAATCCAATTACGCAATCAAATCGAGTGGTGGAAATGTAATATGTCAAGATGATTAACAAAGAACTAACCCATGATTATACAACACACCATGATTACAGAGCCCATGGCTTGAACCAACACACACGACTTGAACCAAACCACCGCCGCAAGACCTCCACCGTCTGCACCCACTTTTAAACCACGAGAGCTTGACCCACTCGAAACCACGAAAACTTCACCACGATTACGCACACAACCACCGCGAATAGGAAACCACAACCCGAAATCACGAACCTGCAAACACGAAACCCAACACCACGAACCAAACCTCGAAAATACCTGAAGTCAAAGGGAGAAAGACGATGGAAGATGAAAACTCGAATAGCCGGCGGCCAGAGAAAGGAATCGGCGCCGGAAAAAATGTGAGGAAAGCAACAGCCGGCCGAACCCACCACACGATACACTCAAATTGAGTAATGCACCACACGATACATACGATAACCAGACACCAAACACGATTGTTACAAGAGAAAAACAAAAGAAAAAGGTAACAGAGGAGGGAAAACAAGGAAAAGGAGTGAAGGATATAGGTCCTCCGGACCGCCGGAGTTAAACCGACGACCGGAGGAGTGAAAATAGAGATGGCGGCTACAAGTTTAAGCTAGGGTTTTACTGTAGAGAGGGAGAGAAAAGGAGAGCTTAATTTGTGCTCTTCTTTTCTTTCTATATAGGGTCTATTAATTCTTACGAACGTGCACTCCACATTCTCCAAATTCATTGTTAAGTATTAGGCCGTCCCAATCTAATAGTCCCTAAACAAAAAGCACAAAGATTTAGAAAGTGGACTACTGAAAGTGGACTATTAATTTGAGTCATTCCAATATGAAAAACATGACTATCAAATTGGGACGGATGGAGAGATAAAATTTTAGGAATCATATATTTGTGATCGAAACAGATGTAGATCCCATGACACACCAGAGTAACAAACTTCCTTTCATTGCTACTCTAACCTACATCTCCTACAAATTCCTTCTTATTTTCCTCACATTCTTATTTCTGCCCACAATCATTCCCACTAAATTCTTTCTGTTTATTGATTCAAACCCATAAAAAAACTTCCAAATTTTAACAAACAAAATGCTAATTTATCCAGATTTGTATGAAGTGATTGTTGTGGTCATGCTCATCTTGAATCTCTCATTGAACACCATCATCATAATCAAAATCATCAAGAAAATGGCACCACTAAACTTCAATAAATATCAAAACTTTGAATCATCAAATGATTACCATCATCTCTTCAACATAGAAACGGAACACCAAAAGCAAAAAAATCATGATCTTAATTCGACCACCAATACTACACATTCTCATGATCAACTTTCAGCTAAAACCATACCAAATATCCCTTTCATTACACCAAATCCTACCCCACCTAAAAACATACCAAATATAATTGGGAATGTTGGAAATGGGAGAGGTGTTAAAGAAACTGAAGGGATTGCTACCGAAAAACTTAGGAGACAACGATTGAAAGACAAAGTTTATGCTTTGAATAATTTGCTCCCTAATCCAACTAAAGTATGTTAAGAAAATCTTTACTCACATTTTTTATTTTTTTTATATTGTAAATGCCTTATTTTTCTCAATTTATGTTTCAATGGATAGGAAAAGAAGGTATGTTTGTAAGAGCTAGAGTAGTAAAAATATTACAATTCAAATTTGCCCTCACTATTGGTAAGAGACTCTTGCGATTGGCCAATTGTCTTTGCAATTTGCAATTGGCAAATATTTTCAATTGATCAGGCATTTGCAAATCGCAAAGTCATTCGCAAGACACAAATTTCTTGTGTGTAAACTTTTTTTCCGGACATATTGTTATGGTGCATTTTATAAAGAAGCATTTTAATTAATGTCCCTTTTAAATTTGTTTCTATAGTTTATTAGTTGTGATTGATATGTATGTTTCTATATTTGTAGCCAAAAATCTATTTTCGTATGTCTCTATGTAAATAAGTAGGGATAATATTTTCTCCCTTGTTCATTGGCGGAACTTGAACCAAAATACAGATGGGCGGGTGTAAAAATTTAATAAAATTTTCATTGTCAGCAGGAGTACATACTAATAAAAACCTTATGTTTAAGTACATTTTTATATTTTATAGTATAATCTCTTTAAAAAAAAATCTAGATGGGCCGGGATGCCCCTAACCCTCTCCACTAATATCCGCCACTGCCCTTACTACTAATCAGGAATGTTTTTTTTTTACTTAAACAACATACATAGTTTAACCATGTTATCCCGTTACAATTTTTAACTCTTTTCGTTGGCCCACTTCAAAAGATAAGGTTTAAATATGAAACCTATTGTAAACCTATTTTAAAGATATCGGGACTCGATCACTTTTTGTATGTTTATATATGTGCACTCAAAAAACTATTTTCTGTTAGGTTATAGAGGAAGGATATACTTGAAAAAAATTCCCAAATTTTGTACTACAAACATGGACTAACCATCCAAATACAAATAAACTGCAAAATAAAGTTAATTTAATTGGTTAACTGCCTATTGATCCACATGTATACAAGTTTTAGTAAAAAATTTGAAGTTGTAGCGTTACTTGCATTTTCTGAAATGTATATAAAAGGTTTTACAGGAACTTACAATGATTGGCTACGCATAATGATTTATTGTTAAACTTTTGTTTTACTTGTTTTATGATCATGAATAAAAGGCAGATCAACCATCAGTACTAGGAGGCGCAATTGAGTACATAAACGAGCTCAAAAGAACTATAGAGGAACTCACAATCGTTGTTGAAAAGAAGAGATGTAATACAGAGATGAAAAAGAACAAAACTAAAGATGACCCTACATTAGATGTCGAGACCATTAGCACTACACAGAATGGTAGCAGTCATCGATCGTGATCAACAAAGGTTATAACGGTAATTCTGCTTCTACATTGTGAAGTTTATTGCACTACACGCACGAACAAATATATAATATTTCATTTTTTCCATATCTACTCCCTCCGTCTCAAAAAACAGTACAGTTTGACTTTTTGTTGAATTTAAGATATAATAGTGAATTGTCTAATTTGTCCTTCATATCTACAATATATTTTATTTTTCAGGATTTTACTAGCTCATTTGGGATTAATTATTTTATTGCAGTTATGATGAACTGGACATTGAAGTTGAGACTTGAGAAACAAAAAGCATTCAGTGGAGGCATGATCTTAGAGTATTTGTATTACCTTAATCACTTAACAACACAAGGATATTACTAATAATTACTTCCTCAGTCTCATTCCAATAGTCTACAGACAAAAAAACACGCAGTTTTAGGAAATCACACTAACTTTATTTCTCCACCAATGAAATATATTATCTCTCCAGAACCACCAATGAAATATCTTCTTTCCTTTCTACTTATGAAAGTGGACTATCAGAATGGGACAGCCCAAAATAAAATACTGCCTTATTAGAATGAGACGGAGGTAGTAGCTTTTAGAAATGAAGGCACGGGGTTGTTGAGACAATAACTATATGTTTAAGTGGATACTATTTACTATTTATTTACTATTTAGAGCTTTGTTTTTTTATTTTGTGAAACTATAATCGGTTACTTAAGTTTTAACTATTATATTTGATATTTGGTTTTTAAAATAAATCAATTCCTATGAATGTACATCAAACCATATGAATAGAAACCATCGAAGTTCTAATTCAGTAAGGTTTTTACTTAATACTGCTTGATTTTGAGGCGTGCAAAGTGTGCAATCGTACACGGCCTATAATTTAAAGTAGCTTAAAAATATAACCCAACATTATATTATATTGTTCATTTATTTATAAGGTTCTAAAAAATATTAAAAATTTTACAATATTATTGAATATATATATATATATATATATATATATATATATATATATATATATATATATATATATATATATATATATATATATATATATATATATGTGTGGGCAGGATCAATGGGGAAGTAACCAATCGGGGGGAAGAGGGGGAAGCAAAATTTGTTTTTTTTCGTTTTTTTTGAAATTTTTTTTTTCCGTCATCAAGATCACACGAAAATATGAACATTTAGAAGAGACACTTCGTGATGAATGTTATTATTTAGGCGGGAAAACGATCAATAAAAATAACATTCAAGATAATATTGTTCGTGAAGAATATGAACATTTTTTTTCATGTTTTGTGAAGTAAAATTTAGCCCGATTTAGAGTTTAGGGTTTAGGGTTTGGTGTTTTGGGTTTATTCCATAAACCCAAAACACCAAACCCTAAACCCTAAACTCTAAACCGTTCGTGTTAAAAACTCAATCTAAATCCTAAATCTAAACCCTAAATCTAAACCCTAAACCCTAAATTTCTAAACCCTAATATCTAAACCCTATAAACCCTAATATCTAAACCCTAATATCTAAACACCAATAGCTAAAACCTCAAAATACGCTCGAAAAACACGATAATTGTTATATATTACTTCTTCGAGCGTTTTTCCGCCAAAATACAAACATTTATCACAAAGTGTCTAATAAATGTTCATATTTTCATCTCATCTATAATGTTCGTGAACAAAGTTTTTTCAAAAAACGAAAGAAAAAAAAAGTTTTTGCTTCCCCCCGAATGGTTACTTCCCTCTTGATCCTACCACTATATATATATATATATATATATATATATATATATATATATATATATATATATATATATATATATATATATATATATATATATATATATATATATATATATATTAAAAATTTTCGTAAACAAATAGTTTTTTTTTTTTTTGTATTAAACAAAGCCCTTTAAATTAATAGTACGGCTCTATTATACAATAACATATAGTCATCCTTTAATTCACTTATTGTTATAATTCAGTAGGCTTATAACTACCTTTAGTGGTTTGATTCTTGATTAAGAATACTAATAATGAAGTGTAAGAACAAAGATGATAATGGAGAGAAAGAAGTATAATACTTGATGTAAGTATATTAGAATGGTATGTTTATCTTGTACATATTGATGCATATTTATACTACAAAGAGTGTTACATATTTGACTTTTGTGAATTATATAAAATTGTTAGCCACCATTTCTTGACTTCTACTTCAATAATTGATGTATTATAACACTCCCCCTTGGATGACAATTTTATTAGAGAGCAACTAGTACTGCCTCGTTAAAAACCTTGCTAAAGAAAACCCAGTGGGAAAAAACTTTAGCTAAGGGAAAAAGAGTGCAGCATAGAGTTGTCTCCCCCTCAAGTAGACATCGCTGAGTTGTTACATCTTTTGAACAAGCCTCATGCCAATATTGTGAACGTGTGTTCTGAAAATAGCAGTTGAGAGTGCTTTGGTGAAAAGATCGGCAGAGTTTTTGTTGGATTGTACATATCTCATTTCAATCTGGTTGTCCTTAATGAGACCTTGAGTGTATGAGAAGAATCTAGGGGGTATGTGTTTTGTTCGGTCACTTTTGATATACCCTTCTTTCATCTGTGCTATGCAAGCTGCATTATCTTCATAGATAGTTGTTGGACTTTTATCGCGTTCTAGTCCAAAAACATTTTCGAGTAGTTTCATATAATGCAATCACTTCGTCATGATTTGATGATGTTGCAACAAGTGTTTGTTTTAAGAACGCCATGATTTTGTGGTACCTCCATTTAGGAATACATATCAAGTTTGAGATTTATCTTTATGAGGATTTGTTGAATGACCTGCATATACATAATCAACCAAATCTTGTTTCGAAGCGTTAGAATAAAATAATTTTAAATTAGCAGTTCCTCAAGGGTATCAAAATATCGGTTTGATCCCATTTCAATGTCTTTTTGTAGGGGTTGAATTGAACCTTGTCAACAAATTAACTGCAAAGAAATGTCAAGCCTTGTACAATTTATAAAATACATAATAACCCCAATTGCACTAAGATATGGAACTTTTGATCTGTAAAGATCTTCATGATCTTCACGGGGATAAAATAGATCAGTGTCAATATTGAGTGATATATCAACCAATGGTTTTGTCTTTAAAAAATGTTTTAAAATCTTTTCGATATAGTTTGTTTGATGTACAAGTAAACCATTAGGCATATGCTCAATCTGCAAACCAAGGCAATACTTGGTTTTTCCGAGACCTTTCATTTCAAATTCTTTCTTTAGAAGTTGAATGGTTTCATGGATCTCTTTATTTGTACCTATGATGTTAAGATCATCGACATAAACAGTTTACAATCACATATCCGGACATTGTTTTCTTAATAAGAACATATGTGCAAATAAGATTATTTTTATACCCGTTTTCTTATCAAGTAATCACTTAATCAGTTATACTACTGTATCAACCCATATAAAAATCTTTGTGCTTTAATGGAATACATTTCCTTGTGTTTTTAGATGCTTCTGATACCTTAAACCCTTTAGGTATCTTCATATATATATATACACATATATATATATTACTATCAAATGATCCATATAGATAAGCAGTCACAACATCCATGAGATGCATTTCTAAATTTTTAGAAACTGCGAGGCTGATTAAGTATCTAAAAGTAATTGCATCCATAACAAGAGAATAAGTTTCCTCATAAACAATTCCTGGTCTTTGAGAAAAATCTTGAGTTACAAGTATAGCTTTACCTTGTAACTTCATTGTTCTCATTTCCTTTTCGGGTAAAAATTCATTTGTGTCCCATACGTTTCACATCTTTAAAGTGAAAATGATTTATCCGAAAACTTTTCTTTTATTGAGCAATTCTAATTCAGCTCGTATATAGTCATGTCTATTTTGACATTCAATGACAGATTTTGGTTCCAGCTCATCATCTTTATTCATGATGTCATTGTATGAAAAATTCTCATCAACATTTTTCATTCCATTTCGATTCCATATTATTGCATAATTTATTGCAATTTATGTATTTACATTTATCAATATCCTCTGCAGAAGGAATATTAATTTGTGGTTCTTCTTGAACACTTTCTTTTACCTCATTATCAGCTGATTTTTCTTTTCGAGGATTTTTTTATCTTTGGAACCAATTGGTCTCCCACGTTTCAGGCGTGGCAAAGACTCATGAGTGACATTTTCGGCTTTTAGAATTTCAATTCTAACTGAAGCATTTACTGCTGGTATATATGATTTATTCACTTCTTTTTGTATCTGTAAATGCATCAGGTAGTTTATTTGCAAGTTCTTGCATATGCATTATTTTTTTTTTAACTTTCTTTTCGCATTCTTTTGTGCTAGTTCTATATACCTTAATTGATGTTCACATCATGAAGCATCTTTTTCTTTATTTTTTCATTTCTCCCCCTAATATAGGGAATGTTTCATTAAAGTGACAATCAGCAAAACGTGCTGTAAAAACATCACCCGTTATAGGTTCAATATATCTTATAATTGAAGATGTTTCATATTTAATATATATATCCCCATCCTCCTTTGAGGACCCATTTTAGTGCGTTGTGGTTGTGCAACTAGAACATACACTACACAATCAAATGTTCTAATGGTGGGAAATATTTGGCTCTCGGCCAAAATCAAGTTGTAGGGGAGAATATTTATGAGTTGCACTTTGTCTAATGTGAAATAATATCGCAGCATGTAAATTTGCATGTCCTCATATATATCATCTTGAATTCTTTCAAAAAACATTGGTGATTCTTTCTCAATGTATTTTTCATTAATTACCATATGTGCTTTTCATTAATCACCATATGTGCTTTTCATTAATCACCATATGTGCTTTTTCATTAATCACTATATGTGCTTTTTCATTAATCACCGTATGTGCTTTTCATTAATCACCATATGTGCTTTTTCATTAATCACCATATGTGCTTTTCATCATATATCCTTTTCACCATATGCGCTTTTAATCATATGCGCTGCGCTTTTCACCATATGCGCTTTTCATCATATGCACTTTTAATCATATGCGCTGCGCTTTTCATCATATGCTCTTTTTATCATATGCGCTTTTAATCATATGCGCTGCGCTTTTCATCATATGCGCTTTTTTACAATATATCATTTTAATCATATGTGCTGCGCTTTTCATCATATGCGTTATGGTCTAAAATTATTTATTTATGAGTGATACATAACAAGCTAGGCATCTTAGAAAATTCAAACCATTCAAGTCTCAAGGTAGCTCAGGGTTTATTTAATCAAGATTTTTCAACAGATTCACTCTCGCTTTCTTTTCTTTTGGGACTTATTTGTAGAGCTAAATAAGATGTTTATGTATTCAAGAAATAGTTTCGCACAAAGAATTCAAATGATTCCAAACTTTAATTGCGCTCACAATTTGAGTATCATCTTCCCTTTCATTTAACTTGGGGAGTGGTTCAACCAAGAACCTCGCAAGGTTCGGTCAAGAACCTCGCAAGGTTCGATCACGAACCTCGCAAGGTTCGGTCACGAACCTCGCAAGGTTCGGTCACGAACCTCGCAAGGTTCAGCGTGGTCAGCTAAAAGAACATCTTTTACTGCCACCGCATGAAATTTACACCAGTAAACTTCTCAGGTTTCTCAGTATGAGAAAGAGCCACATTCGACAGTGGTAGTACTGTCGAATAAGAGGTCATGATTGGCTAACCAAAGTTATATATATACAACACATATAACCAGCAAAAGCATAAACAAGTAATTAATCTTTTTGAGGTTGTTTATAAACAAAAGTTATATATGTACACCACATAGACTACGTGTTCAACATCAATATCAATTAGATATTATATGTAATAAGCAAGTATTTACTGTCCACAATAAATTAATACCGAGTAACATATCAAAGCATTCATTCATCAGTATTAATTATGCAACTAATATTCGCAAACATTAGTAAGTTTTACAACAAAGTCATCCGTTATAATTGACCAAATACCACATAATTAATTGGTTATATTCAGATTCACATTGTGTAACAAATTGCAATCAATCAAGCAAAGTAACATTTCAATACCTGTGCCATCTAAATAGAATAATTCAAACCATACACTTCAATCAGTTTAATTCTTTTGTAATTTACTTGAGAAGTACACGTAGAACATGTACATAATTCAAGTAGTACACGTATAGCAGAACTAAAATATGAAATTTTATCGTTCTATTTATAAGCGTAAGAATCATAACGACAAGTTTAATAATTTCCTTTTCAATGCTTTATTTTCTACTCAAAGCAGTTTCGTATTCAACGAAGAAAAAAAAAAATATCAAACGAGAGAAAAAAAAAAAAAAAAAAAAAAAAAACACCTCGAGTGATACATGATTTTAATCGTGTTACCTTACATATGGCTATGCGGTGACACCGGGAATCGATCTCGTTCCTGTCTTAACACACTATGGTTAAACACTTAAACGAATAAAAATCGTTAATGGCGTTACCTGCAATTTATTCGCCGGTGTTGTCGATTGTTACCGCCGCTAGAAAAGAATGATGATGATCATCAACAAAGGTCATCCAATCTTATGTTCACGGGTCTTCCAAAGAAAAGACGGCAAGCTCGATTTGAAACAAAACCAAACATATGAAATTAATCTAGGATCGTAACCAACGATCTTCGACGATATATACATAAAAGAGTGAAACAGATTAATACACGAATTTGTATATACGAAATTGTTAATTGAAGTTGAATTTATTATAATCATCAAACAAGCAATTTTATTTGCAAGCAAAATTAATAACAAAGTAAACATGTTTATAACCACCGAAACATCATGGCAAATTAAAATCAATTTAATAAACCGGTGCATTAATAGTATTTTATAAGTGTAATACATGCTAAGGATATGGTCTCCAATTAAGATAGGATTCTTGCGTATATTTTGTATAAGTTTGAATGCATATCTTTGTATTTATACACGATTAAAATACTAATACTAATATGTATTCTAATAGACCATAATAACATATATGGCAGAGTTATATCAACATAAATATTTTAGGCATACAAGATTTATATCACAGGTAAGCTACATCAATTACGGAATACTCTGTATATAACATACGATCTGTATTATGAGTTTAAATAGCAATAAAATTATTCATATTAGATCAAAAGCAGTTTATATCAAATATTAGTTTCGTATAAGAATATGTTTAAGTTTGTAGGAAAATTGTATACGAAACTGAAACACTTATATATATTATCACAAACGTAATAATCATATTGCTAATAAATAATCAAACTAAGAGAAAGTTGAAACGATCTAACCAATATTAGGTTGAACCGGGCTTGTGTTTGACACAATTCCCTTAAACAGATTATGCGTCTGTTCTCAGGGTACACCGGTCCGAAACAGCGTACTGCCGGACTTGAACACTTGCCTTGATTAGTGACTCGTGCTTACTTAGATAAACCTTGATTATACGGAGCACTTCGTGCTGATAACGTGTTATAATTCAGTAGGCTTATAACTACCTTTAGTGGTTTGATTCTTGATTAAGAATACTAATAATGAAGTGTAAGAACAAAGATGATAATGGAGAGAAAGAAGTATAATACTTGATGTAAGTATATTAGAATGGTATGTTTATCTTGTACATATTGATGCATATTTATACTACAAAGAGTGTTACATATTTGACTTTTGTGAATTATATAAAATTGTTAGCCACCATTTCTTGACTTCTACTTCAATAATTGATGTATTATAACACTTATAAATTTATAATAATAATCTCTAGTGAATCCGAACAGTTGGAGGAGCCACAACATTCAAAGTACTATAAGCAAATAACGTATGACATAGAAATGGCCATTTATCCCTACATTTCTAAAAGTGGTAGCTTTCTTGGCCGTTAAACAGCAACCAAGCTTTCCACACGACACCACAATAAAATTACAAAAAAACACCCTTCAAACAGGGTTACACTTGTAAATTCCTTAAGGGTAAAAACTATAAAATCATTATTTTATTATAAACCTTGAACAAATTTCACCCATAATTTTAACGGCCCGTATCTTCCAGTTCGTCGTGACTTAAATTTCTTCGTCATCACCGTTCAACTCGAAATAATTTTACGAACACAACGCAACTAACTATACGCGAAACGCACAATTTCTAAAAAACGATAAATATATTGGGCTATCTCTCTCTCTCTCTCACACACACACACACACACACACACACACATATATATATATATATATATATATATATATATATATATATATATATATATATATATATGTATATGTATATGTATATGTATATGTATATGTATATGTATATGTATAGTGGTAAGATTAAGAGCGAAGTAACCAATAAGGGGAAACGGGGGGAAAACAAATTTTTTTTTTCGTTTTTTGAAAAAAACTTTGTTCACGAACATTATAGATTGGATGAAAATATGAACATTTAATAAAGACACTTTGTGATAAATGTTTTTATTTTGGCCGAAAAACGCTCAAAGAATTAATATATAACAATATCGTGTTTTTCGAGCGTATGTTGAGGCTTTAGATATTAGGGTTTAAATATTAGGGTTTAGATATTAGGGTTTATAGGGTTTAGATATTAGAGTTTAGAAATTTAGGGTTTAGGTTTTAGATTTAGGATTTAGATTGAGTTTTTAACACGAACGGTTTAGAGATAAACCCAAAACACCAAATCCTAAACCCTAAACTCTAAATCGGGTTAAAGTTTACTTCACAAAACATGAAAAAAAAACGTTCACATTCTTCACGAACAATATTATTTTGAATGTTATTTTTGTCGATCGTTTTCCCGCTAAAATAATAACATTCATCACGAAGTGTCTTTTTTAAATGTTCATATTTTCGTGTGATCTTGATGCCTGAAAAAAATTCTAAAAAAACGAAAAAAAAAAAATTTTGCTTCCCCCGCTTCCCCCCGATTGGTTACTTCCCCATTGATCCTGCCTATATATATATATATATATATATATATTGGTAGGATCAGGAGGGAAGTAACCAATTGGAGGGAAGCGGGGGGAAGAAAAACATTTTTTTTTCTTTTCGTTTTTTGAGAAAACTTTGTTCACGAACATTATAGATTGGATGAAAATATGAACATTTAATAAAGACACTTTGTGAAAATGTCTTTATTTTGGCGAGAAAATGCTCGAAGAAGTAATATATAACAATTATCGTGTTTTTCGAGCGTATGTTGAGGTTTTAGATATTATGGTTTAGATATTAGGTTTTAGATATTAGGGTTTAGAAATTTAGGGTTTAGGGTTTAGATTTAGGGTTTAGATTTAGGATTTAGATTGAGTTTTTAACACGAACGGTTTAGAGTTTAGAGTTTAGGGTTTAGGGTTTAGGGTTTTGGGTTTAGGGACTAAACCCAAAACACCAAACCCTAAACTCTAAATCGGGCTAAATTTTACTTCACAAAACATGGGAAAAAAAAAACGTTAAGATTCTTCACGATCAATATTATCTTGAATGTTATTTTTGTTAATCGTTTTCCCGCCTAAATAATAACATTCATCACGAAGTGTCTTTTCTAAATGTTCATATATTCGTGTGATCTTGATGCCTGAAAAAACAAATTTTTTTTTGCTTCCTCCCGCTTCCCCCGATTGGTTACTTCCCCATTGATCCTGCCCCTATATATATATATATATATATATATATATATATATATATATATATATATATATATATATATATATATATATACACACACACACACACACACACACACACACACACACACACACATAATAAACAGCCCAAACTAACTACATCATATCGTTGATTTCGTCCCCCTTTTTACGCGATTTTCCTTGCGTTAAAAACACACAAGCCACTACATGTATTACGTACTAACCACGTGTATACACACCCGCAACAACGCGTTTTTAATTCTGTAAATACATTTTTACGTTAAATATGAATATTCAACCCGAAAGGTTCCGCCGCATCGTGCGGGCCGATCCAAATCTAGTTAACCAAGAAATGAGACCCGTAATCCTTTTCTCAAAACATGCAAGATCCCATGGTTACCCGTTAACCATATTGATGCATATCCGTATTTTAGACGGACTTGATAAAGAGTGGTGTACGTTGGGCCAAGAAGATAAAAAATGGGCCGTACTAGATTTGATAACAATTAAAAATTAATTGGGATGGCTACATATGATATATTAAAGATTGCAAATTGGGCCAGCTCGAAGTCAACTATATGTGCTCACTCATTCCTGGAGATTAGATTACGAAGACTTTTTAAATTAGTTATCTTTTATTAAATTACATCCCTATCTTTTACGTATTCTGGGTAAGCAGGGAAACCCTACTATGAACGAGTACGTTGGCTCCCCATATAAGGTAAAACCTCGGGTAATCAAGCCCCCCGAGCGCGAGACCTGGTACCAGGTGAATTGCGCATTATGCACACCCTCTAGTCACACTCCCTTTTTGAACAACTTGGTATAGTCAGGAATTGAACCTGGGTGGTGTGATTCATGGGGCAACTCAGTGGCCACTCGGGCAAGCCTGCGTGGTTTATCTTTTACATATTCAGTTACGTCCTTATCATCTTATTCTTGTCCAGTATTTATATCGCTATATGTTGGGACAGAAGATTAATTTTTTGATTATTTTGTGAGTTAATAAAAAAAGCGTAAAGGTTTTTCTCAACCGAGAAAGTTGTTTACAGTAAAGTCGAAAATGTTTTGCTATTTATCTTATTCTATTATTTTAGCCACGATCCTTTCAATACATTACATATGACAACACAATACCTGAACTTGGAAAAGGATTAACTCGAGTTAAACAAATGGAGGGCTTTGGTTGAAATACGCCACTCATGGAAGGAATTTGGAAGATGGACCGTTGACGTGTCCGTACTATGAGTTGAAATGTGAAAAATTATATCTTTTAGTGTGGAGATTCGCTCGTGACCACAATGTTGCATTTGAGTGTATTGTGGGGCCGTCGAAGAGAGTTCAAAGGAAGTATAAAACGGATGACCTTGTTGTGCTAAGTATAGAACGGATGACCTTGTTTTACAAGTTTTCGTTATTTTTGTCAAAAAAAAAAAAAAAAACATATAAATTTGTTGCAAGCAATAATAACTGAAGAATAACTTCGCTCTCTTTGCCTATCTTCACTAGTATGCACAACTTCAGTGTTTTGATTTTCCTCTATTAGTGTCGAACTAATTAACAACAAAATTCTAGAAGTTTATACATTCCTTTTTCAAAGATGAATCATATATTTGTGATGGAGACAGATGTGGGTCCCATGACACACCAGAGTAACAAACTTCCTTTCTTTTGCTATTCCCAACCTACTTCTCCTACAAATATCTTCATTCTCATTTCTGTTTATAATCATTCCCAACTAAATTCCTTTCTTGAATTCTAACCCATAAACAAAAACTTCCAAATTTAAACAAACAAAATGCTAATTTATCCAGATTTGTATGAAGTGATAGCTATGATCCTACTCATCATGAATCTCTCATTGAGCACCATCATCATAATCAAAGTCATCAAGAAAATGGCACCAATAAAATTCAATAATAATCAAAACTTTCAATCATCAAATGGTTACCATCCTTTCTTCAGTAAAGAAATGGAACACCAAGTTCATGATCTTGAAGTTGTGATGTGGTTCAGCGGTTCGTGGTCTGCCTACTTTAGGGGAGGTTAGGAGTTCGACTCCCGTTGGCTACATATTAAAAAACACAATTTCATCCATGTCATGAGATCCATGTCATGAAGTATCCACCCATGACACATTTCACATATCGTTTGAAGGAGTAAAGGGGAGAGGGGTTTTACTTGGCCGTACCTTTGGATCGGTTTCAAGGTTTCCTCCCGGGCAGCGATGGGGGCGGGGTTTATCGTTGCATTGGCATAGTCGAAATGGGAGATGATCGGAACGGGTGGTTTAGTCTCCCTCAGTAATCCCATTCGTTGTAAAAAAAAAAAAACAAAACAAAAAGTTCGTGATCTTAATTGGACCACCAATACTACTCAGCTTTTAGCTAAAACCATACCAAATATCCCTTTAATTACACCAAATCCAACCCCACCTGAAAGCATACCAAAATTCCCTTTAGGTGATGGGATTTTGAAGTTTATAAGTATTAATGAGTATGCTCTTAGGAAAAAACGATTGAATGACAAATTTGATGATTTGGAGAATTTGGACCCTAAATCCCTAATCCAACTAAGTTATAATCAAGAAAACTTTGACACGAATAATTTTAATAAATTTTGATTATTGTTGACAACAAGTAGGTAAAAAAATAATAATAATAAGTACAAATACATGTACAAGTCTTATTTTCTCAATCTATTCTTGATAAATAGATAAAAATGTATGTTTTAAGAGTAATAAAAATGTCACAAATCTTATGTTTTTTAAGTATTAGTTTTGATTCATATATTGCCAACAAGCCATTTTGTGCATGTTTTTATGTAACTGTGTAGTTAGATAAGATTTTCTCTTTTTAGACTACAATGGAAAGAAAAGTATTTTTACTTAAAGGTCTAATCGGATTAGCACGTCATCGTTTTCGAACTTTTTCGTTGGCAACCCCGAGATATACTCTTAGTAAGGTTTTAATTTGAGACCAGTTGTAAGGACTCTACCATTTTGTATGTTTCTATATATGTACTTGATCAAGCATATATTCACCTACTCAAAAAACTATCTTTGTAAGGACTCTACCATTTGTATGTTTCTATGTGTACTTGATCAAGCATATATTCACCTACTCAAAAAACTATCTTTTCTTCGGTTTTAAACTATACATAGAAGAGTAACATATACTTGAAAAAGTTCCCAAATTTTTGTACTAATAAATGACATGGACAAACCATACAAATAAACAGAAAAAGAAAATGATACGTGTCGATCCGTGTTGAAAGAAGCATACGTGAATTATACATGGATGTTCTCCCCTTATATTAGTACAAGACCAATTATATTTTAGCAAAGTAGAAGCACTACATGGAGTAAATGGATACATGGAGTAAATGGATGAATGTGCAAGTTGGTTACCCATGTTCTTTAGTGCATGTTCTCAAGTGTCAGTAGTTTATTTATGTTAACCGGTAGTTTCCATAAGACTATATATATGTACGTACTATTATTTTATGAGGATGAATGAAAAAGTGGATTAGTTCCAAAGTCTCTTCTTAGTCTAATGTTCTTGGGATATTAGCCATCTCGAATCGACCTCTATCTTTGGAGTTCGCGGTTGACTCAAATTAACCGTATCAATGGTGCTTTCATTGAGAGCCTCCCTCAATGAGTCACTCGCCAATACCAATTAATCCCTTGAAACCAACAACCAACTACTCATTACACTCAATGAAAAAATGAGTATTCTTATCGCTTCCTTTGAGTCCACCAACACCATGCTTGACATGGTTTGTCACCAAATTGTGGGTAATAACCGTAGATTAGAAGCTATGACCAAGCAACTCTCTACCACCATCACTACCACTAGTAACCACCTTGAGTCCATCCTCCACTGCTAGATATCCAAACTACCACCACTGCTTACAACCCACTACTATGCTTACGCTCCAACGAGCCGCTTCCTTTACCCTTGGAAAATTATTTCCAACATGACGAGCCTTCGCTTCCACCCGAATAACCAACCTAAAAAGTTGTTCCTGTTGACACTACAAAACATACCCGTGACACAACAAATATAACCTGTGAAACCACACATGTCAATGTTGCTCCTTATGTAACTCAATTCATCGTCCCCTCACCTGATTCATTACATGCTATTGTCTCCACTCACTTACTTCATGCCATGGGTCATGAAATCAGTGGTAATCCGGTTCCCATTCTCATCGACTCAAGGTCCACCCACAATCTCATCCACCCTGATGTTTCATTCACGTCATTACTCTTCATCATTCCTTATGGCGATGACCCGAAACTATGTGATCCCGGTCCAGAATTTCTTCCGAACGCACAAGAACCATATTAGACATTTTTGCAAGTTTCAACCTTTAGGACAAGGTTGAATTTCAACGGGTAGGTATTGATACGTGTCGATCCATGTTGAAAGAAGCATACTTGAGTTATACATGCATGTTCTCCACTTCTTTTAGTATAAGACCATATATATTTTAGCAAAGTAGAAGCACTACATGGAGTAAATGGATGAACGTGCAAGTTTGTTACTCATGTTCTTTAGTGCATGTTATCAAGTAGTAGTTTATTTATGTAACCGTTAGTTTACATTCGACTATAAATATGTACGTACTATTGTTTTAAGTGGATGAATGAAAAATTGGATTAATTCCAAAGTCTCTTCTTAGTCTAATGTTCTTGGGAGATTGGTCATCTCGAATCGGCTCTATCTTTAGAGTTTTCGGTTGACTCGAATAAACCGTATCAAAGAATACCGATTCGGGATGGTTAATCTCCCAAGAACATTAGAATAAGAAGAGACTTTGGAATTAATCCAATTTTCATTCATTATCAAAAAACAACAGTACGTACATATTTATACTCGAATGGAAACTAACGGTTAACATAAATAAACTACTACTTGATAACATGCACTAAAGAACATGAGTAACAAACTTGCACGTTCATCCATTTACTCCATGTAGTGCTTCTACTTTGCTAAAATATATATGGTCTTATACTAAAAGAAGTGGAGAACATGCATGCATTAACTCACGTATGCTTCTTTCAACATGGATCGACACGTATCAATACCTACCCGTTGAAAATCAACCTTGTCCTCAAGGTTGAAACTTTCAAAAACGTCCAAGGTGGTTTGTGTGCGTTCGGAAGAAATACAAATTTTGGTGGCTTTTATTCTGGACCGGGATCACAAAATTTCGGGTCATCGCGACAAGGAATGATGAAGAGTAATGACGTGAATGAAAGATCAGGTTGGCTGAGATTGTGTGTGGAACTTGAGACGATGAGAACAGGAACCGGATTACCATTGTTTCCATGATCCATGGCATGAAGTAAGTGAGGGGACACAATAGCATGTGATTAATTAGGTGAGGGGATGATTAATTGAGTTACATAAGGAGCAACATTGACATGTGTGTTTTCACAGGTTATATTTGTTGTGTCACAGACTCACGGGTGTGTTTTGTAGTGTCAACAGGAACAAATTTTTTTCGATTGGTGATTCGGGTGGAAACCGAGGCACTTCATGTTGGTAATCATTTTCCAAGGGTATTGGAAGCGGCTCGTTGGACATTAAGCATGGTAGTTGGTTGTAAGCGGTGGTGGTAGTTTGGATTTCTAATAGTGGAGTGATGAACTCAAAATTGTGACTAGTGCTAGTGATGGTGGTAGAGAGTTGCTTGGTCATAGCTTGTAATCTACGTTTATTAGCCATAATCTGGTGACAAACCATGTCAAGCTTGGTGTTGGTGGACTCAAAGGAAGCGATAAGAATACTCATTTTTTTCGTTGAGTGTAGTGAGGAGTGGTTGCCGGTTTCAAGGGTGGTATTGGCGAGTAACTCATTGAGGGTGGCTCTCAATAAAAGCCTCATTGATAGAAGTTGGTTCGAGATGGCTAGTCTCCAAAGAAAACAAGAGAGAAACAGAATTTGGCCTTAACCAGTTTTTCATTCGTCATTATAAAACAATAGTACGTACATATTCATAGTCGAATGAAAATTAACGAGTAACATAAATAAACTACTGACAGTTGATAACATGCACTAAACAACATGGGTAACCAACTTGCACGTTCATACATTTACTCCGTGTAGTGCTTTTACTTTACTATAATATAATTGGTCTTGTACTAAAAGAAGTGGAGAACATGCATGCATAACTCAAGTATGCTTCTTTCAACGTGGATCGACAAGTATCAATATCCACCCGTTGAAAATCAACCTTCTCCTCAAGGTTGAAACTTGCAAAAACGTCTACGGTGGTTCGTGTGCGTTTGGAAGAAATACAAATTTTGGTGGCTTGTATTCTGGACCGGGATCACATAATTTCGGGCCATCGCCACAAGGAATGATGAAGAGTACGTGAATGAAACATCAGGTTAGACGAGAATGTGGATGGAAGTAGATCCGATGAGAATGGGAACCGGATTACCACTGACTCCATGATCCATGGCATGAAGTAAGTGAGGGGACATAATAGCATGTGATGAATCAGGTGAGGGGATGATGAATTGAGTTACATAAGGAGCAGCATTGACATGTGTGGTTTCACAAGATATATTTGTTGTGTTACGGGTTTGTTTTGTAGTGTCAACAGGAACAACTTTTTTCGTTGGTGATTTGTAAGACCCAAATATTTATTGTATATAGAGTAAACGATGTACATAAAGTGTGTGAAGTATGGTGTAAATTTAAAAGCTGACAGTCTGCTTTAACCATCATGCGCGCCGCGCACGGTATGGGTGCGCGCCGTGCACTATAGCTGGCGACAGTTTTCTGTTTCTGTTAAATGAGTTTAATGAAGGGCAAAAGGGTAATTTCATATGGTGGCCGGGTTTTTGGCCACAAAACTGGTTTCAAGCTTATCTTATCTTCATACCACCTCATCCTCTTCCACTCAAACACTCTCTTCTCATCTTAGAGAGAGAAACCCACTTCTAGAGAGAGGAAGCTTGAATTGGGGAAGAAGAAGCTTGTTTCGGGTGAAAGCTCAAGTGTTAATGTTGTTCATCTCGTTCTTGGCTACGTTTTGGTTGTGGTGGTAAGCTCTAACTCCGAATTTAATTGTAAGGTTCTTGTTCATGTTTAGGGTTTGAGCTAGTTAGGGTTCTAAACCTCATTTGTCTTGAAATCGGGGGTTTTGTTATATGTATTGTGTAAAGTAAACCCGATTATTGTGGGTTTAGGGTTTGATGACGAATTTGGAAGTATTCATCATGGTTTGGGTGTTAATTCACTAGATTGTAAGTGTGTTGGTGTTTTAGATGTTCATAAGAACATGTTTGTTGGTCAAATGGGTGTTAACCTTGATTTGGTGTCAAACTAAGTTTTGAGTCAAGATTTGAAGAATCAAGTATATAAATGCTTGGTTCATGCGTTAAATGGTGTTTTGGAAATTTAGTCACTAGCCGTTAGTGATTAATGATGTTTTCGGGACTTATGTCATATGGGTGAATTGAATTGGGTCAAATTTGGTAATGACACTAGTTTTGGATTAATTGGATGATAAGCACTTTTGTTAAGTGTTAAATGGCGTTTGAAATGATTACTACCTAAGTAATAATTTAGTGTTAAGACCTAGGTTGGTTTAAATGGTGCCAAGTATAATTTAGATTAAATTGTACTTGTTTGATGGGTCGAAATTACCACCCGTATTGGTAATTGGTGAAGTCCCCTTTAGGTGTCTAAATGGGAGGTTTGTGTAGGTCGGTATAAACCCTTGGTTAAGGGTGTTGGAGTCAAATTCTCTCGTAGAGAATGTATGTTGATTGTTTGTATACCTATATGCGTATTATAGGTAAAAGGTTTGCTCGTTTGCGTTTGGAGGCGATTTACATATATGACTTGTACGGGCATCTCGAGGTGAGTGGAATATTTATGCATGTATGTATATAGTATATTTATTTGTATGCTATGACATGATCCACGGAGCCAGAAGTGCCATAGTATGTGCGAGTGTGCTACGATGTGAACCATGGAGCCGGTAACATCATGGTACGTGTGTTGTAATGTGAACCACGAAGCCGGTAGCACTATAGCACAAGTGTTGAGGTGTGAACCACGGAGCCGGTATCATCGAAGTGTGAACCACGGAGCCGGTAGCACTATAAAATGAGATGTGAACCACGGAGCCGGTAACATCGAAGTGTGAACCACGAAGCCGGTAGCACTATAAAATGAGATGTGAATCACGGAGCCGGTAACATCAAAGTGTGAACCACGGAGCCGGTAGCACTATAAAATGAGGTGTGAACTACGGAGTCGGTAGCATCGAAGTGTGAACCACGAAGCCGGTAGCACTATAAAATAGTATGACTCAAATGCGTAGTGACGTGAACCACGTAGCCGGTAGCGTCATAACATTGCGTATGGTGTAAACCACGGAGCCAGTAGCACCATGACGCGTGTATGGTTAACCATATAGTTTGTGTATGTATTATAGTGTAGCATATTATATTTTGGAGTATATGCTATTGTTTATGCTAGTTGCGGTAATGGAGGTTATTAGCTTATTACTTGGAGTTCGTATGCTAATATTATATTGCTAGCATGTTTGCAATATGTGAATAGGTGGTTGCAAGTAGGTATATTATATATGCATGTGTATACTTATTGCACTCACTAAGCATTAGATTACCTTTCTCGTTGTTTATCTTTTTCAGGTATTGTGTTATGAGGCTAGCTAGTTGTTAGACTAGTTGCGTAGGAGCGCTTGGGCTCGATCGGGTAGCTTTTGGATATACGGACGCAGATTGGGGATTTGGTAGTCCCCGAGATTATGCTCTTGGTATCGGGTTGGGTTATAGAGTCCTAACTCATCTAAATGTAAATTGGGATTGAAACTTGAATGTTGTACGAAAGTCGTAAAACGGCCGATGTGGGCCCGGTGTCGTAAAACTCGTTTTATTATTGGAACATGTTAGTTTTATCTAATATTATATGTTGTGAAAAGCGTTTCATCTAAAAGTGTCGGGAAGTGGGAGATCTTTAAATGAAAATTGGAAAAATTGGACAGCAAGCTGTCAGGCCTTGTGCGCGCTGCGCACCCCACTGCTATATATATAAAAAAATTTATGCGTATTTGGTTGGATAACGGGTTGAGTCGTTACATGATTCGGGTGGAAGCCGAGGCTCGTCATGTTGGCAATCATTTTCCAAGGGTAAAGGAAATGACTCGTAAGACAATAAGCATGGTAGTGGGTTGTAAGCGGTAGTGGTAGTTTGGATTTCTAGCGATGGAGCGTGATAACACCAACATTATACATATTTGTTGTCGTTATTTCGATCCGATTTTGTATCATTTTGTATGTAATTGTTGTACTTGTGTATTGTAATAAGTTAAAATGTGTGTATAATCCGTTGCGAGTGTTGAAGCGAAGATTTATCGAAAACATTGCTGATTTTAGAAGATTCTGCGTACCTGCACCGTTTTGGCCATAACTTGGTCATACGGACTCGAAAAAAGGTGAATCTGGGGCCCAGACATCCGTAACTCAGAGAACTACAACTTTCATTTAGACATTTCCTCATTTTACTCAAGGGATGCAGCGCATCTGAAAGGGATGCGGCGCATCTGTGCAGTTTTCTTGTTCGAAAGTATTAAATGCGGCGTTTCAGAGGCATATGGCGCATCAGAAAGGTCAGATGCGGCGCATCTCTTCTAGATGCAGCGCATCTAGGCATAAAACGTCAAAAATGAGCTGTAAATGACCTGTACGTGAGCTGGGTGGTAGGTGAGAAGGTGATGTGGCGCATCACAAAGAGATGCGGCGCATCGGAGGCTGAAATACCTACTTTTCTTGCTATTTAAAGGGTCTAAACTCATTCTAAACATACACCACAATATAGATCAGTAGTAGTCCGAGAAGGGGGTTTTGATAATGCTAAAAACGAACATATATTTCATAGCATTATCCCTCAAGAAAGACAAACTTTTAGTTGCAATTGTTCTATTTACAAGTGATGTTCGTTTAAATAATAAAAGGTGCAGACAAAAGACAGATTCGACGAATTGAAGACGCAAACTATCAAAAAGCTCAAAAGTACAAAGTACAATCCAAGAGGTTCAAATTATTGATGAGAAACGTCTCAAAATTACAAGAGTACAAGACGTGAAACGTAAAATACAAGATATTAAATTGTACGCAAGGACGTTCGAAAATCCGGAACAGGGAGCAGAGTCAACTCTTAACGCGCGACACAACGGAGCTAATATTACAAGTCACCTATGCACATAAATATAATATAATATATATATAATTCTTACTTGATGTTAAAGTGAAGGGGTACAAAATAGTAGTATTTTTACTACAAAATACTATTAAATAAGATACAATTTTACACAAGTTATTTATTTATTTATAGAATGAATATACCTAAACCTTGCTACAACACTTATAGGCAGTATACCTAATCGTACAGTAGTGTAGTTTTTAGTAAGTCCAATTCGTCCATAGGGAACTCGCCAAGTTTAACGCTATATTTTTAAAACTATATTTGTATATATATATATATATATATATATATATATATATATATATATATATATATATATATATATATATATATATATATATATATATATATATAAGTAGTATTATTATTATAAAAGGGGGTTTTTACCGTTTAATGATCGGTTTGTCGATTTTAAAACTTTAGTCGCAGTTAAAACCTAATGTAAAATATTAAATATATAAAAGACTTAATTTAAAGCGTAACGTAAATGACAATAATTAAAGTATGATAAATAAAAGTGCGATAAATAAAATGACAATAAATAAAATTACGATAATTAAAAGTGCAATTAAATATGAAATAAAGGAATTATGCTTATTTAAACTTCCGTAATCATGATGTTTGACGTGTTGATTTTAGTTTATTACCATTGGTTAATTGTCCTTTGTCCTGGATTATTCAATATGTCCATCTAGTTTTTTTCCATAACGGTCCATCAGTCATAAATATAAAGTGCGAGTGTCCTCGTCAAATTATCCTTATATCCGAAGTCAAATATTCCAACTAATTGGGGACTTAAACTATAACGAGGTCTTAATACTTTGTTTAATAATTACACCAGGATATCGACTGCGTGTAACCCAAGGTTTTAATACTTTGTTAACAATTACGCCAAGTGTCCTTGTACATAATTCACCCCTGTTTTAATAAATCCATTAACTATTAATCCATTCTCTTGTCCAGTTAAATGAACGATTATTTGTACTTATAATATCCCGCCCATCGTGTCCGATCGAGTGTATGTGGTTATTTATAGGTACATCCAATTGTAAATCTTTATATTAAATTAATAAACTATCATTTAATTAAACAAATATAAAGCCCATTAATAGCTCATAGTATAATTTCCACAAGTGTCGTTCTTTTGTCCAAACCCCAATTATGGTACAAAGCCCAATTACCATGTCTTTAATATTTAGCCCAACATCACGATTACTTCGGCTTAAATAAGCATAATAATAACTTAGCTACGAGACATTAATTTAAAAAAGTTATACATAACTTACAATGATTAATAATAGCGTAGCGTTACACGAACAGAATTTCGACTTACACCCTTACAACATTTGCTAACATACCCTTATTATTATTAAAATTAAAATTAAAATTAAAATTATAATATATATATATATATACCTGAGATTGAGAGATAGAGAAAAAGATGTGTAAATAAATGGCCAGAACACGCAAAATTTATAGGATGTCTGCTGCTACAGGACACCATGCGATCGCATGGTTTTTGGCCTTCCTGGCCATGCGATCGCATGGCCTACTTTTTCAGCTCACATGTCTTTGTTTTCTTCTTTGCCGACGATTTATATATATAATATAATATATATATAATTTTAAGAATTATTTATATATTATATTATATTTATGTGCATAGTTGACTTGTAATTTTAGCCCCGTTGCATCACGCGTTAAGAGTTGACTCTGGTCCCGGTTCCGGATTTTCGAACGTCCTTGCGTACAATTTAATATCTTGTATTTTGCGTTTCGCGTCTTGTACTCTTGTAATTTTGAGACGTTTCTCATCAATAATTTGAACCTCTTGGATTGTACTTTGTACTTTTGAGCTTTTTGGTCATTTGCGTCTTCAATTCGTCGAATCTGTCTTTTGTCTGCACCTTTTATTATTTAAACGAACATCACTTGTAAATAGAAAAATTGTAATTAAAAGCTTGTCTTTCTTAAGGGATAATGCTATGAAATATATGTTCATTTTTAGCATTATCAAATATTCCCACACTTGAACGTTGCTTGTCCTCAAGCAATATAGTCTTGAAATAAAAATACCAGAATCACTTCTTTATTCTTCACACTTTGTACATCAGTGATTTCTATACGGCGGTATGAACAATAGTAGTAACGATGTGGTTTACAGTCCCACATGACTATGAAAATTTAGATCCTTAAGTAAATTGGATCTCTATGAAAACATTTGATCTTTTAAAAATTCAATCTAGCTTTTATCCTAGATAAGTTTTCCGGAATAACCCTTCACCGGTGTTTGCGAAATTGTTTTTGTGGGTTTGGTGGGTTTCAGATTTGAAAATTTTAGCTCAAAACTTGCGGTTTTGTGTCACCCACTTGCTAGCCTTGTATTGGGAAAGCAACACGTCCAGTATACTTGCTCCGTATATTACCTTTCGGTAAACTACCATCTGGTTGTAAAGGAAAGCGTTGAGCAAGCAACTGTTAAGGTAATGTCCCGTGACATGCTTTTAATTATGGTCTATAACGTGTTGGATGCAATTACTATCCTTGGTAGGAGCAATAGTAAAGATCACCCTATAGTTTTTCGGTCTGGCACAAGGTCCTGTCTTCGACCATGCTATGCAACCACCTTTCTTACGGTTGACACCCGATTTGGTTCAGGTGACCTAATGAATTTCAGGTGAATTCCTAGGATTTTACGTTCAATGGTAATGAACGCATTAAAAATGGATTTTCAGAAAACAAATCGGTTTGTAATTTTGATCAAAATATTTTCTCGTTCAAGCTCGAGTTTAGATATCATCGAATTCCATGAGTTTGTAATTCTCAATCTTTAAGGTCAATCTCAAGGATTGAGTAATATTAGGCTTAAAAGCTGATTTTTGATCTTTAAGGAGATTATCCTTTATGGGAATCTGATTCATTAGTCTTATCAAGCTAATTTGCACGGCGCCCTCCCCATTTTACGAGACAGATCTTCTCATGGTTAGGATAAGTCTGACCACTTGGCGACCCTGTTTGATGCTGAGGTCCGTGGATTTCCAGCTGATTTTCGAGATGACTTTTCTAGATTTTTCGTCAACCTACAGCTGGTCTGGACGACAACTTCCTGATCTAAATTAAGAAGCGTGTATCTTTTTCGGAAGACTTTACTTCCTTTTAATGATGGAATTGATTCATCGTGTAGATCCATCTTTTCTTTCAAATATATTATAAGAAATTGGGTAAAACTGATAAAATTGTCCAAAACAAAAGTATCTTTAGTTATTTGTACAAAAATATGTGATATATGTTTTAAATAACTTGGTAAATTATTCCCACACTTGGCTTTTATTTTCCTTTCTTTGCCTTTTTATTGTCCTCTATTCCATTTTAAATGAATTCTAACATTTTGGGTTGTTTCTCAACTTATGTTCTTTCCGAGGTAACAATAATTTCGGTGTTAACACCTAGTTTTATCGTTCATAAATATGTATAAACATGATTTTGAATTCATTTAATTGAAAATTTTGAAAAATTTTACTAGAATTGGGTAGTCAGTATATAAGACTAGGGATGTTCTTTATTATCCGAGAGCACTAGATTCTAATAGAACTACTGCGTTACTAGTATTTTTAATGGTAACCAAGTGTTTAAGTTTAAAATTTTGAAAATCCGAAAGAATTTAATCCCTTCCCACACTTAAAATCTTGTAATGCCCTCATTTGCAAGAAATCAGTAACAATTTAAATTATTGAGGGTGATTAGCGTAGAAAAATGATTAAATTTTACCAAAGTTTCCAAACATATTGGCGTTTGTTTGCTGAATGATAAATGGTGCACATCATTTGTTCATTCCATCTTGTTGTTACATCACATTTGTTTTTCGTTTTGTCGTCAAAATTAGTAGCTTTTGCTGAACATAATGCTAGTCTTTGAAAATGCGCTGTTTTACCCTGTTGTGTATATGAAATAAAATACATACAATACAAATATAAACATGCATGGTAATTTGAAATGGAACTCAAAATCCCACTTTCAAATCAAATATGAAATATTAGTACAACATAATAAAAATATTAAACATTACAATAAAAGTATTACAATATTATATGTTTAAACATAAATAAATAGAAATAATAAATAATAAAAAGATAAAAATCATAGAAATCACCAACGGGAACTATATCAATCTGGATAGGGGTTCCAGTTCATGTCGTCGGTCGGGTTCCATGGTTGGTGATAGGTGTACTGGTAGGCCTGGTTAGGGTTGTAGAGAGTAAACGGTGGTCTCATCTCGGGCTGGTGTGGAGGATAGTAAGAAGGTCGGGTCGGTACGTAGTGATCCTGAGGTGATAGCCAACTCATGATCTGACGCTGATGATAGTCTCATTTATCATGCTGTCGTTGCCTGGAATGCTCGTACTCATTCCGGGCTTGCCACTGCTCGTATCGATTATGTCTATCCTGGTTTGTCATTTCTACCTCATCTATACGCTGGTAGACGTCAGTCATAGCCTCCCTAATGACATCCCTAATGTCATCTGCTTCCTCCATTTCCTCATCTGAACCTCTCTCTACCTGTGGATGACGACCAACATAGGGTACTGCCTGATTGCGTCTACTCTTAAATACCTTAGCACCCTGATAGACCTTCAATCCTAAAGTATCATCATGTTCCCTACAAACCAAGAGTGGACCCACTTGATCCCTATCTATACCCAAATACTCTCCAATGAGAGTAAAAAAAATACCTCCTCCTATTATTCCCCCTTCCTGTATTCCTTCCACTATCTTAGACAAATAAAAACCAACACAGTAAGGGATATTAACAAAGCCTCTTGGGTCTCGAATACACTTAAGGTAGAATAAATCATGTAAGGTCATTTTTTCCTTTTTGTGACCTCTCTGTGTAATCGAGTTAGCCAGAAATCTATGAATTATACGAAGCTCGGTTCTGTGAATATGTAAGTAGGAGTGTGTTCCTGCCCACCCAAAAACATTATAATCTGACATACGCCTCCAGAAGGCGTTAGCATCAAAATTCCTATCTACCCTTTCACCATGATAAATCAAATTCATACAATCGGGTAATAGTAATTCAGCGGGCGTATATATCTGTAAAGCCCTGGCCATGTCCAGCATGGACATTCTATACATCCTACGGCCAAGTATAAATCTAAGAAAACTTCTATCATCTAATCTAACTACATCCGCATTTAATGCTATAGTACTCATAAGCTTAACGCACCATTCCTTATATACGGGCCTACGAATGGTGAATAAACGTTCCCAATCGAAAAAAGAAGAGCTGCCATACCTTTAGATCAAATGCTGTCTAACTGAGTTAGTTAGTTGGACCCTTTCCAAAGGCTCCCAATCGATTACCCTCGGCACTTCTACATTTTTCGTTACCAATTTGAATTTGTTACTTTGATATGTCGGCTAATCTCTCCAACTTCGATCAAATCTTAGATTGGGATGCAACTATACTTCATGAATCGTTGGGTGTTGTACTATCGGATGCATCGGATATACTACGTTGGAATCAATATATTCTTGTTGTGGATCATAATAAGGTACGTGTTGATCAGGTTGTTGTTGTTGTTCCTGTTGTTGCTCCTGTTCAGGTTCATATTGCATTTTCGGTTCAGGTTCTGGAGCAGGTTGTCTAGATAATGATGATGCACCATCAGTATTAGTAAATCTCTGCAAAACACATTAAAAATAAATTTTGTGCATCCAACTATGCATTAGTGCTAGCAAAATAACAACTTGAAACAATTACAATAACATGTTTAATCAAAATTAAACTTATACATATTTTCACAATTTTAACAATTCTACACTTTTTCAAATAAGCATATATGAAAATGTTTACAAAGTTCATAAGCATTCAACTCAAATAACATGTTAAAATAACTATTACTAGCAACTAAACAAGTTTCAAATGGCATTTACATCAATTTGATCAAGTTCATGAATTTTAGACCTAAAAAGTCCACTTTAATTCTCAAAAATCATGTTTAGGATCAAAGTTTAGATCATTTAGCTACCTAAACATGTTACACTACTTAATTTAGCAATAATTCATGACAAAAATTGGCCATAACCTGTTTATATCAAAAAGCCCCAAATTGCTCAAGAACACAAACCCTAGATTCCTAAAATTTTTAAAGTTTTTGGCTTCAAATCATGTTAAATAGCATCAATCTAGGTTATACATGCATAATATACTAACAATTTAACTCTAATTACACTAGAAATTAACAAAATCAAATTCAAAAAATTATAGCTCAAGAACACTAAAAATCAAATTTAAAGAGGTTTAGGGGTGTAATTGTTACCCTTCTTGATAAACTTCTTATCAAATTCATGATTAGAGCGGATTATAGCAAGAAATTTGGTGAATTTTGGTGAAAAATGGCGAATTTAGGGGTGTTTTTGAGAGATGGTTGGTGTATGTATGTATGTTTTGTGATGCAGCAGCAGACTCGCTGAGCTTTTGATCCTGGCCAGATTTTAGGCCTCATGCGATCGCATGAGGTTGAAGTGTAAACCCCATGCGATCGCATGGGGTCCGGGTTTTTTTTTTTTTTAAATAAAAACCATTACTAATAAAACATATAAAAAATTAAAATTTTATTTCTTTTTAGGATGAGGGCGTTTCGGATCGTTGTCCTAGTCCATCCCTCGACAAAATTTTAAAAATTTGTCACGTTTTAAGCGCGGTTTTAAAAGTAAAGATTTTTGGGTTTTTAATGTTTTTGGCTTACTTTAATTTAATAAGATTAAAAATAATGATAATAAAAGTTCTCGTCCCTCCCTTGGGTAAAACAATTTCGGTTCAACGACATAGTTTTCAACTTACGACGAATTTTAAAAATCATATTTTTAACTTAGTGAAATAAAATAAATTTTTGTTTTTAAATTTACACCAAACTTAAATTTAAAATGCATAAAATTAAAAATTCATATAAATATCATTTTTATACATACAAACTTATATTAAAAATATTAATTTTTCAAATATTTACAAACTTAAATATATTGATTTTAAAAAGTTTACAATATTAATTTAATATTTATATATTAATTTTAAAAACAAAGTAAAAATAATAAAATTAAAAATCTTTTTGGTCTTTTATCCCACTTTAATCAATCAAATATTATCAAAAATATACGCCCCTCTTTTCGGTAAAGTAATTTCGGTTTCATAACCTAGTTTTACTCCTGACAAATTTTTGAAATATTTTAGGTTGATTGATTAAAGATATTTATACCTTAAGAATAAACGGTAAATTTCGCAGTGATGTAATAAATTTTTGTATGATATCAATAATTTTGGTTACGCATACCTAATTTTATTGAATATCAATTTAATACTTTATAGTGAACGATTCAGCGTTTATTATCAAAAGGTCAAAAGCAATAAAAATAAAAACAAAAACTGTACATACTTACCTGTGAGAAAGAATTCTCAGAGACCTGCTTTAGCCGACTCATAGGAGAGTCGTGTGATTTGGTTCTCCATAGCTTCATAAGCATAACCTCGAATCTTCAATATCTTTTCTTCTAAACATATGAATGGTCCTTCTCTGCATAGAGTAACAAATTCGGTATTTGAATATGTTTGATTATTTGAACATTTACCTTCATGTGACCATTTTCTGCATTTATAACATCTTTCAAGGTGTCGTGCTCTTCTTTTTGTTGCGGATTTTGATTTTTCTTTACCAAAATGTATCTTATGATGATCTTTTCTGAGTTCTTTTCTTGCTCCGTCCATTTTGGCTCTTATGAATGATACCAGTTCACTTGGAAGTGTATCATTATTACGTTTAGTAATCACAGCGTGTAGCATTAGACCATGGTTCAGATCAAAGGAATTCTTCATCTCGTAAAACCTAAAAAATATAAAAATTCAGAATGGGGGGAGAAGACTAGTTCTTTAGGGTCTGCTAGGAAAAGACCATTCGGATTCCATTCTCGGAAACTACATGAAAACAGAATATCTAACTCTAACAGAAATAAATATTACCCTAAAAAGATTCGAATCTTCCCACACTTAGTTAGCCGTGGTGTCGAAATTGTGATTAACTTCATCTTCAACTTCCATTGGATTATCTATGTAATGTTTAACTCTGTGACCATTAACCTTAAATTCAATCCCATTTGAATATATTAATTCTACTATTCCGTACGGGAAAACTCTTTTGACTATGAATGGTCCAGACCATCTTGATTTCAATTTTCCAGGAAATAGCTTGAATCGTGAATTGAAAAGAAGAACTCTGTCTCCTTCTTTGAATTCTTTTGAACTTCTGATTCTTTTATCATGCCATTTCTTCGTTCTTTCTTTATAGATTAACGAATTTTCATATGCTTCATGTCTTAATTCTTCTAATTCGTTTAGTTGACTTAACCGTAGATGTCCAGCTTCATGTAAATCAAGATTACATGTCTTCAAAGCCCAAAATGCTTTATGTTCAATTTCTACTGGAAGATGACATGCTTTTCCGTAAACGAGTTTAAAAGGTGTGGTTCCAATTGGAGTTTTGTAGGCTGTTCTAAAAGCCCAGAGTGCATCCTCCAATTTCATGGACCATTCATTCGGATTTGATCCTACGGTTTTCTTTAGAATACGCTTTAAAGCTCGATTGGTATTTTCAACTTGTCCACTTGTTTGTGGATGATAAGCAGTGGAGATTTTATGAGTTACTCCATATCTTTTGAGAACTTTCTCAAGTTGATTATTACAAAAATGAGTACCCCGATCACTTATTAAAGCTTTCGGTGTTCCGAACATTGCAAAAAGACGTTTTAAAAAGTTGACTACAACTCGTGCATCGTTAGTTGGGAGAGCTTGTGCTTCCGCCCATTTAGATACATAATCAATGGCAACGAGAATGTAGAGATTATTATGAGATTTTGGAAATGGACCCATAAAGTCAATACCCCAAATGTCAAATACTTCATATACTTGAATGACATTTTGTGGCATTTCATCACGTTGACTTATTTTTCTGGCCCTTTGACAAGCATCGCAGGATTTGCAAAGAAGGTGTACGTCTTTGAAAATTGTAGGCCAATAGAATCCAGCATCGGAAACTTTTCTTGCTGTGAGCTGAGGCCCATAATGCCTTCTTGTTGGTCCTGTGTGACAATGGTTTAAGATTTGACTAGCTTTATCTCCGAATACACATCGGCGTATTATTCCATCGGGACAACTTTTAAACAAATGTGGATCTTCCCAGAAATAGTGTTTTATATCACTAAAGAATTTCTTTCGTTTTTGGTACGACAACCCTTTTTTAAGGAATCCACATACTAAGTAGTTTGCATAGTCTGCAAATCATGGAATTTCACTATAATCTATCTTCAATAGATATTCATCAGGAAAGTTATCTTGTATGGCCGATTCATTGAGAACTTCTAATTCAGGATTTTCAAGACGAGAAAGATGATCAGCGGCGAGATTTTCTGCTCCCTTTTTATCTCGGATTTCAATATCGAACTCTTGTAAGAGTAAGATCCAACGAATTAATCTTGGTTTGGCATCTTGTTTTGAAAATAGGTATCTAAGAGCAGAATGATCGGTATAGACCACCGTTTTTGCTAGAACGAGATATGAACAAAATTTGTCAAAAGCAAAGACAATAGCAAGGAGTTCTTTTTCAGTAGTTGTGTAATTCGTTTGTGCTCCTTGTAATGTCTTACTAGCATAATAAATAGGTTGAAATCATTTTTCAATCCTTTGTCCTAAAACGGCTCCCATTGCAAAATCACTTGCATCGCACATTAGTTCAAATGGTAGATTCCAATTTAGAGTTATCATGATCGGCGCATTAGTGAGTTTTTCTTTAAGAATATTAAAAGATTTGATGTATTCATCTGAAAAGATGAATGGAGCATCCTTTTCTAGGAGTTTATTCATAGGAGTGGCAATTTTAGAAAAATCTTTTATGAAACGTCGGTAAAAACCGGCATGCCCTAGAAAACTCCTAACTCCTCTAACATTGGTGGGATGTGAAAGTTTAGCAATTACATCTACTTTAGCTCTATCCACTTCAATTCCTTCCTTTGAAATTTTATGACCAAGAACGATGTCTTCTTTAACCATGAAATGGCATTTCTCCCAATTAAGTACTAGATTTGATTGTTCGCATCTAATAAGCATTCGTTCATGATTAACTAGACATGTTTCAAAAGTATCACCGAAGACTGAAAAGTCATCCATGAAAACTTCCATGCATTCTTCTATCATGTCGTGAAAAATCGCCATCATGCACCTTTGAAAGGTTGCAGGGGCGTTGTAAAGTCCAAATGACATGCGTTTATAAGAAAAAGTACCATAAGGGCACGTGAACGTGGTTTTCTCTTGGTCCTCGGGTGCTATTGGAATTTGAAAATATCCTGATAAACCGTCAAGAAAACAATAGTAACTATTCCCGGCTAATCTTTCCAACATTTGATCAATGAAAGGTAAGGGAAAGTGATCTTTTCTGGTGGCATCATTTAATTTTCTATAATCAATACAAACACGCCATCCTGTTACAGTCTTAGTAGGAAAAAGCTCATTTTTTTCATTTGTGATGACAGTCATGCCACCCTTCTTAGGTACACATTGAACTGGGCTTACCCATGGACTATCAGAGATTGGATAAATTAAACCTGCATCTAGCAGTTTAATAATTTCTTTCTTAACAACATCTTGCATATTAAGATTTAGTCTTCGTTGGCGTTGCACATACGTTTTTAGACCTTCTTCCATAAGAATTTTATGTGTACAATACGAAGGACTTATTCCTTTAATGTCGTGAATCTTCCATGCAATAGCTGGTTTATGAGCTCTTAGCACAGAAATGAGTTGAGATTTTTCATTTTCAGTAAGAGAAGACGATATTATTACAGGTAATTCAGATTCACCATGTAAATAAGCATATTCCAAATGGTTTGGAAGTGGCTTTAACTCTAATGTCGGTGGTTCTTCTATCGATGATTTATATCGATATCTGTCTTCCTCTTTTAGCATTTGAATTTCTTCTGTTGTTGGTTCATATCCATTAGCCATAAGTGTAGCTAACATTTCAGTTTCATCAATTGGTTCAGTTCCTTCTCCTAAAGAACATTCTCATGTTCCTTGTAATTCTGGAAATTCTCCTAACAATTCTGCATGTGAATCTATAGTTTGAATATAATAACATGTATCATCTGCAGATTGCTGTTGTTGCATTGCTCTATCAACTGAAATGGTAACACTCTCGTCCTCTATACTTAGGGTCAGTTTCTTACCGAACACGTCTATTATTGCTTTAGCCGTGTTTAAGAATGGTCTTCCTAATATGAGAGGAACTCGAGAATCTTCTTCCATGTCTAGAATAACAAAATCTACTGGAAATACTAAAGTACCAACTTTAACTAGCATGTTCTCCATTATCCCTCTAGGATATTTTACTGATCGATCGGCTAGTTGTATGCTTATTCGTGTTGGTTTCAATTCTCCAAGGTCTAGTTTAGCGTATAGTGAATATGGCATTAAATTTATACTAGCACCTAAGTCTGCCAATGCTTCTATTGAACTAAGACTACCCAGAAAACATGGAATTGTGAAACTTCCTGGATCTGAAAGTTTTTCTGGTATCTTATTCAATAGCATTGCAGAACAATTAGCATTCATAGTAATAGAAGAGTTCTTCCATTTTCTTTCTATTTGTGATTAGATCTTTCAAGAATTTAGCATATCTAGGCATTCCTGAAATCACATCAATGAAAGGAAAATTTACATTTATTTGTTTAAACATATCTAAGAATTTGGATTGCTCGGCTTCAAGTCTTTCTTTTCTCATTTTACTCGGGTAAGGAAGTGGTGGTTGGTATGGTTTAACATAAGGTTTAGCCTTAATTGTGTTATCTTCTTTAACCTTTTCAACTACCGGTTCTGTTTCCTTATCTTGCTCAGGTTGTGGTTCTTGTAGAGTAGGAATAGAGTCATCAGAAATTATAGGTATTTCAGGTGGTTCAAGTGTAATACCACTTCTTGTGGTAATGGCTTTAGCTGTTTCATTCCGGGGGTTAGCATTTGTATCGCTAGGTAGACTTCCCGGTTTTCTTTCACCTATTAACCTTGCTAGGTTACTTACTTCTTATTCCAAATTTTGAATAGAAGCTTGTTGATTTCTAAATGCTTGAGCATTTTGTTCATTGGTTTGTTTCTGAGATGTGAAAAACTGCGTTTGAGATTCAACGAGCTTCGACATCATATCTTCTAAATTTGGCTTTTTATCATCGGTTTGTGGTGGTTTGTTTTGAAAAATAGGTCTTTGCTGATTGTAAGTATTATTAGATACTTGTTGATTGCTAGGACCTTGTTGATTGTTGTATGGAACATTTCGGTTATAATTCTGATTTTGATTGTAAATTGGTCTTGGCGGTTGATAATTATTTTGATAATTATTTCCAGGCCTTTGGTTCATGTATGAAACATTCTCTCTTTGTTCCAATGTTTGTTCAATACTGAGACAATCTTTTGTCAAATGTGGTCCTCCACACTGCTCACAACTAATTCGTATTGAGTGAATATCTTTAGTCATCTTTTCCATTCGTCTCTCGACATCATCTATCTTTACGGAAATGGAATCTAAGTCCTGGCTAGAATCGGCTCTAGCTGCTTTAGATGATCTAACGATATCTTTTTCTTGATACCACTCATGTGAGTGGGAAGCAGTGTTATCAATAATTTTGTAAACGTCAGTTGCGGTTTTCTTCATAATGGAACCACCAGCTGCTATATCGATGTCTTTTCTTGTAGTGATGTCACATCCTTGGTAGAATATTTGTACTATTTGACAAGTGTCTAAACCATGTTGCGGACATCCTCTCAATAACTTTCCAAATCTTGTCCACGCCTCATATAGAGTTTCATTTGGCTTTTGCGTGAACGTAACAATTTCTCCTTGAAGTCTCACGGCTTTAGATGCCGGAAAGAATTGTTTAAGAAAATTTTCAACTAAAACATCTCATGTATCAATCGCCCCTTCAGGTAACGATTCTAACCAATCTTTGGCTTCCCCCTTTAAATTCCAGGGAAATAACATGAGATATATCTGTTCATCCTCCACTTCTCTTATTTTAAATAGAGTACAGATCCTATTAAAGGTACGAAGATGTTCATTTAGATATTCCTTCGGCGCACCACTAAATTGGCATTGATTAGTTACCATGTGTAGGATTTGTCCTTTGATTTCATAATCTGACGCATTAATGTCTGGTTGAGTAATTGCATGACCTTGGCCAGTGCGTTTAGCTCTCATTCAGTCTTCCATACTTAGAGGTTCCAGATTTTCAATTATTGAATTTGTTGAATCTGAATCACTAGAGGATTCTGTTAATGGGTTGTTCTTCGACAATTTTCGTTTGAATGATTGGTGGTTCCGGAGGAAAGATTAATGGTTCAGGATCTCTGAATTGTCCCCGAATATCCTCCGGATTCTCAATTGTGAGGTCGGGTTCAAAAAATGGATTATCGAAAATTTGAATTGGAGTACTTGGTCGACTAGATGAAGATTCTAAAGAAAAATCAACGGCGACAATATTAGCTAGATGTCTTGATCAAGTTACAGGTGGTGAACGTATAAAAGGTGGTGAACATATAAAAGGTGGTGAACGTTTTGCTCGGTGCATTCACTGAATATCCTATTAGTTATAAAAGATAAAAATTATATAAGTTATCAAATTAATAGACTTTTCTGATTTTGCCCACGTCTCGAATATCCAATAGATGCAGCAGGTAGCCAGGACCCTTTAAATCGGAAGCCCACAACTCGCCACTAACAAATCCAACTATTACTACGAACCAGAAAATTTTGGATGTCTATCAATTTAACCACTTAAAATAATTTTTCGTTGAAATTTAAAGATATTTTAGAGAAGAAATAGAAAATTCTATATCCTAAAAACTAGAGCGTCGTGAAATAAGAAAGAAAAAGAGCGCGTCGGAAAACGTCGAAAAATAAAAGGTCGAAAAAAATAATAAAAAGAACGTAGCGCGTCGAAACTTAAAAGTCTAAAAACTTAAGAATTAAAAGTTGCGTCTAAAGGTATTAAAGCTTAAAGAAATTCTATATCCAAAACGGCAATAACTTAAAAAGTACTAAAATTTATAAAACGGCGTCGCAAAATTCTAAAGCACTTAAATCTTAGTCTAAAGAAAAAGTACTTAAGGGATTTTACGGCAAAGCCTAAAAATCTAGAAATAAAAATAACTATGGCAAAAACTATGAACTAAAACTAAATACGAACGAAAAATACAAATATTACGCTAAAACAAATAAAAAGATACAAAATATAAAAATAAACTTAAAGTTGTAAAAAGTACAATTTTTATAAAAATATTATTTTTATAATATTTATTTATAAAAGTATTAATTTTTATATATTAATAAAACTAATTAAACTAAATAATACATATTAATTAAAAACTAAAACTAAATAATTAAATAATTAACCCTAATTAGGTTTTTAATTAATAATAATTATAATTATAAACCCTAATTTCGTACAGCTAAGGTAACAGACGAGTCAAATCACTTCATGCGATCGCATGGAGTATTAGTACATTTTTCATACAGTTGCATGAAGTAGGAAATCGGGCCAGATTGTTTGGGCTGCTACAGTGTAGCCCGATTACTTTTTTTTCTGTTTTATATTTATACAAAATATATATAAAAATTAAATAAAAACTTAATTTTCAAATAAAAATACAAATTTTTTAATTTTATATATTTTAAACAAACTCTTAAAAATATATATTTTTTGTTTTTCTTTTTATATTTTTGTATTTTTAATATTTAAAACGTATTTTTACAAAAAGCGTATTTTTACAAAAGTAAACTAAGATTTTTTTTTTTTTATATATAGCGTTCCACTTCCGGCGTTTAAGCAGTTCCCCGACAGCGGCACTAAAAATACTTGATGTTAAAGCGAAGGTGTACAAAATAGTAGTATTTTTACTACAAAATACTATTAAATACGATACAATTTTACACAAGTTATTTATTTATTTATAGAATGGATATACCTAAACCTTATGACAACCCGGAAATTTCCAACCAAATTTAAACTTTATCTTTATATTATTCTGACACGATAAGCAAAGTTTGTTAAGTTGAATCTCAAGAATTTTAAACTGTGTCCATACATTCATTTAAACCTCGACCAAGTTCCAACGATTCACGAACTATTAAATTGAACGAACATGATTATATATGTATATGTGTATATATTATAACTTGAAAACATTAACAAAGTATTAGGCGTATAATACTTTATATAAACGTATTTGTTTCAAAATATATTCTAATAGTTATCAACGAAATTAGAAGATAATATCAAATGACTGATTTATCAGATACATTGTGATATGATTACGGGTCTATGTTATGAGGTCCACTGTGATTTAAGAAATCTATTCTTTTTAACAACATTTGGAAAATGGTAAAGTGATTTATAAGTAAGAACGTGGAGTGTAAATAACTTAGATGTTGGATATTAACAAGTTAAGTAACTCGACATTTTTCATTAAGATGATTTCATACGTTTATTTAACCTTTGGACTTTATCCCATGCTTCACCAACAGACTGTAATTTAAAAACTTGAAACCTATTATGAATATATATGATTCTACTTTTCTAAAACGTTTTATGATATAACGATTTCCATTATTTTAACCTTTAAACAAAATAATTCTTAAATATATTTAGTTTTGGAAAACAAAATTATCATATTTATTTGATTTAGTTTCAAACGTACAAAAACGTTTTCAATTTAAAAAGAACTTTATTATTAAAACGTATATAACTTTTATAAATATCTAGAACCACTTTTGACAACTCATTACTTAACCAGTATGATAAAGATAACGTTATTTATATTTTATTTTATTAAGTATATATAACTATTTAAACTAATATTATATATATTTATACGCGTATTATACGTATATAGTTTTATACTTTTACTATACTTAAACTTTACCTTTACTTTATTTTTACTTTTCTTTAACTTTAATAATTCATTTTAATAATTCATACTTTAATAATTCACTTTAATAATTCATACTTTAATAATTCATACTTTAATAATTCATACTTTAATAATTCATTTTAATAATTCATACTTTAATAATTCACTTTAATAATTCAAAAATCTATTATAAATAGAATTCAATAGGTTTCATTATTTCATATAAACTTGAAAATATTTTCTCTAAACTCTCTCAATCGATTTACATATATATTTACTCCGTATTATTTCAAGATATTATTATTATACATAAAATATTACGACGGAGTGCTGTCCGAGTGATTTCGAAATTATTTTTCGAGCGGGATAGAGCTAAGGAAATTATGGGTTATAGCTATGGAGGTTATGGGTATGGTTTGGGAGTATTGCTCGTAAGTCAAACTAGTGTTTATCATCTCCGTTGCGTCTACGTACTTTTCCTGCAATATTGAATCTCAATATTGATACGTGAGTACTCATAATTTAATTTTTATATATTAATAGTGTATCCCTGATTAGTGCTCGAGAATATAGGATTATGCATGCTTGTACTTTTGATATTACCATTAGATAGGATATGTTGAATCATGAATTAGTTACGTATGCGGTTGAGATACGGTATAAGATATGCATGTCGTTGGAAAGCTAGCGAAAAATTAAGAACTTTTCATTTAGATATCGAATGGTTTCGATGAATGAATTTGAAGTTATAGTCAATTAAATTTTTATATTATTATTAAAAATGATTATTATTATCTTCGTTATTATCGTCGTTCTAGTTTTATATTATTATTACTATTATCATTATCAATAAAAGGAATTATCATTAAAAATTGTTATTTTTATTATTATTACTATCGTTATTATCGTTAAAGTTATAATTAGTATTATTATTATTATCTAATTATTATTATTATTATTATTATTATTATTATTATTATTATTAATATATATATATATATATATATATATATATATATATATATATATATATATATATATATCATTATTTAAAAATGGTTATTGTTATTGTTATTATTATTATTATTAATTATTATCATTAAAATAGTTATTAGTATTATCATTAATAATATCATAGTAATTATCATTATTAGTATTATTGTAATTAAAACTAATATTAGTAACACCTAATTATTTTGATTACTATTATTATCATTATTATGAACACGATATAAAAGGCGATTAAAAGCTATTAAACGAAACGATTAGGAAATAATGAGTATGAGTATCATGATGAAATTAAAATATTATAAGATATTGATTTTGATAAAATTATCGTTCTTATTATTTTTATCATTACTATTATTATTAAAAGTATCGTTAGTATTAAAAATTATCATTTTAACAAAAATTATCATTTTAATAGAAATGTCATTGTTATTATAAAATATCATTATTATTATCATTTTAAATAGAATTATTATTTTAAAGTTAATATTAAAAAGTATCGTAAATATTAAAGTTATCATAATTAGAATTATCATTTTATCATAATGTCATTTTTAGTAATTATAAATATTGATATTTTTATTAATAGAATAATAATAATTATTATTACAAAATAATATAACTTTTACTTACTATTATTATAGATATTATTTTATCAAATAAATATGTGATACAAACATATTTTACTACGTGTAATAAAATTACTTTAATAATATATATCATATTATCTTTATGATATTAAATGAACTCTATAAATTTTATTACTTAATATATATAAAAGTATATTTTATTATATAAATTTTAATATAAAATTTTATTTATTAATAAATGAATTATATTATTTACTCTAATAAATCTTTTAAAAGTATTTAAAAATATAAAACGACGATATTTAAACTATATATTAATCATGTATAGATTTTGGAAATTATTTTGAGTCAAATTGACTTTTGTTGACCTTTACATATTATTCTCGAGCCTTAGGATTGCGATACACTATGACTTGACCTAATTTGTTAGACAAATATTGACCAACACATAAATATATATAATTAATTTAGGTTCGTGAATCCGAGGCCAACCTTGCACTTGTTCAATGACGTTATATGTATTTTTACTACGAAATACAGTATGGTGAGTTTCATTTACCTTTTTACCCTTTATATTTTTGGGCTGAGAATACATGCGCAATTTTTATAAGTGTTTTACAAAATAGACACAAGTAATTGAAACTACATTATATGGGTGAATGATCGAAGCCGAATATGCCCCTTTTGCTTGGTAACCTAAGAATTAGTAAACCGATCTACTAATTGACGCGAATCCTAAAGATAGATATATTGGGCCTAACGAACCCCATCCAAAGTACCGGATGCTTTAGTACTTCGAATTCGTTTTTATCATGTCCGAAGGATTTCTCAGAATGATAGGGGATATTTTTATATGCATCTTGTTAATGTCGGTTACCAGGTGTTCACCATATGAATGATTTTTGTCTCTGTGCATGGGACGTATATTTATGAGAACTGAAATGAAATTCTTGTGGTCTATTAAAATAATGGAAATGAATGATTATGATAAACTAATGAACTCACCAACCTTTTAGTTGACACTTTAAAGCATGTTTATTCTCAGGTGTTAAAGAAATTTTTCGCTGTGCATTTGCTCATTTTAGAGATATTACTTGGAGTCATTCATGGCATATTTTGAAAGACGTTGCATTCGAGTTGTTGAAATTCATCAAGATTATTATTAAGTCAATTATAGTTGGATGGATTATGAAATGGTATGCATGCCATCAACTTTCGTTGTAAAGAAAGTTTGTCTTTTAGAAACGAATGCAATGTTTGTAAAATGTATCATATAGAGGTCAAATACCTCGCGATGAAATCAACTATTGTGAATCGTTTATAATGTATATGAACGGGTCCTTTCAGTTGGTATCAGAGCGGTGGTCTTAGCTAACCAGGTCTGCATTAGTGTGTCTAACTGATAAGTCGTTAGGATGCATTAGTGAGTCTGGACTTCGACCGTGTCTGCATGTCAAAAGTTTTACTTATCATTTTTAGTCGGAAATCATCTGCTTATCATTCTTAGGAAATTACCTGCTTATCATTACTAGTCTAGACACATCTTGCTACATTAATTGCATGAGTAGTGTATAGAAAAAATTCATATCTTAGCGTATCTGCTAAATCATATCTTATCGTATCTGTTACTTTAGACTTTACCTGACATATCCCGCAAATTCCTCCGTAATCTATGAAATCTTTTGTTCTATATCTATGGATTTTCTATGTAATTAGAATACCATCCGATAACCGAAAATCATTCATAGCGAAAAATCCTTATTCAATCGTACGAAATGGAATTCATCATTAATTCAAGTTCCTCGGATTCCGAAATGGAATCCCACTCCAGTTCTGAAAGCAGTGTGACCGGAATGGATCAACCAATCAGCCATCATCTATTCTGGATGAATTGGGGATGGGTTCGTAGCCTCCTCAATCATTGGAGACAAGAAGAAGGTGATCCCTTCCATCCACCCCATTGCCCTCTTGACGAAGAACCTGAAGCACTTACCGGCGAACCAATCCGAAACACTATTTTCTCTCTCATTTCCAGAGTATCTCGTCACGATTATATACTACATCAAATTCTAGATTTTATTTATCCGCTCGTCCGAACCGACAATCACCCCTGTGTAATAGAAGAAGTCAACGAGCTTCGCGCTCGGGTAGTGGCTTTGGAGAATATGGTGCAAAGATTACAAACACCAGCAGCAGCACCAGCAGCATAACCAGTACCACCATCATCAACGCCAACAGTACCATTACCATCTCCAACCACAAACGCGTCGTAAACCTCAACTTCACAATCTGTCCCATGAGCATCAAAGTCATACGTACCATAGATACCAAGGAGTACCAACAACAATAAATGACGAAGTAGTAATTCATAACTTCATTGGAGAAACATTCCGCGGCGATTATGTAATCTCTAAAGTCTTAGAGATTATCAAATCTAGCCCTAATCATAAATCAGTTAAGCGAACCAAAATGATAGAAGGAAGAGTAGAAACCCTGACAAAAATGGTGTGTGGTTCACAAGCTAAACTTGTTTTACCAACAGCATCAACTGTACCGTCAGCGTCACCAGCATCGTCAGTGCAGTCAGCATCAGAATCAGCAACACCTATAACATCACAAACTCCGTCAGTTCAAGAATCACTGTGGACATCATTACGAATCAATAACGCGTATATTTTATCAATGAGTTATGAAGAATTAACTCATTCCATCTGAAGAAATTATATGTATATATTATATATATATATATATATTTTGAAATAAAAATAAATCTTTTCGTGCTAAGCTATTGTGTGTGAATCTTAACTACTCGGTTAATTCATATTACAAATGTGCAATAATGTACGTCTTTCGCCGCAACTTAACCATCGTTAACTACAATCTCTGTCTCAATTCAACAAATTCCAATTCATAATAAATCAAGTATATATTTGATTTTACACTTTCATCATCGATGTACCCGAAACTTTTCAGATAACATCATTCGTACTTTGCGAAGTTCACAAGAATTTAATGAAAACCAACATCACGCCTCAATAAATAACGAAGTATTGATTCATAATTTCAATATTATTGAAGAAATACTTATGTAATCTCTAAAGCCTTTAAGGGATTATTCAATTCTAGTTCCAACCGTATATCGAATGAGTTTAATTTAGTATTAACTCATTAAAATCTATGTTACATCTGAAGAGAATATATACATATATATTTTCATAAAGACTGTAATAAAAATTCTTTTGTACAAAATATTAATTGTGAAATTTTTTTTACGGGTAGGTAATACCCGATAGATATATAAATTCACAATTAATATGTTACATTCTTCGAATCTGATTAAGCAAATTATCAACTATACTTCCTACTTTCACAATAATATACATTCTTTCATAGAAATCAAAACAACCATACTCATTCAAACTCAATTACATATTCTGATTTTGAAACCTCAGAATTCAATTCGAGATATAACCGGTACCATCACTTTTAGATTCCTACATCTTTCAGAGCTATACTTTGACTTCAAAACTGTGTTAGAACATCAAATATATATTAATGATTACAATCTGTGTTCAAGCCCTTCGAAAAATTTCTTAAGACATTTCAAATAATGAGCAATCGAGATGATGATCCAACCACATATTACCCACAGTTATGTACTTAAAAAGCTCTCGAAACCAAAGTCATAATTCAACACATATCTGTGTCAGATCCTTTGGCATTTATTAGCAAAAATAACTTTGCAATTCCTTTTCAAAGTAGCAAATTCTATCACAGCTCCAGCAAGACAACTTCGATTTTTCATTCGGAGTAGTCTTATCATAATCTTGATATATATGATTACCCTTTTGTTACCAGAGAACCTTTCATGTTCCACCACATTAGCAATAAACTTATTCACAACTTCATTGATCTTTGACCTTCCGAAGAATCATTATATTTACCGAAACCCCATCATTTAATCATTCGCATCTTGTAACGAGAATTTCCATATGAATCATCGGGAATTAGCAATCAGTATTTTGAAATTTCACAGTATGTCTACACCAACAGTTATATGTGTATATATATCGTCTATCTTCTGGACTTAATTTGAATGTGAAGTTTCTAAAAAACACTCCGAACTACGAATTGGTTCTCCGAAAATGGAAAAATGCTGATGAAGCAGCAAAAACTATAAACGACTTTAACAGTAAAAGTTTGATGATAATAAATAAGTGTGCTGGTAAAGCGCAGAAAAAGAGAAGTCTTGGAACTGGAAACCGGATTGAGCAAAGTATGAAGGAGGCTGTGGAAAAATCACAAAGACTGAACCTGACTTCAAAGAATCCAAATGATTCAGTACCTGCTGAAGTCATTAACGAATACCTTGCTCCTGACTCTAAACCCCTGCGGACAATATTCTTCATCATCCTCTGATATTAGAAATTATAAGATATCATCGTATCTTTCATTATAAATATCCTCCATATTTTTGAAGATATTTTCACAATTATTCTTATCTAAAATCATTTACCTCTTCGCACTATCTGTATTACATCATAAAAGAAACTATTTTTGTTTCTAAATTCTAAAACATTCAAGTTTGAAATAGGAATATTTTTGAAGTAGTGTTGGGAGCTGAAGCATGAGTTAGTATAATATAATGACACTTGATCAACGTGATTATATTACAGTAAGTCATGCTGAGTTTTTAAATGGAACATGATGATTCACAGATCATAACATCATCATGTGTCATGTTATACGACTCATGTACTCTACTTAATTTCTAAAAATATCAAGAAAATATTTTCTTGATGATTCGATCTTTTCCGAGGTATTCTGATAATTTGACAAATCAAGATCGTGCCATTACGATTTCCTTCTTAGAACATTAACAATGTTTATTCCGAAATTTTTATCTGCGAATTATGGACCATTATAAGCGGTACTTACTCGCAAGAAGAAGAAACGAAAGGACAAAACTCCGAAACAGAAATTGGGATATAAATCGCAGCAAATAAAAGAGAGCATTAATTGGAGATGACAATGATTTTAGAAGACAGAAGAAAGGACATCGAAATATAAGGGAAGATATAAAACCCAACAACAATCCAGAAATTAAAAACCATATATATCGATGCATATAGCAATATAAAGACATGGAAAACTAAAAACACTATAAAACCAAGAGTATAGTAGAAGTAAATAGATTCTTCCGGCGGCAGATGAAAAAGAAGAATGACAGATATGAAAGTTAGGAGTATATCAAGAATCAGAACTTGATGGAGCATATTAGCGAATGCTATAAAGTATGAATTGAGGGAGTAAGAATAAAAGGTGTGAGTTGTGGAAATAAGAAAATGAAGGGGGTGGATATATAGTAAAATATCCGACAGAGCAATCAAAACAGATTATCGCATTTAATCAAGCGGATCCTAACTTCCTTAATTACCAAAGAACCAAATCTTATTACGAAGATTTTCTCTAAATTCCTTGAATTCCGAAAATCAACTGTGACTATGACATTGATTAAAAAGAACGTACATTTACTCATTTCATTCTTTTGTGATAATTTCACTCATAATCTTCACAAAAATCAAATTACTTTATCTATATTACTTGATGATAATAAAACTCTAATTTTCAACTCGTGTACGTCATGAAAACATACTTATTGTCAGCCATGACCATCCCATTCAAATTTCAGGACGAAATTTCTTTAACAGGTAGGTACTGTGATAACCCGGAAATTTCCAACCAAATTTAAACTTTATCTTTATATTATTCTGACACGATAAGCAAAGTTTGTTAAGTTGAATCTCAAGAATTTTAAACTGTGTCCATACATTCATTTAAACCTCGACCAAGTTCCAACGATTCACGAACTATTAAATTGAACGAACATGATTATATATGTATATGTGTATATATTATAACTTGAAAACATTAACAAAGTATTAGGCGTATAATACTTTATATAAACGTATTTGTTTCAAAATATATTCTAATAGTTATCAATGAAATTAGAAGATAATATCAAATGACTAATTTATCAGATACATTGTGATATGATTACGGTGTGACGACCCGGAAATTTCCGACCAAATTTAAACCTTAATCATCATATGATCTCGACATGATGAGCAAAGCCTGTTAAACCGTGTTTCAAAGTTTTGAATAGTTTACATATATTCATTTAACCTTTTAACTATTCCCGACGATTCACGAACGATTATTGTAACTAGATATATATTTATATATAAATATGAGTTCATATAATAAATTGGAATAACAAAATACAATTTAATCAATTGTGTTATGCATGTAAGCTGTTACACCAGATTAAAATGTGTTATTAAAAAATGAACTATATATATATATATATATATATATATATATATATATATATATATATATATATGAATTTTATTGTTATTATTATTACTAATATGATTATTATCATTAGTATTATTATAATTAGTATTATTATTATTGTTATAAAAACAATACAATTCTTTATTACTAAAAAATATCATTATTATGATAAATATTATTATTATTAGGATAATTATTATTAATTGTATTATATTTATGTTATTATTAATAATATTCAGTATTACTATTATTTATTATTAATAGAATTATTATTATTATTATTATTATTATTATTATTATTATTATTATTATTATTATTATTATACTTATTAATATTAATTATATATTTATATTCATATACATAATATAAAGATAGATATATATCATATATATTACGGTGGATTCAGTATGGCATCACCATCACACTTTATCAAATTTTTGTTGATGTCCAAAATTGATTACATATCAAAGATCAATTCGTACGATTCTATTATCAATCGATTCAGAGATTAACAAACAAACAATATTCTTAAAAGTATCACTGTTTATCTTTTTGACTAACTAATCTCTCTATTTCTATATGAAAATATATGCATAATCATAGATAGATATTAGATACTTGTACATATGCAAAAGCAATCAAATTACAAACCACCACCATGGCCACCTTAAATCACCATACTCCATCACCCTAAATCGTTTCACTTCACCACCGCCGGGACAACTAAGAACCGTCACCTTTTAATCACCAAATCACATTGTGAATCATCATCACTTAAATTTCATGTGTTTTCTTTTTCTGTTTTGCAGCCATAACCATCAACCATCAAAACAACCACCACCTTCGTTGTTTTGTTTTTCTATCACCATTGACACCATCATAAACCAACACACCCTTTAAGCAAAATCTACTGCTGCGTTTCCGATCTTAAACCACCTTAACCATCTCTTGATTTTATTCTATTAGTAATCAACAAATACCACGAAACCATCCCATCAAAACCCGTTTAGAAAACCATTACCACCTACGGTTTAATCAACCCCACCAAACCCACTTGTTTCTGTTTCTGCCAAACATCGAAACCACCCTAAAATCACCACTTACATTAGACTGCTACTATTTAATTAGTTCTATTTTCGTTTGAAAATAACCAACAGACGCCTTGAAAGCCGCCACCCTAAACCATTAAACACCATCATCTTCGATTGCAACCTACAGCTTCTTTCCTCCTACTTATTGCTGCCAAAACAGCAGCGTGTGATGCTGCTATAGTTTTGTTCCTATTGTATTTGTTTTGCGGATATAAATGATAAAGTTGATGAAGAAATGAATGAAATACATAGTGATAAAATGAAGAGATACTATGATTAGAAGGATGTAAGAAGATGATGATGGGAGTTGTTGCATAAAGGTGCTAAAATTCGCTGTCCCTTCTATTTTTTTATATACAAGGCGAACTCTATATTGAATTAGGGTAGTGGAGCAGTTATTATGGATTGTGCTTTTTCTTTTCTTTTGGCCGAACACATGGTGGGGATTATTGTGATAATGATGCTTGTTCATATTGAGATTAAAGAATGGTGGGGTCTTGCAATTCTCCTAGCGGGTTCGTTTGTGCAAAGTCCAAAACCGAGGGCCAAATGTTAATTAAATTATGATAAGCATTTTGTTAACATGGCACATAATGATATATGATATTGTATGTGGGACACAATCCAGCCCCACGGTCGACCAAGCTGGACGTTTGATTGTATTATAATTTTTTTTTGAGATTGATAATAAGAATGATGATGGGTATGAACGATAGAAATGATGCACAGTGAAGATGATAATGAAGATAATCCATGATGATGTTATGATGGTTACGGGTATTATATTGATAGTGAAAGATGATAATGATCATGATGTTAGAGATGATGAAGATGATGATGTTAATTTGATGATGATGATGATCATCGTGATGATGATGATGATATATTAGGTTATAAGTATTATTACTCAGGTTGTAAAATTTTTAGAAGAAGAAAATGGAAACAGAGTGTTATGGGGTAAATAAAGTTAGATTAATAGTTAAAACAGAAAACAAGACAGCTTGAATGGTTAAGGGGTGTGGTCGTGGAAGCAGGAGGTCGCGGGTTCGAAACTGGGTGACTGTATTTTTTTTTATTTTTAAACTGGCTGGACTAGTGTAAAAGCTTGAGTCTGGTGGGCTGCCTTGTGGATCCAATTAAACATCCATATGAGCCATTAACTTGGGCTCCTACTTGGACTATTATCTTAATGGACTTATGTTAGGTATACATATTATTATTATTATTATTATTATTATTATTATTATTATTATTATTATTATTATTATTATTATTATTATTATTATTATTATTATTATTATTATCATCATCATCATTATCATTATTATGATTATTATTATTATTATTATTATTATTATTATTATTATTATTATTATTATTATTATTATTATTATTATTATTATTATTATTATTATTATTATTAGAGGTATCCTTATTGTTAAAAAATATCATTATTAGTAAAATTATCATACTTATTAAAAGTATCATTTTATTTTCATTAACACAATCATTATTTTTATTATTAATATCATTAGTAATATTTTTATTATTAGTACAACAAATATTATTTATCTAAAATATATTTATTACATACCTATACTTATATTACGTAGTTTTGTATTTTTTTAAACAAAATATTATTTTTATTAAGAAATACATAATATATAAATATCTAATACAATATAGATAGTAATATGATTGTATAAGTAAAAATTAATCTTAATACATTATAAACATAGTTAATTAATATTATAAGTGTTTATATATATATATATATATATATATATATATATATATATATATATATATATATATATATATATATATATATACTTGATATAGGTTCGTGAATCTAGGGCCAACCCTACACTTGTTCATTGTCGTCATATGTATTTTTACTACAAAATACAATAGGTGAATTCATTTGATTCCCTTTTACTCTTTACATTTTTGGGACTGAGAATACATGCGCTATTTTGATAAATGCTTTATTGAATGCTTTTGAAATATATTTTGAACTGCGAATACAAGAAATACTTTTATAAATGTTTGACGAGATAGACACAAGCAAAACATTCCTCGAATGAATTATTATGCAGACAGAAGTTCTGCGGATTATTGTTGAATTATGTGAACATGATAATTGCCACCATTGAATTATGTGGACATGATAATTGCCACCATTGAATTATGTGGACATGAAAATTGCCACCATTGAATTATGTGGACATGATAATTGCCACCAATTGATGTGAATGTTATGTATCGAGAGAATGATTTTTATACATAGGTTATGTGTATTAGTTTTTGTGCACGAGATATGTGTACAGTTACTAAGATTTATGAAAAATGGTTTCGTACACAAGAAAGGTATACTGTTTTTAAAAGATATCGCATGTACATTACAGGTGGGTATAGGATTCGGGCCCATTTGTACCATGCAGCATTTAAATCTTGTGGTCTATCAAAATGATGAATTTTATTGTTTTATGATAAATCTATGAACTCACCAACCTTTTGGTTGACACTTGAAAGCATGTTTATTCTCAGGTATGAAAGAAATCTTCCGCTGTGCATTTGCTCATTGTAAAGACATTATTTAGAGTCGATCATCGCAATGGAACCAGATGTTGGTGAATTCGTCCAGACGGAATAGGACAGGGTATGACATGTGGTATAAGAGCGGTGGTCTTAGCGAACCAGGTCATGCATTAGTGTGTCTAACTGATAGTTGCTTAGATGCATTAATGAGTCTGGATTTCGACCGTGTCGGCATGTCAAAAGTTTTGCTTATCATTTGTGTCGAAAATTGCCTGCTTATCATTCTTAGGGAATCACTTGCTTATCACTCTTAGTCTAGACACGTCTTACTGCCTCTATTGCATAGACAGTGTATAGATAAATTCATATCTTAGCGTACTTGTTATTGTTACCTTTGCCTGACAGCTTCCGTAGATTCCTCCGTAACTTATGGGATTTTTGTATTATATATGCATATGTAAATTATGTATTGCATGGTATTAATCTACATCCTATAATCTATTTCTTATCGAAAACCCTTTATCTAATCATACCTGATGGAACTCACAATCAGTTCAAGTCCCTCGAATTCCGACAGCTATTCCGACATGGATGTTCACCTAAGCTCCGGAAGTAGCGTCACCATAATGATTCGACCAATCAGCCATCCCCAATTCATCGGATGGGTTCGTAGTCGACTTAACCAATGGAGACGCGAAGAAGACGATCCTTTCCACCAACCGAATTCACCCCTTGACGAAGAACTTGAAGCACTTACCGGTGAACCTGTCTGAAATACTATTTTCTCTCTCATCTCCAGGGTATCTCGTCATGACTATATACTATCTAGAATTTTAGATCTTATTCACTCGCTCGTTTCCACCGACAATCATCCCGAAATAATAGAAGAAGTCAACGAGCTACGCGCTCGAGTAATAAATGTGGAGAATATGGTGCAAACTTTACCAGTTTCAGCAACATCACCGGTACCAACAGTACCATCAGCAACAGCACCAGTATCATCAACAATCCATGCCTCAACATCTCATTCTGTACCTCGAGTATAATCATCGTTCTAAGAATCATTCTACATCAATTATCTTCTTTCGACATAGCGATTATGTAATCTCTAATGTTTTAGAGATTATATATATTCTTGTTCTAACGGTAAAGTAAATGAGATTAATGTCATATTAACTCATTAAATCCATGATTACATCTGAAGAAAATATATATGTATATATGTTTTCATAAAGATTGTAATTAAAAATTCTTTTATACAAACTGTTAATGGTGAAAATATTTTAACGGGTAGGTAATACCCGAAGAATATTTAGATTTCACAGTAATAATTTACACTGTACATTCTTCCAATCTAAATCAACAGTTGTTTACTATCCTACTTACATCCACCGATATATAAATCTGTTCACCACAGAATAACCATATTCATCCAATTTCATATTTGGATTTTGATTCATCAGAATCTAACAAGTGGCATAATGAAGAAAAAATTTTACAAAATAAAATTTGTTAGAAACAACAAATTAACTATGAGGAATTTTGTTAAGAATCCACGCTAACTGTTCCTAGCTAACTGTTCCTAGCTAACTGATTACATTTTATTTATCGCAGTTTATTTATCGCAATTTAATTATCGCAAATTTATTTATCGTCATTTAATTTCTGTTATTTACTTTACGCATTTAATTTATCATCACTTAATTTGTGTTATTTATTTTACGCACTTTAAATATCGGGAAACGTATACAAGGTTTTGACATATCATATCGACGCATCTATATATATTATTTGAAATCACCATAGACACTCTATATGTAGTAATGATTGAGTTCTCTATACAGGGTTGAGGTTGATTCTCAAATAATATATATACTTTGAGTTATGATCGAGTCTGAAACATGTACACGGGTCACGATACATATTAATTAATTCGAATATTATATATTAAGCTATATATGAAATATTGGATTGTCAACTGTGGACTATCAACTGTGGACTGCCGACATTGGATAATTAAAATGAATTAAAATATTGATTATAACATATGAAACTAAACAATTCTTCAAGTTTGCCACTTGATTTCATCGTAAACCTCATTTGTATCTTGACGATTACAATTTGCGATTCAAACCTTTCATAATTCTTGAAAACACTTCAATCGATAGGATGAAATGACCGCACTTCATCTACGGAAGAAAAGATTTATGCATACAGTTATGCACCTGAAAACACTCGGAAACTGAGTAAACGTTTAACACGTAGCTGTGCTAATTTCTTTAGTGTTATTATTACCGAAAATAACCTTGCAACTCCTGTTCGAGATAGCCAATTTTGTCACAGCTTCAACAAATCAACTTCGATTTTTATTCGAATTAGCCTTATTATAACCTTGATATACGAGTTTGCCTTTCGTCATCATTATCGAAGAATCGTTTATACTCCACCCCGTTAGTAGTAAACTTACCAGCAACTTCATTACTCATTGGCTTAAGACTCTCCGAAGAACCATTATAATTGTTCATTAAAACCCTATCATATACACATCCGCATCTTGTAACGACAATTGACATACCAGTTACCGAGAATCAGCAATCAGTATTTTGAAATCTCGCAGCGTTTCTACATCAAAAGTTATATGTATACATATAACATTTATCTCATAGAATTATCATCTTCCATTCTGAAATTTTGAAGAGCAATCAGTCTACAAATCAATACTCTGAATATTGAAAAGTTGAATGAAGTAGCAGAAACTGTAGACAACGTAAACGACCGTAACAGTCAGAAGTTTGATGGTAAAGAAGGATACTTTTGAAAAGCTCAGAAAAGTTGGAACTGGAAAACGGATTGAGCTAACCCTGAAGGAGACCAAGGACAAATACAAGGACCAAACCCTATATTCAAAGAATCCAAGTAATCCTGGATCCGTTGAAATCTTTAGAGAATATCTTGCTCCGAAATCATGTTAAAATCTTGCGGAAAATTTTTCTTCATCAACCTTTGAACTTAGAAATTCCAAAATATCATCATAAATATCTTCGATATTTCTGAAGATATTTTCATAAATATTCTCGTCCGAAATTATTTATCTCTTCATGCTATCTATATTACATCATGAAGGAAACTACCTTAGTTTCTAAATTTCTTTAAAAATTTGAGTTTGAATTATGAATGATTTTTAAGTAGTGTTGGAAATTGATGCATGAGTTAGTATAATATAATGACACTTGATCAACGTGATTATATTACAGTAAGTCATGCTGAGTTTCTAATGGGACGTGATGATTCACAAATCATAACGTCATCATGTGCCATGTTACATAACTCTTTCATTCTACTTAACTCCTGAACAAATCAAGAAAATGTATTCTTGATGGTTCTATCTTTCGTGATGTTGATAAATTTGAAAATCAATTCGTGCTATCACGTTCCTTCCTGCTTAGAACATTATAATTATTCGAAACTCTATATCTACAAATTCTAGACCATTATTCGCTTGACTTGAAGTCGAGAAGAGAAAACAAAAGCATAGAGCTCCAAAATATAAGAGAAAATATAAAGCCCAATAACAACACGGAAATTACAAACCGTGTATATCAATGTTTATCGCAACATAAAGACACGGGAGAATTAAAAACACTATAACTCAAGGGCGAAGCAGAAGAAAACAGATTCTTCCGGTGGAAGTTGGAAAAGGAGAATGACTGTTGCGATAGTAAGGATAAGGACAAGGATTAGAACTGAATTAAGCATTTTCACAATCTTTTGGATGTATGAAATAAGAAAGAAAGTATAGGAATGGTGAGAATAATGGAATGGAAAAGTTTAATTTATAATAGGAATATCAGACGGAATAATCGAGGCTATAGAGATCATAATTTCCTTAATTATCGAAGAACCAAATCTTATTACAAAGATTTCCTTTAAATCCCTTGAATTCCGGAAATCAACCGTGACTCTGTCACTGGTTAAGACGAACTTGCATTTATTCATTAAACTCTTTTATGATAACTTCATTCGTACTCTTCGAATAATCGAATTGTTCTATCCATATTACTCAATGATGATAAAAATCTATTTATCAACTCATATTCGTCACGAAAACATTTTTATTACTAGCTGTGACAACCTCACTCAAATTTCGGGACGAAATTTCTTTTATGGGTAGGTACTGTGACGACCCGGAAATTTCCGACCAAATTTAAACCTTAATCTTCATATGATCTCGACATGATGAGCAAAGCCTGTTAAACCGTGTTTCAAAGTTTTGAATAGTTTACATATATTCATTTAACCTTTTAACTATTCCCGAAGATTCACGAACAATTATTGTAACTAGATATATATTTATATATAAATATGAGTTCATATAATAAATTGGAATAACAAAATACAATTTAATCAATTGTGTTATGCATGTAAGCCGTTACACCAGATTAAAATGTGTTATTAAAAAATGAAGCTATATATATATATATATATATATATATATATATATATATATATATATATATATATATATATATATATATATATATATATATATATATATATATATAATCTATAGATATGAATTTTATTGTTATTATTATTACTAATATGATTATTATCATTAGTATTATTATAATTAGTATTATTATTATTGTTATAAAAACAATACAATTCTTTATTACTAAAAAATATCATTATTATGATAAATATTATTATTATTAGGATAATTATTATTAATTGTATTATATTTATGTTATTATTAATAATATTCAGTATTACTATTATTTATTATTAATAGAATTATTATTATTATTAATATACTTATTAATATTAATTATATATTTATATTCATATACATAATATAAAGATAGATATATATCATATATATTATGGTGGATTCAGTATGGCATCACCATCACACTTTATCAAATTTTTGTTGCTGTCCAAAATTGATTACATATCAAAGATCAATTCGTACGATTCTGTTATCAATCGATTCAGAGATTAACAAACAAACAATATTCTTAAAAGTATCACTGTTTATCTTTTTGACTAACTAATCTCTCTATTTCTATATGAAAATATATGCATAATCATAGATAGATATTAGATACTTGTACATATGCAAAAGCAATCAAAGTACAAACCACCACCATGGCCACCTTAAATCACCATACTCCATCACCCTAAATCGTTTCACTTCCTCACCGCCGGGACAACTAAGAACCGTCACCTTTTAATCACCAAATCACATTGTGAATCATCATCACTTAAACTTCATGTGTTTTCTTTTTCTGTTTTGCAACCATAACCATCAACCATCAAAACAACCACCACCTTCGTTGTTTTGTTTTTCTATCACCATTGACACCATCATAAACCAACACACCCTTTAAGCAAAATCTGCTGCTGCGTTTCCGATCTTAAACCACCTTAACCATCTCTTGATTTTATTCTATTAGTAATCAACAAATACCACGAAACCATCCCATAAAAACCCCTTTAGAAAACCATTACCACCTACGGTTTAATCAACCCCACCAAACCCACTTGTTTCTGTTTCTGCCAAACATCGAAACCACCCAAAAATCACCACTTACATTAGACTACTACTGTTTAATTAGTTCTATTTTCGTTTGAAAATAACCAACAGATGCCTTGAAAGCTGCCACCCTAAACCATTAAACACCATCATCTTCGATTGCAACCTACAGCTTCTTTCCTCCTGCTTATTGCTGCCAAAACAGCAGCGTGTGATGCTGCTATAGTTTTGTTCCTATTGTATTTGTTTTGCGGATATAAATGATAAAGTTGATGAAGAAATTAATGAAATACATAGTGATAAAATGAAGATATACTATGATTAGGAGGATGTAAGAAGATGATGATGGGAGTTGTTGCATAAAGGTGCTGAAATTCGCTGTCCCTTCTATTTTTTTATATACAAGGCGAACTCTATATTGAATTAGGGTAGTGGAGCAGTTATTATGGATTGTGCTTTTTCTTTTCTTTTGGCCGAACACATGGTGGGGATTATTGTGATAATGAGCTTGTTGATCGAGAGATTAAAGAATGGTGGGGTCTTGCAATTCTCCTAGCGGGTCCGTTTGTGCAAAGTCCAAAACCGAGGGCCAAAGGTTAATTAAATTATGATAAGCATTTTGTTAACATGGCACATAATGATATATGATATTGTATGTGGGACACAATCCAGCCCCACGGCCGACCAAGCTGGACGTTTGATTGTATTATAATTTTTTTTGAGATTGATAATAAGAATGATGATGGGTATGAACGATAGAAATGATTCACAGTGAAGATGATAATGAAGATAATCCATGATGATGTTATGATGGTTACGGGTATTATATTGATAGTGAAAGATGATAATGATCATGATGTTAGAGATGATGAAGATGATGATGTTAATTTGATGATGATGATGATCATCGTGATGATGATGATATATTAGGTTATAAGTATTATTACTCAGGTTGTAAAATTTTTAGAAGAAGAAAATGGAAACAGAGTGTTATGGGGTAAATAAAGTTAGATTAATAGTTAAAACAGAAAACAAGACAGCTTGAATGGTTAAGGGGTGTGGTCGTGGAAGCAGGAGGTCGCGGGTTCGAAACTGGGCGACTGTATTTTTTTTTTTTTTTTTTAAACTGGCTGGACTAGTGTAAAAGCTTGAGTCTGGTGGGCTGCCTTGTGGATCCAATTAAACATCCATATGAGCCATTAACTTGGGCTCCTACTTGGACTATTATCTTAATGGACTTATGTTAGGTATACATATTATTATTATTATTATTATTATTATTATTATTATTATTATTATTATTATTATTATTATTATTATTATTATTATTATTATTATTATTATTATTATTATTATTATTATTATTATTGTTATTATTATTATTATTATTATTATTATTATTATTATTATTATCATCATCATCATTATCATTATTATTATTATGATTATTATTAATATTATTATTATTATTATTATTATTATTATTATTATTATTATTATTATTATTATTATTATTATTATTATTATTGTTATTATTATTATTATTATTATTATTATTAGAGGTATCCTTATTGTTAAAAAATATCATTATTAGTAAAATTATCATACTTATTAAAAGTATCATTTTATTTTCATTAACACTATCATTATTATTATTAATATCATTAGTAATATTTTTATTATTAGTACAACAAATACTATTTATCTAAAATATATTTATTACATACCTATACTAATATTACGTAGTTTTGTATTTTTTTAAACAAAATATTATTTTTATTAAGTAATACATAATATATAAATATCTAATACAATATAGATAGTAATATGATTGTATAAGTAAAAATTAATCTTAATACATTATAAACATAGTTAATTAATATTATAAGTGTTAGTATATATATATATATATATATATATATATATATATATATATATATATATATATATATATATATATATATATACTTGATATAGATTCGTGAATCTGAGGCCAACCCTACACTCGTTCAATGTCGTCATATGTATTTTTACTACAAAATACAATAGGTGAGTTCATTTGATTCCCTTTTACTCTTTACATTTTTGGGACTGAGAATACATGCGCTATTTTGATAAATGCTTTATTGAATGCTTTTGAAATATATATTGAACTGCGAATACATGAAATGCTTTTATAAATGTTTGACGAGATAGACACAAGCAAAACATTCCTCGAATGAATTATTATGCAGACAGAAGTTCTGCGGATTATTGTTGAATTATGTGGACATGATAATTACCACCATTGAATTATGTGAACATGATAATTGACACCATTGAATTATGTGGACATGATAATTGCCACTATTGAATTATGTGGACATGATAATTGCCACCATTGAATTATGTGGACATGATAATTGCCACCAATTGATGTGAATGTTATGTATCGAGAGAATGATTTTTATACACAGGTTATGTGTATTAGTTTTTGTGCACGAGATATGTGTACGGTTACTAAGATTTATGAAAAATGGTTTCGTACACAAGAAAGGTGTACTGTTTTTAAAAGATATCGCATGTACATTACAGGTGGGTATTGTAGTGACCCGAACTTTTCTATGTTTATATATATATTAAATGAAATTGTTATTTACACGATTAAGTGTTTCCAACATGTTAAGCAATCAAACTTGTTAAGACTTGATTAATTGAAATAGGTTTCATATAGACAATTGACCACCCAAGTTGACCGGCGATTCACGAACGTTAAAACTTGTAAAAACTATATGATGACATATATATGGATATATATATATATATATATATATATATATATATATATATATATATATATATATATATATATATATATACAGTTAACATATCATTAAGTATATTAGCAATGAACTACATATGTAAAAACAAGACTACTAACTTAATGATTTTAAAATGAGACATATATGTAACGATTATCGTTGTAACGACGTTTAATGTATATATATCATATTAAGATATATTAATACATCATGATATCATGATAATGTAATAATTTAACATCTCATTTGATTTAATAAACAATGGGTTAACAACATTTAACAAGATAGTTAACCTAAAGGTTTCAAAACAACACTTACATGTAACGACTTACGATGACTTAACGACTCAGTTAAAATGTATATACATGTAATGTTTTAATATGTATTCATACACTTTTAAAAGACTTCAAGACACTTATCAAAATACTTCTACTTAACAAAAATGCTTACAATTACATCCTCGTTCAGTTTCATCAACAATTCTACTCGTATGCACCCGTATTCGTACTCGTACAATACACAGCTTTTAGATGTATGTACTATTGGTATATACACTCTAATGATTAGCTCTTAGCAGCCCATGTGAGTCACCTAATACATGTGGGAACCATTATTTTGCAACTAGCATGAAATATCTCATAAAATTACAAAAATATGAGTAATCATTCACGACTTATTTACATGAAAACAAAATTACATATCCTTTATATCTAATCCATACACCAAAAACACCTACAAACACTTTCATTCTTCAATTTTCTTCATCTAATTAATCTCTCTCAAGTTCTATCTTCAAGTTCTAAGTGTTCTTCATAAATTCTACAAGTTCTAGTTTCATAAAATCAAGAATACTTCCAAGTTTGCTAGCTTACTTCCAATCTTGTAGAGTGATCATCTAACCTCAAGAAATCTTTATTATTTACAGTAAGATATATTTCTAATACAAGGTAATACTCATATTCAAACTTTGATTCAATTTCTATAACTATAACAATCTTATTTCGAGTGGAAATCTTACTTGAACTTGTTTTCGTGTCATGATTCTGCTTCAAGAACTTTCAAGCCATCCAAGGATCCTTTGAAGCTAGATCTATTTTTCTCATTTCTAGTAGCTTTATCCAGAAAACTTGAGGTAGTAATGATGTTCATAACATCATTCGATTCATACATATAAAGCTATCTTAATCAAAGGTTTAAACTTGTAATCACTAGAACATAGTTTAGTTAATTCTAAACTTGTTCACAAACAAAAGTTAATCCTTCTAACTTGACTTTTAAAATCAACTAAACACATGTTCTATATCTATATGATATGCTAACTTAATGATTTAAAACCTGAAAACACGAAGAACACTGTAAAACCGGACATACGCCGTCGTAGTAACACCGCGGGCTGTTTTGGGTTAGTTAATTAAAAACTATGATAAACTTTGATTTAAAAGTTGTTATTCTGGGAAAATGATTTTTCTTATGAACATGAAACTATATCCAAAAATCATGATTAAACTCAAAGTGGAAGTATGTTTTCTAAAATGGTCATCTAGACGTCGTTCTTTCGACTTAAATGACTACCTTTACAAAAACGACTTGTAACTTATATTTACGATTATAAACCTATACTTTTTCTGTTTAGATTCATAAAATAGAGTTCAATATGAAACCATAGCAATTTGATTTACTCAAAACGGATTTAAAATGAAGAAGTTATGGGTAAAACAAGATTGGATAATTTTTCTTGTTGTAGACATGTATGCAAATGTTTTGACATATCATATTCAAAATGTTTTGAAAATTGGTAACAAATCTATATTAATCATATTCTAGCTAACTTATATTGTATTATACATGTATTCTAATATATTATGTAATTTTGGGATACCATAGACATGTATGCAAATGTTTTGACATATCATATCGAACCATGTGTATATATTATTTGGAACAACCATAGACACTCTATATGCAGTAATGTAGGAGTTAGCTATACAGGGTTGAGGTTGATTCCAAAAATATATATACTTTGAGTTGTGATCTAGCCTGAGACGTGTATACACTGGGTCGTGGATTGATTCAAGATAATATATATCAATTTTTTTCTGTACATCTAACGTTGGACAACTAGTTGTAGGTTACTAACGAGGACAGCTGACTTAATAAACTTAAAACATCAAAATGTATTAAAAGTGTTGTAAATATATTTTGAATATACTTTGATATATATGTACATATTTGTTATAGGTTCGTGAATCGACCAGTGACCAAGTCTTACTTCCTGACGAAGTAAAAATCTGTGAAAGTGAGTTATAGTCCCACTTTTAAAATCTAATATTTTTGGGATGAGAATACATGCAGGTTTTATAAATGATTTACAAAATAGACAAAAGTACGTGAAACTACATTCTATGGTTGAATTATCTAAATCGAATATATCCCTTTTTATTAAGTCTGGTAATCTAAGAATTAGGGAACAGACACCCTAATTGACGCGAATCCTAAAGATAGATCTATTGGGCCTAACAAACCCCATCCAAAGTACCGGATGCTTTAGTACTTCGAAATTTATATCATATCCGAAGGGTGTCCTGGAATGATGGGGATATTCTTATATATGCATCTTGTTAATGTCGGTTACCAGGTGTTCACCATATGAATAATTTTTATCTCTATGTATGGGATGTGTATTGAAATATGAAATCTTGTGGTCTATTATTACGATTTGATATATATATAGGTTAAACCTATAACTCACCAACATTTTTGTTGATGTTTAAAGCATGTTTATTCTCAGGTGAATACTAAGAGCTTCCGCTGTTGCATACTAAAATAAGGACAAGATTTGGAGTCCATGTTTGTATGATATTGTGTAAAAACTGCATTTAAGAAACATATGTCGATATAATATATTTCTATTGTAAACCATTATGTAATGGTCGTGTGTAAACAGTATATTTTAAATTATCATTATTTGATAATCTACGTAATGCTTTTGAAACCTTTATTGATAAAATAAAGGTTATAGTTGTTTTAAAAATGAATGCAGTCTTTGAAAAACGTCTCATATAGAGGTCAAAATCTCGCAACGAAATCAATTAATATGGAACGTTTATAATCAATATGAACGGGACATTTCAGGTATAAGATTCGGGCCCATTTGTACCATGCAGCATTTAAATCTTGTGGTCTATCAAAATGATGAATTTTATTATTTTATGATAAACCTATGAACTCACCAACCTTTTGGTTGACACTTGAAAGCATGTTTATTCTCAGGTATGAAAGAAATCTTCCGCTGTACATTTGCTCATTGTAAAGACATTATTTAGAGTCGATCATCATAATGGAACCAGATGTTGGTGACTTCGTCCAGACGGATTAGGACGGGGTATGACATACGGGTCTATGTTATGAGGTCCACTGTGATTTAAGAAATCTATTCTTTTTGACAACATTCGGAAAATGGTAAAGTGATTTATAAGTAAGAACGTGGAGTGTAAATAACTTAGATGTTGGATATCGACAAGTTAAGTAACGAGACATTTTTCATTAAGATGATTTCATACGTTTATTTAACCTTTGGACTTTATCCCATGCTTCACCAACAGACTGTAATTTAAAAACTTGAAACCTATTATGAATATATATGATTCTACTTTTCTAAAATGTTTTATGATATAACGATTTCCATTATTTTAACCTTTAAACAAAATAATTCTTAAATATATTTAGTTTTGGAAAACAAAATTATCATATTTATTTGATTTAGTTTCAAACGTACAAAAACGTTTTCAGTTTAAAAAGAACTTTATTATTAAAATGTACAACTCATTACTTAACCAGTATGATAAAGATAACGTTATTTATATTTTATTTTATTAAGTATATATAACGATTTAAATTAATATTATATATATTTATACGCGTATTATACGTACATAGTTTTATACTTTTACTATACTTAAACTTTACCTTTACTTTATTTTTACTTTACTTTAACTTTAATAATTCACTTTAATAATTCATACTTTAATAATTCACTTTAATAATTCATACTTTAATAATTCACTTTAATAATTCACTTTAATAATTCATACTTTAATAATTCAAAAATCTTTTATAAATAGAATTCAATAGGTTTCATTATTTCATAGAAACTTGAAAATATTTTCTCTAAACTCTCTCAATCGATTTACATATATATATTTACTCCGTATTATTTCAAGATATTATTAGTATACATAAAATATTACGACGGAGTGCTGTCCGAGTAATTTCGAAATTGTTTTTAGAGCGGGATAGAGCTAAGGAAATTATGGGTTATAGCTATGGAGGTTATGGGTATGGTTCGGGAGTATTGCTCATAAGTCAAACTAGTGTTTATCATCTCCGTTGCATCTACATACTTTTCCTGCAATATTGAATCTCAATATTGATACGTGAGTACTCATAATTTAATTTTTATATATTAATAGTGTATCCCTGATTAGTGCTCGAGAATATAGGATTATGCATGCTTGTACTTTTGATATTGCCATTAGATAGGATATGTTGAATCATGAATTAGTTACGTACGCGGTTGAGATAAGGTATAAGATATGCATGTCGTTTGAAAGCTAGCGAAAAATTAAGAACTTTTCATTTAGATATCAAATGGTTTCGATGAACGGATTTGAAGTTATAGTCAATTGAATTTTTGTATTATTATTAAAAATGATTATTATTATCGTCGTTATTATCGTCGTTCTAGTTTTATATTATTCTTACTATTATCATTATCAATAAAAGGAATTATCATTAAAAATTGTTATTTTTATTATTATTACTATCGTTATTATCGTTAAAGTTATAATTAGTATTATTATTATTATTATTATCTAATTATTATTATTATTATTAATTATTATTATTATTATCATTATTAATATATATATATATATATATATATATATATATATCATTATTTAAAAATGGTTATTGTTATTGTTATTATTATTATTAATTATTATCATTAAAATAGTTATTAGTATTATCGTTAATAATATCATAGTAATTATCATTATTAGTATTATTATAATTAAAACTAATATTAGTAACACCTAATTATTTTGATTACTATTATTATCATTATTATGAACACCATATAAAAGATGATTAAAAGCTATTAAATGAAATGATTAGGAAATAATGAGTATGAGTATCATGATGAAATTAAAATATTATAAGATATTGATTTAGATAAAATTATCGTTCTTATTATTTTTATCATTACTATTATTATTAAAAGTATCGTTAGTATTAAAAATTATAATTTTAACAAAAATTATCATTTTAATAGAAATGTCATTGTTATTATAAAATATCATTATTATTATCATTTTAAATAGAATTATTATTTTAAAGTTAATATTAAAAAGTATCGTAAATATTAAAGTTATCATAATTAGAATTATCATTTTATCATAATGTCATTTTTAGTAATTATAAATACTGATATTTTTATTAATAGAATAATAATAATTATTATTACAAAATAATATAACTTTTACTTACTATTATTATAGATATTATTTTATCAAATAAATATGTGATACAAACATATTTTACTACGTGTAATAAAATTACTTTAATAATACCTATCATATTATCTTTATGATATTAAATGAACTCTATAAATTTTATTACTTAATATATATAAAAGTATATTTTATTATATAAATTTTAATATAAAATTTTAGACAAAATTCTGAAATTCGTCCCTCTGTTTGTTCCATTTCTTTTTTTTTAGTCCCTCTCACTCAAACTCATTTTTAATAGTCCCTAAATGCCATTTTCATTCCCAATATAGTCCCTGCTGTTACTTGGTGTAAACATCCGTTAAGTAACTTAATCATATGCTATTCTCGTGATATTTTAAAACATATCTAATATCAGTCAATTGGATAAAACCCTAATTCAGTTCGGAAGCTGTCACGACCTGTACCAAATCAAACTTCGATCCAAGGTAATCAAACTTCATCCATTTTCGTATTTCAAAGGGTAAGAATGAGGTTCAAGTCAAAGCTGGAATCAAGGTTCAAGTCAATATGGTCAACAGAGACAAAAACTACCAGTGAAGAGAAATGCATGATGGTTTATGAATTATGAACATGATGTACTATTTTTGAATGCTTATTATCAATGAATGTTTAGGTTAAACTCAGTTTGAATCTAAATGTTTAGGTTAAATGCATGATGGTTAAAAACAGTCACCATGTCGACCTGATACATAAAATGGGTCAAAAACAGTCAACATGGGTACATAACAGTTAACTGGTGGTGAAAAGGTTTTTTTTTAAAGGCAGGTGGTGAAAAAGCTTATGCATTATCAACTATTACATAGATACATAACAGTCAACATGGATACATAAAATGGGTCAAAAACAGTCAACATCTATAACAACCCTCACTTTTCGACTTCCGATTTTACTAAAATACCTAGAGTTGTTATATACGAATAAATTTAACGTTGACCGAATAAACGTACGCTTAAAATAAATAATATAATTATAAATATTATAAATAAGATTATGATATATAATATAACATAATTACATCAATGAATATATATATATATATATATATATATATATATATATATATATATATATATATATATATATATATATATATATATATATATATATATATAATATTTATATTACTTTTGTTATTTAGTTAATAGAATATATAATTAACTAAATAATAAATAATATTATAACATTTATAAAACTAATAAAAACTATAAATTAATAATCATAAATTTTAATTTTTATAAAAACTAAATATAATAATAATTTTTATATAAAATTCGTATTTAATAATTAAACAAATATGGAAATAAAATGTTTAGAAATATATTAAACAATTTTTTTTTTAGAATTTTATACAAAATAAAAATAAAAACTATATATACTTTTAATAAATAAATACAAAAATACAAACTACTTTTTCTTTTAAGATTTACTTTTAATAAAAATACAAACTACTTTTCTTTTAAGATTTACTTTTAATAAAAATACAAACTACTTTTTATTATTTTAACTTTTAAGATTTACTTTTAATAAAAATACAAACTACTTTTTCTTATTTTAACTTTTAAGATTTACTTTTAATAAAAATACAAAATACTTTTTCTTATTTTAACTTTTAAGATTTTACTTTTAATAAAAATACAAACTACTTTTTCTTATTTTAACTTTTATAATTTTACTTTTAATAAAAATACAAACTACTTTTTCTTATTTTAACTTTTAAAATTTACTTTTAATAAAAATACAAAATATTTTTTCTTATTTTAACTTTTAAGATTTTACTTTTAATAAAAATACAAACTACTTTTTCTTATTTTGACTTTTAAGATTTTACTTTTAATAAAAATACAAACTACTTTTTCTTATTTTAACTTTTAAGATTTACTTTTAATAAAAATACAAAATAATTTTTCTTATTTTAACTTTTAAGATTTACTTATTTTATTTTAATTTTTTTTTACCTAACATTTTCAACTATAAATACCACATACATTTCTCATTTCAAACTTACACCTTAATCTCTCATTTCTCTCTTAAAGAACTACTTCTAGTTGATATCTCGGTCACTTACTTGCTTTACTTTCCTTTCTTGCGTGGAATACTTCAACTGCTATTTAAGGTGAGTTTCATTTGCTCCCTTTTTATATATATTTTTGGGCTGAGAATACATGCGCTGATTTATAAATGTTTTACGAAATAGGCACAAGTACTAAAACTAATTCTATGTGGGTTTAAACCAGAAATATACCCTTAGCTTGGTAACATTAAACTACTTGTCTATGTACGGTAGGCGCGAATCCTAAAGATAGATCTATTGGGTCTGACAAACCCCATCCTGACTATGGGATGCTTTAGTACTTCGAGGTTATTTTAAACACACCTGATCTGGTGTACTTCAGAGGGTAAAACATGAACGTTAAGGCTTGTTACCGGGTGCCTACAACTTATAGAATGCTTTTATACACTTGCTAGTGTACGGATATTTATGAAACTGAAATATTGTGGCCTATTATTATAACGGAAATGATTGATTTTGATAAACTAATGAACTCACCAACCTTTTTGGTTGACACTTTAAGCATGTTTTGTCTCAGGTGACGAATAAGATGATTGCCATGATTGCTACCTGATGAATTGAATGCTGCTACATGGAGTCTTCATTTCATTACATTTACTTTGCATTAAGACTATTATTATTATTTCAGTTTAAATTTGATGTAAAACTTTTAATGCTTCCGCTGTTTTATTAATAAATGTTTTATTCAAAACGTCTCATATAGAGTCGTTCTCGTTTATACAACTGTGATTTGATATAATTAGTCACAAATACCCTAGGCCCTAATTTGGGGGTGTGACAGATTGGTATCAGAGCAGGTTGTTGTAGAGAACCAGGATTGCATTTTATGTGTGCCTTATACAATTAGGTACCTTAGCAATGTAGGACTACAACTTTCCTTGACCATAGTGCCTTTAATTGTTGCCTTTAATTGATAAATGCTACACTATACCTTAGAAACTATACTTAAATCTTAAGATTATAACATACACGATAATGTGAAATTACTCGAACGTCAACGCTACTTAAGGCCTAGGGTGATGCTTGGTACCACTATGGGATGCTTGTGGATTTCGAATGCCAAACTTAGATTTTGGTCGAGAATTCCTGGGCCAACCGGTAACAATTGATCATTCAAGTGACTCGGCGGTGGCATAGATGTTTGGGTATGGTGCACAATATCAAACCTGACTATAGTGATCATACAACACTTAGTCACTTACGCACTTAATAAGTAGTGAACTTATTAAGAACAACTCACTTAGTCATCTATCCTGGTTTTGTGTATTACATATGTATTACATGAAATATTATCCAAGATTTTTGAAACTCCTATAATTCATACTCAAACGTATATAACTCCCTGTTATATCACGTACCTATATGCCTTATGCCTTTATGCATCGGTTTGCGAACCGGGAAATGTCATTGGGTTATCACAGTATACGAATTGAAAGACTTTAATCGAAAGATTATTAGATTACATACTTATCATTTTATAATCTCGACACGTCATACTGCCATTATTGGAGTATAGACAAATCATATCTTAGCATATCTATTCCCAATAGACCTTGTCTAACACTTTTCCTAAATTTCCTCCGTAAATTACAGAAATCTTTCTGCTATATATACGTATTCAAGGAGACGAATATATCATTCAATATTCAACACCCATTTCATATCAAACCCTATTCCAAACACATAATATGGATTTCTCACCTGATTCCTCAAGTTCTTCTAGCTCCAAAGATAGCGTGACAGGAGCACACCCACCGATCAATTACCGTGATTTCTTTAGAAAATGGGGATGGGTTCGCGAAATACTCACCCTATGGAGAAATGAAGAAGGTACTCCTTATCACGAACCAAACTTACCACCAAACGTCGGAGTACTCGATCCACTTACCGGCGAACCTGTTCGCAATACCGTTTTCACTCTTTTTGCAAGGATTTTCCGCCTCGAAGGTCGACTCGATGTAACCAACGACAATATTCGTCCTCTACTCCCGAATTCTAACTAGAAAGGGTTATTGGAAGAAGTTAGAAGACTTCGAACTAAATATCAAGAATTAACAAACCTTACAGAGGAATGGGTAGAACAAATCCATAGACTCGAGCGTAAAGTAGAAACCCTGGAGGAAATAGTGCGCGATTTGGTAGCTAGGCTCACACTTACTAACCAAGTACCACAAGCAGCACCAACAGCAGCACCAGCACCACCAGTACTATCAGCATCACCACCAATAGCATCAGCTTCACCAACAACAACATCAGCATCCCACGTCTCAACATCATAATCGGTACCTCAAACATCGACATCATACGCCCATAGATACTAAGGAATATTAGTAATAATGAGTTAAGATGTATTGACTCATTCTTCCTGAAGAATTATATATGTATACTTTATATATATATGGTTTGGAACAATAATAAATCTTTTCGTACTAAACTATTACGTGTGAATCTTAACTAGTATGTACTACTTGGTTAATTCATATCACTAATACACTATGATGTACATCCTTCGTTAATGACTTAACAATCATCAATCACTGCTTCAGTACAATAAACTCCATTTCATAATAAACTAAGTGTATTATTCAAATGCATGTGTGATTTTACACTCCTATTTTTCGATGTACTCGAAAATTTCTCGAAAACATCATTTGTGCCTTATGAATTTCACAAGAAATCCACGAGCATCAACATCATATACTGAGGTATATTAATAACAATGAACGATGAAGTATTGATTCATAACTTCATTAAAGAAATATTCCGCGACGATTATGTAATCTCTAAAGTTTTGGAGATTATTTATTCTCGTTTCAACCGTAAATCAAATGAATTTAATATTATATTAACTTATTAAATCCATAATTACATCTGAAGAAAATATATATGTATGTATATTTTCATAAAGATTGTATTTAAAAATTCTTTTGTACAAACTGTTGATTGTGAAAATATTTTAACGGGTAGGTAATACCCAAGAAATATCTAACATTCACATTAATATATTACATTGTACATTCTTCAAAATCCTTGAAAACATATCGGAATGATAATCAATGATTCAGATCAGTTAACCTTGAGAATGCTGATGAAGCAGCAAAAGCTGTAGATGGCCTTAATGATCAGAAGCATGATAATAAAGAATTGTGTGTTTTAAAAAGCTCAAAAGAAAATCTGGTATTGAAAGATGGATTGAGCAAAACATGAAGGAGACCAAGGACAAATCCCAAGGACTAAACCTATAACCAAAGAATCTAGATGATTCAATTTCTGAAGGAAATCACAGAAGATATTTTTACGCATTCTAAATCCGTACAGAAGAATTTCTTCAGTATCCATCGATTTTAGAAATTCTAAAATATCATCGTATCTTTCGTTATAAATATCCTCGATATTTCTAAAGATATCTTCATAACGATTCTTGTCCGCAATTAATTATCTCTTTGCAATATCTTTATTACATCATAAAGGAAAACTGTTTAAGTTTCTATATTCCGTAAAATTTAAATTCAAATTTTGAATGATTTGAAGTAGTGTTGAGAATTGAAGCATGAGTTAGTATAAAATAATGACGTCAGGCCAACGTGATTATATTACAGTAAGTCATGCTAAATTTTTAATGGAAGATGATGATTCATAGACTTTATAATCATCATTTTCCATGTTACACGACTCTTACATTCTACTTAATCTCTGAACATATCAAGCAAATATATTCTTGATAGTTCTATCCTCAGTAATTCTGGTAATTTATCAAATCAAATCGTGATATTACGCTTAGAACAGTAGGTCCATTCGAAACTTCATACCTACAAATTCTGGACCATTACTCGCTTTACTTAGAGTCGAGAGGAGAATAAAAAGGCAAAGAGCTCCGACATATAAGGGAAAATATGTAGCCCGATAACGATACCGAAATTACAAACCGTGTATATCAATACGTATTGCAACGTAAAGACATGGGAGAATTAAAAACACTATAACCCCAAGGTAATAGTAGAAGAAAACAAATTCCTCTAGTGGTAAATGAAAAAGAAGAATGACTGAAATGATAGTCAGAAAAATATCCAGGATAAGAACCGGATGGAGCATTCTCACAATCTTTGGAAGTATGAATTGAGGAAGAAAGTATAGAAGTGGTGAAGATAATGAAATGAAAGAAGCTAATTTATAGCAAAATTCCAAACACAGCAATTGAAGCAATTCACCTCATTTAATCAAAGAAAATTTCAAATTCCTTAATTACCGGAGAATCAAATCTTATGGATTACGAAGATTTCCTTTAATCCCTTGAATTCCAAAAATCAATCGTGACTACGTCAAAAGTTAAGGCGAACATTTAATTTCTCATTCACTCTTTTACAATAGCTTCGTTTATACGCTTCCTATAATCAAATCGTTTTATCCATATTATTCAGTAGTGATAAAACTTTATTTTTTTCAACTTATATTCATCATTACAATATTCTTGTTGTAAACAATGATGATCTCTATCAAACTTCATGACTATAATTTTTATGAACTACTCTCTGTTTTTTTTTCTACCCTAATATTGTGACATAAACACTCAAAGTTTTAAATAAGTTCAATACTATTCATAACACATTTTATGTGTTCAGTTTACTAAAATGCTCGTATAACACCATCATCCCTTTTGAGGATAACCTAGTCAAATGACACTCTTATTAATCCTTTAGATAACCTCCGCATTAATGATAAAATGCACTTTATAGAAGAACCTGTAAGAAATTAGGGTTCGTATTATTTAAATGCATGAAACAGAACAATATTCTATCCATTGGAATTCACGAAAGGCCCCGAACCTACCTGGGAACGTGAAGACCAGATAAAATGTAAATATCCTCGTCTAGGTACGAACAACGCCGATTGATGGCAAAAACTAAATTTCGGGACGAAATTTCTTTTAACGGGTAGGTACTATAACAACCCTCACTTTTCGACTTCCGATTTTACTAAAATACCTAGAGTTGTTATATACGAATAAATTTAACGTTGACCGAATAAACGTACGCTTAAAATAAATAATATAATTATAAATATTATAAATAAGATTATGATATATAATATAACATAATTACATCAATGAATATATATATATATATATATATATATATATATATATATATATATATATATATATATATATATATTACTTTTGTTATTTAGTTAATAGAATATATAATTAACTAAATAATAAATAATATTATAACATTTATAAAACTAATAAAAACTATAAATTAATAATCATAAATTTTAATTTTTATAAAAACTAAATATAATAATAATTTTTATATAAAATTCGTATTTAATAATTAAACAAATATAGAAATAAAATGTTTAGAAATATATTAAACAATTTTTTTTTTAGAATTTTATACAAAATAAAAATAAAAACTATATATACTTTTAATAAATAAATACAAAAATACAAACTACTTTTTCTTTTAAGATTTACTTTTAATAAAAATACAAACTACTTTTCTTTTAAGATTTACTTTTAATAAAAATACAAACTACTTTTTATTATTTTAACTTTTAAGATTTACTTTTAATAAAAATACAAACTACTTTTTCTTATTTTAACTTTTAAGATTTACTTTTAATAAAAATACAAAATACTTTTTCTTATTTTAACTTTTAAGATTTTACTTTTAATAAAAATACAAACTACTTTTTCTTATTTTAACTTTTATAATTTTACTTTTAATAAAAATACAAACTACTTTTTCTTATTTTAACTTTTAAAATTTACTTTTAATAAAAATACAAAATATTTTTTCTTATTTTAACTTTTAAGATTTTACTTTTAATAAAAATACAAACTACTTTTTCTTATTTTGACTTTTAAGATTTTACTTTTAATAAAAATACAAACTACTTTTTCTTATTTTAACTTTTAAGATTTACTTTTAATAAAAATACAAAATAATTTTTCTTATTTTAACTTTTAAGATTTACTTATTTTATTTTAATTTTTTTTTACCTAACATTTTCAACTATAAATACCACATACATTTCTCATTTCAAACTTACACCTTAATCTCTCATTTCTCTCTTAAAGAACTACTTCTAGTTGATATCTCGGTCACTTACTTGCTTTACTTTCCTTTCTTGCGTGGAATACTTCAACTGCTATTTAAGGTGAGTTTCATTTGCTCCCTTTTTATATATATTTTTGGGCTGAGAATACATGCGCTGATTTATAAATGTTTTACGAAATAGGCACAAGTACTAAAACTAATTCTATGTGGGTTTAAACTAGAAATATACCCTTAGCTTGGTAACATTAAACTACTTGTCTATGTACGGTAGGCGCGAATCCTAAAGATAGATCTATTGGGTCTGACAAACCCCATCCTGACTATGGGATGCTTTAGTACTTCGAGGTTATTTTAAACACACCTGATCTGGTGTACTTCAGAGGGTAAAACATGAACGTTAAGGCTTGTTACCGGGTGCCTACAACTTATAGAATGCTTTTATACACTTGCTAGTGTACGGATATTTATGAAACTGAAATATTGTGGCCTATTATTATAACGGAAATGATTGATTTTGATAAACTAATGAACTCACCAACCTTTTTGGTTGACACTTTAAGCATGTTTTGTCTCAGGTGACGAATAAGATGATTGCCATGATTGCTACCTGATGAATTGAATGCTGCTACATGGAGTCTTCATTTCATTACATTTACTTTGCATTAAGACTATTATTATTATTTCAGTTTAAATTTGATGTAAAACTTTTAATGCTTCCGCTGTTTTATTAATAAATGTTTTATTCAAAACGTCTCATATAGAGTCGTTCTCGTTTATACAACTGTGATTTGATATAATTAGTCACAAATACCCTAGGCCCTAATTTGGGGGTGTGACAACATGGGTACATAACAGTCAACTGGTGGTGAAAAAGTTTTTTTTTTATTATTTTATTTTATTTTATTTTTTTGAAAGGAAGGTGGTGAAAAAGGTTATGCATGATCAACTATTACATATATACATAAAAGTCAACATGAATACATAAAATGGGTCAAAAGAAGTCACTTGTTTTCAAAACACTCAACATGGGTCAAAAAGGTCACTTGTTAATGGACAAAAGACAATTGTTAATGGAATTTTGCAAGTGGTCAACAATGGAAAAAAATACTGGAATTTTGCAATTGGTCAAAATTGGTCAATTTGAGTCTAATGGATTATAAAAAATATTCACATATGACAATGGTCACTTTTGAGTCTAATGGACTTCACTACCAAAAAACAATCACTTTGGTGCCAATAAGTCTAATGGTCAATTGCAATTTTACTCTACATAAAAAATGGTCAAAAGGAGTCACTACCAAAAGAGTCACTACCAACGGAAATAACAGTTATTCCAATAACAGTGGACACAAAAATGACCATTGTAGAAAGAGTCAATATAACCCAAATCACCAGTTCTTAAGTGGTCGAAACTGCAACATCTAGTAAAGTTCCATACATCGTATAGAAATCACAACATCTAATGGACTTTCAATTGCATAGAGACTGAGTAAAATTCCATACATTGTATAGAGACTGAATAAAATTCCATTGATCAATTGCAATAACAGTTACACTGTAGAAAAACATACACAATGCTCAATTGCAATCCAAATATATTTTCATTGTCTTCTTCAATATATCACATTACAAATAAAAAAGTACTATCTAATTGAAATACCCAAAAAAATAAAAAAAAACAAAAAAAAAAAAACTGAAAATTATAAATTTTTCCATCTTTGCAATTGAGCATCTTTTTCAATTAATATATCTTCAACTGGAGGATCCGCCCAGCAAATGAAACCGCAATTCTTAACTTCCTGTAGCATATCAATTATCTTGTCAATTATATCTATAATTTACTGAATAAAAAAAACAAAATTACTAAATAAACTTACACTTCGAGCACAACAAAAGAACCTACAACCTGGATTCTTTGATGTCTTTGAAATACGAATAACGGACGAAGTTTGATTACCTTGGATCGAAGTTTGATTTGGTGCAGGTCGTGACAGCTTCCGAACTGAATTAGGGTTCTATCCAATTGACTGATATTAGATATGTTTTAAAATATCACGTGAATAGCATATGATTCAGTTACTTCACGGACGTTTACACCAAGTAACAGCAGGGACTAAATTGGGAATGAAAATGGCATTTAGGGACTATTAAAAACGAGTTTGACTGAGAGGGACTAAAAAAAAGAAAAGGAACAAACTGAGGGACGAATTTGAGAATTTTGTCAAAATTTTATTTATTAATAAATGAATTATATTATTTACTCTAATAAATCTTTTAAAAATATAAAACGACGATATTTAAACTATATATTAATCATGTACAGATTTTGGAAATTATTTTGAGTCAAATTGACTTTTGTTGACCTTTACATATTATTCTCGAGCCTTAGGATTGTGATACACTATGACTTGACCTAAGTTGTTAGACAAATATTGACCAACACATAAATATATATAATTAATTTAGGTTCGTGAATTCGAGGCCAACCTTGCACTTGTTCAATGACGTCATATGTATTTTTACTACAAAATACAGTATGGTGAGTTTCATTTGCCTTTTTACCCTTTATATTTTTGGGCTGAGAATACACGCGCAATTTTTATAAGTGTTTTACGAAATAGACACAAGTAATTGAAACTATATTATATGGGTGAATGATCGAAGCCGAATATGCCCCTTTTGCTTGGTAACCTAAGAATTAGTAAACCGATCTACTAATTGACGCGAATCCTAAAGATAGATCTATTGGGCCTAACGAACCCCATCCAAAGTACCGGATGCTTTAGTACTTCGAATTCGTTTTTATCATGTCCGAAGGATTTCCCGGAATGATAGGGGATATTCTTATATGCATCTTGTTAATGTCGGTTACCAGGTGTTCACCATATGAATGATTTTTGTCTCTATGCATGGGACGTATATTTATGAGAATTGGAAATGAAATTCTTGTGGTCTATTAAAATAATGGAAATGAATGATTATGATAAACTAATGAACTCACCAACCTTTTGGTTGACACTTTAAAGCATGTTTATTCTCAGGTGTTAAAGAAATCTTCTGCTGTGCATTTGCTCATTTTAGAGATATTACTTGGAGTCATTCATGGCATATTTTGAAAGACGTTGCATTCGAGTCGTTGAAATTCATCAAGATTATTATTAAGTCAATTATAGTTGGATGGATTATGAAATGGTATGCATGCCATCAACTTTCGTTGTAAAGAAAGTTTGTCTTTTAGAAACGAATGCAATGTTTGTAAAATGTATCATATATAGGTCAAATACCTCGCAATGAAATCAACTATTGTGAATCGTTTATAATGTATATGAACGGGTCCTTTCAAACCTTACTACAACACTTATAGGCAGTGTACCTAATCGTACAGTAGTGTAGTTTTTAGTAAGTCCGGTTCGTCCACAGGGAACTTGCTAAGTTTAACACTATATTTTTAAAGCTATATTTGTATATATATATATATATATATATATATATATATATATATATATATATATATATATATATATATATATATATATATATATATATATATATATATATATATATATATATATATATATATATATATATATATAAATATAAGTAGTATTATTATTATAAAAGGGGGTTTTTACCGTTTAATGACCGGTTTGTCGATTTTAAAACTTTAGTCGCAGTTAAATCCTAATGTAAAATATTAAATATATAAAAGACTTAATTTAAAGCGTAACGTAAATGACAATAATTAAAGTGCGATAAATAAAAGTGCGATAAATAAAATGACAATAAATAAAATTGCGATAATTAAAAGTGCAATTAAATATGAAATAAAGGAATTATGCTTATTTAAACTTCCGTAATCATGATGTTTGACGTGTTGATTTTAGTTTATTACCATGGGTTAATTGTCCTTTGTCCTGGATTATTCAATATGTCCATCTGGTTTTTGTCCATAATGGTCCATCAGTCATAAATATAAAGTGCGAGTGTCCTCGTCAAATTATCCTTATATCCGAAGTCAAATATTCCAACTAATTGGGGACTTAAACTATAACAAGGTCTTAATACTTTGTTTAATAATTACACCAGGATATCGACTGCGTGTAACCCAAGGTTTTAATACTTTGTTAACAATTACGCCAAGTGTCCTTGTACATAATTCACCCCTGTTTTAATAAATCCATTAACTATTAATCCATTCCCGTGTCCGGTTAAATGAACGATTATTTGTACTTATAAATATCCCGCCCATCGTGTCCGATCGAGTGTATGTGGTTATTTATAGGTACATCCAATTGTAAATCTTTATATTAAATTAACAAACTATCATTTAATTAAACAAATATAAAGCCCATTAATAGCCCATAGTCTAATTTCCACAAGTGTCGTTCTTTTGTCCAAACCCCAATTATGGTACAAAGCCCAATTACCCTGTCTTTAATATTTAACCCAACATCACGATTACTTCGGCTTAAATAAGCATAATAATAACTTAGCTACGAGACATTAATTTAAAAAGGTTGAACATAACTTACAATGATTAATAATAGCGTAGCGTTAGACGGACAGAATTTTGACTTACACCCTAACAACATGTGCTAACATACCCTTATTATTATTAAAATTAAAATTAAAATTAAAATTATAATATATATATATATATATATATATATATATATATATATATATATATATATATATATATATATATATACGTGAGATTGAGAGATAGAGAAAAAGATGTGTAAATAAATGGCCAGAACACGCGAAATTTATAGGATGTCTGCTGCTACAGGACACCATGCGATCGCATGGTTTTTGGCCTTCCTGGCCATGCGATCGCATGGCCTACTTTTTCAGTTCACATGTCTTTGTTTTCTTCTTTGCCGACGATTTATATATATAATATATAATATAATATAATATATATATATATATATATATATATATATATATATAATTTTAAGAATTATTTATATATTATATTATATTTATGTGCATAGTTGACTTATAATTTTAGCTCCGTTGCGTCGCGCGTTAAGAGTTGACTCTGGTCCTGGTTCCGGATTTTTGAACATCCTTGCGTACAATTTAATATCTTGTATTTTGCGTTTCGCGTCTTGTACTCTTGTAATTTTGAGACGTTTCTCATCAATAATTTGAACCTCTTGGATTGTACTTTGTACTTTTGAGCTTTTTGGTCATTTGCGTCTTCAATTCGTCGAATCTGTCTTTTGTCTGCACCTTTTATTATTTAAACGAACATCACTTGTAAATAGAACAATTGCAACTAAAAGCTTGTCTTTCTTGAGGGATAATGCTATGAAATATATGTATGTTTTTAGCATTATCAGGTTTCCCCAGCCATTCTAAAGGGTTCTCTACCCTTTTGAGCATCAAGATTGAAGAAGGAATCATACGCTACGATAGGTACTTTCGGTTTCATTTATTTTAGTGATAAGATTATGAATTCCTATTGTTTCGATTGTATTGTTGTAACCTTCATTATTATGATTGGCTAAAGCCTTGTGTGTTTACATTAATGTAAGATTTATGGTTTGGGATTGTTCTATCTTTTAATGTTATTTAAGTTGCTATGATGTTTGATTGATTAAATTACCATGTCCAACCAAAAGAACCATAGTTATGCTAGTATGGTACTTTCCTTCACTTACATAGATTGATAACTACATGTAACACTAGGAACACAATCTATGCTTCAATACTTTTAGTAATCTAGACGGGTAAACATATACTTAATCGACGACTTTGCTATATGTTTAGATCGGTAATTGATTAGGTACTAGAACTACATAGTCATGAATTTACCTCATTTGATTGTTGTAATTTAGGTTTTATGTGAGTTTAACCGGGTTGGGTCTAATTAATCTAATCAATCTAAATCAATTATGTTCTTTCATAGATCCATTGTTGTAAGTATCCATTTACTCTAGTTCAATTATACAAGTTATGAATTGATTTATGTGAGTTTATCAATGTTCATGGCTTGTACTTCAACACTTAGTGATTTAGACATCTACATGTGAGTGTAGGATGGTAATTGAATGGTAACTAGATTTCACAATAGTGTAGTTTATTTAGAGTGATCTTAATAAACTAGGTTTTATGTGAATTCAACCAAGGAAGAGTCTTATTGATTAAACATAGGTAAAGAAGAACTAATGACAAGGTTTATGTGAATTTACTAAGTTTATAGTTCTCGGTTTATAAATATTGTGAGATTGATATGAGCCATTTACATTTACTTGTAACTACATAATAACGGGTTTAACTATAAAAGAACAACCCATATCATTTATCAAGCATTGAAGTAAACACTGCCTTCTCATCCTTGTTATTTATCTCATTTTATTTCTCGTTTGTTACTTAACAATTCTACAATTAAAACTCCCTCTTTAGAATAATTAATCGTTTAAAGTCCTTAAAACAAACTTCTCCATGTGGATCGAACTGGTCAATTTACTTGCTAGTTACTGCATGATCGGGTTTTAGTTTCCTGTATTATGTGTTAATTATTAAGCATATTGTCTACATATTGTCTTGACACATCATCTTTTTGGCGCTGCTGCCGGGGAGCGATTTTGTTTAAAAGATTTTAATAGACTTTTAGTTATTCGATCCTTTCGTGGGAAGTTATTTTCACGAAAGTTACCTGCTTTATTTTTGTTTTTGTTTGTTTTGTTTTTCTTTTGTGGTGTGATTGCAGCTAGGTTACAGGTATAATATGGCTGGGTATGATTATATGATTTTGGAAGCCATGTATGATGTCCAATAATCGGGATCATCGGTTTTCATGGGTATGAATGATGATTGGTATATGGGTTCTTGGGAAGCTAGGGTTGAACCAAGAGGTGTTTGTGACTTATGGAGGTTACTATATGTGTAGTGACCTGAACTTTTCCATGTTTATATATATTAATTGAGATTGATATTTACATGACTAAATGTTTCCAACGTGTTAAGCAATTAAACTTGTTAAGACTTGATTAAATGAAATAAGTTTCATATAGACAATTGATCACCCAAGTTGACCGGCGATTCACGAACGTTACAAAATTGTAAAAACTACATGTTGTGGTATATATAGACATATATATATGGTTGACATAAGATTATGATGAGTAAGCATCTCACTAAATATATTAATAATGTGTGATATACATAAGAAATGAGATTACTAAGTTAAGAAACTCGAAATGATATATATAACGATTATCGTTATGATAACGTCTACTAAATACATATGTATCATATTAAGATATTGATACACTATATTTAACATGATAAAATGATATTTAAATATATCATTAAGTGTGTTAACAATGAACTACATATGTAAAAACAAGACTACTAACTCAAGAATTACGAAACGAGACTTATATGTAACGATTATCGTTGTAACGATATTTTAATGTATATATCATATTAAAAGATATTCATACATCATAATATCATGATAATATAATAATTTAACATCTCATTTGATATAATAAACATTGGATTAACAACATTAATTAAGATCGTTAACTTAAAGGTTTCAAAACAACACTTACAAGTAACGACTAACGAAGACTTAACGACTCCATTAAAATGTATATACATGTTGTGTTTTGATATGTATTCTTACACTTTTGAAAGACTTCAAGACACATATCAAAGTACTTCTACTTAACAAAAATGCTTACAATTACATCCTCGTTCAGTTTCATCAACAATTCTACTCGTATACATCCGTATTCGTACTCGTACAATACACAACTTTTAGATGTATGTACTATTGGTATATACACTCCAATGATAAGCTCTTAGCAGCCCATGTGAGTCACCTAACACATGTGGGAACCATCATTTGGCAACTAGCATGAAATATCTCATAAATTACAAAAATATTAGTAATCATTCATGACTTATGTACATGAAAACAAAATTACATATCCTTTATATCTAATCCATATACCAACGACCAAAAACACCTACAAACACTTTCATTCTTCAATTTTATTCATATAATTGATCTCTCTCAAGTTCCATCTTCAAGTTCTAAGTGTTCTTCATAAATTCCATAAGTATAGTTTCATAAAAATCAAGAATACTACCAAGTTTGCAAGTTTACTTCCAAGCTTTCTAATCCATTCCAAGTAATCATCTAAGATCAAGGAACCTTTGTTATTTACAATAGGTTATCTTTCTAATTCAAGGTAATATTCATATTCAAACTTTGATTCAATTTCTACAACTATAACAATCTTATTTCGAGTGAAAATCTTACTTGAACTGTTTTCGTGTCATGATTCTGCTTCAAGAAATTTCAAGCCATCCAAGGATCCTTTGAAGCTAGATCCATTTTTCTCATTTCCAGTAGTTTTATCCAGAAAACTTGAGGTAGTAATGACGATCATAACATCATTCGATTCATACATATAAAGCTATCTTATTCGAAGGTTTAAACTTGTAATCACTAGAACATAGTTTAGTTAATTCTAAACTTGTTCGCAAACAAAAGTTAATCTGTAGTGACCCGAACTTTTCCATGTTTATATATATTAATTGAGATTGATATTTACATGATTAAATGTTTCCAACATATTAAGCAATCAAACTTGTTAAGACTTGATTAATTGAAATATGTTTCATATAGACAATTGACCACCCAAGTTGACCGGTGATTCACGAACGTTAAAACTTGTAAACACTATACGATGACATATATATGGTTATATATATAGTTAACATGTTTTTATTATAAGTATGTATCTCATTAGGTATTTTAACAATGAGTTATATACATAAAAATGAGACTATTAATTTAAGAAACTCGAAAACGACATATATAACGATTATCGTTATAACAACGTCTTACTAGGTACATATGAATCATATTAAGATATTGATACACTTGGTTAATTATGTTAAATGATAAGTAAATATATTATTAAGTGTATTAACAATGAAATACATATGTAAAAATAAGACTACTAACTTAATGATTTCAAAACGAGACATATATGTAACGATTATCGTTGTAACGACATTTAACTGTATATACATCATACTGAGATATATTATATATCATAATATCATGATAATATAACAATTTAACATCTCATTTGTTATAATAAACAATGGGTTAACAACATTCAACAAGATCGTTAACCTAAAGGTTTCAAAACAACATTTACATGTAACGACTAACGATGACTTAACGACTCAGTTAAAATGTATATACATGTAGTGTTTTAATATGTATTCATACACTTTTGAAAGACTTCAAGACACTTATCAAAATACTTCTACTTAACAAAAATGCTTACAATTACATCCTCGTTCAGTTTCATCAACAATTCTACTCGTATGCACCCGTATTCGTACTCGTACAATACACAGCTTTTAGATGTATGTACTATTGGTATATACACTCTAATGATCAGCTCTTAGCAGCCCATGTGAGTCACCTAACACATGTGGGAACCATCATTTGGCAACTAGCATGAAATATCTCATAAAATTACAAAAATATGAGCAATCATTCATGACTTATTTACATGAAAACAAAATTACATATCCTTTATATCTAATCCATACACCAACGACCAAAAACACCTACAAACACTTTCATTCTTCAATTGTCTTCATCTTATTGATCTCTCTCAAGTTCTATCTTCAAGTTCTAAGTGTTCTTCATATATTTTACAAGTTCTAGTTACATAAAATCAAGAATACTTTCAAGTTTGCTAGCTCACTTCCAATCTTGTAAGGTGATCATCCAACCTCAAGAAATCTTTGTTTCTTACAGTAGGTTATCATTCTAATACAAGGTAATAATCATATTCAAACTTTGGTTCAATTTCTATAACTATAACAATCTTATTTCAAGTGATGATCTTACTTGAACTTGTTTTCGTGTCATGATTCTGCTTCAAGAACTTCGAGCCATCCAAGGATCCATTGAAGCTAGATCCATTTTTCTCTTTTCCAGTAGGTTTATCCAAGGAACTTAAGGTAGTAATGATGTTCATAACATCATTCGATTCATACATATAAAGCTATCTTATTCGAAGGTTTAAACTTGTAATCACTAGAACATAGTTTAGTTAATTCTAAACTTGTTCGCAAATAAAAGTTAATCCTTCTAACTTGACTTTTAAAATCAACTAAACACATGTTCTATATCTATATGATATGCTAACTTAATGATTTAAAACCTGAAAACACGAAAAACACCGTAAAACCGGATTTACGCCGTCGTAGTAACACCGCGGGCTGTTTTGGGTTAGTTAATTAAAAACTATGATAAACTTTGATTTAAAAGTTGTTATTCTGAGAAAATGATTTTTATTATGAATATGAAACTATATCCAAAAATTATGGTTAAACTTAAAGTGGAAGTATGTTTTCTAAAATGGTCATCTAGACGTCGTTCTTTCGACTGAAATGACTACCTTTACAAAAATGACTTGTAACTTATTTTTCCGACTATAAACCTATACTTTTTCTGTTTAGATTCATAAAATAGTGTTCAATATGAAACCATAGCAATTTGATTCACTCAAAACGGATTTAAAATGAAGAAGTTATGGGTAAAACAAGATTGGATAATTTTTCTCATTTTAGCTACGTGAAAATTGGTAACAAATCTATTCCAACCATAACTTAATCAACTTGTATTGTATATTATGTAATCTTGAGATACCATAGACACGTATACAATGTTTCGACCTATCATGTCGACACATCTATATATATTTCGGAATAACCATAGACACTCTATATGTGAATGTTGGAGTTAGCTATACAGGGTTGAGGTTGATTCCAAAATATATATAGTTTGAGTTGTGATCAATACTGAGATACGTATACACTGGGTCGTGGATTGATTCAAGATAATATTTATCGATTTATTTCTGTACATCTAACTGTGAACAACTAGTTGTAGGTTACTAACGAGGACAGCTGACTTAATAAACTTAAAACATCAAAATATATTAAAAGTGTTGTAAATATATTTTGAACATACTTTGATATATATGTATATATTGTTATAGGTTCGTGAATCAACCAGTGGCCAAGTCTTACTTCCCGACGAAGTAAAAATCTGTGAAAGTGAGTTATAGTCCCACTTTTAAAATCTAATATTTTTGGGATGAGAATACATGCAGGTTTTATAAATGATTTACAAAATAGACACAAGTACGTGAAACTACATTCTATGGTTGAATTATCGAAATCAAATATGCCCCTTTTATTAAGTCTGGTAATCTAAGAATTAGGGAACAGACACCCTAATTGACGCGAATCCTAAAGATAGATCTATTGGGTCTAACAAACCCCATCCAAAGTACCGGATGCTTTAGTACTTCGAAATTTATATCATATCCGAAGGGTGTCCCGGAATGATGGGGATATTCTTATATATGCATCTTGTTAATGTCGGTTACCAGGTGTTCACCATATGAATGATTTTTATCTCTATGTATGGGATGTGTATTGAAATATGAAATCTTGTGGTCTATTATTATGATTTGATATATATAGGTTAAACCTATAACTCACCAACATTTTTGTTGACATTTTAAGCATGTTTATTCTCAGGTGATTATTAAGAGCTTCCGCTATCGCATACTTAAATAAGGACGAGATTTGGAGTCCATGCTTGTATGATATTGTGTAAAAACTGCATTCAAGAAACTTATTTTGTTGTAACATATTTGTATTGTAAACCATTATGTAATGGTCGTGTGTAAACAGGATATTTTAGATTATCATTATTTGATAATCTACGTAAAGCTTTTTAAACCTTTATTGATGAAATAAAGGTTATGGTTTGTTTTAAAAATGAATGCAGTCTTTGAAAAACGTCTCATATAGAGGTCAAAACCTCGCAACGAAATCAATTAATATGGAACGTTTTTAATCAATAAGAACGGGACATTTCAGTTGGTATCCGAGCATTGGTCTTAGAGAACCAGAAAATTTGCATTAGTGTGTCTTATCGAGTTTGTTAGGATGCATTAGTGAGTCTGGACTTCGACCGTGTTTTCCTTAAAAATGATTGCTTAACATTTTTGTTGGAAACTATATATTTTTAACATATGAATATTATGTGATATATTAATCTCTTATCGTGTTTGATATTATGTGATAGATGTCTACCTCTAGAACAAGTCCCATTGACTCACCTAATAATAATGAAGAGTCAAATGTAAATTGGAATGATTCGTGGACTGATTCACAAGTTCCCGAAGAGGAACCGGAAGAAGAGTCGGAACCGGAAGAAGAATCGGAACCGGAAGAAGAATCGGAACCGGAAGAAGAAATAGAACCGGTGGGGGAAATAATAAAACGGTTAAGTAAAAGGAAATCCTCAACCAACCGACCAAGGTTAATTATGGTCAATGGTGTTTCCGCCAAGGAAGCAAAATATTGGGAGGATTACCAATTCTCCGATGAATCGGATTCCGACGAGAATTCCGATGATGTTATAGAAATTACCCCAACTGAATTTAAAAAGGCAAAAGAAAATAATAAGGGAAAGGGCATAAAAATAGGGAAATCTAATTCCAACCCCGATGAACTTTATATGTATCGTCAACCCCCGAAGTCCTTAAGTTGTAACAATGACCCGGGAACCTCTAAACCACCAGGTTTTTCTAAACCAATGTGGATAACGATGGCTCGTATTAGGGGAACATCATATATCCCTAGAAACTTGGCAAAACGAACCAAAACCGAACAAGAAGAAACGAGCGAGTCAGAATAAGATAGTTATATTCGTGTGGTGTAATATATGTAATATAGTGTGCTTATGCTTTATGATATATGTAAAAATTGCTTGTATTAATAAGTATTTTTTTTATGAATCTAACTCTTGTCTATTTTACAGTATAAAAACACAAAATGGATAGACAACCCAATATTTTAAGAGACCTACCCGGAGACATGATTGATGAAATCTTGTCTAGAGTCGGTCAGAATTCCTCGGCACAACTATTTAAGGCGAGATCAGTTTGTAAGACATTCGAAGAACGTTCCAAGAATGCCTTGGTTTATAAAAGGCTTTTGTTCGGAAGATGGGGAATATCACATTGGGAAATCCATAAGTTACGATGTGTTTACTTTGATGCATATATTGCGGGGAACCCAAATGCTATTTTACGCAACGGGTTAAGAAATTATTTTGACTCAGTATATCCGAATATAGGACTTCGTGATTTAGAAAAAGCGGCTAACATGCAACATAAAGAAGCATGTTATGCTTACGGGTTAGTAATGTTCGCTTCTCACCAAAGTGAGAACAAGAACATCGGGCTACAACTATTAAACAAAACGTTCCCACAAGTGACGGAGTCGGTAATTGGGGTAAGAAATGAGGTTTTTAGGTTATTACGAGACTGTTGGTCATTACGTAACCCTCGTCCCTTTGATGACATTACAACACGCTGTCTTATCAACGGCCATAACGGTTATGTTCCACAAGACCAAGGATGGGAAGTAGTCCTAGTAAAACCAGAATGCATGACTTGTTTCTGGACGTATGAATTACGTGTCTTTATTGCCTTTGCTGAACGACTTGTGTACTAGCTAGAATTATCTTCACAACCATCTTGTATCAAATTTATTGTGTGCTATATTTCATGATATATGTAAAATAAGCGGTATTGTAAGTTTGTAAAATATTGTGTAAAAGTTTGAACGCGAAATATTATTATAATCAGTTTTTCATATAGAATTGTAGTAGTTGAATTGTATATTAGCTATTAAGTATGAACTTAACGGGTAGGTACTACCCGCATTTAAACTTATAAAACGCTAATATGAAGAAAAAGCTTTTATAAATGAGTTCATATTATGCTACGAAATACTATTAACTACTCTTAATATTCTGTATGATTAACTTGTTCCATTTGACTATTTTGAAGGAAATGGCACCGACTACTCGACACACCGTGAATATGAATGAAGAGGAATTTCGTACTTTTCTAGCTTCAAACATAGCCGCAGTACAGGCTGCGCTACATACCAACAATAACCTTGGATCTAGCAGTACAGGAGATCGTGTAGGATGCACCTACAAAGAATTCACTGCCTGCAAACCTTTGGAATTTGATGGAACCGAAGGACCGATCGGATTGAAAAGGTGGACTGAGAAGGTCGAATCGGTGTTTGCCATAAGTAAGTGTACTGAAGAGGACAAAGTGAAGTACGCTACGCATACCTTCACAGGTTCTGCATTAACATGGTGGAATACCTATCTAGAGTAAGTGGGACAAGACGATGCGTACGCACTACCGTGGTCAGCATTCAAGCACTTGATGAACGAGAAGTACCGTCCCAGAACCGAGGTCAATAAGCTCAAGACAGAACTTAGAGGGTTACGAACCTAAGGATTTGATATTACCACGTATGAAAGACAATTCACAGAATTGTGCCTATTGTGTCCGGGAGCATTCGAAGATGAGGAAGAGAAGATCGACGCGTTTGTGAAAGGATTACCGGAAAGAATCCAAGAAGATATAAGTTCACACGAGCCCGCCTCCATACAACAGGCATGTAGAATGGCTCACAAACTAGTGAACCAGATTGAAGAAAAAATTAAAGAACAGACTGCTGAAGAGGCCAATGTGAAGCAAGTCAAAAGAAAGTGGGAGGAAAACGGTGATAAGAATCACCAATACAACAACAACAGCAATTACAACAATAATCGCAACAATTATCCCAACAGTCGCAACATCAATCGCAACTACAACAAACGGCCCAACAACAACACAACAACAACAACAACAACAGCAACAGCAACTACAACAATCATCCCAACAACAATAATAACCGCAACAACAACAACAATCAGAAGCAGCTATGCCAAAGGTGTGAAAAGTATCACTCGGGGTTCTGCACCAAATTTTGCAACAAGTGTAAAAGAAATGGTCATAGCGTAGCAAAGTGTGAGGTCTACGGACCAGGGGTTAATAGAACGAAAGGAACAAATGGTGTCGGAACGAGTAATGGCGGAGCAAGTAGTGTCGGAGCAAGTTATGCCAATGTAGTTTGTTATAAATGTGGAAAACCGGGCCACATTATTAGAAATTGCCCGAACCAGGAGAACACGAATGGACAAGGCCGCGGAAGAGTTTTCAATATTAATGCGGCAGAGGCACAGGAAGACCCGGAGCTTGTTACGGGTACGTTTCTTATTTACAATAAATCTGCTTACGTTTTATTTGATTCGGGTGCGGATAGAAGCTTTATGAGTAGAGATTTTTGCGCTAAATTAAGTTGTCCATTGACGCCTTTGGATAGTAAATTTTTACTCGAATTAGCAAATGGTAAATTAATTTCAGCAGATAATATATGTCGGAATCGAGAAATTAAACTGGTTAGCGAAACATTTAAGATTGATTTGATACCAGTAGAGTTAGGGAGTTTTGATGTGATAATCGGTATGGACTGGTTGAAAGAAGTGAAAGCAGAGATCGTTTGTTACAAAAATGCAATTCACATTATACGAGAAAAAGGAAAACCCTTAATGGGGTACGGAGAAAAGGGCAACACGAAGCTACATATTATTAGTAATTTGAAGGCACAAAAACTAATAAGAAAAGGTTGCTATGCTGTTCTAGCACACGTCAAGAAAGTACAAACTGAAGAAAAGAGCATCAATGATGTTCCCATTGCAAAAGAATTTCCCGATGTATTTTCGAAAGAATTACTGGGATTACCCCCACATCGATCCGTTGAATTTCAAATAGATCTTGTACCAGGAGCTGCACCAATAGCTCGTGCTCCTTACAGACTAGCACCCAGCGAGATGAAAGAACTGCAAAGCCAATTACAAGAACTTTTAGAGCGTGGTTTCATTCGACCAAGCACATCACCGTGGGGAGCTCCTGTTTTGTTTGTCAAGAAGAAAGATGGTACATTCAGGTTGTGTATCGACTACCGAGAGTTGAACAAACTTACCATCAAGAACCGCTACCCACTACCGAGAATCGATGACTTATTTGATCAACTACGAGGCTCGTCTGTTTATTCAAAGATTGACTTACGTTCCGGGTATCATCAAATGCGGGTGAAAGAAGATGATATTCCAAAGACTGCTTTCAGAACACGTTACGGTCATTACGAGTTTATGGTCATGCCGTTTGGTTTAACTAATGCACCAGCTGTGTTCATGGACCTTATGAACCGAGTGTGTGGACCATACCTTGACAAGTTTGTCATTGTTTTCATTGATGACATACTTATTTACTCAAAGAATGACCAAGAACACGGTGAACATTTGAGAAAGGTGTTAGAAGTATTGAGGAAGGAAGAATTGTACGCTAAGTTTTCAAAGTGTGCATTTTGGTTGGAAGAAGTTCAATTCCTCGGTCACATAGTGAACAAAGAAGGTATTAAGGTGGATCCGGCAAAGATAGAAACTGTTGAAAAGTGGGAAACCCCAAAAACTCCGAAACACATACGCCAGTTTTTAGGACTAGCTGGTTACTACAGAAGGTTCATCCAAGACTTTTCCAGAATAGCAAAACCCTTGACTGCATTAACGCATAAAGGGAAGAAATTTGAATGGAATGATGAACAAGAGAAAGCGTTTCAGTTATTGAAGAAAAAGCTAACTACGGCACCTATATTGTCATTGCCTGAAGGGAATGATGATTTTGTGATTTATTGTGACGCATCAAAGCAAGGTTTCGGTTGTGTATTAATGCAACGAACGAAGGTGATTGCTTATGCGTCTAGACAATTGAAGATTCACGAACAAAATTATACGACGCATGATTTGGAATTAGGAGCGGTTGTTTTTGCATTAAAGACTTGGAGGCACTACTTATATGGGGTCAAAAGTATTATATATACCGACCACAAAAATCTTCAACACATATTTAATCAGAAACAACTGAATATGAGGCAGCGTAGGTGGATTGAATTGTTGAATGATTACGACTTTGAGATTCGTTACCACCCGGGGAAGGCAAATGTGGTAGCCGATGCCTTGAGCAAGAAGGACAGAGAACCCATTCGAGTAAAATCTATGAATATAATGATTCATAATAACCTTACTACTCAAATAAAGGAGGCGCAACAAGGAGTTTTAAAAGAGGGAAATTTAAAGGATGAAATACCCAAAGGATTGGAGAAGCATCTTAATATTCGGGAAGACGGAACCCGGTATAGGGCTGAAAGGATTTGGGTACCAAAATTTGGAGATATGAGAGAAATGGTACTTAGAGAAGCTCATAAAACCAGATACTCAATACATCCTGGAACGGGGAAGATGTACAAGGATCTCAAGAAACATTTTTGGTGGTCGGGTATGAAAGCCGATGTTGCTAAATACGTAGGAGAATGTTTGACATGTTCTAAGGTCAAAGCTGAGCATCAAAAACCATCAGGTCTACTTCAACAACCCGAAATCCCAGAATGGAAATGGGAAAACATTACCATGGATTTCATCACTAAATTGCCAAGGACTGCAAGTGGTTTTGATACTATTTGGGTAATAGTTGATCGTCTCACCAAATCAGCACATTTCCTGCCAATAAGAGAAGATGACAAGATGGAGAAGTTAGCACGACTGTATTTGAAGGAAGTCGTCTCCAGACATGGAATACCAATCTCTATTATCTCTGATAGGGATGGCAGATTTATTTCAAGATTCTGGCAGACATTACAGCAAGCATTAGGAACTCGTATAGACATGAGTACTGCCTATCATCCACAAACTGATGGGCAGAGCGAAAGGAAGATACAAACACTTGAAGACATGCTACGAGCATGTGTTATTGATTTCAGAAACAGTTGGGATCGACATCTACCGTTAGCAGAATTTTCCTACAACAACAGCTACCATTCAAGCATTGAGATGGCGCCATTTGAAGCACTTTATGGTAGAAAGTGCAGGTCTCCGATTTGTTGGAGTGAAGTGGGGGATAGACAGATTACGGGTCCGGAGATTATACAAGAAACTACCGAGAAGATCATCCAAATTCAACAACGGTTGAAAACCGCCCAAAGTCGACAAAAGAGCTACGCTGACATTAAAAGAAAAGATATAGAATTTGAAATTGGAGAGATGGTCATGCTTAAAGTTGCACCTTGGAAAGGCGTTGTTCGATTTGGTAAACGAGGGAAATTAAATCCAAGGTATATTGGACCATTCAAGATTATTGATCGTGTCGGACCAGTAGCTTACCGACTTGAGTTACCTCAACAACTCGCGACTGTACATAACACTTTCCACGTCTCGAATTTGAAGAAATGTTTTTGCTAAAGAAGATCTCACTATTCCGTTAGATGAAATCCAAATCAACGAAAAACTTCAATTCATCGAAGAACCCGTCGAAATAATGGATCGTGAGGTTAAAAGACTTAAGCAAAACAAGATACCAATTGTTAAGGTTCGATGGAATGCTCATAGAGGACCTGAGTTCACCTGGGAGCGTGAAGATCAGATGAAGAAGAAATACCCGCATCTATTTCCAGAAGATTTGTCAACACCTTCAACAGCTTAAAATTTCGGGACGAAATTTATTTAACGGGTAGGTACTGTAGTGACCCGAACTTTTCCATGTTTATATATATTAATTGAGATTGATATTTACATGATTAAATGTTTCCAACATGTTAAGCAATCAAACTTGTTAAGACTTGATTAATTGAAATATGTTTCATATAGACAATTGACCACCCAAGTTGACCGGTGATTCACGAACGTTAAAACTTGTAAACACTATACGATGACATATATATGGTTATATATATAGTTAACATGTTTTTATTATAAGTATGTGTCTCATTAGGTATTTTAACAATGAGTTATATACATAAAAATGAGACTATTAATTTAAGAAACTCGAAAACGATATATATAACTATTATCGTTATAACAACGTCTTACTAGGTACATATGAATCATATTAAGATATTGATACACTTGGTTAATTATGTTAAATTATAAGTAAATATATTATTAAGTGTATTAACAATGAAATACATATGTAAAAATAAGACTACTAACTTAATGATTTCGAAACGAGACATATATGTAACGATTATCGTTGTAACGACATTTAACTGTATATACATCATACTGAGATATATTATATATCATAATATCATGATAATATAACAATTTAACATCTCATTTGTTATAATAAACAATGGGTTAACAACATTCAACAAGATCGTTAACCTAAAGGTTTCAAAACAACATTTACATGTAACGACTAACGATGACTTAACGACTCAGTTAAAATGTATATACATGTAGTGTTTTAATATGTATTCATACACTTTTGAAAGACTTCAAGACACTTATCAAAATACTTCTACTTAACAAAAATTCTTACAATTACATCCTCGTTCAGTTTCATCAACAATTCTACTCGTATGCACCCGTATTCGTACTCGTACAATACACAGCTTTTAGATGTATGTACTATTGGTATATACACTCTAATGATCAGCTCTTAGCAGCCCATGTGAGTCACCTAACACATGTGGGAACCATCATTTGGCAACTAGCATGAAATATCTCATAAAATTACAAAAATATGAGTAATCATTCATGACTTATTTACATGAAAACAAAATTACATATCCTTTATATCTAATCCATACACCAACGACCAAAAACACCTACAAACACTTTCATTCTTCAATTTTCTTCATCTAATTAATCTCTCTCAAGTTCTATCTTCAAGTTCTAAGTGTTCTTCATATATTTTACAAGTTCTAGTTACATAAAATCAAGAATACTTTCAAGTTTGCTAGCTCACTTCCAATCTTGTAAGGTGATCATCCAACCTCAAGAAATCTTTGTTTCTTACAGTAGGTTATCATTCTAATACAAGGTAATAATCATATTCAAACTTTGGTTCAATTTCTATAACTATAACAATCTTATTTCAAGTGATGATCTTACTTGAACTTGTTTTCGTGTCATGATTCTGCTTCAAGAACTTCGAGCCATCCAAGGATCCATTGAAGCTAGATCCATTTTTCTATTTTCCAGTAGGTTTATCCAAGGAACTTAAGGTAGTAATGATGTTCATAACATCATTCGATTCATACATATAAAGCTATCTTATTCGAAGGTTTAAACTTGTAATCACTAGAACATAGTTTAGTTAATTCTAAACTTGTTCGCAAACAAAAGTTAATCCTTCTAACTTGACTTTTAAAATCAACTAAACACATGTTCTATATCTATATGATATGCTAACTTAATGATTTAAAACCTGAAAACACGAAAAACACCGTAAAACCGGATTTACGCCGTCGTAGTAACACCGCGGGCTGTTTTGGGTTAGTTAATTAAAAACTATGATAAACTTTGATTTAAAAGTTGTTATTCTGAGAAAATGATTTTTATTATGAACATGAAACTATATCCAAAAATTATGGTTAAACTTAAAGTGGAAGTATGTTTTCTAAAATGGTCATCTAGACGTCGTTCTTTCGACTGAAATGACTACCTTTACAAAAATGACTTGTAACTTATTTTTCCGACTATAAACCTATACTTTTTCTGTTTAGATTCATAAAATAGTGTTCAATATGAAACCATAGCAATTTGATTCACTCAAAACGGATTTAAAATGAAGAAGTTATGGGTAAAACAAGATTGGATAATTTTTCTCATTTTAGCTACGTGAAAATTGGTAACAAATCTATTCCAACCATAACTTAATCAACTTGTATTGTATATTATGTAATCTTGAGATACCATAGACACGTATACAATGTTTCGACCTATGAAGTCGACACATCTATATATATTTCGGAACAACCATAGACACTCTATATGTGAATGTTGGAGTTAGCTATACAGGGTTGAGGTTGATTCCAAAATATATATAGTTTGAGTTGTGATCAATACTGAGATACGTATACACTGGGTCGTGGATTGATTCAAGATAATATTTATCGATTTATTTCTGTACATCTAACTGTGAACAACTAGTTGTAGGTTACTAACGAGGACAGCTGACTTAATAAACTTAAAACATCAAAATATATTAAAAGTGTTGTAAATATATTTTGAACATACTTTGATATATATGTATATATTGTTATAGGTTCGTGAATCAACCAGTGGCCAAGTCTTACTTCCCGACGAAGTAAAAATCTGTGAAAGTGAGTTATAGTCCCACTTTTAAAATCTAATATTTTTGGGATGAGAATACATGCAGGTTTTATAAATGATTTACAAAATAGACACAAGTACGTGAAACTACATTCTATGGTTGAATTATCGAAATCGAATATGCCCCTTTTATTAAGTCTGGTAATCTAAGAATTAGGGAACAGACACCCTAATTGACGCGAATCCTAAAGATAGATCTATTGGGTCTAACAAACCCCATCCAAAGTACCGGATGCTTTAGTACTTCGAAATTTATATCATATCCGAAGGGTGTCCCGGAATGATGGGGATATTCTTATATATGCATCTTGTTAATGTCGGTTACCAGGTGTTCACCATATGAATGATTTTTATCTCTATGTATGGGATGTGTATTGAAATATGAAATCTTGTGGTCTATTATTATGATTTGATATATATAGGTTAAACCTATAACTCACCAACATTTTTGTTAACATTTTAAGCATGTTTATTCTCAGGTGATTATTAAGAGCTTCTGCTGTCGCATACTTAAATAAGGACGAGATTTGGAGTCCATGCTTGTATGATATTGTGTAAAAACTGCATTCAAGAAACTTATTTTGTTGTAACATATTTGTATTGTAAACCATTATGTAATGGTCGTGTGTAAACAGGATATTTTAGATTATCATTATTTGATAATCTACGTAAAGCTTTTTAAACCTTTATTGATGAAATAAAGGTTATGGTTTGTTTTAAAAATGAATGCAGTCTTTGAAAAACGTCTCATATAGAGGTCAAAACCTCGCAACGAAATCAATTAATATGGAACGTTTTTAATCAATAAGAACGGGACATTTCATAATCCTTCTAACTTGACTTTTAAAATCAACTAAATACATGTTCTATATCTATATGATATGCTAACTTAATGATTTAAAACCTGGAAACACGATGAACACCATAAAATCGGATATACGTCGTCGTAGTGAAACCGGGGGCTGTTTTGGTTTGGATAATTAAAAACTATGATAAACTTTGATTTAAAAGTTGTTCTTCTGGAAAAATGATTTTTCATATGAACATGAAACTATATCCAAAAATCTTGGTTAAACTCAAAGTGAAAGTATGTTTTTCAAAATGGTCATCAAGATGTCGTTCTTTCGATGGAAATGACTACCTCTTTAGTAATTGACATGTAACTTAAATTTCCGACTATAAACCTATACTTTTTCTGTTTGGATTCTTAAATTAGAGTTCAATATGAAACCATAGCAATTTGATTCACTCAAAACAGATTTAAAATGAAGAAGTTATGGGTAAAACAAGATTGGATATTTTTGATCTTTTTAGCTACGGGAAATGTTTAACAAATTTATACAAATCATATCCTAGCTAACTTATATTATATTATACATGTATTCTAATATATTATGTAATCTTGGGATACCATAGACACGAATGCAAATGTTTTGACATATCATATCGACCCATGTATATATATATTATTTGGAACAACCATAGACACTCTATATGCAGTAATGTTGGAGTTAGCTATATAGGGTTGAAGTTGATTCCAAAAATTTATATACTTTGAGTTGTGATCTAGCATGAGACATGTATACACTGGGTCGTGGATTGATTCAAGATAATATATATCGATTTATTTTTGTACATCTAACTGTGGACAACTAGTTGTAGGTTACTAACGAGGACAGCTGACTTAATACACTCAAATCTTTAAAACATAATAAAAATGGTTGTAAATATATTTTGATCATACTTTGATATATATGTACATATTTGTATAGGTTCGTGAATCGATCCGTGGCCAAGTCTTATTTCCGAGGAAGAAAATATCTGTGAAAGTGAGTTATAGTCCCACTTTTAAAATCTAATTTTTTGGGATGAGAATACATGCAGGTTTTATAAATGATTTACAAAATAGACACAAATACGTGAAACTACATTCTATGGTTGAATTATCGAAATCGAATATGCCTCTTTTTATTAAGTCTGGTAATCTAAGAATTAGGGAACAGACACCCTAATTGACGTGAATCCTAAAGATAGATCTATTGGGCCTAACAAACCCCATCCAAAGTACCGGATGCTTTAGTACTTCGAAATTTATATCATATCTGAAGGGTGTCTCTGAATGATGGGGATATTCTTATATATGCATCTTGTTAATGTCGGTTACCAGGTGTTCACCATATGAATGATTTTTATCTCTATGTATGGGATGTGTATTGAAATATGAAATCTTGTGGTCTATTGTTATGATTTGATATATATAGGTTAAACATATAACTCACCAACATTTTTGTTGACGTTTAAAGTATGTTTATTCTTAGGTGAATACTAAGAGCTTTCACTGTTGCATACTAAAATAAGGACAAGATTTGGAGTCCATGTTTGTATGATATTGTGTAAAAACTGCATTCAAGAAACATATGTCGATGTAATATATTTCTATTGTAAACCATTATGTAATGGTCATGTGTAAATAGTATATTTTAGATTATCATTATTTGATAATCTACGTAATGTTTTTAAAACCTTTATTGATAAAATAAAGGTTATGGTTGTTTTAAAAATGAATGCAGTCTTTGAAAAACGTCTCATATAGAGGTCAAAACCTCGCAACGAAATCAATTAATATGGAACGTTTATAATCAATATGAACGGGACATTTCAGTATGCCCGAGGAGTGTGATGATAGTTTTATGTATCATTATGCCCCTATGGACCAACCATGGGATTATTAAGAAAATGGTAACTCATCCTGGGATTCATCTCAACAACACTTTCAAATTCAACAAGGAGAGGAGAGTCAGTCGAATTTAGAAGATGTAATTTTAGACTTCATGATAAACGAGATTGAACGGAGCCAAAATTTTCAAGAAACACTAGCGGGCTAACAAGAATCCATTGAGCGCTTATAGAGGACCATGAGCTGTCTACTCCAGCAAATTGAAGAAAGGGAGCTAGACACTTTTTCGGCTAATTCACTAGCTGATTCGAGGGGTAATACGCAGATACCCGAGGTGGAGATTGTTGAGCCTACCATTATTATACCACCTACCACCCCAGTTATGTCCACGTTTGCAATGCTTAATCCAGGAATTGATGAGGGGGAATTGCGGGCGATAGGTTGGTATTCATGGGATAGTGATGATGACGTTTTAACTACCGAGGTTGAAGAAATGAAGTCATCAAAGATCATCGACGATGAGGAGTCTAATATAGTGGAACCATTTGAGGATTCACCTTCTCATGTGGAATTTGTATATCCTCACGAGGTTAGCACTTGGAATATATTAAAAGATGATCCGTTTGGACATGATCCACCTGAAAGAATAAAATTTTTGCTGCAAGCCACACTTAGGAGAGAGTCATGTGTTGACTCTCGGGTAAGGTATTCCTTTTTCAAGAAATTGAAAAAGGAATTATATGATATATTATATACCACCCGAGGGGTTAATGACTGGCTCACGTTACTTATTCATGGAACTTTTTCCACTGATTTTACATGTCGTCCGATAAGTGTGGGGAAGAATGACCCCATTAGGTATTAAAAGTAGGGGTCAAGTTAGGTGCACAACTCATTAATAAATATGCACCATATAAAATGAGTATTGTGCTATGTGCTGCAATTTTCAAAGACTGGCATGAAGTTCAGCAAAATACTTACATGATGATTGGTTTGTGATAGCTTATAAGGAATGGATGATGTTCTTATTGTGACAGCCAATTCAGCGGCATCATCACGTGATCTTCGGCTTAAAGCCTAGAAAGTATTAAATCTCTTTCATACTATCTGCCCTCTCGAATTTTACAATTTTTCTGATTTCATGTAATGAGGGCATTACATGATCTTAAGTGTGGGGAATGAGTAAATTCTTTCAGGTTTTACAAAAAACATGGTTTAAAATGGCTTAAAATGTGGGTTTTTTACAAAAACATGGTTTAAAATGGCTTAAAATGTGAAAATTTTTAACTTTATAAATTCATTTGTATGAATTTATTTTGTATAAAAGACTCGAGAAATAGCCAACTAAGGAAATGATCAACACGCTATATCACATACTTCGCGCAAGGAATTTATAGTACTTTGTTGAATCGGAAATCAAATCCAATACTCATTGAATTAAGGAAGTCAAGTCTTCCAAAATGACGCACTTGCTAACTTATGTTAGAAGATTTAGTCCAGAACAGCTGTAGGTTGACGAAAAATCTTGAAAAGTCATCTCTATCATCGGCTGGAAATCCACCTCACCTTAACATCAAACAGGATTTTTGGTGGTCAGACTTATCCTAACCATGAGATGGATCTGTCTCGTATAATGGGGGACACAGTGCAAATTAGATTTTAAGACTAATAAATCTAATCCCCAGATGGATGATCTCCGTAAAGATCAACCGCATCTATGTTGACTGCGGTCAACATACATATGTCATAACAAATTGAGGTGTGCAAACTCATGGTTCACCGATGATATTTGGACATGATATAGTTTCTTCTAAAACTTAGGCTATTTTATGAACTATATTGTGTAAAACTATTTTTGATATAGGACATCCGGTTAAAAGTTCCATGATACTACAATCATGGAGGAGAGTAGCTTGCTAAGCGCCGACTGAGGCTTCGGTTTTCAGTTACCCTCAACCGAACTTTGAGGTTAAAACCGAAAAACTTGATTAGTGTAAAAACTAACATGACTAATTTTCAAAACATAAAAGGTTTTTCACAAGGTCCTAATTTCCCTAAGGATCCAAATTTTCAAGAAATGTGGACTTTAAAACCCACCTTTCGACTTTGGTGTGATTTCATTTCGTGTGTGTACTCTAAGTGTGCGTATTACATTGTGAAATAAATAAAAGCGTGTGTACTCCAAGGGTGTATGTATACTCAAAACGCGTGAGTGTGATTTGTGTGTGAAATTAAAAGTGTGAGTGTGTATATTTTGTGATTCGTTCGTGTTTTCATCAATGTTTATTCACTATAGTAAATTTTAATTTCTTGTAAGTCTTGCTTGAGGACAAGCAAGGTTTAAGTGTGGGGATTTGATAACGCCAAAATTATACATATTTGTTGTCGTTATTTCGATCCGATTTTGTATCATTTTGTATGTAATTGTTGTACTTGTGTATTGTAATAAGTTAAAATGTGTGTATAATCCGTTGCGAGTGTTGAAGCGAAGATTAATCGAAAACATTGCTGATTTTAGAAGATTCTGCGCACCTGCACCGTTTTGGCCATAACTTGGTCATACGGACTCGAAAAAAGGTGAATCCGGAGCCCAGACGTCCGTAACTCAGAGCAATACAACTTTCATCTAGACATTTCCTCATTTTACTCAAGGGATGCGGCGCATCTGAAAGGAATGCGGTGCATCTGTGCAGTTTTCTTATTCGAAAGTATTAAATGCGGCGTTTCAGAGGCATACGGCGCATCAGTAAGGTCAGATGTGGCGCATCTGGGAATAAAACGTCAAAAATGAGCTGTAAATGACCTGTACGTGAGCTGGGTGGTATGTGAGAAGGTAATGCGGCACATCACAAAGAGATGCGGCGCATCGGAGGCTGAAATACCTACTTTTCTTGCTATTTAAAGGGTCTAAACTCATTCTATACATACACCACAATATAGATCAGTAGTAGTCCGAGAAGGGGGTTTCCCCAGCCATTCTAAAGGGTTCTCCACCCTTTTGAGCATCAAGATTGAAATATCCCGTTCATATTGATTATAAACGTTCCATATTATTTGATTTCGTCGCGAGGTTTTGACCTCTATATGAGACGTTTTTCAAAGACTGCATTCATTTTTAAAACAACCATAACCTTTATTTTATCGATAAAGGTTTAAAAAGCATTACGTAGATTATCAAATAATGATAATCTAAAATCTACCGTTTACACACGACTATTACATAATGGTTTACAATAAGAATATATATTACATCAAAAAAAAGTTTCTTGAATGCAGTTTTTACATGATATCATACAAGCATGGACTCCAAATCTTGTCCTTATTTTAGTATGCAACAGCGGAAGCTCTTAATAATCACCTGAGAATAAACATGCTTTAAACGTTAACAAAAATGTTGTTGAGTTATAGGTTTAACCTATATATTTATCAATCGAAATAATAGACCACAAGATTTCATATTTCAATACATCCCATACATAGAGATAAAAATCATTCATACGGTGAACACGTGATAACCGACATTAACAAGATGCATATAGAATATCCCCATCATTCTGGGACACCCATCGGACATGATAATTTCCGAATTAGCTTTAGAGATTGAGCAAGTGTAAAAAGTATAGAGTGATCTGGTTTTCGAAGTACTAAAGCATTCCAAATTCCAGAATGGGGCTTGTTGGGCCCGATAGATCTATCTTTAGGATTCGCGTCAATTTGGGGGTCTGTTCCCAAATTCTTAGGCTACCAAGCTAAAAAGGGGCATATTCAGCTTCGATCATTCACCCATATAAAGTAGTTTCATTTACTTCTGTCTATTTCGTAAAACATTTATAAATTTGCATGTATTCTCATCCCAAAATATTAGATTTTAAAAGTGGGACTATAACTCACTTTCACAGATTTTTACTTCGTCGGGAAGTAAGACTTGGCCACTGGTCGATTCACGAACCTATAACAAATATGTACATATATATCAAAGTATGTTCAAAATATATTTATAACATTTTTAATACGTTTTAATGTTTTAAGTTTATTAAGTCAGTTGTCCTCGTTAGTAACCTACAACTAGTTGTCCATAGTTAGATGTACAGAAAATAAATTGATATATATTATCTTGACCCAATCCACGACCCAGTGTATACACGTCTCAGGCTAGATCACAACTCAAATTATATATATTTTTGGAATCAACTTCAACCCTGTATAGCTAACTCCAACATTACTGCATATAGAGTGTCTATGGTTGTTCCAAATAATATATATAGATGGGTCGATATGATATGTCAAAACATTTGCATACGTGTCTATGGTATCAAAAGATTACATAATATATTAGAATACATGTATAATACAATACAAGTTAGCTAGGATATGATTAATATAGATTTGTTACCAATTTTCACGTAGCTACAACAAGCAAAAAATATCCAATCTTGTTTTACCCATAACTTCTTCGTTTTAAATCCATTTTGAGTGAATCCAATTGCTATGGTTTCATATTGAACTTAATTTTATGAATATGTACAGAAAAAGTATAAGTTTATAGTCGGAAATATAGGTTACAAGTCTTTTTTGTAAAGGTAGTCATTTCAGTCGAAAGAACGACGTCTAGATGACCATTTTGGAAAACATACTTCCACTTTGAGTTTAACCATGATTTTTGGATATAGTTTCATGTTCATAAGAAAAATCATTTTTCCAGAAGAACAAATTTTAAATCAAAGTTTATCATAGTTTTTAATTAACTAACCCAAAACAGTCCGCGGTGTTACTACTACGGCGTATATCCAGTTTTACGGTGTTTTTCATGTTTTCAGGTTTTAAATCATTAAGTTAGCATATCATATAGATATAGAACATGTATTTAGTTTATTTTAAAAGTCAAGTTAGAAGAATTAACTTTTGTTTGCGAACAAGTTTAGAATTAACTAAACTATGTTCTAGTGATTTCAAGTTTAAACCTTCGAATAAGGTAGTTTTATATATATGAATCGAATGATGTTATGAACATCATTAATACCTCAGGTTTTGTGGATAAACCTACTGGAAATGAGAAAAATAGATCTAGCTTCAAAGGATCCTTGGATGGCTTGAAAGTTCTTGAAGCAGAATCATAACACGAAAACAAGTTCAAGTAAGATTTTCACTCAAAATAAGATTGTTATAGTTATAGAAATTGAATCAAAGTTTGAATATGAGTATTACCTTGTATTAGAAATATATCTTACTGTAAATAAGAAAGATTTCTTGAGGTTGGATGATCACTTTACAAGATTGGAAGTAAGCTAGCAAACTTGGAAGTATTCTTGATTTTATGAAACTAGAACTTATAGAATTTATGAAGAACACTTAGAACTTGAAGATAGAACTTGAGAGAGATCAATTAGATGAAGAAAATTGAAGAATGAAAGTGTTTGTAGGTGTTTTTGGTCGTTGGTATATGGATTAGATATAAAGGATGTGTAATTTTGTTTACATGTTAATAAGTCATGAATGATTACTAATATTTTTGTAATTTTATGAGATATTTCATGCTAGTTGCCAAATGATGGTTCTCACATGTGTTAGGTGACTCCCATGGGCTGCTAAGAGCTGATCATTGGAGTGTATGTACTAATAGTACATACATCTAAAAGTTGTGTATTGTACGAGTACGAATACGGGTGCATACGAGTAGAATTATTGATGAAACTGAACGAGGATGTAATTGTAAGCATTTTTGTTAAACAAATATTGACCAACACATAAATATATATAATTAATTTAGTTTCATGAATCCAAGGCCAACCTTGCACTTGTTCAATGACGTTATATGTATTTTTACTACGAAATACAGTATGGTGAGTTTCATTTGCCTTTTTACCCTTTATATTTTTGGCCTGAGAATACATGCACAATTTTTATAAGTGTATTACGAAATAGACACAAGTAATTGAAACTACATTATATGGGTGAATGATCGAAGCCGAATATGCCCCTTTTGCTTGGTAACCTAAGAATTAGTAAACCGATCTACTAATTGACCCGAATCCTAAAGATAGATCTATTGGGCCTAATAAACCCCATCCAAAGTACCGGATGCTTTAGTACTTCGAATTCGTTTTTATCATGTCCGAAGGATTTCCCGAAATGATAGGGGATATTCTTATATGCATCTTGTTAATGTCGGTTACCAGGTGTTCACCATATGAATGATTTTTGTCTCTATGCATGGGACGTATATTTATGAGAACTGAAAATGAAATTCTTGTGGTCTATTAAAATAATGGAAATGAATGATTATGATAAACTAATGAACTCACCAACCTTTTGGTTGACACTTTAAAGCATGTTTATTCTCAGGTGTTAAAGAAATCTTCCGCTGTGCATTTGCTCATTTTAGAGATATTACTTGGAGTCATTCATGGCATATTTTGAAAGACGTTGCATTCGAGTCGTTGAAATTCATCAAGATTATTATTAAGTCAATTATAGTTGGATGGATTATGAAATGGTATGCATGCCATCAACTTTCGTTGTAAAGAAAGTTTGTCTTTTAGAAACGAATGCAATGTTTGTAAAATGTATCATATAGAGGTCAAATACCTCGCGATGAAATCAACTATTGTGAATCGTTTATAATGTATATGAACGGGTCCTTTTAAACCTTGCTACAACACTTATAGGCAGTGTACCTAATCGTACAGTAGTATAGTTTTTAGTAAGTCCGGTTCGTCCACAGGGAACTCGCCAAGTTTAACGCTATATTTTTAAAACTATATTTGTATATATATATATATATATATATATATATATATATATATATATATATATATATATATATATATATATATATATATATAAATATATGTAGTATTATTATTATAAAAGGGGGGTTTTACCGTTTAATGACCGGTTTGTCGATTTTAAAACTTTAGTCGCAGTTAAAACCTAATGTAAAATATTAAATATATAAAAGACTTAATTTAAAGCGTAACGTAAATGACAATAATTAAAGTGCGATAAATAAAAGTACGATAAATAAATTGACAATAAATAAAATTGCGATAATTAAAAGTGCAATTAAATATGAAATAAAAGAATTATGCTTATTTAAACTTCCGTAATCATGATGTTTGACGTGTTGATTTTAGTTTATTACCATGGGTTAATTGTCCTTTGTCCTAGATTATTCAATATGTCCATCTGGTTTTTGTCCATAACGGTCCATCGGTCATAAATATAAAGTGCGAGTGTCCTCGTCAAATTATCCTTATATCCGAAGTCAAATATTCCAACTAATTGGGGACTTAAACTATAACAAGGTCTTAATACTTTGTTTAATAATTACACCAGGATATCGACTGCGTGTAACCCAAGGTTTTAATACTTTGTTAACAATTACGCCAAGTGTCCTTGTACATAATTCACCCCTTTTTTAATAAATCCATTAACTATTAATCCATTCCAGTATCCGGTTAAATGAACGATTATTTGTACTTATAAATATCCCGCCCATCATGTCCGATCGAGTGTATGTGGTTATTTATAGGTACATCCAATTGTAAATCTTTATATTAAATTAATAAACTATCATTTAATTAAATAAATATAAAGCCCACTAATAGCCCATAGTCTAATTTCCACAAGTGTCGTTCTTTTGTCCAAACCCCAATTATGGTACAAAGCCCAATTACCCTGTCTTTAATATTTAGCCCAACATCACGATTACTTCGGCTTAAATAAGCATAATAATAACTTAGCTACGAGACATTAATTTAAAAAGGTTGAACATAACTTACAATGACTAATAATAGCGTAGCGTTACACGGACAGAATTTCGACTTACACCCTTACAACATTAACTAACATACCCTTATTATTATTAAAATTAAAATTAAAATTATAATATATATATATATATATATATATATATATATATATATATATATATATATATATATATATATATATATATACGTGAGATTGAGAGATAGAGAAAAAGATGTGTAAATAAATGGCCAGAACACGCGAAATTTATAGGATGTCTGCTGCTACAGGACACCATGCGATCGCATGGTTTTTGGCCTTCCTGGCCATGCGATCGCATGGCCTACTTTTTCAGCTCACATGTCTTTGTTTTCTTCTTTGTCAATGATTTATATATATAATATAATATATATATATATATATAATTTTAAGAATTATTTATATATTATATTATATTTATGTGCATAGTTGACTTGTAATTTTAGCTCCGTTGCGTCGCGCGTTAAGAGTTGACTCTGGTCCCGGTTCCGGATTTTCGAACGTCCTTGCGTACAATTTAATATCTTGTATTTTGCGTTTCGCGTCTTGTACTCTTGTAATTTTGAGACGCTTCTCATCAATAATTTGAACCTCTTGGATTGTACTTTGTACTTTTGAGCTTTTTGGTCGATTGCGTCTTCAATTCGTCGAATCTGTCTTTTGTCTGCACCTTTTATTATTTAAACGAACATCACTTGTAAATAGAACATTTGCAACTAAAAGCTTGTCTTTATTGAGGGATAATGCTATGAAATATATGTTCATTTTTAGCATTATCAGGTTTCCCCAGCCATTCTAAAGGGTTCTCCACCCTTTTGAGCATCAAGATTGAAGAAGGAATCATACGCTACGATAGGTACTTTCGGTTTCATTTATTTTAGTGATAAGATTATGAATTCCTATTGTTTCGATTGTATTGTTGTAACCTTCATTATTATGATTGGCTAAAGCCTTGTGTGTTTACATTAATGTAAGATTTATGGTTTGGAATTGTTCTATCTTTTAATATTATTTAAGTTGCTATGATGTTTGATTGATTAAATTACCATGTCCAACCAAAAGAACCATAGTTATGCTAGTTTGGTACTTTCCTTCACTTACATAGATTGATAACTACATGTAATGTAGTGACCCGAATGTAGTGACCCGAACTTTTCCATGTTTATATATATTAATTGAGATTGATATTTACATGATTAAATGTTTCCAACATGTTAAGCAATCAAACTTGTTAAGACTTGATTAATTGAAATATGTTTCATATAGACAATTGACCACCCAAGTTGATCGGTGATTCACGAACGTTAAAAATTGTAAAAAACTATATGATGACATATATATGGATATATATATATAGTTAACATGATACTATGATAATAAAATATATCATAAAGTATATTAACAATGAACTACATATGTAAAAACAAGACTACTAACTTAATGATTTTTAAACGAGACATATATGTAACGATTATCGTTGTAAAGACATTTAATGTATATATATCATATTAAGAGATATTCATACATGATAATATCATGATAATATAATAATTTAAAATCTCATTTGATATTATAAACATTGGGTTAACAACATTTAACAAGATCGTTAACCTAAAGGTTTCAAAACAACACTTACATGTAACGACTAACGATGACTTAACGACTCAGTTAAAATGTATATACATGTAGTGTTTTAATATGTATTTATACACTTTTGAAAGACTTCAATACACTTATCAAAATACTTCTACTTAACATAAATGGTTACAATTACATCCTCGTTCAGTTTCATCAACACTTCTACTCGTATGCACCCGTATTCGTACTCGTACAATACACAGCTTTTAGATGTATGTACTATTGGTATATACACTCCAATGATCAGCTCTTAGCAGCCCATGTGAGTCACCTAACACATGTGGGAACCATCATTTGGCAACTAGCATGAAATATCTCATAAAATTACAAAAATATGAGTAATCATTCATGACTTATTTACATGAAAACAAAATTACATATCCTTTATATCTAATCCATACACCAACGACCAAAAACACCTACAAACACTTTCATTCTTCAATTTTCTTCATCTAATTGATCTCTCTCAAGTTCTATCTTCAAGTTCTAAGTGTTCTTCATAAATTCCAAAAATTCTAGTTTCATAAAATCAAGAATACTTTCAAGTTTGCTAGCTCACTTCCAATCTTGTAAGGTGATCATCCAACCTCAAGAAATCTTTGTTTCTTATAGTAGGTTATCATTCTAATACAAGGTAATAATCATATTCAAACTTTGGTTCAATTTCTATAACTATAACAATCTTATTTCAAGTGATGATCTTACTTGAACTTGTTTTCGTGTCATGATTCTGCTTCAAGAACTTCGAGCCATCCAAGGATCCATTGAAGCTAGATCCATTTTTCTCTTTTCCAGTAGGTTTATCCAAGGAAATTAAGGTAGTAATGATGTTCATAACATCATTCGATTCATACATATAAAGCTATCTTATTCGAAGGTTTAAACTTGTAATCACTAGAACATAGTTTAGTTAATTCTAAACTTGTTCGCAAACAAAAGTTAATCCTTCTAACTTGACTTTTAAAATCAACTAAACACATGTTCTATATCTATATGATATGCTAACTTAATGATTTAAAACCTGGAAACACGAAAAACACCGTAAAACCGGATTTACGCCGTCGTAGTAACACCGCGGGCTGTTTTGGGTTAGTTAATTAAAAACTATGATAAACTTTGATTTAAAAGTTGTTATTCTGAGAAAATGATTTTTATTATGAACATGAAACTATATCCAAAAATTATGGTTAAACTCAAAGTGGAAGTATGTTTTCTAAAATGGTCATCTAGACGTCGTTCTTTCGACTGAAATGACTACCTTTACAAAAACGACTTGTAACTTATTTTTCCGACTATAAACCTATACTTTTTCTGTTTAGATTCATAAAATAGAGTTCAATATGAAACCATAGCAATTTGATTCACTCAAAACGGATTTAAAATGAAGAAGTTATGGATAAAACAAGATTGGATAATTTTTCTCATTTTAGCTACGTGAAAATTGGTAACAAATCTATTCCAACCATAACTTAATCAACTTGTATTGTATATTATGTAATCTTGAGATACCATAGACACGTATACAATGTTTCGACCTATCATGTCGACACATCTATATATATTTCGGAACAACCATAGACACTCTATATGTGAATGTTGGAGTTAGCTATACAGGGTTGAGGTTGATTCCAAAATATATATAGTTTGAGTTGTGATCAATACTGAGATACGTATACACTGGGTCGTGGATTGATTCAAGATAATATTTATCGATTTATTTCTGTACATCTAACTGTGGACAACTAGTTATAGGTTACTAACGAGGACAGCTGACTTAATAAACTTAAAACATCAAAATATATTAAAAGTGTTGTAAATATATTTTGAACATACTTTAATATATATGTATATATTGTTATAGGTTCGTGAATCAACAGTGGCCAAGTCTTACTTCCCGACGAAGTAAAAATCTGTGAAAGTGAGTTATAGTCCCACTTTTAAAATCTAATATTTTTGGGATGAGAATACATGCAGGTTTTATAAATGATTTACAAAATAGACACAAGTACGTGAAACTACATTCTATGGTTGAATTATCGAAATCGAATATGCCCCTTTTTATTAAGTCTGGTAATCTAAGAATTAGGGAACAGACACCCTAATTGACGCGAATCCTAAAGATAGTTCTATCGGGCCCAACAAGCCCCATCCAAAGTACCGGATGCTTTAGTACTTCGAAATTTATATCATATCTGAAGGGTGTCCCGGAATGATGGGGATATTCTTATATATGCATCTTGTTAATGTCGGTTACCAGGTGTTCACCATATGAATGATTTTTATCTCTATGTATGGGATGTGTATTGAAATATGAAATCTTGTGGTCTATTGTTACGATTTGATATATATAGGTTAAACCTATAACTCACCAACATTTTTGTTGACGTTTAAAGCATGTTTATTCTCAAGTGAATATTAAGAGCTTCCGCTGTTGCATACTAAAATAAGGACAAGATTTGGCATCCATGTTTGTATGATATTGTGTAAAAACTGCATTCAAGAAACTGATTTCGATGTAACATATTTGTATTGTAAACCATTATGTAATGGTCGTGTGTAAACAGGATATTTTAGATTATCATTATTTGATAATCTACGTAAAGCTTTTTAAACCTTTATTTATGAAATAAAGGTTATGGTTTGTTTTAAAAATGAATGCAGTCTTTGAAAAACGTCTCATATAGAGGTCAAAACCTCGCAACGAAATCAATTAATATGGAACGTTTTTAATCAATAAGAACGGGACATTTCAGTTGGTATCCGAGCGTTGGTCTTAGAGAACCAGAATTTTTCATTAGTGTGTCTTATCGAGTTTGTTAGGATGCATTAGTGAGTCTGGACTTCGACCGTGTTTAGTTGAAAAATGATTGCTTACCAAATTTTGTTGGAAACTATATATTTTTAACATGTGAATATTATGTGATATATTAATCTCTTAACGCGTTTGATATTATGTGATAGATGTCTACCTCTAGAACAAGTCCCACTGACTCACCTAATAATAATGAAGAGTCAAATGTAAATTGGAATGATTCGTGGACTGATTCACAAGTTCCCGAAGAGGAACCGGAAGAAGAGTCGGAACCGGAAGAAAAATCGGAACCGGAAGAAGAATCGGAACCGGATGGAGAAATAGAACCGGTGGGGGAAATAATAAAACGGTTAAGTAAAAGAAAATCCTCAACCAACCGACCAAGGTTAATTATGGTCAATGGTGTTTCCGCCAAGGAAGCAAAATATTGGGAGGATTACCAATTCTCCGATGAATCGGATTCCGACGAGAATTCCGATGATGTAATAGAAATTACCCCAACTGAATTTAAAAAGGCAAAAGAAAACAATAAGGGAAAGGGCATAAAAATAAAGAAATTTGATTCCAAACACGATGAACTTTATATGTATCGTCAACACCCGTATTTCTTAAGTTGTGACAATAACTCGGGAACCTCTAAACCACCAGGTTTTTCTAAACCAATGTGGAAAATGACAGCTCGTATTAGGGGAACATCATATATCCCTAGAAACTTGGCAAAACGAACCAAAACCGAAGAAGAAGAAACAAGCGAGTTGGAATAAGATAGTTGTATTCGTGTGGTGTAATATATGTAATATAGTGTGCTTATGCTTTATGATATATGTAAAAATTGCTTGTATTAATAAGTATTTTTTTTTATGAATCTAACTCTTGTCTATTTTACAGTATAAAAACACAAAATGGATAGACAACCCAATATTTTAAGAGACCTACCCGGAGACATGATTGATGAAATCTTGTCTAAAGTCGGTCAGAATTCCTCGGCACAACTATTTAAGGCGAGATTAGTTTGTAAGACATTCGAAGAACGTTCCAAGAATGTCTTGGTTTATAAGAGACTTTCGTTTGAAAGATGGGGGATATCACATTGGGAAACCCATAAGTTACGATGTGTTTACTTTGACGCATATATTGCGGGGAACCCAAATGCTATTTTACGCAACGGGTTAAGAAATTATTTTGACTCAATATATCCGAATATTGGACTTCGTGATTTAGAAAAAGCGGCTAACATGCAACATAAAGAAGCATGTTATGCTTACGGATTAGTAATGTTCGCTTCTCACCAAAGTGAGAACAAGAACATCGGGCTACAACTATTAAACAAAACGTTCCCACAAGTGACGGAGTCGGTAATTGGGGTAAGAAATGAGGTTATTAGGTTATTACGGGACTGTTGGTCATTACGTAACATTCATCCTTTTGACGACGTTACAACACATTGTCTTACTATCGGTCACAACGGTTATGTTCCACAAAACCAAGGATGGGAAGTGGTATTAGTAAAACCAGAATGCATGACTTGTTTCTGGACGTATGAATTACGTGTCTTTATTGCCTTTCCTGAACGCCCTATTTATTAACTAGAATTAGCTTTGCAACTACTTTGTATCAAAGTTTTATGTGCTATATTTCATGCTATATGTAAAAAAAGCGGTATTGTAAGTTTGCAAGTTATTGTATAAAGGTTTGAATATGATTTTTTTTTTTTGTGATTAGTTTTTCATATAGAATTGTAGTAGTTGAAATGGTATGTTAACTACTAAGTATGAACTTAACGGGTAGGTACTACCCGAATTAATTTTTTTTTTTTTGTGATTAATTTTTCATATAGAATTGTAGTAGTTAAAATGGTATGTTAGCTACTAAGTATGAACTTAACGGGTAGGTACTACCCGAATTAAAGAGTATAAAATGCTAATATGAAGAAAGAGCTTTTATAAATAAGTTCATATTACGCTACGAAATACTATTGACTACTCTTGATATTCTATATGATTAACTCGTTTCATTTGACTATTTTGAAGGAAATGGCACCGACTACTCGATACACCTTGAATATGAGTGAAGAGGAATTTCGTGCCTTTCTTGCTTCAAACATAGCCGTAGTACAGGCTGCACTACATACCAACAATAACTCCGAATCTAGCAATGCAGCTAACGGTGCAAGAAATCGTGTAGGATGCACCTACAAAGAATTCACTGCCTGCAAACCTTTGGAATTTGATGGAACCGAAGGACTGATTGGATTGAAACGATGGACCGAGAAGGTCAAATCGGTGTTTGCCATAAGTAAGTGTACTGAAGAGGACAAAGTGAAGTACGTTACGCATACCTTCACAGGTACTGCGTTAACATGGTGGAATACCTATCTAGAGCAAGTGGGACAAGATGATGCTTACGCACTACCGTGGTCAGCATTCAAGCACTTGATGAACGAGAAGTACAATCCCAGAACCGAGGTCAATAAGCTCAAGACAGAACTTGGAGGGTTACGAACCCAAGGATTTGATATTACCACGTACGAAAGACGATTCACAGAATTATGCCTATTGTGTCCAAGAGCGTTCGAAGATGAGGAAGAGAAGATCGACGCGTTTGTGAAAGGATTACCGGAAAGAATCCAAGAAGATATAAGTTCACACGAGCCCGCCTCCATACAACAGGCATGTAGAATGGCTCACAAACTAGTGAACCAGATTGAGGAAAGAATTAAAGAACAGGCGGCTGAAGAGGCCAATGTGAAGCAAGTCAAAAGAAAGTGGGAGGAAAACGGTGATAAGAATCACCAATACAACAACAATAGCAATTACAACAATAATCGCAACAACTATCCCAACAATCGTAACATCAATTGCAACTACAACAAACGGCCCAACAACAACAACAACAACAAAAACAACAACAGCAACTACAACAATCATCCCAACAACAATAACAACCGCAACAACAACAACAATCAGAAGCAGCTCTGCCAAAGGTGTGAAAAGTATCACTCGGGGTTCTGCACCAAATTTTGCAACAAGTGTAAAAGAAATGGTCATAGCACGGCGAAGTGTGAGGTCTACGGACCAGGGGTTAACAGAACGAAAGGAACAAATAGTGTCAGAACGAGTAATGGTGGAGCAAGTAGTGTCGGAGCAAGTTATGCCAATGTAGTTTGTTATAAATGTGGAAAACTAGGCCACATTATTAGAAATTGCCAGAACCAGGAGAACACGAATGGACAAGGCCGTGGAAGAGTTTTCAATATTAATGTGACAGAGGCACAGGAAGACCCGGAGCTTGTTACGGGTACGTTTCTTATTGACAATAAATCTGCTTACGTTTTATTTGATTCGGGTGCGGATAGAAGCTATATGAGTAGAGATTTTTGTGCTAAATTAAGGTGTCCATTGACGCCGTTGGATAGTAAATTTTTACTCGAATTAGCAAACGGTAAATTATTTTCAGCAGATTATATATGCCGGAATCGAGAAATTAAACTGGGTAGCGAAATATTTAAAATTGATTTGATACCCGTAAAGTTAGGGAGTTTTGATGTAATAGTTGGCATGGACTGGCTGAAGAAGGTGAAAGCAGAGATCGTATGTTATAAAAATGCAATTTGTATTGTACGAGAAGAAGGAGAACCCTTAATGGTGTACGGAGAAAAGGGCATCACGAAGCTACATCTTATTAGTAATTTGAAGGCATAAAAACTAATAACAAAAGGTTGCTATGCTGTTCTAGCACACGTCGAGAAAGTACAAACTGAAGAAAAGTGCATCAATGATGTTCCCGTCGTAAAAGAATTTCCCGATGTATTTCCGAAAGAATTACCGGGACTACCTCCACATCGATCTGTTGAATTTCAAATAGATCTTGTACCAGGAGCTGCACCAATAGCTCGTGCTCCTTATAGACTCGCACCCAGCGAGATGAAAGAACTGCAAAGCCAACTGCAAGAACTATTAGAACGTGGTTTCATTCGACCAAGCACATCACTATGGGGAGCTCCTGTTTTGTTTATCAAGAAGAAGGATGGTACATTTAGGTTGTGTATTGACTACAGAGAGTTGAACAAACTTACCATCAAAAACCGTTATCCACTGCCGAGAATTGGCGACTTATTTGATCAACTACAAGGCTCGTCGGTTTATTCGAAGATCGATTTACGTTCTGGATATCATCAAATGCGAGTAAAGGAGGATGATATTCCAAAAACTGCTTTTAGGACGCGTTATGGTCATTACGAGTTTATGGTTATGCCGTTTGGATTGACTAACGCACCAGCTGTGTTCATGGACCTTATGAACCGAGTGTGTGGGCCATATCTTGACAAGTTTGTCATTGTTTTCATCGATGACATACTTATTTACTCAAAGAATGATCAAGAGCACGAAGAACATTTGAGAAAAGTGCTAGAAGTATTGAGGAAAGAAAAACTGTACGCTAAGTTTTCAAAGTGTGCATTTTGGTTGGAAGAAGTTCAATTCCTCAATCACATAGTGAATAAAGAAGGTATCCAGGTGGACCCGTCAAAGATCGAAACCGTTGAAAAGTGGGAAACCCCAAAAACTCCGAAGCATATACGTCAATTTTTAGTATTGGCTGGTTACTACAGAAGATTCATCCAAGATTTCTCCAAAATAGCAAAACCCTTGACTGCATTAACGCATAAAGGGAAGAAATTTGAATGGAAAGATGAACAAGAGAAGGCGTTTCAATTATTAAATAAAAAGCTAACTACGGAACCTATATTGTCATTGCCTGAAGGGAATGATGATTTTGTGATTTATTGTGACGCATCAAAGCAAGGTCTCGGTTGTGTATTAATGCAACGGACGAAGGTGATTGCTTATGCGTCTAGACAATTGAAGATTCACGAGCAAAATTATACGACGCATGATTTGGAATTAGGAGTGGTTGTTTTTGCATTAAAGACTTGGAGGCACTACTTATATGGGGTCAAAAGTATTATATATACTGACCACAAAAGTCTTCAACACATATTTAATCAGAAACAACTAAATATGAGGCAGCGTAGGTGGATTGAATTGTTGAATGATTATGACTTTGAGATTCATTACCACCCGGGGAAGGCAAATGTGGTAGCCGACGCCTTGAGCAGAAAGGATAGAGAACCCATTCGAGTAAAATCTATGAATATAATGATTCACACTAACCTTACTACTCAAATAAAGGAGGCGCAACAAGGAGTTTTAAAAGAGGGAAATTTAAAGGATGAAATACCCAAAGGATCGGAGAAGAATCTTAATATTCGGGAAGACGGAACCCGGTATAGGGCTGAAAGAATTTGGGTACCAAAATTTGGAGATATGAGAGAAATGGTACTTAGAGAAACTCATAAAACCAGATACTCAATACATCCTGGAATGGGGAAGATGTACAAGGATCTTAAGAAACATTTTTGGTGGCCAGGTATGAAAGCCGATATTGCTAAATATGTAGGAGAATGTTTAACGCGTTCTAAGGTCAAAGCTGAACATCAGAAACCATCAGGTCTACTACAACAACCTGAAATCCCGGAATGGGAATGGGAAAACATTACCATGGATTTCATTACAAAATTGCCAAGGACTGCAAGTGGTTATGATACTATTTGGGTAATAGTTGATCGTCTCACCAAATCAGCACACTTTCTGCCAATAAGAGAAGATGACAAGATGGAGAAGTTAGCACGACTGTATTTGAAGGAAGTCATCTCCAGACATGGAATACCAATCTCTATTATCTCTGATAGGGATGGCAGATTTATTTCAAGATTCTGGCAGACATTACAGCAAGCATTTGGAACTCGTCTAGACATGAGTACTGCCTATCATCCACAAACTGATGGGCAGAGCGAAAGGACGATACAAACACTTGAAGGTATGCTACGAGCATGTGTTATTGATTTTGAAAATAGTTGGGATCGACATCTACCGTTAGCAGAATTTTTCTACAACAACAGCTATCATTCAAGCATTGAGATGGCGCCGTTTGAAGCACTTTATGGTAGAAAGTGCAGGTCTCCGATTTGTTGGAGTGAAGTGGGGGATAGACAGATTACGGGTCCGGAGATAATACAAGAAACTACCGAGAAGATCATCTAAATTCAATAACGGTTGAAAACCGCCCAAAGTCGACAAAAGAGCTACGCCGACATTAAAAGAAAAGATATAGAATTTGAAATTGGAGAAATGGTCATGCTTAAGGTTGCACCTTGGAAAGGTGTTGTTCGATTTGGTAAACGGGGGAAATTAAATCCAAGGTATATTGGACCATTCAAGATTATTGATCGTGTCGGACCAGTAGCTTACCGACTTGAGTTACCTCAACAACTTGCGAATGTACATAACACTTTCCATGTCTCGAATTTGAATAAATATTTTGCTAAAGATGATCTCCCTATTCCATTGGATGAAATTCAAATCAATGAAAAACTTCAATTCATTGAAGAACCCGTCGAAATAATGGATCGTGAGGTTAAGAGACTTAAACAAAACAAGATACCGATTGTTAAGGTTCGATGGAATGCTCGTAGAGGACCCGAGTTCACCTGGGAGTGTGAATATCAGATGAAGAAGAAATACCCGCATCTATTTCCAGAAGATTCGTCAACACTTTCAACAGCTTAAAATTTCAGGACGAAATTTATTTAACGGGTAGGTACTGTAGTGACCCGAACTTTTCCATGTTTTTATATATTAAATGAAATTGATATTTACATGATTAAATGTTTCCAACATGTTAAGCAATCAAACTTGTTAAGACTTGATTAATTGAAATAGGTTTCATATAGACAATTGACCACCCAAGTTGACCGGCGATTCACGAACGTTAAAACTTGTAAAAACTATATGATGACATATATATGGATATATATATAGTTAACATGATATTATGATAAGTAAACATATCATTAAGTATATTAACAATGAACTACATATGTAAAAAACAAGACTACTAACTTAATGATTTTGAAACGAGACATATATGTAACGATTATCGTTGTAACGACATTTAATGTATATATATATCATATTAAGATATATTAATACATCATGATATCATTATAATATAATAATTTAACATCTCATTTGATTTAATAAACAATGGGTTAACAACATTTAACAAGATCGTTAACCTAAAGGTTTCAAAACAACACTTACATGTAACGACTAACGATGACTTAACGACTTAGTTAAAATGTATATACATGTATTATTTTAATATGTATTCATACACTTTTTAAAGACTTCAAGACACTTATCAAAATACTTCTACTTAACAAAAATGCTTACAATTACATCCTCGTTCAGTTTCATCAATAATTCTACCCGTATTCGTACTCGTACAATACACAGCTTTTAGATGTATGTACTATTGGTATATACACTCCAATGAGCAGCTCTTAGCAGCCCATGTCAGTTAACTAACATATGTGGGAACCATCATTTGGCAACTAGCATGATATATCTCATAAAATTACAAAAATATGAGTAATCATTCATGACTTATTTACATGTAAACAAAATTACACATCCTTTATATCTAATCCATATACCAACGACCAAAAACACCTACAAACACTTTCATTCTTCAATTTTCTTCATCTAATTAATCTCTCTCAAGTTCTATCTTCAAGTTCTAAGTGTTCTTCATAAATTCTACAAGTTCTAGTTTCATAAAATCAAGAATACTTCCAAGTTTGCTAGCTTACTTTCAATCTTGTAGAATGATCATCCAACCTCAAGAAATCTTTATTATTTACATTAAGATATCTTTCTAATACAAGGTAATACTCATATTCAAACTTTGATTCAATTTCTATAACTATAACAATCTTATTTCGAGTGGAAATCTTACTTGAACTTGTTTTCGTGTCATGATTCAGCTTCAAGAACTTTCAAGCCATCCAAGGATCCTTTGAAGCTAGATCCATTTTTCTCATTTCCAGTAGCTTTATCCAGAAAACTTGAGGTAGTAATGATGTTCATAACATCATTTGATTCATACATATAAAGCTATCTTATTCGAAGGTTTAAACTTGTAATCACTAGAACATAGTTTAGTTAATTCTAAACTTGTTCGCAAACAAAAGTTAATCCTTCTAACTTGACTTTTAAAATCAACTAAACACATGTTCTATATCTATATTATATGCTAACTTAATGATTTAAAACCTGGAAACACGAAGAACACTGTAAAACCGGACATACGTCGTCGTAATAACACCGCGGGCTATTTTGGGTTAGTTAATTAAAAACTATGATAAACTTTGATTTAAAAGTTGTTCTTATGGGAAAATTATTTTTCGTATGAACATGAAACTATATCCAAAAATCATGGTTAAACTCAAAGTGGAAGTATGTTTTCTAAAATGGTCATCTAGACATCGTTCTTTCGACTGAAATGACTACCTTTACAAAAACGACTTGTAACTTATATTTCCGACTATAAACCTATACTATTTCTGTTTATATTCATAAAATAGAGTTCAATATGAAACCATAGCAATTTGATTCACTCAAAACGGATTTAAAATGAAAAAGTTATGGGTAAAACAAGATTGGATAATTTTTCTTGTTGCAGCAACGTGAAAATTGGTAACAAATCTATATTAATCATATCCTAGCTAACTTATATTGTATTATACATGTATTCTAATATATTATGTAATCTTGGGATACCATAGACACGTATTCAAATGTTTTGACATATCATATCGACCCATGTGTATATATTATTTGGAACAACCATAGACACTCTATATGCAGTAATGTGGGAGTTAGCTATACAGGGTTGAGGTTGATTCCAAAAATATATATACTTTGAGTTGTGATCTAGCCTGAGACATGTATACACTGGATCGTGGATTGATTCAAGATAATATATATCAATTTTTTTCTGTACATCTAACGTTGGACAACTAGTTGTAGGTTACTAACGAGGACAGCTGACTTAATAAACTTAAAACATCAAAATGTATTAAAAGTGTTGTAAATATATTTTGAATATACTTTAATATATATGTACATATTTGTTATAGGTTCGTGAATCGACCAGTGGCCAAGTCTTACTTCCCGACGAAGTAAAAATCTGTGAAAGTGAGTTATAGTCCCACTTTTAAAATCTAATATTTTTGGGATGAGAATACATGCAGGTTTTATAAATGATTTACAAAATAGACACAAGTACGTGAAACTACATTCTATGGTTGAATTATCGAAATCGAATATGCCCCTTTTTATTAAGTCTGGTAATCTAAGAATTAGGGAACAGACACCCTAATTGACGCGAATCCTAAAGATAGATCTATTGGGCCTAACAAACCCCATCCAAAGTACCGGATGCTTTAGTACTTCAAAATTTATATCATATCTGAAGGGTGTCCCGGAATGATGGGGATATTCTTATATATGCATCTTGTTAATGTCGGTTACCAGGTGTTCACCATATGAGTGATTTTTATCTCTATGTATGGGATGTATATTGAAATATGAAATCTTGTGGTCTATTGTTACGATTTGATATATATAGGTTAAACCTATAACTCACCAACATTTTTGTTGACGTTTAAAGCATGTTTATTCTCAGGTGAATATTAAGAGCTTCCGCTGTTGCATACTAAAATAAGGACAAGATTTGGAGTCCATGTTTGTATGATATTATGTAAAAACTGCATTCAAGAAACATATGTCGATGTAATATATTTCTATTGTAAACCATTATGTAATGGTCGTGTGTAAACAGTATATTTTAGATTATCATTATTTGATAATCTACGTAATGCTTTTGAAACCTTTATTGATAAAATAAAGGTTATGGTTGTTTTAAAAATGAATGCGGTCTTTGAAAAACGTCTCATATAGAGGTCAAAACCTCACAACAAAATCAATTAATATGGAACGTTTATAATCAATATGAACGGGACATTTCAGTTGGTATCAGAGCGTTGGTCTTAGAGAACCAGAAAATTTGCATTTGTGTGTCTTATCAAGTTTGTTAGGATACATTAGTGAGTCTGGACTTCGACCGTGTTTTCTTTAAAAATGATTGCTTAACATTTTTATTGGAAACTATATATTTTTAACATGTGAATATTATGTGATATATTAATCTCTTAACGTGTTTGATATTATGTGATAGATGTCTACCTCTAGAACAAGTCCCATTGACTCACCTAATAATAATGAAGAGTCAAATGTAAATTGAAATGATTCGTGGACTGATTCACAAGTTCCCGAAGAGGAACCGGAAGAAGAGTCGGAACCGGAAGAAGAATCGGAACCGGAAGAAGAATCGGAACTGGAAGAAGAAATAGAACCAGTGGGGGAAATAATAAAACGGTTAAGTAGAAGAAAATCCTCAACCAACCGACCAAAGTTAATTATGGTCAATGGTGTTTTCGCCAAGGAAGCAAAGTATTGGGAGGATTACCAATTCTCCGATGAATCGGATCCCGACAAGGATTCCGATGATGTTATAGAAATTACCCCAACACAATTTAATAAGGCAAAAGAGAACAATAAGGGAAAGGGTATAAAAATAGAGAAATTTGATTCCAAACACGATGAACTTTATATGTATCGTCAACACCCGTATTTCTTAAGTTGTGACAATAACCCGGGAACCTCTAAACCACCAGGTTTTTCTAAACCAATGTGGAAAACGACGGCTCGTATTAGGGGAACATCATATATCCCTAGAAACTTGGTAAAACGAACCAAAACTGAAGAAGAAGAAGAAACGAGTGAGTCGGAATAAGATAGTTGTATTCGTGTGGTGTAATATATGTAATATAGTGTGCTTATCCTTTATGATATATGTAAAAATTGCTTGTATTAATAAGTATTTTTTTTATGAATCTAACTCTTGTCTATTTTACAGTATAAAAACACAAAATGGATAGACAACCCAATATTTTAAGAGACCTACCCGGAGACATGACTGATGAAATCTTGTCTAGAGTCGGTCAGAATTCCTCGGCACAACTATTTAAGGCGAGATCAGTTTGTAAGACATTCGAAGAACGTTCCAAGAATGCCTTGATTTATAAAAGGCTTTCGTTCGAAAGATGGGGGATATCACATTGGGAAATCCATAAGTTACGATGTGTTTACTTTGACGCATATATTGCGGGGAACCCAAATGCTATTTTACGCAACAGGTTAAGAAATTATTTTGACTCAATATATCCGAATATAGGACTTCGTGATTTAGAAAAAGCGGCTAACATGCAACATAAAGAAGCATGTTATGCTTACTGGTTAGTAATGTTCGCTTCTAACCAAAGTGAGAACAAGAACATCAGGCTACAACTATTAAACAAAACGTTCCCACAAGTGACGGAGTCGGTAATTGGGGTAAGAAATGAGGTTTTTAGGTTATTACGAGACTGTTGTTCATTACGTAACCTTCATCCTTTTAATGACGTTACAACACATTGTCTTACTATCGGTCACAACGGTTATGTTCCACAAAACTAAGGATGGGAAGTGGTATTAGTAAAACCAGAATGCATGACTTGTTTCTGGACGTATGAATTACGTGTCTTCATTGCCTTTGCTGAACGCCTTATTTATTAACTAGAATTATCTTCGCAACTACTTTGTATCAAAGTTTTATGTGCTATATTTCATGCTATATGTAAAAAAGCGGTATTGTAAGTTTGCAAGTTATTGTATAAAGGTTTGAATATGATATTTTTTTTTTGTGATTAGTTTTTCATATAGAATTGTAGTAGTTGAAATGGTATGTTAGCTACTAAGTATAAACTTAACGGGTAGGTACTACCCGAATTAATTTTTTTTTTTTTTTGTGATTAGTTTTTCATATAGAATTGTAGTAGTTGAAATGGTATGTTAGCTACTAAGTATGAACTTAACGGGTAGGTACTACCGGAATTAAAGAGTATAAAATGCTAATATGAAGAAAGAGCTTTTATAAATAAGTTCATATTACGCTACGAAATACTATTGACTACTCTTGATATTCTATATGATTAACTCGTTTCATTTGACTATTTTGAAGGAAATGGCACCAACTACTCGACACACCTTGAATATGAGCGAAGAGGAATTTCGTGCCTTTCATGCTTCAAACATAGCCGCAGTACAGGCTGCACTACATACAAACAATAACTCCGAATCTAGCAATGTAGCTAACGGCGCAAGAAATCGTGTAGGATGCACCTACAAAGAATTCACTGCTTGCAAACCTTTGGAATTTGATGGAATCGAAGGACCGATCGGATTGAAATGGTGGACCGAGAAGGTCGAATCGATGTTTGCCATAAGTAAGTGTACTGAAGAGGACAAAGTGAAGTACGCTACGCATACCTTCACAGGTACTGCGTTAACATGGTGGAATACCTATCTAGAGCAAGTTGGACAAGATGATGCTTACGCACTACCGTGGTCAGCATTCAAGCACTTGATATTACCACGTACGAAAGACGATTCACATAATTGTGCCTATTGTGTCCGAGAGCGTTTGAAGATCAGGAAGAGAAGATCGACGCGTTTGTGAAAGGATTACCGGAAAGAATCCAAGAAGATATAAGTTCACACGAGCCCGCCTCCATACAACAGGCATGTAGAATGGCTCACAAACTAGTGAACCAGATTGAGGAAAGAATTAAAGAACAGGCGGCTGAAGAGGCCAATGTGAAGCAAGTCAAAAGAAAGTGGGAGGAAAATGGTGATAAGAATCACCAATACAACAACAACAGCAATTACAACAATAATCGTAACAACTATCCCAACAATCGTAACATCAATCGCAACTACAGCAAACGGCCCAACAACAACAACAACAATAGCAGCAGCAACTACAACAATCATCCCAACAATAATAATAACCGCAACAACAACAACAATCAGAAGCAGCTATGACAAAGGTGTGAAAAGTATCACTCGGGGTTCTGCACCAAATTTTGCAACAAGTGTAAAAGAAATGGTCATAGCGCGGTGAAGTGTGAGGTCTACGGACCAGGGGTTAATAGAAAGAAAGGAACAAATGGTGTCGGAACGAGTAATGGCAGAGCAAGTAGTGTCGGAGCAAGTTATGCCAATGTAGTTTGTTATAAATGTAGAAAACTGGGCCACATTATTAGAAATTTCCCGAACCAGGAGAACACGAATGGACAAGGCCGTGGAAGAGTTTTCAATATTAATGCGGCAGAGGCACAGGAAGACCCAGAGCTTGTTACGGGTACGTTTCTTATTGACAATAAATCTGCTTACGTTTTATTTGATTCAGGTGCGGATAGAAGCTATAGGAGTAGAGATTTTTGTGCTAAATTAAGTTGTCCATTGACGCCGTTGGATAGTAAATTTTTACTCGAATTAGCAAACGGTAAATTAATTTCAGCAGATTATATATGCCGAAATCGAGAAATTAAACTGGGTAGCGAAATATTTAAGATTGATTTGATACCCGTAAAGTTAGGGAGTTTTGATGTAATAGTTGGCATGGACTGGCTGAAGAAGGTGAAAGCAGAGATCGTATGTTATAAAAATGCAATTTGCATTGTACGAGAAGAAGGAGAACCCTTAATGGTGTACGGAGAAAAGGGCAACACGAAGCTACATCTTATTAGTAATTTGAAGGCACAAAAACTAATAAGAAAAGGTTGCTATGCTGTTCTAGCACACATCGAGAAAGTACAAATTGAAGAAAAGAGCATCAATGATGTTCCCGTAGTAAAAGAATTTCCCGATGTATTTCCGAAAGAATTACCGGGACTACCTCCACATCGATCTGTTGAATTTCAAATAGATCTTGTACCAGGAGCTGCACCAATAGCTCGTGCTCCTTATAGACTCGCACCCAGCGAGATGAAAGAACTGCAAAGCCAACTGCAAGAACTATTAGAATGTGGTTTCATTCGACCAAGCACATTACCATGGGGAGCTCCTGTTTTGTTTGTCAAGAAGAAGGATGGTACATTTAGGTTGTGTATTGACTACAGAGAGTTGAACAAACTTACCATCAAAAACCGTTATCCACTGCTGAGAATTGACGACTTATTTGATCAACTACAAGGCTCGTCGGTTTATTCGAAGATCGATTTACGTTCTGGATATCATCAAATGCGAGTAAAGGAGGATGATATTCCAAAAACTGCTTTTAGGACGCGTTATGGTCATTACGAGTTTATGGTTATGCCGTTTGGATTGACTAATGCACTAGCTGTGTTCATGGACCTTATGAACTGAGTGTGTGGGCCATATCTTGACAAGTTTGTCATTGTTTTCATTGATGACATACTTATTTACTCAAAGAATGATCAAGAGCACGAAGAACATTTGAGAAAAGTGCTAGAAGTATTGAGGAAAGAAAAACTGTACGCTAAGTTTTCAAAGTGTGCATTTTGGTTGGAAGAAGTTTAATTCCTCGATCACATAGTGAACAAAGAAGGTATCCAGGTGGACCCGTCAAAGATTGAAACCGTTGAAAAGTGGGAAACCCCAAAAACTCCGAAGCATATACGTCAATTTTTAGGATTGGCTGGTTACTACAGAAGATTCATCCAAGATTTCTCCAAAATAGCAAAACCCTTGACTGCATTAACGCATAAAGGGAAGAAATTTGAATGGAAGGATGAACAAGAGAAGGCGTTTCAATTATTAAAGAAAAAGCTAACTACGAAACCAATATTGTCATTGCCTGAAGGGAATGATGATTTTGTGATTTATTGTGACGCATCAAAGCAAGGTCTCGGTTGTGTATTAATGCAACGGACGAAGGTGATTGCTTATGCATCTAGACAATTGAAGATTCACGAGCAAAATTATACGATGCATGATTTGGAATTAGGCACGGTTGTTTTTGCATTAAAGACTTGGAGGCACTACTTATATGGGGTCAAAAGTATTATATATACCGACCACAAAAGTCTTCAACACATATTTAATCAGAAACAACTAAATATGAGGCAGCGTAGGTGGATTGAATTGTTGAATGATTATGACTTAAAGATTCGTTACCATTCGGGGAAGGTAAATGTGGTAGCCGACGCCTTGAGCAGAAAGGACAGAGAACCCATTCGAGTAAAATCTATGAATATAATGATTCACACTAACCTTACTACTCAAATAAAGGAGGCGCAACAAGGAGTTTTAAAAGAGGGAAATTTAAAGGATGAAATACCCAAAGGATCGGAGAAGCATCTTAATATTTGGGAAGACGGAACCCTGTATAGGGCTGAAAGAATTTGGGTACCAAAATTTGGAGATATGAGAGAAATGGTACTTAGAGAAACTCATAAAACCAGATACTCAATACATCCTAGAACGGGGAAGATGTACAAGGATCTTAAGAAACATTTTTGGTGGCCAGGTATGAAAGCCGATATTGCTAAATATGTAGGAGAATGTTTGACGCGTTCTAAGGTCAAAGCTGAACATCAGAAACCATCAGGTCTACTACAACAACCTGAAATCCCGGAATGGAAATGGGAAAACATTACCATGGATTTCATTACTAAATTGCCAAGGACTGCAAGTGGTTATGATACTATTTGGGTAATAGTTGATCGTCTCACCAAATCAGCACAGTTTCTGCCAATAAGAGAAGATGACAAGATGGAGAAGTTAGCACGACTGTATTTGAAGGAAGTCATCTCCAGACATGGAATACCAATCTCTATTATCTCTGATAGGGATGGCAGATTTATTTCAAGATTCTGGCAGACATTACAGCAAGCATTAGGAACTCGTCTAGACATGAGTACTGCCTATCATCCACAAACTGATGGGCAGAGCAAAAGGATGATACAAACGCTTGAAGGTATGCTACGAGCATGTGTTATTGATTTCGAAAATAGTTGGGATCGACATCTACCGTTAGCAGAATTTTCCTACAACAACAGCTATCATTCAAGCATTGAGATGGCGCCGTTTGAAGCACTTTATGGTAGAAAGTGCAGGTCTCCGATTTGTTGGAGTGTAGTGGGGGATAGACAGATTACGGGTCCGGAGATAATACAAGAAACTACCGAGAAGATCATCCAAATTCAACAACGAAAAACTTCAATTCATTGAAGAACCCGTCGAAATAATGGATCGTGAGGTTAAGAGACTTAAACAAAACAAGACACCGATTGTTAAGGTTCGATGGAATGCTCGTAGAGGACCCGAGTTCACCTGGGAGCGTGAAGATCAGATGAAGAAGAAATACCCGCATCTATTTCCAACAGCTTAAAATTTCAGGACGAAATTTATTTAACGGGAAGGTACTGTAGTGAACCGAACTTTTCCATGTTTTTATATATTAAATGAAATTGATATTTACATGATTAAATGTTTCCAACATGTTAAGCAATCAAACTTTTTAAGACTTGATTAATTGAAATAGGTTTCATATAGACAATTGACCACCCAAGTTGACCGGCGATTCACGAACGTTAAAACTTGTAAAAACTATATGATGACATATATATGGATATATATATAGTTAACATGATATTATTATAAGTAAACATATCATTAAGTATATTAACAATGAACTACATATGTAAAAAACAAGACTACTAACTTAATGATTTTGAAACGAGACATATATGTAACGATTATCGTTGTAACGACATTTAATGTATATATATCATATTAAGATATATTAATACATCATGATATCATGATAATGTAATAATTTAACATCTCATTTGATTTAATAAACAATGGGTTAACAACATTTAACAAGATCGTTAACCTAAAGGTTTCAAAACAACACTTACATGTAACGACTAACGATGACTTAACGACTCAGTTAAAATGTATATACATGTAGTGTTTTAATGTGTATTTATACACTTTTGAAAGACTTCAAGAAACTTATCAAAATACTTCTACTTAACAAAAATGCTTACAATTACATCCTCGTTCAGTTTCATCAACAATTCTACTCGTATGCACCCGTATCCGTACTCGTACAATACACAGCTTTTAGATGTATGTACTATTAGTATATACACTCCAATGATCAGCTCTTAGTAGCCTATGTGAGTCACCTAACACATGTGGAAACCATCATTTGGCAACTAGCATAAAATATCTCATAAAATTACAAAAATATAAGTAATCATTCATGACTTATTTACATGTAAACAAAATTACACATCCTTTATATCTAATCCATATACCAACGACCAAAAACACCTACAAACACTTTCATTCTTCAATTTTCTTCATCTAATTAATCTCTCTCAAGTTCTATCTTCAAGTTCTAAGTGTTCTTCATAAATTCTACAAGTTCTAGTTTCATAAAATCAAGAATACTTCCAAGTTTGCTAGCTTACTTCCAATCTTGTAGAGTGATCATCCAACCTCAAAAAATCTTTATTATTTATAGTAAGATACCTTTCTAATACAAGGTAATACTCATATTCAAACTTTGATTCAATTTCTATAACTATAACAATCTTATTTCGAGTGGAAATCTTACTTGAACTTGTTTTCGTGTCATGATTCTGCTTCAAGAACTTTCAAGCCATCCAAGGATCCTTTGAAGCTCGATCCATTTTTCTCACTTCCAGTAGCTTTATCCAGAAAACTTGAGGTAGTAATAATGTTCATAAAATCATTCGATTCATACATATAAAACTATCTTATTCGAAGGTTTAAACTTGTAATCACTAGAACATAGTTTAGTTAATTCTAAACTTGTTCGCAAACAAAAGTTAATCCTTCTAACTTGACTTTTAAAATCAACTAAACACATGTTCCATATCTATATGATATGCTAATTTAATGATTTAAAACCTGGAAACACGAAGAACACTGTAAAACCGGACATACGCCGTCGTAGTAACACCGCGGGCTGTTTTGGGTTAGTTAATTAAAAACTATGATAAACTTTGATTTAAAAGTTGTTCTTCTGGGAAAATGATTTTTCTTATGAACATAAAACTATATCCAATAATCATGGTTAAACTCAAAGTGGAAGTATGTTTTCTAAAATGGTCATCTAGACGTCGTTCTTTCGACTGAAATGACTACCTATATAAAAACGACTTGTAACTTATATTTCCGACTATAAACCTATACATTTTCTGTTTAGATTCGTAAAATAGAGTTCAATATGAAACCATAGCAATTTGATTCACTCAAAACGGATTTAAAATGAAAAAGTTATGGGTAAAACAAGATTGGATAATTTTTCTTGTTGTAGCAACGTGAAAATTGGTAACAAATCTATATTAATCATATTCTAGCTAACTTATATTGTATTATACATGTATTCTAATATATTATGTAATCTTGGGATACCATAGACACGTATGCAAATGTTTTGACATATCATATCGACCCATGTGTATATATTATTTGGAACAACCATAGACACTCTATATGCAGTAATGTGGGAGTTAGCTATACAGGGTTGAGGTTGATTCCAAAAATATATATACTTTGAGTTGTGATCTAGCCTGAGACGTGTATACACTGGGTCGTGGATTGATTCAAGATAATATATATATCAATTTTTTCTGTACATCTAACGTTGGACAACTAGTTGTAGGTTACTAACGACGACAGCTGACTTAATAAAATTAAAACATCAAAATGTATTAAAAGTGTTGTAAATATATTTTGAATATACTTTGATATATATGTACATATTTGTTATAGGTTCGTGAATCGACCAGTGGCCAAGTCTTACTTCCCGACGAAGTAAAAATCTGTGAAAGTGAGTTATAGTCCCAGTTTTAAAATCTAATATTTTTGGGATGAGAATACATGCAGGTTTTATAAATGATTTACAAAATAGACACAAGTACGTGAAACTACATTCTATGGTTGAATTATCGAAATCGAATATGCCCCTTTTTATTAAGTCTGGTAATCTAAGAATTAGGGAACAGACACCCTAATTGACGCGAATCCTAAAGATAGATCTATTGGGCCTAACAAACCCCATCCAAAGTACCGGATGCTTTAGTACTTCGAAATTTATATCATATCCGAAGGGCGTCCCGGAATGATGGGGATATTCTTATATATGCATCTTGTTAATGTCGGTTACCAGGTGTTCACCATATGAATGATTTTTATCTCTATGTATGGGATGTATATTGAAATATGAAATCTTGTGGTCTATTGTTACGATTTGATATATATAGGTTAAACCTATAACTCACCAACATTTTTGTTGACGTTTAAAGCATGTTTATTCTCAGGTGAATATTAAGAGCTTTCGCTGTTGCATACTAAAATAAGGACAAGATTTGGAGTCTATGTTTGTAAGATATTATGTAAAAACTGCATTCAAGAAACATATGTCGATGTAATATATTTCTATTGTAACCATTATGTAATGGTCGTGTGTAAACAGTATATTTTAGATTATCATTATTTGATAATCTACGTAATGCTTTTGAAACCTTTATTGATAAAATAAAGGTTATGGTTGTTTTAAAAATGAATGCAGTCTTTGAAAAACGTCTCATATAGAGGTCAAAACCTCGCAACAAAATCAATTAATATGGAACGTTTATAATTAATATGAACGGGACATTTCATGTAACACTTGGAACACAATATATGCTTCAATACTTTTAATAATCTAGACGGGTAAACATATACTTAATCGACGACTTTGCTATATGTTTAGATCGGTAATTGATTAGGTACTAGAACTACATAGTCATGAATTTACCTCAAGTGATTGTTGTAATTTAGGTTTTACGTGAGCTTAATCGGGTTGGGTCTAATTAATCTAATCAATTTAAATCAATTATGTTCTTCCATAGATCCATTGTTGTAAGTATCCATTTACTCTAGTTCAATTATACAAGTTATGAATTGATTTATGTGAGTTTATCAATGTTGATGGCTTGTACTTCAACACTTAGTGATTTAGACATCTACATGTGAGTGTAGGATGGTAATTGAATGGTAACTAGATTTCACAATAGTGTAGTTTATTTAGAGTGATCTTAATAAACTAGGTTTTATGTGAATTCAACCAAGGAAGAGTCTTATTGATTAAACATAGGTAAAGAAGAACTAATGACAAGGTTTATGTGAATTTACTAAGTTTATAGTTCTCAGTTTATAGATATTGTGAGATTGATATGAGCCATTTACATTTACTTGCAACTACATAATAACGGGTTTAACTATAAAAGAACAACCCCTATGATTTATCAAGCATTGAAGTAAACACTGCCTTCTCATCCTTGTTATTTATCTTATTTTATTTCTCGTTTGTTACTTAACAATTCTACAATTAAAACTCCCTCTTTAGAATAATTAATCGTTTAAAGTCCTTAAAACAAACTTCTCCCTGTGGATCGAACTGGTCAATTTACTTGCTAGGTACTGCATGATCGGGTTTTAGTTTCCTATATTATGTGTTAATTATTAAGCATATTGTCTACAGTTTAAAGGTTACGTCTTAACACATCAACTTTTTGGCGCCGCTGCTGGGGAGCGGTTTTGTTTAAAAGATTTTAATAGACTTTTAGTTATTCGATCCTTTCGTGGGAAGTTATTTTCACGAAAGTTACCTGCTTTATTTTTGTTTTTGTTTGTTTTGTTTTTCTTTTGTGGTGTGATTGCAGCTAGGTTACAGGTATAATATGGCTGGGTATGATTATATGATTTCGGAAGCCATGTATGATGTCCAACAATCGGGATCATCGGTTTTCATGGGTATGAATGATGATTGGTATATGGGTTCTTGGGAAGCTAGGGTTGAACCAAGAGGTGTTTGTGAGACTTATGGAGGTTACTATATGCCCGAGGAGTGTGATGATAGTTTTATGTATCATTATGCCCCTATGGACCAACCATGGGATTATTATGAAAATGGTAACTCATCCTGGGATTCATCTCAACAACACTTTCAAATTCAACAAGGAGAGGAGAGTCAGTTTAATTTAGAAGATGTAATTTTAGACTTCATGACAAACGAGATTGAACGGAGCCAAAATTTTCAAGAAACACTAGCGGGCCAACAAGAATCCATTGAGCGCTTACAGAGGACCATGAGCTGTCTACTCCAGCAAATTGAAGAAATGGAGCTAGACACTTTTTCAGCTAATTCACTAGCTGATTCGAGGGGTAATACGCAGATACTCGAGGTGGAGAGTGTTGAGCCTACCATTATTATACCACCTACCACCCCAGTTATGTCCACGTTTGCAATGCTTAATCCAGGAATTGATGAGGGGGAATTGCGGGCGATAGGTTGGTATTCATGGGATAGTGATGATGACGTTTTAACTACCGAGGTTGAAGAAATGGAGTCATCAAAGATCATCGACGATGAAGATTCTAATTTAGTGGAACCATTTGAGGATTCACTTTCTCATGTGGAATTTGTATATCCTCACGAGGTTAGCACTTGGAATATATTAAAAGATGATCCGTTTGGACATGATCCACCTGAAAGAATAAAATTTTTGCTGCAAGCCACACTTAGGAGAGAGTCATGTGTTGACTCTCGAGTTAGGTATTCCTTTTTCAAGAAATTGAAAAAGGAATTATATGATATATTATATACCACCCGAGGGGTTAATGACTGGCTCACGTTACTTATTCGTGGAACTTTTTCCACTGATTTTACATGTCGTCCGATAAGTGTGGGGAAGAATGACCCCATTAGGTATTAAAAGAAGGGGTCAAGTTAGGTGCACAACTCATTAATAAATATGCACCATATAAAATGAGTATTGTGCTATGTGCTGCAATTTTCATAGACTGGCATGAAGTTCAGCAAAAAACTTGCATGATGATTGGTTTGTGATAGCATTTAAGGAATGGATGATGTTCTTATTGTGACAGCCAATTCAGCGCCATCATTACGTGATCTTCGGCTTAAAGCATAGAAAGTATTAAATCTTTTTCATACTATCTGCCCTCTCGAATTTTACAATTTTTCTGATTTCATGTAATGAGGGCATTACATGATCTTAAGTGTGGGGAATGAGTAAATTCTTTCGAGTTTTACAAAAAAACATGGTTTAAAATGGCTTAAAATGTGGGTTTTACAAAAACATGGTTTAAAATGGCTTAAAATGGCTTAAAATGTGAAAATTTTTAACTTTATAAATTCATTTGCATGAATTTATTTTGTATAAAAGACTCGAGAAATAGCCAACTAAGTAAATGATCAACACGCTATATCACATACTTCGCGCAAGGATTCTATAGTACTTTGTTGAATCAGAAATCAAATCCAATACTCATTGAATTAAGGAAGTCAAGTCTTCCAAAATGACGCACTTGCTAACTTATGTTAGAAGATATATGAAATGTCCCGTTCTTATTGATTAAAAACGTTCCATATTAATTGATTTCGTTACGAGGTTTTGACCTCTATATGAGACGTTTTTCAAAGACTGCATTCATTTTAAAACAAACCATAACCTTTATTTCATCAATAAAGGTTTAAAAAGCTTTACGTAGATTATCAAATAATGATAATCTAAAATATCTTGTTTACACGCGACCATTACATAATGGTTTACAATACAAATATGTTACAACGAAATAAGTTTCTTGAATGTAGTTTTTTACACAATATCATACAAGCATGAACTCCAAATCTCGTCCTTCTTTAAGTATGCGACAGTGGAAGCTCTTAATAATCACCTGAGAATAAACATGCTTAAAACGTCAACAAAAATGTTGGTGAGTTATAGGTTTAACCTATATATTATCAAATCATAATAATAGACCACAAGATTTCATATTTCAATACACATCCCATACATAGAGATAAAAATCATTAATATGGTGAACACCTGGTAACCGACATTAACAAAATGCATATATAAGAATATCCCCATCATTCCGGGACACCCTTCGGATATGATATAATTTTCGAAGTACTAAAGCATCCGGTACTTTGGATGGGGTTTGTTAGGCCCAATAGATCTATCTTTAGGATTCGCGTCAATTAGGGTGTCTGTTCCCTAATTCTTAGATTACCAGACTTAATAAAAAGGGGCATATTCGATTTTGATAATTCAACCATAGAATGTAGTTTCACGTACTTATGTCAATTTTGTAAATCATTTATAAAACCTGCATGTATTCTCATCCCAAAAATATTAGATTTTAAAAGTGGGACTATAACTCACTTTCACAAATTTTTTACTTCGTCGGGAAGTAAGACTTGGCCACTGGTTGATTCACAAACCTATAACAATATATACATATATATCAAAGTATGTTCAAAATATATTTACAAAACTTTTAATACATTTTGATGTTTTAAGTTTATTAAGTCAGGTGTCCTCGTTAGTAACCTACAACTAGTTGTCCACAGTTAGATGTACAGAAATAAATCAATAAATATTATCTTGAATCAATCCACGACCCAGTGTATACGTATCTCAGTATTGATCACAACTCAAACTATATATATTTTGGAATTAACCTCAACCCTGTATAGCTAACTCCAACATTCATATATAGAGTGTCTATGGTTGTTCCGAAATATATATATATGTGTCGACATGATAGGTCGAAATATTGTATACGTGTCTATGGTATCTCAAGATTACATAATATACAATACAAGTTGATTAAGTTATGGTTGGAATAGATTTGTTACCAATTTTCACGTAGCTAAAATGAGTAGTTTTTACCAATTTTGTTTTGCTCGCCATTTATTCGTTTCTAATCCGTTTTGAGTGATTTAAGGGGCCATGGTTTCGTATTGAACTTGACTTTATGAATCTAAACAGAAAAAGTATAAGTTTATAGTCGGAAATACAAGTTACAAGTGGTTTTTGAAAGAGGTAGTCATTTTCGTCGAAAGAACGACATCTTGATGACCATTTTGAAAAACATACTTTCACTTTGAGTTTAACCATGATTTTTGGATATAGTTTCATGTTCATAAGAAAAATCATTTTTCCAGAAGTATAGCTTTTAAATCAAAGTTCTTCTTAGCTTTTAATTATCCCAACCAAAACAGCCCCCGGTTTTACTACGACGGCGTATATCCAGTTTTATGGTGTTTATCGTGTTTCCGGTTTTAAATCATTAAGTTAGCATATCATATAGATATATAACATGTGTTTAGTTGATTTTAAAAGTCTAGTTAGAAGGATTAACTTTATTTGCGAACAAGTTTAGAATTAACTAAACTATGTTCTAGTGATTACAAGTTTATAACGTTGAATAAGACAGCTTTTTATGTATGAATCGAATGATGTTATGAACATCATTACTACCTCAAGTTCCTTGGATAAACCTACTGGAAAAGAGAAAAATAGATCTAGCTTCAATGGATCCTTGGATGGCTCGAAGTTCTTGAAGCAGAATCATGACACGAAAACAAGTTCAAGTAAGATCATCACTTGAAATAAGATTGTTATAGTTATAGAAATTGAACTAAAGTTTGAATATGATTATTACCTTGTATTACAATTATAACCTACTGTAATAAACAAAGATTTCTTGAGGTTGGATGATCACCTTACAAGATGGGAAGTGAGCTAGCAAACTTGAAAGTATTCTTGATTTTATGAAACTAGAACTTTTGGAATTTATGAAGAACACTTAGAACTTGAAGATAGAACTTGAGAGAGATCAATTAGATGAATAAAATTGAAGAATGAAAGTGTTTGTAGGTATTTTTGGTCGTTGGTGTATGGATTAGATATAAAGGATATGTAATTTTGTTTTCATGTAAATAAGTCATGAATGATTACTCATATTTTTGTAATTTTATGAGATATTTCATGCTATTTGCCAAATTATGGTTCCCACATGTATTATGATGTACGAATATCTCTTAATATGATATATATACATTAAATGTCGTTACAACGATAATCATTACATATATGTCTCGTTTCAAAATCATTAAGTTAGTAGCCTTGTTTTTACATATGTAGTTCATTGTTAATATACTTAATGATATGTTTAATTATCATAATATCATGTTAACTATATATATAACCATATATATGTCATCATATAGTTTTTACAAGTTTTAACGTTCGTGAATCACCGGTCAACTTGGGTGGTCAATTGTCTATATGAAACCTATTTCAATTAATCAAGTCTTAACAAGTTTGATTGCTTAACATGTTGGAAATACTTAATCATATAAATAACAATTTCATTTAATATATATAAACATGGAAAAGTTCGGGTCACTACAGTACCTACCCGTTAAATAAATTTCGTCCCGAAATTTTAAGCAGTTGGAGGTGTTGACGTATCTTCTGGAAATAAGTGCGGGTATTTCTTCTTTTTCTGATCTTCTCGTTCCCAGGTGAACTCGGGTCCTCTACGAGCATTCCATCGAACCTTAACAATTGGTATCTTGTTTTGCTTAAGTCTTCTAACCTCACGATCCATTATTTCGACGGGTTCTTCGATAAATTGAAGTTTTTCGTTGATTTGGATTTCATCTAACGGAATTGTGAGATCTTCTTTAGCAAAACATTTCTTCAAATTCGAGACGTGGAAAGTGTTATGTACAGCCGCTAGTTGTTGAGGTAACTCAAGTCGGTAAGCTACTGGTCCGACACGATCAATAATCTTGAATGGTCCAATATACCTTGGATTTAATTTCCCTCGTTTACCAAATCGAACAATGCCTTTCCAAGGTGCCACTTTAAGCATGATCATCTCTCCAATTTCAAATTCTATATCTTTTCTTTTAATGTCAGCGTAGCTCTTTTGTCGACTTTGGGCAGTTTTCAACCGTTGTTGAATTTGGATGATCTTCTCGGTAGTTTCTTGTATTATCTCCGGACCCGTAATCTGTCTATCCCCCACTTCACTCCAACAAATCGGAGACCTGCACTTTCTACCATAAAGTGCTTCAAATGGCGCCATCTCAATGCTTGAATGGTAGCTGTTGTTGTAGGAAAATTCTGCTAACGGTAGATGTCGATCCCAACTATTTCCGAAATCAATAACACATGCTCGTAGCATGTCTTCAAGCGTTTGTATCGTCCTTTCACTCTGCCCATCAGTTTGTGGATGATAGGCAGTACTCATGTCTAGACGAGTTCCTAATGCTTGCTGTAATGTCTGTCAGAATCTTGAAATAAATCTGCCATCCCTATCAGAGATAATAGAAATTGGTATTCCATGTCTGGAGACGACTTCCTTCAAATACAGTCGTGCTAACTTCTCCATCTTGTCATCTTCTCTTATTGGTAGGAAGTGTGCTGATTTGGTGAGACGATCAACTATTACCCAAATAGTATCAAAACCACTTGCAGTCCTTGGCAATTTAGTGATGAAATCCATGGTAATGTTTTCCCATTTCCATTTCGGGATTTCGGGTTGTTGAAGTAGACCTGATGGTTTCTGATGCTCAGCTTTGACCTTAGAACACGTCAAACATTCTCCTACGTATTTAGCAACATCGGCTTTCATACCCGGACACCAAAAATGTTTCTTGAGATCCTTGTACATCTTCCCCGTTCCAGGATGTATTGAGTATCTAGTTTTATGAGCTTCTCTAAGTACCATTTCTCTCATATCTCCAAATTTTGGTACCCAAATCCTTTCAGCCCTATACCGGGTTCCGTCTTCCCGAATATTAAGATGCTTCTCCGATCCTTTGGGTATTTCATCCTTTAAATTTCCCTCTTTTAAAACTCCTTGTTGCGCCTCCTTTATTTGAGTAGTAAGGTTATTGTGAATCATTATATTCATAGATTTTACTCGAATGGGTTCTCTGTCCTTCCTGCTCAAGGCGTCGGCTACCACATTTGCCTTTTCCGGGTGGTAACGAATCTCAAAGTCGTAATAATTCAACAATTCAATCCACCTACGCTGCCTCATATTCAGTTGTTTCTGATTAAATATATGTTGAAGACTTTTGTGGTCGGTATATATAATACTTTTAACCCCATATAAGTAGTGCCTCCAAGTCTTTAATGCAAAAATAACCGCGCCTAATTCCAAATCATGCGTCGTATAATTTTGTTCGTGAATCTTCAATTATCTAGACGCATAAGCAATCACCTTTGTTCGTTGCATTAATACACAACCGAGACCTTGCTTTGATGCGTCACAATAAATCACAAAATCATCATTCCCTTCAGGCAATGACAATATAGGTGCCGTAGTTAGCTTTTTCTTCAATAACTGGAACGCTTTCTCTTGTTCATCCTTCCATTCAAATTTCTTCCCTTTATGTGTTAATGCAGTCAAGGGTTTTGCTATTCTGGAAAAGTCTTGGATGAATCTTCTGTAGTAACCAGCTAGTCCTAAAAACTGGCGTATGTGTTTCGGAGTTTTCGGGGTTTCCCACTTTTCAACAGTTTCTATCTTTGCCGGATCCACCTTAATACCTTCTTTGTTCACTATGTGACTGAGGAATTGAACTTCTTCCAACCAAAATGCACACTTTGAAAACTTAGCGTACAATTCTTCCTTCCTCAATACTTCTAACACCTTTCTCAAATGTTCACCGTGTTATTGGTCATTCTTTGAGTAAATAAGTATGTCATCAATGAAAACAATGACAAACTTGTCAAGGTATGGTCCACACACTCGGTTTATAAGGTCCATGAACACAGCTGGTGCGTTAGTCAATCCAAACGGCATAACCATAAACTCGTAATGACCATAACGCGTCCTAAAAGCAGTCTTTGGAATATCATCTTCTTTTACCCGCATTTGATGATACCCGAAACGTAAGTCAATCTTTGAATAAACAGACGAGCCTTGTAGTTGATCAAATAAGTCGTCGATTCTCGGTAGTGGGTAGCGGTTCTTGATGGTAAGTTTGTTCAACTCTCGGTAGTCGATACACAACCTGAATGTACCATCTTTCTTCTTGACAAACAAAAAAGGAGCTCCCCACGGTGATGTGCTTGGTCGAATGAAACCACGCTCTAAAAGTTCTTGTAATTGGCTTTGCAGTTCTTTCATCTCGCTGGGTGCGAGTCTGTAAGGAGCACGAGCTATTGGTGCAGCTCCTGGTACAAGATCTATTTGAAATTCAACGGATCGATGTTGGGGTAATCCCGGTAATTCTTTCGGAAATACATTGGGAAATTCTTTTGCGACGGGAACATCATTGATGCTCTTTTCTTCAGTTTGTACTTTCTCGACGTGTGCTAGAACAGCATAGCAACCTTTTCTTATTAGTTTTTGTGCCTTCAAATTACTAATAAGATGTAGCTTCGTATTGCCCTTTTCTCCGTACACCATTAAGGGTTCTCCTTCTTCTCGTACAATGCGAATTGCATTTTTATAACATACGATCTCTGCTTTCACCTTCTTCAGCCAGTCCATGCCAACTATTACATCAAAACTCCCTAACTCTACTGGTATCAAATCAATCTTAAATATTTCGCTACCCAGTTTAATTTCTCGATTCCGGCATATATAATCTGCTGAAATTAATTTACCGTTTGCTAATTCGAGTAAAAATTTACTATCCAACGGCATCAATGGATAACTTAATTTAGCACAAAAATCTCTACTCATATAGCTTCTATCCGCACCCGAATCAAATAAAACGTAAGCAGATTTATTGTCAATAAGAAATGTACCCGTAACAAGCTCCGGGTCTTCTTGTGTCTCTACCGCATTAATATTGAAAACTCTTCCGCGGCCTTGTCCATTCGTGTTCTCTTGGTTCGGGAAATTTCTAATAATGTGGCCCGATTTCCCACATTTATAACAAACTACATTGGCATAACTTGCTCCGACACTACTTGCTCCGCCATTACTCGTTCCGACACCATTTGTTCCTTTTGTTCTGTTAACCCCTGGTCCGTAGACCTCACACTTAGCCGCGCTATGACCATTTCTTTTACACTTGTTGCAAAATTTGGTGCAGAACCCCGAGTGATACTTTTCACACCTTTGGCATAGCTGCTTCTGATTGTTGTTGTTGTTGCGGTTATTATTGTTGTTGGGATGATTGTTGTAGTTGCTGTTGTTGTTGTTGTTGTTGTTGGGCCATTTGTTGTAGTTGCGATTGATGTTGCGATTGTTGGGATAGTTGTTGCAATTATTGTTGTAATTGCTGTTGGTGTTGTATTGGTGATTCTTATCACCGTTTTCCTCCCACTTTCTTTTGACTTGCTTCACATTGGCCTCTTCAGCAGTCTGTTCTTTAATTCTTTCTTCAATCTGGTTCACTAGTTTGTGAGCCATTCTACATGCCTGTTGTATGGAGGCGGGCTCGTGTGAACTTATATCTTCTTGGATTCTTTCCGGTAATCCTTTCACAAACGTGTCGATCTTCTCTTCCTCATCTTCGAACGTTCCCGGACAGAATAGTCATAATTCTGTGAATCGTCTTTCGTACGTGGTAATATCAAATCCTTGGGTTCGTAACCCTCTAAGTTCTGTCTTGAGCTTATTGACCTCGGTTCTGGGACGGTACTTCTCGTTCATCAAGTGCTTGAATGCTGACCACGGTAGTGCGTAAGCATCATCTTGTCCCACTTGCTCTAGATAGGTATTCCACCATGTTAACGCAGAACCTGTGAAGGTATGCGTAGCGTACTTCACTTTGTCCTCTTCAGTACACTTACTTATGGCAAACACCGATTCGACCTTCTCGGTCCACCGTTTCAATCCGATCGGACCTTTTGTTCCATCAAATTCCAAAGGTTTGCAGGCAGTGAATTCTTTGTAGGTGCATCCTACACGATTTCTTGTACTGCTAGATCCAAGGTTATTGTTGGTATGTAGCGCGGCCTGTACTGCGGCTATGTTTGAAGCAAGAAAGGCACAAAATTCCTCTTCACTCATATTCAAGGTGTGTCGAGTAGTCGGTGCCATTTCCTTCAAAATAGTCAAATGAAACGAGTTAATCATATAGAATATCAAGAGTAGTCAATAGTATTTCGTAGCGTAACATGAACTTATTTATAAAAGCTTTTTCTTCATATTAGCGTTTTATAAGTTTAAATTCGGGTAGTACCTACCCGTTAAGTTCATACTTAGTAGCTAATATACAATTCAACTACTACAATTCTATATGAAAAACTGATTATAATAATATTTCTCGTTCAAACTTTTACACAATATTTTACAAACTTACAATACCGCTTATTTTACATATAGCATGAAATATAGCACACAATAAATTTGATACAAGATGGTTGTGAAGATAATTCTAGCTAGTACACAAGTCGTTCAGTAAAGGCAATAAAGACACGTAATTCATACTTCCAGAAACAAGTCATGCATTCTGGTTTTACTAGGACTACTTCCCATCCTTGGTCTTGTGGAACATAACTGTTATGGCCGTTGATAAGACAGCGTGTTGTAACGTCGTCAAAGGGACGAGGGTTACGTAATGTCTGACAGTCCCGTAATAATCTAAAAACCTCATTTCTTACCCCAATTACCGACTTCGTCACTTGTGGGAACGTTTTGTTTAATAGTTGTAGCCCGATGTTCTTGTTCTCACTTTGGTGAGAAGCGAACATTACTAACCCGTAAGCATAACATGCTTCTTTATGTTGCATGTTAGCCGCTTTTTCTAAATCACGAAGTCCTATATTCGGATATATTGAGTCAAAATAATTTCTTAACCCGTTGCGTAAAATAGCATTTGGGTTCCCCGCAATATATGCGTCAAAGTAAACACATCGTAACTTATGAATTTCCCAATGTGATATCCCCCATCTTTCGAACGAAAGCCTTTTATAAATCAAGGCATTCTTGGAACGTTCTTTGAATGTCTTACAAACTGATCTCGCCCTAAATAGTTGTGCCGAGGAATTCTGACCGACTCTAGACAAGATTTCATCAATCATGTCTCCGGGTAGGTCTCTTAAAATATTGGGTTGTCTATCCATTTTGTGTTTTTATACTGTAAAATAGATAAGAGTTAGATTCATAAAAAAAAACTTATTAATACAAGCAATTTTTACATATATCATAAAGCATAAGCACACTATATTACATATATTACACCACACGAATACAACTATCTTATTCCGACTCGCTCGTTTCTTTTTCTTCGGTTTTGGTTCGTTTTGCCAAGTTTCTAGGGATATATGATGTTCCCCTAATACGAGCCATCGTTTTCCACATTGGTTCAGAAAAACCTGGTAGTTTAGAGGTTCCCGGGTTATTGTCACAACATAAGAAATACGGGTGTTGACGATACATATAAAGTTCATCAGGTTTGGAATCAAATTTCTCTATTTTTATGCCCTTTCCCTTATTGTTCTCTTTTGCCTTATTAAATTGTGTTGGGGTAATTTCTATAACATCATCGGAATCCTTGTCGGGATCCGATTCATCGGAGAATTGGTAATCCTCCCAATACTTTGCTTCCTTGGCGGAAACACCATTGACCATAACTAACTTTGGTCGGTTGGTTGAGGATTTTCTTCTACTTAACCGTTTTATTATTTCCCCCACTGGTTCTATTTCTTCTTCCGGTTCTGATTCTTCTTCCGGTTCCGACTCTTCTTCCGGTTCCGACTCTTCCTCCGGTTCCTCTTCGGGAACTTGTGAATCAGTCCACGAATCATTCCAATTTACATTTGACTCTTCATTATTATTAGGTGAGTCAATGGGACTTGTTCTAGAGGTAGACATCTATCACATAATATCAAACACGTTAAGAAATTAATATATCACATAATATTCACATGTTAAAAATATATAGTTTCCAACAAAATTTGTTAAGCAATCATTTTTCAAGTAAATACGGTCGAAGTCCAGACTTACTAATGCATCCTAACAAACTCGATAAGACACACTAATGCAAAATTCTGGTTCTCTAAGACCAACGCTCGGATACCAACTGAAATGTCCCGTTCTTATTGATTAAAAACGTTCCATATTAATTGATTTCGTTGCGAGGTTTTGACCTCTATATGAGACGTTTTTCAAAGACTGCATTCATTTAAAAACAAACCATAACCTTTATTTCATCAATAAAGGTTTAAAAAGCTTTACGTAGATTATCAAATAATGATAATCTAAAATATCTTGTTTACACGCGACCATTACATAATGGTTTACAATACAAATATGTTACAACGAAATAAGTTTCTTGAATGCAGTTTTTTACACAATATCATACAAGCATGGACTCCAAATCTCGTCCTTATTTAAGTATGCGACAGCGGAAGCTCTTAATAATCACCTGAGAATAAACATGCTTAAAACGTCAACAAAAATGTTGGTGAGTTATAGGTTTAACCTATATATTATCAAATCATAATAATAGGCCACAAGATTTCATATTTCAATACACATCCCATACATAGAGATAAAAATCATTCATATGGTGAACACCTGGTAACCGACATTAACAAAATGCATATATAAGAATATCCCCATCATTCCGGGACACCCTTCGGATATGATATAATTTTCGAAGTACTAAAGCATCCGGTACTTTGGATGGGGTTTGTTAGGCCCAATAGATCTATCTTTAGGATTCGCGTCAATTAGGGTGTCTGTTCCCTAATTCTTAGATTACCAGACTTAATAAAAAGGGGCATATTCAATTTCGATAATTCAACCATAGAATGTAGTTTCACGTACTTGTGTCTATTTTGTAAATCATTTATAAAACCTGCATGTATTCTCATCCCAAAAATATTAGATTTTAAAAGTGGGACTATAACTCACTTTCACAGATTTTTTTACTTCGTCGGGAAGTAAGACTTGGCCACTGGTTGATTCACAAACCTATAACAATATATACATATATATCAAAGTATGTTCAAAATATATTTACAAAACTTTTAATACATTTTGATGTTTTAAGTTTATTAAGTCAGCTGTCCTCGTTAGTAACCTACAACTAGTTGTCCACAGTTAGATGTACAGAAATAAATCAATAAATATTATCTTGAATCAATCCACGACCCAGTGTATACGTATCTCAGTATTGATCACAACTCAAACTATATATATTTTGGAATTAGCCTCAACCCTGTATAGCTAACTCCAACATTCACATATAGAGTGTCTATGGTTGTTCCGAAATATATATAGATGTGTCGACATGATAGGTCGAAATATTGTATACGTGTCTATGGTATCTCAAGATTACATAATATACAATACAAGTTTATTAAGTTATGGTTGGAATAGATTTGTTACCAATTTTCAGGTAGCTAAAATGAGTAGTTTTTACCAATTTTGTTTTGCTCGCCATTTATTCGTTTCTAATCCGTTTTGAGTGATTTAAGCGGCCACGGTTTCGTATTGAACTTGACTTTATGAATCTAAACAGAAAAAGTATAAGTTTATAGTCGGAAATACAAGTTACAAGTCATTTTTGAAAGAGGTAGTCATTTTCGTCGAAAGAACGACATCTTGATGACCATTTTGAAAAACATACTTTCACTTTGAGTTTAACCATGATTTTTGGATATAGTTTCATGTTCATAAGAAAAATCATTTTTCCAGAAGTATAGATTTTAAATCAAAGTTCTTCTTAGCTTTTAATTATCCCAACCAAAACAGCCCCCGGTTTTACTACGACGGCGTATATCCAGTTTTATGGTGTTTATCGTGTTTCCGGTTTTAAATCATTAAGTTAGCATATCATATAGATATATAACATGTGTTTAGTTGATTTTAAAAGTCTAGTTAGAAGGATTAACTTTATTTGCGAACAAGTTTAGAATTAACTAAACTATGTTCTAGTGATTACAAGTTTATAACGTTGAATAAGACAGCTTTTTATGTATGAATCGAATGATGTTATGAACATCATTACTACCTCAAGTTCCTTGGATAAACCTACTAGAAAAGAGAAAAATGGATCTAGCTTCAACGGATCCTTGGGTGGCTCGAAGTTCTTGAAGCAGAATCATGACACGAAAACAAGTTCAAGTAAGATCATCACTTGAAATAAGATTGTTATAGTTATAGAAATTGAACCAAAGTTTGAATATGATTATTACCTTGTATTATAATGATAACCTACTATAAGAAATAAAGATTTCTTGAGGTTGGATGATCACCTTACAAGATTGGAAGTGAGCTAGCAAACTTGAAAGTATTCTTGATTTTATGAAACTAGAACTTTTGGAATTTATGAAGAACACTTAGAACTTGAAGATAGAACTTGAGAGAGATCAATTAGATGAAGAAAATTGAAGAATTAAGGTGTTTGTAGGTGTTTTTGGTCGTTGGTGTATGGATTAGATATAAAGGATATGTAATTTTGTTTTCATGTAAATAAGTCATGAATGATTACTCATATTTTTGTAATTTTATGAGATATTTCATGCTAGTTGCCAAATGATGGTTCCCACATGTGTTAGGTGACTCACATGGGCTGCTAAGAGCTGATCATTTTAGTGTATATACCAATAGTACATACATCTAAAAGCTGTGTATTGTACGAGTACGAATACAGATGCATACGAGTAGAATTGTTGATGAAACTGAACGAGGATGTAATTGTAAGCATTTTTGTTAAGTAGAAGTATTTTGATAAGTGTCTTGAAGTCTTTCAAAAGTGTATGAATACATATTAAAACACTACATGTATATACATTTTAACTGAGTCGTTAAGTCATCGTTAGTCGTTACATGTAAGTGTTGTTTTGAAACCTTTAGGTTAACGATCTTGTTAAATATTGTTAACCCAATGTTTATAATATCAAAAGAGATTTTAAATTATTATATTATCATGATATTATAATGTACGAATATCTCTTAATATGATATATATATATATATATATATATATATATATATATATATATATATATATATATACATTAAATGTCATTACAACGATAATCGTTACATATATGTCTCGTTTCAAAATCATTAACTTAGTAGTCTTGTTTTTACATATGTAGTTCATTGTTAATATACTTAATGATATGTTTACTTATCATAATATCATGTTAACTATATATATAACCATATATATGTCATCATATAGTTTTTACAAGTTTTAATGTTCGTGAATCACCGGTCAACTTGGGTGGTCAATTGTCTATATGAAACCTATTTCAATTAATCAAGTCTTAACAAGTTTGATTGATTAACATGTTGGAAACACTTAATCATATAAATAACAATTTCATTTAATATATATAAACATGGAAAAGTTCGGGTCACTACAATATAGTCCAGAACAGCTGTAGGTTGACGAAAAATCTTAAAAAGTCATCTCTATCATCGGCTGGAAATCCACCTCACCTTAACATCAAATAGGATTTTTGGTGGTCAGACTTATCCTAACCATGAGATGGATCTGTCTCGTATAATGGGGGGCACAGTGCAAATTAGATTTTAAGACTAATGAATCTAATCCCCAGATGGATGATCTCCGTAAAGATCAACCGCATATATGTTGACTGCGGTCAACATACATATGCCATAACAAATTGAGGTGTGCAAACTCATGGTTCACCGATGATATTTGGACATGATATAGTTTCTTCTAAAACTTAGGCTATTTTATGAACTATATTGTGTAAAACTATTTTTGATATAGGACATCCGGTTAAAAGTTCCATGATACTACAATCATGGAGGAGAGTAGCTTGCTAAGCGCCGACTGAGGCTTCGGTTTTCAGTTACCCTCAACCGGACTTTGAGGTTAAAACCGAAAAACTTGATTAGTGTAAAAACTAACATGACTAATTTTCAAAACATAAAAGGTTTTTCACAAGGTCCTAATTTCCCTAAGGATCCAAATTTTCAAGAAATGTGGACTTTAAAACTCACCTTTCGACTTTGGTATGATTTCATTTCGTGTGTGTACTCTAAGTGTGCGTATTACATTGTGAAATAAATAAAAGCATGTGTACTCCAAGGGTGTGTGTATACTCAAAACGCGTGAGTGTGATTTGTGTGTGAAATAAAAATTGTGAGTGTGTATATTTTATGATTCGTGCGTGTTTTCATCAATGTGTATTCACTATAGTAAATTTCAATTTCTTGTAAGTCTTGCTTGAGGACAAGCAAGGTTTAAGTATGAGGATTTGATAACGCCAAAATTATACATATTTGTTGTCGTTATTTCGATCCAATTTTGTATCATTTTGTATGTAATTGTTGTACTTGTGTATTGTAATAAGTTAAAATGTGTGTATAATCCGTTGCGAGTGTTGAAGCGAAGATTTATCGAAAACATTGCTGATTTTAGAAGATTCTGCGCACCTGCACCGTTTTGGCCATAACTTGGTCATACGGACTCGAAAAAAGGTGAATCCAGAGCCCAGACATCCGTAACTCAGAGAACTACAATTTCATTTAGACATTTCCTCATTTTACTCAAGGGATGTGGCGCATCTGAAAGGAATGCGGTGCATATGTGCAGTTTTCTTGTTCGAAAGTATTAAATGCGGCGTTTCAGAGGCATACGGCGCATCAGTAAGGTCAGATGCGGCGCATCTAGAAGATGCGCCGCATCTGGGCATAAAACGTCAAAAATGAGTTGTAAATGACCTGTACGTGAGCTGGGTGGTATGTGAGAAGGTGATGCGGCGCATCACAAAGAGATGCGGCGCATCGGAGGCTGAAATACCTACTTTTCTTGCTATTTAAAGGGTCTAAACTCATTCTAAATATACACCACAATATAGATCAGTAGTAGTCCGAGAAGGGGGTTTCCCCAGCCATTCTAAAGGGTTCTCCACCCTTTTGAGCATCAAGATTGAAATGTCCCGTTCATATTGATTATAAACGTTCCATATTAATTGATTTCGTCGCGAGGTTTTGACCTCTATATGAGACGTTTTTCAAAGACTGCATTCATTTTTAAAACAACCATAACCTTTATTTTATCGATAAAGGTTTAAAAAGCATTACGTAGATTATCAAATAATGATAATCTAAAATATACCGTTTACACACGACCATTACATAATGGTTTACAATAAGAATATATATTACATCAAAAATAAGTTTCTTGAATGCAGTTTTTACATAATATCATACAAGCTTGGACTCCAAATCTTGTCCTTATTTTAGTATGCAACAGCAGAAGCTCTTAATAATCACCTGAGAATAAACATGCTTTAAACGTCAACAAAAATATTGGTGAGTTAAAGGTTTAACCTATATATTTATCAATCGAAATAATAGACCACAAGATTTCATATTTCAATACATCCCATACATAGAGATAAAAATCATTCATACGGTGAACACCTGATAACCGACATTAACAAGATGCATATAGAATATCCCCATCATTCCGGGACACCCATTGGACATGATAATTTCAAAGTACTAAAGCATTCCAAATTCCAGAATGGGGCTTGTTGGGCCCGATAGATCTATCTTTAGGATTCGCGTCAATTTGGGGGTCTGTTCCCAAATTCTTAGGCTACCAAGCTAAAAGGGGCATATTCGGCTTCGATCATTCACCCATATAAAGTAGTTTCATTTACTTGTGTCTATTTCGTAAAACATTTATAAATTTGCATGTATTCTCATCTCAAAATATTAGATTTTAAAAGTGGGACTATAACTCACTTTCACATATTTTTACTTCGTCGGGAAGTAAGACTTGGCCACTGGTCGATTCACGAACCTATAACAAATATGTACATATATATCAAAGTATGTTCAAAATATATTTACAATATTTTTAATACGTTTTAATGTTTTAAGTTTATTAAGTCAGTTGTCCTCGTTAGTAACCTACAACTAGTTGTCCATAGTTAGATGTACAGAAAATAAATTGATATATATTATCTTGACCCAATCCACGACACAGTGTATACACGTCTCAGGTTAGATCACAACTCAAAGTATATATATTTTTGGAATCAACTTCAACCCTGTATAGCTAACTCCAACATTACTGCATATAGAGTGTCTATGGTTGTTCCAAATAATATATATAGATGGGTCGATATGATATGTCAAAGCATTTGCATACGTGTCTATGGTATCCCAAGATTACATAATATATTAGAATACATGTATAATACAATACAAGTTAGCTAGGATATGATTAATATAGATTTGTTACCAATTTTCACGTAGCTACAACAAGCAAAAAATATCCAATCTTGTTTTATCCATAACTTCTTCGTTTTAAATCTATTTTGAGTGAACCCAATTGCTATGGTTTCATATTGAACTTAAGTTTATGAATATGTACAGAAAAATTATAAGTTTATAGTCAGAAATACAGGTTACAAGTCATTTTTGTAAAGGTAGTCATTTCAGTCGAAAGAACGACGTCTAGATGACCATTTTGGAAAACATACTTCCACTTTGAGTTTAACCATGATTTTTGGATATAGTTTCATGTTCATAAGAAAAATAATTTTCACAGAATAACAACTTTTAAATCAAAGTTTATCATAGTTTTTAATTAACTAACCCAAAACAGCCCGCGGTGTTACTACGACGGCGTATATCCAGTTTTACGGTGTTTTTCATATTTTCAGGTTTTAAATCATTAAGTTATCATATCATATAGATATAGAACATGTGTCTAGTTGATTTTAAAAGTCAAGTTAGAAGGATTAACTTTTGTTTGCGAATAAGTTTAGAATTAACTAAACTATGTTCTAGTGATTACAAGTTTATAACGTTGAATAAGACAGCTTTTTATGTATATGAATCGAATGATGTTATGAACATCATTACTACCTCAGGTTTTGTGGATAAATCTACTGGAAATAAGAAAAATAGATCTAGCTTCAAAGGATCCTTGGATGGCTTGAAAGTTCTTGAAGCAGAATCATGACACGAAAACAAGTTCAAGTAAGATTTCCACTCGAAATAAGATTGTTATAGTTATAGAAATTGAATCAAAGTTTGAATATGAGTATTACCTTGTATTAGAAAGATATCTTACTGTAAATAAGAAAGATTTCTTGAGGTTGGATGATCACTTTACAAGATTGGAAGTAAGCTAGCAAACTTGGAAGTATTCTTGATTTTATGAAACTAGAACTTATAGAATTTATGAAGAACACTTAGAACTTGAAGATAGAACTTGAGAGAGATCAATTAGATGAAGAAAATTGAAGAATGAAAGTGTTTGTAGGTGTTTTTGGTCGTTGGTATATGGATTAGATATAAAGGATGTGTAATTTTGTTTACATGTAAATAAGTCATGAATGATTACTAATATTTTTGTAATTTTATGAGATATTTCATGCTAGTTGCCAAATGATGGTTCCCACATGTGTTAGGTGACTCACATGTGCTGCTAAGATCAGATCATTGGAGTGTATATACCAATAGTACATACATCTAAAAGCTGTGTATTGTACGAGTACGAATACGGGTGCATACGAGTAGAATTGTTGATGAAACTGAACGAGGATGTAATTGTAAGCATTTTTGTTAAGTAGAAGTATTTTGATAAGTGTCTTGAAGTCTTTCAAAAGTGTATGAATACATATTAAAACACTACATGTATATACATTTTAACTGAGTCGTTAAGTCATCGTTAGTCGTTACATGTAAGTGTTGTTTTGAAACCTTTAGGTTAACGATCTTGTTAAGTGTTGTTAACCCATTGTTTATTATATCAAATGAGATGTTAAATTCTTACATTAACATTATATTATGATGTATTAATATATCTTAATATGATATATATAAAATTAAATGTCGTTACAACGATAATCGTTACATATATGCCTCGTTTCGAAATCATTAAGTTAGTAGTCTTGTTTTTACATATGTAGTTCATTGTTAATATACATAATGATATGTTTACTTATAATAATACCATGTTAACTATATATATATATATATATATATATATATATATATATATATATATATATATATATATATATATATATATATATATATATATATATATATCCATATATATGACATCATATAGTTTTTACAAGTTTTAACGTTCGTGAATCACCGGTCAACTTGAGTGGTCAATTGTCTATATAAAACCTATTTCAATTAATCAAGTCTTAACAAGTTTGATTGCTTAACATGTTGGAAACACTTAATCATATAAATATCAATTTCATTTAATATATATAAACATGGAAAAGTTCGGGTCACTACAAAGATTGAAGATGGAATCATACGCAACGATAGGTACTTTCGGTTTCATTTATTTTAGTGATAAGATTATGAATTCCTATTGTTTCGATTGTATTGTTGTAACCTTCATTATTATGATTGGCTAAAGCCTTGTGTGTTTACATTAATGTAAGATTTATGGTTTGGGATTGTTCTATCTTTTAATGTTATTTAAGTTACTATGATGTTTGATTGATTAAATTACCATGTCCAACCAAAAGAACCATAGTTATGCTAGTTTGGTACTTTTCTTCAATTACATAGATTGATAACTACATGTGACACTAGGAACACAATCTATGCTTCAATACTTTTAGTAATCTAGATGGGTAAACATATACTTAATTGACGACTTTGCTATATGTTTAGATCGGTAATTGATTAGGTACTAGAACTACATAGTCATGAATTTTTCCTCAAGTGATTGTTGTAATTTAGGTTTTACGTGAGTTTAACCGGGTTGGGTCTAATTAATCTAATCAATCTAAATCAATTATGTTCTTCCATAGATCCATTATTGTAAGTATCCATTTACTCTAGTTCAATTATACAAGTTATGAATTGGTTTATGTGAGTTTATCAATGTTCATGGCATGTACTTCAACACTTAGTGATTTATACATCTACATGTGAGTGTAGGATGGTAATTGAATGGTAACTAGATTTCACAATAGTGTAGTTTATTTAGAATGATCTTAATAAACTAGGTTTTATGTGAATTCAACTAAGGAAGAGTCTTATTGATTAAACATAGGTAAAGAAGAACTAATGACAAGGTTTATGTGAATTTACTAAGTTTATAGTTATCGGTTTATAGATATTGTGAGATTGATATGAGCCATTTACATTTACTTGTAGCTACATAATAACGGGTTTAACTATAAAAGAACAATCCCTATCATTTATCAAGCGTTGAAGTAAACACTGCCTTCTCATCCTTGTTATTTATCTCATTTTATTTCCCGTTTGTTACTTAACAATTCTACAATTAAAACTCCCTCTTTAGAATAATTAATTGTTTAAAGTCCTTAAAACAAACTTCTCTCTGTGGATCGAACGGGTCAATTTACTTGCTAGTTACTGCATGATCGGGTTTTAGTTGCCTGTATTATGTGTTAATTATTAAGCATATTGTTTTACATTTTAAAGGTTACGTCTTGACACATCAACTTTTTGGCGCCGCTGCCGGGGAGCGGTTTTGTTTAAAAGATTTTAATAGACTTTTAGTTATTCGATCCTTTCGTGGGAAGTTATTTTCACGAAAGTTACGTGATTTATTTTTGTTTTTGTTTGTTTTGTTTTTCTTTTGTGGTGTGATTGCAGCTAGGTTACAGGTATAATATGGCTGGGTATGATTATATGATTTCGGAAGCCATGTATGATGTCCAACAATCGGGATCATCGGTTTTCATGGGTATGAATGTTGATTGGTATATGGGTTCTTGGGAAGCTAGGGTTGAACCAAGAGGTGTTTGTGAGACTTATGGAGGTTACTATATGCCCGAGGAGTGTGATGATAGTCTTATGTATCATTATGCCCCTATGGATCAACCATGGGATTATTATGAAAATGGTAACTCATCCTGGGATTCATCTCAACAACACTTTCAAATTCAACAAGGAGAGGAGAGTCAGTCGAATTTAGAAGATGTAATTTTAGACTTCACGACAAACGAGATTGAACGGAGCCAAAATTTGCAAGAAACACTAGCGGGCCAACAAGAATCCATTGAGTGCTTACGTACATATTTATAATCGAATGGAAACTAACGGTTAACATAAATAAACTACTGACTGATAACATGCCCTAAAGAACATGGGTAACCAACTTGCACGTTCATCCATTTACTCCATGTAGTGCTTCTACTTTGCTAAAATATAATTGGTCTTGTACTAAAAGAAGTGGAGAACATGCATGCATAACTCACGTATGCTTTTTTCAATATGGATCGACCCGTATCGATACCCACCCGTTGAAAATCAACCTTGTCCGCAATTTGAAACTTGAAAAAATGTCCACGGTGGTTCGTGTGCGTTCGGAAGAAATACAAATTTTGGTGGCTTGTATTCTGGACCGGGATTACATAATTTCGGGCCATCACCAGAAGGAATGATGAAGAGTAATGACGTGAATAAAACATAAGGTTGGATGAGATTGTGGGTGGAACTTTAGCCGATGAGAATGGGAACCGGATTACCACTGTTTTCATGATCCATGGCATGAAGTAAGTGAGGGGACACAATAGCATGTGATGAATCAGGTGAGGGGAAAATGAATTGAGTTACATAAGGAGCAGCATTGACATGTGTGGTTTCACAGGTTATATTTGTTGTGTCACGGGTGTGTTTTGTAGTGTCAACGTTGGGTTGGTGATTCGGGTGGAAGCCGAGGCTCGTCATGTTGGCAATCATTTTCCAAGTGTAAAGGATGCGGCTCGTTAGATAGTAAGCATGGTAGTGTGTTGTAAGCGGTGGTGGTAGTTTGGATTTCTAGCAATGGAGCGATGGACTCAAGGTGGTGACTATGGTGGTGATGGTGGTAGAGGGTTGCTTGGTCATAGATTCTAATCTACGGTTATTAGCCGTAATCTGGTGACCAACCATGTCAAGCTTGGAGTTGGTGGACTTAAAGGAAGCGATAAGAATACTCATTTTTTTGTTGAGTGTAATGAGGAGCTGGTTGTTGGTTTCAAGGGATTGATTGGTATTGACGAGTGACTCATTGAGGGAGGCTCTCAATGAAAGCACCATTGGTAGAAGCTGGTTCGGGATGGCTAGTCTCCAAAGAAAACAATAGAGAAACAGACTTTGGCCCATTACCAGTTTTTCATTCATCATCATAAAACAATAGTACGTACATATATATAGTCGAATAGAAACCAACGGTTTACATAAATAAACTACTAATACTTGATAACATGCACTAAAGAACATGGGTAACCAACTTGCACGTTCATCCATTTACTCCATGTAGTGCTTCTACTTTGCTAAAATATAATTGGTATTGTACTAAAAGAAGTGGAGAAAATGCATGCATAACTCGCATATGCTTCTTTCAACATGGATCGACACGTATCAATACCCATCCGTTGAAAATCAACCTTGTCCTCAAGGTTGAAACTTGCAAAAACGTCCACGGTGGTTCGTGTGCGTTCGTAATAAATACAAATTTTGGTGGCTTGTATTCTGGAACGGGATCACATAATTTCGGGCCATCGCCATAAAGAATGATGAAGAGTAATGCCGTGAATGAAACATCAGGTTGGATGAGATTGTGGGTGGAACTTGAGCCGATGAGAACTAGAACCGGATTACCACTAATTCCATGACCCATGGCAAGAAGTAAGTGAGGGGAGACAATAGCATGTAATGAATCAGGTGAGGGGACGATGAAATGTGTTATATTTGTTGTGTCGCGGGTGTGTTTTGTAGTATCAACAGGAACAACTTTTTTCGGTTGGTGATTCGGGTGGAAGCCGAGGCTCTTCATGTTGGCAATCATTTTCCAATTGTAAAGGAAGCGGCTTGTTGGACAGTAAGCATGGTAGTGGGTTGTAAGCGGTGGTGGTAGTTTGGATTTCTATCGGTGGAGCGATGGACTCAAGGTGGTGACTAGTAGTAGTGATGGTGGTAGAGATTTTCTTGGTCATAGCTTCTAATCTACGGTTATTAGCCTCAATTTGGTGACAAACCATGTCAAGCTTGGTGTTCGTGGACTTAAAGGAAGCGATAAGAATACTCATTTTTTCGTTGAGTGTAATGAGGAGTTGGTTGTTGGTTTCAAGGGATTGATTGTTATTCGAGTGACTCATTGAGGGAGGGTCTCAATGAAAGCACTTTTGATACGGTTTATTCGAGTCAATCGCGAACTCCAAAAATAGAGGCCGATTCGAGGTAGCTAATCTCCCAAGAACATTAGACTAAGAAGATACTTTGGAATTAATCCACTTTTTCATTCATCCTCATAAAACAATACTACGTACATATTTATAGTCGAATGGAAACTAACGGTTAACATAAATAAACTACTCACATTTGATACCATACACTAAAGAACATGAGTAACCAACTTGCACGTTCATCCATTTACTATCCATTTACTACGTATAGTGCTTCTACTTTGCTAAAATATAATTGGTCTTGTACTAAAAGAAGTGGAGAACATGCATGCATAACTCACGTATGCTTCTTTCAACATGGATCGACACATATTAGAAAACAAGTTGATTTGATTGATTAACTACCTATTGATCCACATGTATACAAATTATAGGGGGAAAAAAAAAATTGAAGTTATAGCGTTTCTCTTCACTATATCAGTAGCACCCATGAGTGACCCTTCTAACAATATGAATTTACTAGCATATTTCGAAAAAATATAAAAGGTTTGACATGAAATTACGATAATGGGCTACACATAATGATTTATTGTTAAAATTTGTTTTTGTTGTTTTGTGATCATGAGTAAAAGGCGAATCGAGCATCAGTACTGGAAGGCGCGATTGAGTACATAAATGAGCTCAAAAGAACTGTGAAGGAACTCACAATCCTAAGGAATGTGGCAAGCTAAGAGGAAGGAGGCTATATACCTTGTTCAGTTGTTGCTTGGTGGAAGGATATGTGTATATCTAATATAATATAATATACACATTATATTATTATAAGTTGTGTTCTTTTTGTCTTAGTTTTTGTTAAAGTTTATGTTTGACTTGGAATTCATGTTCATGTTTGTGTTTGTGTTTGTGTTTGTGCTTGTTGTTAGTTTTTGTGTTATTGTTTGTGTCCGTGTTTGTATTTCTTAACGTACCAGTTCTCTATGAATGATTAATAAATATTTAAAGTGTGCTATAAGAGAATTCCTTCTATCTTAATTTTATTTAAGGTATACGATTTAAAGGTATCAAAAAGACACACAAGCCTAATCATTATATAAAAGATAAATTGATCAAAAAACTAGAAAGACAAGTATTGCATATTAACTTGTAAAGAGCTTGGATAAACATATTCGTGCTGCAATATATGTTCATCTCTTAAACGAAATAATATATGGGTCACACAGGGCGTAATAAAAAATACCCATTTTCACCCATTACCAAACTTGTTAAACTCATCCAGTTTAGTTTCTTACCTCGATGTAAGATCATAGATTTTGGGAAACAAAAATGAACTGGTGTGATGGCTTATGGTTCAATTCATTCACAAAACCACACAAATTTTGAGGCGGAAGAAATGAATATATTGACATGATAACTATTTGAATAACCACATATCTCCTCTTCAACACACTTTAAGTTAATTCTCACTATAACTATAATTCCGGAAATTGTATGCATTAGTATAGATGAGTGGAGCACGTGATAAAGGTATGGTTGAGTTGGCATAGATTTAAATAGCGTTACTTTGGTGTTCTTTGCTTTTGTTTAATAATAATTGGTATTAAAACTGCTTAAATATAACATGATGGGTCAAAATCAGTTTTTGTAGCCCATTGACTTTTTACTACAAGTCAAAATCAATAAGTCAATAAGAATAATAAGAGACTTAAAGAAACACACCCATGTTCTCACTTTCATCCATTGATTTCAATATATAAAGAACAAAACCTTCTAAAGTAGTTTTATTGTTCTTTACTTCATTTCTACAAAGAATAAGTGTATATCTATATTGAACAATAAAAAGTTTCATGCTTTTGTTTTCCTTCTTTCGTCCACTGCCTATTCGCCATAAACAATGGTAGCTCGTTAGTTAACTTCCAATGTTTTGCGCATATAACTATTTACAAATGTAAAAACAATACCTTGCTTTGGAACATTCTCATGGTGAGCACTAGAGAATCTCGCATTCTGCAAAAACAAAACAAATAAAAAACATTTCTATAAGTTAAATTGCAAAGAGGAAAGTAATAAATTTCAACTATTAAAAAAAAAAAAAAAAAAAAAAAAAAAAAAAAAAAAAAAAAAAAACCTCAAAAACCTAGTTAATTAGAACGTGAAATAAAATGTATTACCGAACATCATTGAACGTATTAAAAGGATGTGAGGAACCATTAGGACGTGTCAACACAAATTGCGTAGTAAGCCCAGAAGGAATTTTAATCTGCCAAACATCGTCACAAAATAGTTGATAACTATCAGTCACACTATTTATTGAAAAAGGCTTAAATCTATTTAGAGATGATTTTTGTGATTATTATGATTGCAATAGTATTAAAATGATAATGTAACTTTTTAGAACTCAAGATATTACGTTCTATGCAGATTTTTTTTCCTTAACAGCAGTTAAGGAGTCACTAACGGCCCACCAAAAGTGGAGTCACTCACCCGATCATATCTGTGCTACGTGTCGGGAGGAAACCACAGGACCCGCACTACGTGTCGGGAGGAAACCACGGGACCCGCACCCAGAAGGTAACGTGGCCAACTGGAAAACCCCCATGAAAACCCCCATGAGGTTGTATGCATTAACAACTCATTTTGGGAAATTTTACAGCTGTTTAAACCACAAATTTATGTTTACCAATCTGACACGTTAGATGTAAAACATAACCTCATCGATAAAGTTACATATAAATAGTGGAACTTGCCAACTCTACTACGTAAACACGTGAAAATAAAGGTGCATACCGATAAATCGCTGGAATATTTCTCGTCGATGAATATTTCTTGAGTCCGATTAATCTTTATTTGATAGTTTGATCGTCTCATATAAAAAGTTGTTTGCTCCCAATTCTCAGACGAATCCATCTGTTAAAAAACAACAGCCATGAAAGTGATAGCTAAAAAATAAAAATAAAACTTGTTTCACAAATAAAGCAGCCGCAGAACACGAGAAAACGTGTTTTAGAATCAATATCATGTTGCTAGTTTATATATCTATTCATTAATTATTAATTAATTTAATACTATTATAATTTATAATTATAAATAAATACCAGCAGCAGAACACTAAACGACGCTTGACCAGCTGCCATATATTTGTCAATTTCCTGTTGCATTTCTGGATCTGTGTAGAAATATATTTAAATAGATTAGAACGAGAATACATGGAATTTACTAGTATAAAAAATTACTAATTCACTTACAAATTGAACATAAAGACCATAAAGTAAAAAAGTAACAAACTTTTAACAGTTGAACAAAGATATGAATATCCCATTGTTATTTGAGTATCGGATTAACTTACCACACGTTATCTTGTTCTGCTCATTGGCAAAGAGTCGAACTATTTCCCCCTGACAAACATAAAAATGTTTTAGGATAAGTATTTTTCGCAAGCATGTTCTAGCACAAGTACAATGGTTGCATAAGGCGGTTGTGACTAATTCCATCCCGTTTTGCAGAAAAACGTCTAATTAGTCGGTCAATGCCAAAAAGTCAGGTCAAAGTTGGGAAACGTCAGGTGAAAGTCGGTCAAAAATCGACTTCATGTCTGGCTTTTTCTAGTGTAAACGAAATCCCAAACCCATATAAAAATTTAGTTGAAAAAACACCAATTAACATAGTATCCATTAAAGATAAATTAATAAATACACTATAATTATAGAAAACATTATAAAAACCTATATATGAATTAAACTAACACCACATCATCTTATTTGTAAATCATTTATTTTTAATATATTTATATGTTTAAAATATTTATGTTTGACATATTTATGTTTAATATATTTATCGACATTGGTCAAAATAAAAAATAGACAGCACAATTACGAATGTATCCATAAGTGTTACGTAACGATTTGTATCCTAATAAACTATTCGTGCGGTGTAATACAATGTTGTACCTCGTGTAACTTCATACTATCATTTTGACCAATTTCGTATCACATAAAAAGTACAAAAGACGTTTGTGAAATACCTGACGACCTTGGTCATCCATAGGTATGCACTCGACAGCTATAAGTTTATCGACATCATCGGCCGTAACAACGTATTCCGGATTTGTAGCCCCTGTGTCATACAAAACTCCGTTATTATGATGAGATTTACGAAAGTATAATTAAAAAATGGGTCAAAATGGGTCGAGACTGACGTTGACTAACGTTGAATTTTAAATTATATATAGGTTATAATGTTTTGTACTATTATAGTGTAATAGTGTATTCGGTAATTTATCTTTAAGGATACTATGTAAGTCGGTATATTTTCTAGCTAACTTTTAAATGGGCTTGGTATCTTCGTTTACAATAAAACGAGGCCAGAAAAAAAAGTCAACTTTTGACCAACGTTGACCGATTTTCCCGACTTTGAGTCTACTTTACCGTAGACGGACTAATAAGACGGTTTTAAGCAAAATGGAACGGGCAATCACCAAACCGCAGCAACCGCACCGCAACCGTCGTTTGCAACCATGTATATTAGTGACATCAATCTTAATGTTAAAGTCTAATTATTTGTGGCAATTAATCAATTCAATTATTAGTACACAAGAAAATGATACTGGTCAATAAAGTCAACGAAATAGATGAATATATGTTTGTTAATATACATACCCTCGATGTACTCCCTAGTGCCGTCTTGAAGGTGACGAACCCACTAACACATAGGCAAACATATAAATGACATCATCAATATTAAAATAAAGGAGTCGGGACATGCAACTGTAATATATATACTATTATTTGTGAACCGATGTTCGCCGAGTTTTGACCAAGTTTTGATTGAGTTTGACCAACTTTGACAGAGTTTTGAGAGAGTACTCGAAGCTCTCCATAAACCGAGTATTCGCCGAGTAATTTCGAGTTAAACACTACATATTTTACACGTTCCGATACTACAAGGGTAAAACCCTTTTACATGTACTTCGCATAAAATGAAAAACTAGTGACAAAAATTTACTGGAGTGTACAAATTAGTAAATGTTGCATAAATTTGTAAATTCGCAAAATTACGTTGCAACTACATGCCCTTATCCCTGTAATAAAATATTTAACCTTGCAAATTTTCATCTATGAAAATAAAAACTAAAAAATAATCCATACCTGAAACATGCAGAGTGAGGTCCCACGAACTGGAAATCCGCAGCCGACAAGTTTACCGCCAGGTTTTGCGTCCCCAATTATTTGGAAGCCATCAATTCCCGGGCCATCTTCAATTAGAAGTATAATATATTACTATATATAACGGGTCAAAATGACGCCTCTTGTGATTAAAGGTGTCAAAATGGGTAGGTCTGAACACTTCGAGTTCGGGCTAGGCTCAAAACAAGAAATCCTATTATACGTTCGGGTCAAGCCGATCCACGAATACTATTTTTTTTAGATGTCACTTTCAAATGTTACAAAACATTAATCACAAGATAGCCTTGTAAAGACTATTTTGTTAAAATAATGAATTTCTATAAAATTAAGATTTTGGAGGTTTTAAGAATTTGAGAAAACTTTGGGAGACTCTTTGCTTGTTTCATAGAGTTGAGCCATTTTGCTTTAGGCAAGTTTAATTTTCCAAATTAATACATTGGACATAAAATACAACAAGAATTGACCCATGATATGAAGTAAATAAAAAAACAGTTCCATATTGTCATTTTGTTTTTATGTAATTACACGAAATTGCCTTTGATTCTTTTAAATCAAATAAACCTTCATGTGAAAACTATAATTATATAAGCTTACCTTCTAAAGCCTCATTAATCGGGGGTTGCCGAAAATAACTGTCATCATCTCCACTGTCAAATCTATTATTATTCACCCGATTATAATCATAAACGTGTGCTGCCTTCTCACTGACAAACAAAAAAAAAAACTATCAATAAGTTATATGAATTAAAAATTATTTAATACATAAGTAATGAAACAAATTGAATGAGTTAAATATATTACTAGGCCAACCTAATCGACCTGGAAGAAAAACTCTGTCGATTATCGTTATTTAGTGGTTGACTGATTTGACCATTTATGATCAAGCTGTTCCTTTCTCTACGGTCATTTTCAGGTGCGTAATTAGAAACGTCAAAATTTGGTTCCAGCTGTCTGCCACCTGTCGGATTGTTATAGGGTGAAGGTGGAAATCGCGGTTGACCCTGTATAAAAAACATGCAACAGACAATTACAAACAAAATCATTAAAAGTTATTGTTAAGCTTAACTTTGAAAATAATAAAGTAGAATATTATATATATATACATATAAAAAAAAAATATTATTATATTGGTACCTGTGATGTTCTAATCTTCTGTTGCATTTGGTCATGTAAGTGCTGCAAGAAACAACCAATAAGCAATAGATTTTTTCGATACATGTACGTATAAGGTGCGGATAAACAACAGATATATGAACAAAACTTTAAGGATGCATATAAAATTAGTCATGAAGTTTTTCAACAATGATAACCAAATGAGTTTTCATATACTGTAAAATATTTGACCAATAAGAAATAAAGAAAGAAATAATATAATAGTATTAATAATAATTATTATTATTATAAAAATTATTATTATTATTATTAATTATTTTTATTCTTATTATTACTATTATTATTAATATTAATTATTAGTTAAATTATTAATTATTATTTATTTATTTATTAATTATACTATTATTATTATAAATTATAATTATATCATTTAAGCACTAGTTATATTAATAACATAAGAATAATATAAAGAATAATTAAATAAATAATATACTGATGGTGGCCCGAACTGAATGAATTTTGACATGCAATATGTGTAAGGTTTCAGTAATAACAAATCCAACCAAAAAAAGTTGAGTGAGGATAACGCCCATCATATTTTTTAAAAATCGTTAGTTTTTTTACTTCCAAGATATAAAAATAACTAACAAAAATTTTTATTTCAAAAAACTTGTAAAGCATCATGTCATCTAGCAAGTTTTTGGTCTGTGTTTAACATAAACGGGATATGATACATACTTAGGTGGCCAAAATGAACATAGATTAAATTAAAAAATAGTCCTTCACTAAGTATACCGACAATTTATTATACCTTTATGCTATCGGAAAGAGCTGCAGCATTTGTGACACGTGGCAAAATGCCGTATTCAGCCAATAGACCCACCAAAGACGACACAAATATATACCTCTCATCTTCGGCAACCTGAAACATTAATATGTATAGATAGGGTTACAATTTTATTTCATCGCCATTAAATGTAGATGATATAATGTGGGCTTGATAATTTTATTACGATTTATGAGTTGTTACAAGTGTTGCACAACACGGGAGTACTTGGAGAAAAAAGTCTCCCGATTACTCGGTCCAATTAGTCATATTACTCGGTCAAAATTGGTTCAAACTTTGGATTACTCGGTCAAAGTCGGTAAAAAGTAGGGAGTACTCAGTCAAACTCGGTCAAAACATGGGATTACTCAGTCAAACTCGGTCAAAAGTAAGAATTTCTTAGTCAAACTCGGTCAAAAATTCGGATTGCTCAGTCAAAATTGGTCAAAACTAGGGATTAATCAGTCAAACTCGGTCAAAACTCGGGATTACTCAGTCAAACTCGGTCATTACTCAGTCAAACTTGGTCATTACTCAGTCAAACTCGACCAAACTCGGTCAAAAATTGGGATTACTCAGTCAAACTCAACAAAACTCGGTCAAAACTCGGGATTACTAAGCAAAACTCAGGATTACTCAGTAAAAATCGGTCAAACTCGTCCAAACTTGGTTGAAACTCGGTCGGGATTACTTGAAAAATGGTCAAAACTTGGTCAAAACTCGGTCAAACCCGGCCAAAACTCGGGATTAGTCAGAACGGGTCAAAGTCAAACTTAGTCAGCATCCAAGTACTCCCTAAAAAATTCTAAACCTTGCTTATGATAGATAATCTCATGATTAGGCAAGGCAAATGTCAGACACATGATCCTAAACTTACCTTCAATTCATGAGCTAATCTTAGATTTTCATCAAGAACGCCTTTTCTACGAGCTAGTTCATCGGCAGCAGACTCAATTGCTTCATTTTGTTTCTCATCTAGAGCCTGTCACACGATCAAAATTTTATATAAACCTACAAAGCAATTCGTTTGTATACATGTAGCATGATAGGCGAGTCATGTAATTATTTAAACGGGCCTGGGTTAAAATATGTCATATTTAGTATGGGTCAAAATGGGTCAGGTTGACCAACACACTTTTTTGCCCATTTTTAAATTTTTATAAATAAAATTATTTAACAATAATTACAGAATAAATATAATATTATCAAATACTGATTACTAACAAAGCTTTTTATCAGACTCGTTTGAAGTTTAATAAATAAATAAATAAATATATAAATAACCCATTTCATCTGTTCTGTAAAAAAAATGCAACGATTTATGTCTTGGTTGAAAACTCATAAAGTTTACTCCTTTGCCAATTCATCTATTTGTTCATTAGCAATCATTATAAAATTTTGGTTAAGTTGAGTTTCTTTCACATACGGCTCTATTGAGTCGACAACAATCGTCGATTTATTGGCGACTTGACTGACTCTCTTAGAGCCTAAATTAAATTTCAGGCAGGATTTAAAACCCATGGAAATTTGATTCTACCATTTTCATGGCGTCTATTATTATTTTTATTTTAGTATTTTTTTTTTTTTTAAATTTTCCTACGTAAAGGCCGGAGGTCCTCTCGGAAGCAATCTCTTTATCCGTCGAATAAAGAGAGGGATGACTTTCTCTACTCTTGAGAGTATTTCACTCTGGGTGGAGAAATGACTTGTCTTTATTCTCGGATAGGGGAAGGATTGTCTACATCTTACCTCCCTCATACCCCACTTATGTGGGATTGGGTTTTGTTGTTGTTGTTGTTGAGTTTCTTTCACAAATTTTCTCAACATTGTCTGTTTAAACGATAACTTAAGTGTCTATTCATTTGTCAATTGTCAAAACCAATTAAAAAAAAAAAAAAAAATCATTAAATTCAAAGAATATAGGACATACCAGTCGTAGCTCCGAAAATTTCTTTTCCAACGTATATTTTTCATTCAATAACTGTCGCTCCTGATATCACCAACAACAAGTTGCCACATTGAAATCAATACATGAGACCAAATAAAAACAAATAAAATAACCTTAAGTGACATGAGAGACAGAAGTTACCTTAACACTTGCAAACGTTATTTGTTCTCGAAGATACTGAATTTCCTCCTTTTGAGCTTTAACACGAGCAAGACGTTCCTACAAAAAATAACAATTACAGAATTTGTACAAAATTGGTGTCATTTTTAAGTGTAATAGGCCCAAGGTTGACCTGCAAACAGTTTTTTGCCTATTAATTTAAAATTCAATTTGCATGTATTACTAATGTGTTAAATACTATAATTATAAAAGCACTATTATTTAAAATAATGAAAGAAAACTTTGAATATTATGATTTAAGAGATGTGTATGCTTTAAAAATTGACTATATGCACTTTTTAAACCTTTCATCCACCCGTTTAGCTAATTGTTTATTTGACCAGTTTGAGATACACAAAACCCAGATTGACCCTCGAATAGGTAACGGGCCAAAATTTCCAACCTTAAAGAAAAGGATTAAATCTCAAAAGCCGAAAGATACCTGTTCATCCGAAGAATATTCACTGTTGTCATTTTCGTTGGGAATCGACCCCGTTTGAAGATTTTGCCTATAGAAAAAAAGAAAATTACAAATTAAGAACCATTCAACAATCGATACTGTAAAACAATGACAAAAACATGTTTCAAATTATGTTTACCGGCTAGCAGAATTTGAGGATCGTGTCTGAAAACCAATTTCGTTATTATTATTCATCAAGTTCCTATCAGAAGACATTGCATCGAGATTTTCAAGTCCTCTAAAAGACCGTATTTAGTTGAAGATATATTTTCCATCATCTTTAGCTGAACGTTGCATTTTAACCCGATATTTTCTTATGATCCATTCAGAGCAGATAAACTAGAGGGCGCAAAATGGGTCTGGAAGGATACATAAATGCAAGGTGTCAAAACGGGTAGTTTTCAATATGGACTTGAACTCGTTTTATTGACCCAAAGCACCAAACTTTAACATGTATATAGTCACCACTTACAAGTCTATGCGAAAAGGTTTCAATATTTCTGGCTGCAATTTACTTTATAAAGATATTATTATTAAAAATATAAGGCATTATATTCAAACTAATTATTTCAGCAAACTAAGGGCCACCTATGCAAATTGAAATTACTACAGATATTAAGGGCCACCTATATGCAAATTGAAAGTTGACTTTAGATGTTAACCTTATACTTATAAGTCAATGTAAAAAGGTTTCAAGACTTGAGGCTGAAACTTATTATACAAAAGTCAACTCACAGCTTTACTAAATATATTGCACAAATATTCATAAACATCATACAACTAGTTAGGGCATAACTTGATAATCTAATGTTAAAGTACTTCAAAGTTGCTCAATTTCAGTATAAATCATATAATTCCATAATTACATAGACCTTAGACCTTGATTTTAACTTGTATAAAAAAAATAAAAAAATAAATGCTAAGCCTAGTACTCGGAAACTGCAAAATTGAGACTTATTTGACAAAAAAAGAATTCAAACCGAAAACAATCACATCTCTAGAAGTTGCTATTTAACATACTACACTTAGCAAATTACTGCCTAAAATCTATAATTTAATTCCACAGATAACTCAAATAAGATAAATATAGAAGAAAAAAGAAGTACAATTTATACATGAAACTTCAAGAAAAATGTCACCCACTAAAACTGACAGCTATAAAAACATACCCAGATAAACAAAAATAAAAAATTCAATCAAATCTTAAACAGAATATAATCTGAATAGTTAGTATGTTTTAAAAAAGATGAATATATGAATTGGGTTTGTTTACCTGGGTATATGATGAAAAACCCAAATGGGAAAATAGCAGATCTATCCAATTATTGAATGGCAAATATTGGGGTTTATGAACGTTGGTAGTAACTTTGGAAAAAAAGCCCAAAAAATATTATTTAAATTTGGGTTGAGAAGTATGAAGTAAAAGAATTGGAAAAATGGAAAATAAGATTATATATGTGGTATATATATACTTCTGGACTGAAGAAGAAGAAGAAGAAGCTGAAGAGAAAGAAGCAAGAAAGTGATTGGCATCAAATTGAAATGATAAATCATTTTCTATTTTCTATTTTGGCATTTATTTATTTTGAGTTAATTTAAAATGATTGTATTATCATGCTAATAAAGGTCAATTTTTTAAATTAATGTACTTTAATTTGATAATTTTTTTATTTATTTATTTATTTTTATTGGTGTATAAATAAATTAAAGTTGCAAGAAGATCCGGTGCAGACAATCTGTTCCGGAGACAGCACCGACGTTGAATTCGACCGACGGTCGATCGACACCCACCGGCGTCGAATCAACATTTTGAAGGCCGAAGTCGAGAACAGGACGTTGGTTTTAGCCGTTGAGTTGGGGTCTTTTTTGAAATTTATTTTTATTGGTGTATAAATAAATTAAAGTTGCAAGAAGATCCGGTGCAGACAATCTATTCCGGAGTCAGCACCGGCGTTAAATTTGACCGATGGTCGATCGACACCCACCGGCGTCGAATCAACGTTTTGAAGGCCAAAGTCGAGAACAGGACGTTGGTTTTAGCCGTTGAGTTGGGGTCTTTTTTGAAATTATATCAGTTGCAAACGGATATGTGACAATTTTTAGTTGTTTTTTGGTTTATAAATACTAACCATTTCTGAAAAGATTTAGGCTACCAAATGGTCATATACATTTTTTTGTCCCAATGTAGGCTATATATCCAGAAAAATACCAGCGTATGCCATAAACTTAAAAAAAATGTGTTAATGTAAATCAACTTAACTTGTTGACCTGATAAATAAGGTTGTTTGTTTGACCTTTTTTCTGAAATTTTGAGTTCGAAATTCGGATTCATTTCTTCGATTTAAGATCTGTAAATTTACAAATAGCTTCACGAAGAGATTTCGATCAAACATTTCGCTATAACCTCTCGGATTGATCTGGTGCACAAATCGGGCACGGTTTTTGGTGAAGAATGAACTAAAGATAAAACTCTATGAATTTGTTGTTGATTATCAGTTCTGATGATGTGCGAAACTTCGTTTGATGTTATGATTCATTAATCTAAAGTCAATTTGTTAAGAGAATCATCCTTGATCGATTTTGTAGATTGAGCTTTAAAAAATGTATATTTTTTTGTTCCAATGTTAAGCTATATACCCAAAAAATACTAATGTATGTCACATACTTTCAAAAATTGTATCGATGTAAACAAAAGGTAACATGTTTAGCCGATAATGGATTACCTTTTGTTTACATTGATACACTTTTTGAAAGTATGTGACCTACATTAGTATTTTTTTGGGTACATAGCCTACATTGAGGGAAAAAAGTATATGACCATTTGACAGCCTAAACCCTTTCTAAAACTTCTTATCCACCATTTTTACAACTTTTATCTTCCATTTCTCAATGTATTCTCAACAAATATACATTTTCAAATACAAAACTGAATCCAGACAACAAAAACAATCAAGACCACCTGATGAATTCACTTTAATCCATTCGAGCATTAATGGAATTGGACTACTAATTCGAGTAGTTGTATATAATCGCAAGTTCTAACGACACCGAACTCTTTTGGAGAAAACGGATTAGTTTACCATATATGTTAGTAGTTTATCGTAGTTTTTTTATTTACCGAACAAGTAGAAATTTATTTAAGATCCACCGAGAGATAGTGTTGGAAGAATCAGATTCTGAGGAAACATAGTAGTCTGTCGTATAAGTTAGTAGTTTATTTTAGTTGTTTGATTAATATGGTAATTAATACGGAGCATTTTTTCTCACAAAAACCCCTAGTTCCGAGAGAATAACATGTGATTGCGGTGACCTCTTGAAAATTTTCATTTTTTCGTGTAATCAATTACAGTCTGTTGTTTTAATCGAATAATACTACGTGTTGAGAGGTGATTCGTGGTTGTTGTGATGGGGACGAATTCTGGAGGAAAGACGGAGAAGCCAGGGATACAAACGGTAACAAGGGTTTTACGCAATCGTAAAGTTGACTTTGATTCAAAGGGCTCTGGGAGCGAGAATTCTAATGAGATATCGGAATAGTCTAGGGCATAACAAACATAAAAAAGTGATTTGGATGTAAACCTTAGTGATCAGAAGATTGAGGATGAAAATCAATCGATGCATGATACTGGTATGTTGTATAGGAAAGAGAATAATACAGAATCGATGATGTCTGGAACTCAAAATATGCAAGCCAATGATGATGCAGTGAGTGTCCATTCTGTTGATTCATGGGATGAATATAAAGTGCATAAGGAAAACGTGGAGGAATTTCTGCTACTTGGAAAAGGAGACGTGAATAGTAATGAGAAGAAGAACAATACGAGTGAAATTATGAAACCTTTACTTATATCAAGGCAGTTGTAGGTGATTAGAATAAAAAGAAGGTAAACTTCCGCTTGATTAACTAAGACAATATAGATAAAGATGTGGATGTTGTAATACTTATAGAAGCTGTTGAAGAGGCATCGATGAAGTACAAAAAAAACAACATTGTATGGAAATTTTTGGGGCGAAGGCTTCCATTCCCAGTAGCCCATAATTATGTTACGAATGCTTGGAAGAAAGTTGGTATCGAAAAAATGATGATGAATGCTAAGGGTTTCTATTTTTCAAATTTTCTTCGGAACAAGGCTTAATGGGAGTGGTGTAAAGTGGTCCACGGATGATACGTACGGTTCGATAATACTAAATAAGTGGTCATCTAATGTATGACTCACAAAAGAAGATTTGTCTCTTGTACCGATATGGGTGAAATTACATGAAATGCCACTTGTGGTGTTCACTGAATGGGTTTAAGTATAATTGCGTCTAAATTGGGAACACCATTGATGTTGGACTCGTACACATTAACGTTGTGTATGGATGGGGTAGGCCAAATGTGACGCCCCGTACAAAACCATCGTGTATGGTTCATCAACAACAAGATCATTACAAGGTCAAACACTATATGTCGTTTGAAAACCAGTTTTGCATTCATAAAAGATAGTGTTTTACAAAAGATAACGTGACACAAAGGTCGTTACAAAGTCATTATTTGAAAATAACATAAGTTACGAATGCAAAAGAAAAGTTCCATGATTGAGACATCTCTAAGTAATGCAGCGAAAATCTAACACAGCAGGTCCATAACAGCAAGTCTACAACACCAAGACAGCAATTCTAACAACGGAAGCAACATCGTCTAAGCACCTGAGAAATACACGCTTAAAAGTCAACACGAATATTGGTGAGCTATAGTTTGTAATCAGTAAAGTAATGTAGACCACGAGATTTCAGTGCTTCAATCAACAGTTTAAATCAGTATGAAAAGTATATGCTTAACCGTGGGCACCCGGTAACTAGACTTAATGTATGTATATCACCCCCTGAAAGTGCACTTGGCGAGTGCGTTTGTCCTCGAAGTATTAAACACCCATTGAATGTTAGCGCGACTAGCCCGAGTGGGGTTGTCAAACCCTATGGATCCATATCTAAGATTCATGTTCACGGTTAGGAAACCAATGATTAAACGTTACCGAGCTAAGGGGAATCTTTGTGCCGTTATATCACCCACACATATGTAAAGTTTAAGTACTCGTGTCTAGTATGTAAAACGTAAAAAGTGCATGTATTCTCAGTCCCAAAAATAGTAAAAAGTAGTAAGGGATGCTATAACTCACAGTGAATAAGCAGTAAAAGTCGATATGAAACGTATGCAGGTAGTAAGTCGGTCCGAAAGGTCGTCAACCTAAGTCAAAGGTCACTAGGTCAGTATGTTGTCCCAATAAGTTTAAAAGGGAATAAATTAAGTTTAAGTGTCATCATCAACATCATCATTATCATCATCATTCATCAACACTAAGGTAAGTTTAACAAGAATAGAGATCGAAACAAAAGGCTGACTTCGGACAGCTTTTACGACCTCTATACAAATCAAAAAGACGCATAGTTAGTGGCCATGGCTCCGTAATTTTCAGAACCTAACTCGTCTTCATTTTACCGTGCCGATGGTTTAAGTGCGAGTAGGTCAGAAATTTCAGCACAACGTTATAAAGACGTAGTAACTTTCGTAAGGCTATAAATCCTAAACCGTATATCGGATTAAGTTGAGGCCTAAACGAAAAATCATCTACTCAAAACGAACTATCTGAAAATTAATTTTCCAGAAGCCCAGGAGTCTGATCAGACCCAGAAAAACAGCAAACAAGTACTGCGGTGAGATTCTTGGTGCTTGATGCTCATCACGGTTCTCATCCTTGATGCTTGTAAGCTTCAAGTGTACAACTCTTTGATGTTTTAGCATCACTTTGACCAAGGTTCAACCATCAATACACAACTAAGAGTAAAATCTATCATTCTACAAGTTTTGAACATCAAGATTGCCTCTTTATTGCATATTTCCAATAAAGCTTCAACCTTTGTCCATTTTACACAAGTTTATGCATCTCCATCATATATGATGATGAAGACTTGATCTTTATCATCAAAAAAAACACAAAAAGGTTCCAAGTAAGTGAGATCTACAATAATAACTTAGATCTCAAGTATTAAGAAAACTCTAAGCTAGAAAGCTTGGATCTTTACAAGATTAATGAGACCATAAGCTAGAAAGCTAAGATCTTTAACAAAATAATGAAAGTAATGAGACCATAAGCTAAAAAGCTAAGATCTTTAACATAATAATGAAACCCTAAGCTAGAAAGCTTGGATCTTTAGTATTCTTGAAGATCTTGAAGCATAAAGCTTGGATCTTTAAGATACATGAAGATCATAAACACAAGTTTTGATCTTTATAACAAAACAAAGAAATCACAAGCTAGATCTAAGAAGTAAATGAAGATTCAAAGCTAGAAAGCTTGAATCTTTCATGTTCTTGAAGGATTCAAACCCAAGTTTGAATCTACAAGATATAACAAGATCAAAAGCTAAAAGCTAGATCCATTAAATGATGATGATGATGTCGTGGATGAGAAGAGGAGGAGAAGAGAAAGAAAAATTTAAAAATTACACTTTTTAGAGTGAGAAAAACTAGAGAGAGAATTAGAGAGTAAGTGTGTGTAATTTGTAAATGAAATCAAGTGTGAAATGAATGGGATAAGCTTGGTATTTATAGGAAGTGAGGTGGTGGTGAGGTGTTTAGGTCGTGGGTATGGTGGGGGGACAAGGGGTACACCTTTTTACTTTTTGGTTAATGGTTGTCTAAAGTTGGTGCTTATGTTAGGATCTCATGCAACATTAAGGATAATGCTTAACAAAAATGCTAGTATGTTCCCCTTAATAAATGGGCATTTGTCTTTCATTATTATGGGTCACTAACTTATTATAATTGGGCTAATTAAATAGTCCACTAGCTAGTGTAGGGCGGGCTAAGGTCCAACAAGGTAGAAAGTCCAACAAGACCAACTAGTGTGCTCTAGTAAATTACTAAGCGTAATTAAGTATCCAAAAACCCAAGTAATTATTATTATAAAATAACAATTAGTATTTCGTAGTCATAATATTCCGATTATGATCAAAGTTAAACGTGTACACAGTACGCAGTTCGTTCTAAACGTCAAGTGACACTATCGATCATAAAGGCTTCCGGGGATCAAGTTAAGTACCCTACGTACTTAAAGGCACGTTTTCACATATAAATGAAAGTAATCCACATGTAGTAAGATCCCAGAGTATAGTATAGCTCAGTACGCACAAATACGCAATTTCGTGAAAGCACAAAGCACAAAAGCAAGTCGAAAAAGTCGGGTCGTTACATTACCCACCTGTTAATGAAAATTCCGTCCCGAAATTTTAAGCTGAGGTAGATGGTAGAGTTGTGAAGAGGTGAGGATACTTCTGTTTCATCTGATCCTCTCACTCCCAAGTAAACTCAGGCCCTTGTTTTGCATTCCATCGCACTCGAACAATTAGAATCTTGTTGCGTTTCAAGGTCTTGACCTCACGGTCCATAATTTCGACAGGTTCTTCCACGAAATGGAGTTTGTCGTCAATCGTAAGCTCCTCGAGTGGTATGACGAGTCCTGGTTCAGCAAGACACTTCTTCATATTCGACATGTGGAATGTGGGGTGAACAGCACTCAACTGAGTCGGAAGGTCCAAACGGTAAGCAACGGGTCCAACACGCTCCAAGACTTCAAAAGGACCAATGTATCGCGGGTTCAACTTTCCACGCTTTTTGAAACGGATTACACCTTTCCAAGGTGCGACTTTCAACATAACGCGGTCGCCGGTTTGAAATTCGCGATCTCCACGTTTAAGGTCGGTATAGCTCTTTTGACGATTACGGGCCGTCTTGAGCCTCGCTTGAATTTGGACAATCTTCTCAGTAGTTTCATGGACGAGTTCGGGACCGGTGAGTTGCTTTTGATCAAAGATGTGTTGGAGGCTTTTGTAATCGGTGAAGATAGTACTCTTGGTTCCATACAGATAGTGTCTCTATAGTTTGAGTGCAAAGACAACGGCACCAAGTTCAAGATCGTGAGTAGTGTAGTTTCGCTCGTGAATCTTCAGTTGTCGGGAGGCGTAAGCAATAACCTTCTTCCGTTGCATTAATACACACCCAAAACCTTGTCGGGAGGCATCGCAATACACAAAGAAGTCATAACTGCCTTCAAGAAGGGATAAAATAGGAGCGGTGGTTAACTTCTGCTTCAGGGTTTAGAATGCCGACTCTTGCTCGGTTTCCCAAACGAACTTCTTCTCTTTGTGAGTTAATGCGGTCAAAGGACGCGCAATCAAAGAGAAACCTTCGATGAATCTACGATAGTAACCGGCGAGGCCTAAGAATTAGCATATATGAGTAGGAGTAGTGGGGGTTTCCCACTTGCTGATAGCTTCGATCTTCGCGGGATCAACCTTGATACCCTGATCGCTCACAATATGACCAAGAAATTGAACTTCCTTCTACCAAAATTCTACCAAAATTGTCTCAAGAGTTCTAGCGCGAGTCAAAGATGTTGCTCATGTTCTTCTTCACTTTTGGAATAGATGAGGATATCATTTATGAAGACGATAACGAACTTGTCCAGGTACGGCTTGCATACACGATGTAGTGACCCGAACTTTTCCATGTTTATATATATATTAAATGAAATTGTTATTTACATGATTAAGTGTTTCCAACATGTTAAGCAATCAAACTTGTTAAGACTTGATTAATTGAAATAGGTTTCATATAGACAATTGACCACCCAAGTTGACCGGTGATTCACGAACGTTAAAACTTGTAAAAACTATACAATGACATATATATGGTTATATATATAGTTAACATGATTTTATTATAAGTATGTATCTCATTAGGTATTTTAACAATGAGTTATATACATAAAAATGAGACTATTAATTTAAGAAACTCGAAAACGATATATATAACGATTATCGTTATAACAACGTCTTACTAGGTACATATGAATCATACTAAGATATTGATACACTTGGTTAATTATGTTAAATGATAAGTAAATATATTATTAAGTGTATTAACAATGAAAAACATATGTAAAAATAAGACTACTAACTTAATGATTTCGAAACGAGACATATATGTAACGATTATCGTTGTAACGGCATTTAACTGTATATATATCATACTAAGATATATTATATATCATAATATCATGATAATATAACAATTTAACATCTCATTTGTTATAATAAACAATGGGTTAACAACATTCAACAAGATCGTTAACCTAAAGATTTCAAAACAACATTTACATGTAACGACTAACAATGACTTAACGACTCAGTTAAAATGTATATACATGTAGTGTTTTAATATGTATTCATACACTTTTGAAAGACTTCACGACACTTATCAAAATACTTCTACTTAACAAAAATGCTTACAATTACATCCTCGTTCAGTTTCATCAACAATTCTACTCGTATGCACCCGTATTCGTACTCGTACAATACACAGCTTTTAGATGTATGTACAATTGGTATATACACTCCAATGATCAGCTCTTAGCAGCCCATGTGAGTCACCTAACACATGTGGGAACCATCATTTGGCAACTAGCATGAAATATCTCATAAAATTACAAAAATATGAGTAATCATTCATGACTTATTTACATGAAAACAAAATTACATATCCTTTATATCTAATCCATACACCAACGATCAAAAACACCTACAAACACTTTCATTCTTCAATTTTCTTCATCTAATTGAATCTCTCTCAAGTTCTATCTTCAAGTTCTAAGTGTTCTTCATAAATTCCAAAAGTTCTAGTTTCATAAAATCAAGAATACTTCCAAGATTGCAAGTTTACTTCCAAGTTTTCTAAATCCATTCCAAGTAATCATCCAAGATCAAGAAACCTTTGTTACTTACAGTAGGTTATCTTTCTAATACAAGGTAATAATCATATTCAAACTTTAATTCAATTTCTATAACTATAACAATCTTATTTCGAGTGGAAATCTTACTTGAAATTGTTTTCGTGTCATGATTCTGCTTCAAGAACTTTCAAGCCATTCAAGGATCCTTTGAAGCTAGATCCATTTTTCTCATTTCCAGTAGGTTTATCCAAGGAACTTGAGGTAGTAATGATGTTCATAACATCATTTGATTCATACATAAAAAGCTGTCTTATTCAACGTTATAAACTTGTAATCACTAGAACATAGTTTTGTTAATTCTAAACTTGTTCGCAAATAAAAGTTAATCCTTCTAACTTGACTTTTAAAATCAACTAAACACATATTCTATATCTATATGATATGCTAACTTAATGATTTAAAACCTGGAAACACGAAAAACACCGTAAAACCGGATTTACGCCGTCGTAGTAACACCGCGGGCTGTTTTGGGTTAGTTAATTAAAAACTATGATAAACTTTGATTTAAAAGTTGTTATTCTGGGAAAATGATTTTTATTATGAACATGAAACTATGTCAAAAAATTATGGTTAAACTCAAAGTAGAAGTATGTTTTCTAAAATGGTCATCTAGACGTCGTTCTTTCGACTGAAATGACTACCTTTACAAAAATGACTTGTAACTTATTTTTCTGACTATAAACCTATACTTTTTCTGTTTAGATTCATAAAATAGAGTTCAATATGAAACCATAGCAATTTTATTCACTCAAAACGGATTTAAAACGAAGAAGTTATGGGTAAAACAAGATTGGATAATTTTTCTCATTTTAGCTACGTGAAAATTGGTAACAAATCTATTCCAACCATAACTTAATCAACTTGTATTGTATATTATGTAATCTTGAGATACCATAGACACGTATACAATGTTTCGACCTATCATGTCGACACATCTATATATATTTCGGAACAACCATAGACACTCTATATGTGAATGTTGGAGTTAGCTATACAGGGTTGAGGTTGATTCCAAAATATATATAGTTTGAGTTGTGATCAATACTGAGATATGTATACACTGGGTCGTGGATTGATTCAAGATAATATTTATCGATTTATTTCTGTACATCTAACTGTGGACAACTAGTTGTACGTTACTAACGAGGACAACTGACTTAATAAACTTAAAACATCAAAATATATTAAAAGTGTTGTAAATATATTTTGAACATACTTTGATATATATGTATATATTGCTATAGGTTCGTAAATTAACCAGTGGCCAAGTCTTACTTCCCGACGAAGTAAAAATCTGTGAAAGTGAGTTATAGTCCCACTTTTAAAATCTAATATTTTTGGGATGAGAATACATGCAGGTTTTATAAATGATTTACAAAATAGACACAAGTACGTGAAACTACATTCTATGGTTGAATTATCAAAATCGAATATGCCCCTTTTTATTAAGTCTGGTAATCTAAGAATTAGGGAACAGACACCATAATTGACGCCAATCCTAAAGATAGATCTATTGGGCCTAACAAACCCCATCCAAAGTACCGGATGCTTTAGTACTTCGAAATTTATATCATATCCGAAGGGTGTCCCGAAATGATGGGAATATTCTTATATATGCATCTTGTTAATGTCGGTTACCAGGTGTTCACCATATGAATGATTTTTATCTCTATGTATGGGATGTGTATTGAAATATGAAATCTTGTGGTCTATTGTTACGATTTGATATATATAGGTTAAACCTATAACTCACCAACATTTTTGTTGACGTTTAAAGCATGTTTATTCTTAGGTGAATACTAAGAGCTTTCGCTGTTGCATACTAAAATAAGGACAAGATTTGGAGTCCATGTTTGTATGATATTGTGTAAAAACTGCATTCAAGAAACTGATTTCGATGTAACATATTTGTATTGTAAACCATTATGTAATGGTCGTGTGTAAACAGGATATTTTAGATTATCATTATTTGATAATCTACGTAAAGCTTTTTTAAACCTTTATTTATGAAATAAAGGTTATGGTTTGTTTTAAAAATGAATGCAGTCTTTGAAAAACATCTCATATAGAGGTCAAAACCTCGCAACGAAATCAATTAAAATGGAACGTTTTTAATCAATAAGAACGGGACATTTCAGTTGGTATCCGAGTGTTGGTCTTAGAGAACTAGAATTTTGCATTAGTGTGTCTTATCGAGTTTGTTAGGATGCATTAGTGAGTCTGGACTTCGACCGTGTTTACTTGAAAAATGATTGCTTAACAAATTTTGTTGGAAACTATATATTTTTAACATGTGAATATTATGTGATATATTAATCTCTTAACGCGTTTGATATTATGTGATAGATGTCTACCTCTAGAACAAGTCCCATTGACTCACCTAATAATAATGAAGAGTCAAATGTAAATTGGAATGATTCGTGGACTGATTCACAAATTCCCGAAGAGGAACCGGAAGAAGAGTCGGAACCGGAAGAAGAATCAGAACCGGAAGAGGAGGAACCGGAGGAGGAAATAGAACCGGTGGGGGAAATAATAAAACGGTTATGTAAAAGAAAATCCTCAACCAACCGACCAAGGTTAATTATGGTCAATGGTGTTTCCGCCAAGGAAGCAAAATATTGGGAGGATTACCAATTCTCCAATGAATCGGATTCCGAAGAGAATTCCGATGATGTTATAGAAATTACCCCAACTGAATTTAAAAAGGCAAAAGAAAATAATAAGGGAAAGGGCATAAAAATAGAGAAATCTAATTCCAACCCCGATGAACTTTATATGTATCGTCAACCCCCGAAGCCCTTAAGTTGTAACAATGACCCGGGAACCTCTAAACCACCAGGTTTTTCTAAACCAATGTGGAAAACGACTGCTCGTATTAGGGGAACATCATATATCCCTAGAAACTTGGCAAAATGAACCAAAACTGAAGAAGAAGAAGAAACGAGCGAGTCGGAATAAGATAGTTGTATTCGTGTGGTGTAATATATGTAATATAGTGTGCTTATGCTTTATGATATATGTAAAAATTGCTTGTATTAATAAGTAATTTTTTTTATGAATCTAACTCTTGTCTATTTTACAGTTAAAAACACAAAATGGATAGACAACCCAATATTTTAAGAGACCTACCCGGAGACATGATTGATGAAATCTTGTCTAGAGTCGGTCAGAATTCCTCGGCACAACTATTTAAGGAGAAATCAGTTTGTAAGACATTCGAAGAACGTTCCAAGAATGTCTTGGTTTATAAGAGACTTTCGTTTGAAAGATGGGGGATATCACATTGGGAAACCCATAAGTTACGATGTGTTTACTTTGACGCATATATTGCGGGGAACTCAAATGCTATTTTACGCAACGGGTTAAGAAATTATTTTGACTCAATGTATCCGAATATAGGACTTCATGATTTAGAAAAAGCGGCTAACATGCAACATAAATAAGCATGCTATGCTTACGGGTTAGTAATGTTCGCTTCTCACCAAAGTGAGAACAAGAAAATCGGGCTACAACTATTAAACAAAACGTTCCCACAAGTAACGGAGTCGGTAATTGGGGTAAGAAATGAGGTTTTTAGATTGTTCCGGGACTGTTGGACATTACGTAACCCTCGTCCCTTTGACGACGTTACAACACGCTGTCTTATCAACGGTCATAACGGTTATGTTCCACAAGACCAAGGATGGGAAGTAGTCCTTGTAAAACCAGAATGCATGACTTGTTTCTGGACGTATGAATTACGTGTCTTTATTGCCTTTGCTGAACGACTTGTGTACTAGCTAGAATTATCTTCACAACTATCTTGTATCAAAGTTATTGTGTGCTATATTTCATGATTTATGTAAAATAAGCGGTATTGTAAGTTTGTAAAATATTGTATAAAAGTTTGAACGCGAAATATTATTATAATCAGTTTTTCATATAGAATTGTAGTAGTTGAATTGTATATTAGCTACTAAGTATGAACTTAACGGGTAGGTACTACCCGAATTTAAACTTATAAAACGCTAATATGAAGAAAAAACTTTTATAAATGAGTTCATATTATGCTACGAAATACTATTAACTACTCTTAATATTCTGTATGATTAACTTGTTCCATTTGACTATTTTGAAGGAAATGGCACCGACTACTCGACACACCGTGAATATGAATGAAGAGGAATTCCGTACTTTTCTAGCTTCAAACGTAGCCGCAGTACAGGCTGCGCTACATACCAACAATAACTTTGGATCTAGCAGTACAGGAAATCGTGTAGGATGCACCTACAAAGAATTCACTGCCTGCAAACCTTTGGAATTTGATGGAACCGAAGGACCGATCGGATTGAAACGGTGGACCGAGAAGGTCGAATCGGTGTTTGCCATAAGTAAGTGTACTGAAGAGGACAAAGTGAAGTACGCTACGCATACCTTCACAGGTTCTGCGTTAACATGGTGGAATACCTATCTAGAGCAAGTGGGACAAGATGATGCATACGCACTACCGTGGTCAGCATTCAAGCACTTGATGAACGAGAAGTACCGTCCCAGAACCGAGGTCAATAAGCTCAAGACAGAACTTAGAGGGTTACGAACCCAAGGATTTGATATTACCACGTACGAAAGACGATTCACAGAATTGTGCCTATTGTGTCCGGGAGCGTTCGAAGATGAGGAAGAGAAGATCGACGCGTTTGTGAAAGGATTACCGGAAAGAATCCAAGAAGATATAAGTTCACACGAGCCCGCCTCCATACAACAGGCATGTAGAATGGCTCACAAACTAGTGAACCAGATTGAGGAAAGAATTAAAGAATAGACGGCTGAAGAGGCCAATGTGAAGCAAGTCAAAAGAAAGTGGGAGGAAAACGGTGATAAGAATCACCAATACAACAACAACAGCAATTACAATAATAATCGAAACAATTATCTCAACAATCGCAACATCAATCGCAACTACAACAAATGGCCCAACAACAACAACAACAACAACAACAACAACAACAACAACAACAACAACAACAATCATCCCAACAACAATAACAACCGCAACAACAACAACAATCAGAAGCAGCTATGCCAAAGGTGTGAAAAGTATCACTCGGGGTTCTGCACCAAATTTTGCAACAAGTGTAAAAGAAATGGTCATAGCGCGGCGAAGTGTGAGGTCTACGGACCAGGGGTTAACAGAACGAAAGGAACAAATGGTGTCGGAACGAGTAATGGCGGAGCAAGTAGTGTCGGAGCAAGTTATGCCAATGTAGTTTGTTATAAATGTGGAAAACCGGGCCACATTATTAGAAATTGCCCGAACCAGGAGAACACGAATGGACAAGGCCGAGGAAGAGTTTTCAATATTAATGCGGCAGAGGCACAGGAAGACCCGGAGCTTATTACGGGTACGTTTCTTATTGACAATAAATTTGCTTACGTTTTATTTGATTCGGGTGCGGCTAGAAGCTATATGAGTAGATATTTTTGTGCTAAATTAAGTTGTCCATTGACGCCGTTGGATAGTAAATTTTTACTCGAATTAGCAAACGGTAAATTAATTTCAGCAGATAATATATGCCGGAATCGAGAAATTAAATTGGGTAGCAAAATATTTAAGATTGATTTGATACCAGTAGAGTTAGGGAGTTTTGATGTAATAGTTGGCATGGACTGGCTGAAGAAGGTGAAAGCAGAGATCGTATGTTATAAAAATGCAATTCGCATTGTACGAGAAGAAGGAGAACCCTTAATGGTGTACGGAGAAAAGGGCAACATTAAGCTACATCTTATTAGTAATTTGAAGGCACAAAAACTAATAAGAAAAGGTTGCTATGCTGTTCTAGCACACGTCGAGAAAGTACAAACTGAAGAAAAGGACATCAATGATGTTCCCGTCGCAAAAGAATTTCCCGATGTATTTCCGAAAGAATTACCGGGACTACCTCCATATCGATCTGTTGAATTTCAAATAGATCTTGTACCAGGAGCTGCACCAATAGCTCGTGCTCCTTATAGACTCGCACCCAGCGAGATGAAAGAACTGCAAAGCTAACTGCAAGAACTATTAGAACGTGGTTTCATTCGACCAAGCACATCACCATGGGGAGCTCCTGTTTTGTTTGTTAAGAAGAAGGATGGTACATTTAGGTTGTGTATTGACTACAGAGAGTTGAACAAACTTACCATCAAAAACCGTTATCCACTGCCGAGAATTGACGACTTATTTGATCAACTACAAGGCTCGTCGGTTTATTCGAAGATCGATTTACGTTCTGGATATCATCAAATGCGAGTAAAGGAGGATGATATTCCAAAAACTGCTTTTAGGATGCGTTATGGTCATTACGAGTTTATGGTTATGCCGTTTGGATTGACTAACGCACCAGCTATGTTCATGGACCTTATGAACCGAGTGTGTGGGCCATATCTTGACAAGTTTGTCATTGTTTTCATCGATGACATACTTATTTACTCAAAGAATGATCAAGAGCACGAAGAACATTTGAGAAAAGTGCTAGAAGTATTGAGGAAAGAAAAACTGTACGCTAAGTTTTCAAAGTGTGCATTTTAGTTGGAAGAAGTTCAATTCCTCGGTCACATAGTGAACAAAGAAGGTATCCAGGTGGACCCGGCAAAGATCGAAACCGTTGAAAAGTGGGAAACCCCAAAAACTCCGAAGCATATACGTCAATTTTTAGGATTGGCTGGTTACTACAGAAGATTCATCCAAGATTTCTCCAAAATAGCAAATCCCTTGACTGCATTAACGCATAAAGGGAAGAAATTTGAATGGAAGGATGAACAAGAGAAGGCGTTTCAATTATTGAAGAAAAAGCTAACTACGGCACCTATATTGTCATTGCCTGAAGGGAATGATGATTTTGTGATTTATTGTGACGCATCAAAGCAAGGACTCGGTTGTGTATTAATGCAATGGACGAAGGTGATTGCTTATGCGTCTAGACAATTGAAGATTCACGAGCAAAATTATACGACGCATGATTTGGAATTAGGCGCGGTTGTTTTTGCATTAAAGACTTGGAGGCACTACTTATATGGGGTCAAAAGTATTATATATACCGACCACAAAAGTCTTCAACACATATTTAATCAGAAACAACTGAATATGAGACAGCGTAGGTGGATTGAATTGTTGAATGATTACATCTTTGAGATTCGTTACCACCTGGGGAAGGCAAATGTGGTATCCGACGCCTTGAGCAGAAAGGACAGAGAACCCATTCGAGTAAAATCTATGAATATAATGATTCACACTAACCTTACTACTCAAATAAAGGAGGCGCAACAAGGAGTTTTAAAAGAGGGAAATTTAAAGGATGAAATACCCAAAGGATCGGAGAAGCATCTTAATATTCGGGAAGACGGAACCAGGTATAGGGCTGAAAGAATTTGGGTACCAAAATTTGGAGATATGAGAGAAATGGTACTTAGAGAAGCTCATAAAACCAGATACTCAATACATCCTGGAACGGGGAAGATGTACAAGGATCTCAAGAAACATTTTTGGTGGCCGGGTGATGTGTCAAGACGTAACTTTTAAAATGTAGACAATATGCTTAATAATTAACACATAATACAGGCAACTAAAACCCGATCATGTAATAACTAGCAAGTAAATTAACCAGTTCGATCCACAGGGAGAAGTTTGTTTAAATGATTTTACTACGATTAATTATTCTAAAAAGGGGGTTTGTATTTGAAGTTGTATTTTTGTTTAACGAAACAGTAAATAAAAATAATAATTAACAAGAATGAGAATGCGGTGTTTACTTCTTTGCTTGATAAATGACAGGGATTGTTCTTTTATAATTAAAACTGTTATGCGATAGTTACAATAGAGTAGTTTATATCAATTTCACAATATCTATAAATTTAAGAACTATGTTTAATCAACAAGATTCTTTCTTGGTTAAATTCACATAAAACCTAGTTTACTAAGATCACTCTAAGTAAACTACATGATTGTAAAACCTAAATATCATCCAATTACCATCCTATATTCACATATAGGTGTGTAGATCACTAGGTGTTGAAGTACAAATTATAGCCTTTGATAAATTCACATAAATCAAGTCATAACTCGTATAATTGAACTAGAATATAAAGATAGTTACAACAATGGATTTCTTGAAAGAACATGGTGATTTAGATTGATTAACTAACTAGATTCAACCCGGTTAAACTCACGTGAAACCTTAATTACAATAATCACTTGAGGTAATTTCATAATTATGTTGCTTTGGAACTTATTCAATTACCGAATTAAACACATAACAAAATCACTTAAGTGTATGTATCTAATCGTCTAGATTACTAGATGTATTGAAGTATAGATTGTTTTTCTAGTTAACTCACATTAATAGGTTGCAATCTATATAATTGAAGTAATGATCTAAACATGCATAACAATGGTTCTTACGGTTGAACTAGATAATTAAATCAATCAAACATATGTATAACTAGCATAACATCAAAGTATAGAACAATCCCAAGCCATAAATCTTACATTGAAGCAAACACACAAGGCTTTTAGCCTAACATAATCATAGTAGAACTAATGAAACAGTAAATTCAAGTTGAATTCATGTTAAAAAGATATAGAACAATAGTACCAATTGCGATAAACGATCCTAGCTTAATATTGATGTTGAAAGAGTCGAGATTAACTTGCAGCCTTCCTTGGACCTTGAAAATCGTCTTAAAACTGGGGGAGAACGTAGTAGTGAAGGTCTCTCAAGTAAGTAACCATTTGCTTCATTAAATAGCCTCAAAAGTTAGGTATTTTGGTCAGAAAGTGACCAGATGCGCCGCATCTCTTTGGGATGCGCCGCATCTCTTTACGTTTAGTAGATTCCAGCTCGATTCTGCACTTAGGACTATCGGTAGGGGGTCAGATGCGCCGCATCTGGGACAGATGTGCCGCATCCATCTCAGATGCGCCGCATCTGTTGCTATTTTGGCCCAGAAGTCTTCATGCTCCGCATCTGAAACTGTCGGGAGTTATTTGGTGCAAAGATACGCCACATCTAAGAGAGATGCGCTGCATTTGAACCTGTTTCAGTGGTTTCGGGCTGTTTTACGCATTCGATCTTCGTTTTAACTCTGTTTTCGCTGTTGGTCTTCATTTATTCATTCACAATGGACTTTTTACAAATGTACATGAATTACAATACATACGTATAACAATTACATACAAATGGAACAACATTGGATCGAAATAACGACAATAAACATGTATAATTTTGGCGTTATCAAAATCCTCACACTTAAACCTTGCTTGTCCTCAAGCAAGACTTACAAGAAATCGAAATTTACTACAGTAAACACACTTATTTAAGTGAGAACACAAAAAATGGGACTCACACTCACTCGATATAATACACAAGACACACAAGTTATTTAGTAACACAATAACTCACGCTATATGGAAATCACACTCGGGTCACAATATATACACACTCACACTTTTATTTCACACACGAATCAAACTCACGTGTTTTGAGTATACACACACCTTTGGAGTACACACGCGAAATGAAATCACGCCAAAGTCGAAAGGTGGGTTTTAAAGTCCACATTTCTTGAAAATTTGGATCCTTAGGGAAATTAGGACCTTTGCTAAAAACCTTTTATGTTTTGAAAATTATTCATGTTAGTTTTTACACTAATCAAGTTTTCCGGTTTTAACCTCAAAGTCCGGTTGAGGGTAACTGAAAACCGAAGCCTCAGTCGGCGCTTAGCAAGCTACTCGCCCCCATGATTGAAGTATCATGGAACTTGAAACCGGATGTCCTAAAAATGGTTTTACACAATATAGTCCATAAAATATCATAAGTTTTAAAAGAAACTATATCATGTCCAAATATCATCGGTGAACCATGAGTTTGCACACTTCAATTTGTTATGGCATATGTATGTTAACCGCGGTCAACATAGATGCGGTTGATCTTTACGGAGATCATCCATCTGGGGATTAGATTCATTAGTCTTAAAAGCTAATTTGCACTGTGCCCCCCCATTGTACGAGACAGATCCATCTCATGGTTAGGATAAGTCTGACCACCAAAAACCCTGTTTGATGTTGAGGTGAGGTGGATTTCCAGCCGATGATAGAGATGACTTTTCTAGATTTTTCGTCAACCTACAGCTGTTCTGGACTACGACTTCTAACATAAGTTAGCAAGTGTGTCATATTGGAAGACTTGACTTCCATCACAATTATTACATGGATGAGCATTGGATTAGATTGTTAGAACAACAAATTACTTGATGACTTTCATTTCATCCAGAATGTGGTATAGCATGATGATTATATCTTTTATATGACAAACTCAATCATTTGGTTGTTTCTTAATTTGTTTTGTGATAATAATTTCGAGGTATACACATAGTTTTAAAATCTACAAATTTTAAACAAAATTTGAATTTATGAAGATAAAAGTTTAAAAATTTTCACCATTTTATGCCTTTTTAACTAAAATCAAAAACCCGAAAGAATTTATAACTTCCTCCCCACACTTGAGTTCATGTATCGTCCTCGTTACATGAAATCAGAAAAATTTAAATTCAAGAGGGTCAAAGAGTGTAAGAGAGTTTATTATTTTCAAGGTTTAAAATCGAAGTTCACGGGATGATGGCGCTGAACTGAATGCCAGCATAAGAACATCATCCGCTTCTTGCAACCACAAAACAATCACCAATCAAGTATGTGCTGAACTTACTGCCAGTCTTTGTAAAAATGCAGCATATAGCACAATGCTCACCTGTAGCAATTCAAACAAAGGTACCATACGATTCACACAAATAAATGGGGGTGTACTCCATGTACTAAAAACCCCACTTCCACTTAACTAAATTATTCAAATTACAATTATCCAAAATATTATCTAGTTATTACACACCAAACTTGAAAAGAAATTGTTTTTGAAATAAACCAACATCAACCAAACCTGTCACACATCAGGAAAAATTACGTCATCTTCAGAAAAATCCCCAAAATGAGTTACTTGGGCCAGCTCCACCTTCGCTTTGATTTCCCGCGTCGTCGTCCTGAAATATTGAGGGGTTGTACCCCTGATAAGTTCCTTGAGCAGGGACGACCGCAGTGTCTTCAGTAGGTGGTTTAGGAGGAGGAGGATAAGGCGCAGGATATGGATCACCCATTCGAATCCAAGGATCGTATGCAGGCCAAGGAGAGGGGGTATAGTTAGCGGGATCTGTAGCGTATGACACTGTCTGTTCATGTATCCAATTAAGCTGATTTTGCTGCCCTGCTTGAGTATACCATGTTCGATCATTCCCAACATCAATGTAATGTTGCATCTTCCTGTTACCTGCATCGTAGTGATCAATTACCTTTTGGGTGTTTTGATCACTATGGAGTCGCATATCTGAAAACTGGCGCGCCATGTAAGCCTCCCAATCATTTCCCGGACCCGAACTACTTCCAACATTCGGCTGTGGATCTGGTTGCTGTTGGGGTTGTTGTGGTTGCCTATTCATGGGATCCTCATACCTAGTTAGAAGGCCGTTCGACCCCCTCATCAAAATGTTTGCCCTTGTATAACTCACTCTATCAAAGGCAATCATATGTTTCTCCTCTAACCCACTTATGTTGATTTGAAAATGTTCGGCAATCCTGGTTACAAAATGACCGCCCATGATTGGTGTAATCTTTTTCCTTTCTTCGAGGAGGAAAGTGAGAATCATTCGTGGAATATGAACATGGGAGTGATCCATTATCGCATGAATGTACCATATATCCAAGTTGGTGACTTTTTAACTACTGTTTTTTCGACAGTTTATGGTACTTAAAATGAATCGTTGGACGCATCGGTGCTCGTAGGTACGTAGCTTGCTACAAGTCTGCTTGCTTGCACTATATGCGGTATTGCTCATGTCCACCCATGCTGCTGAATGATTAAAAGAAGAAACATAGTATATACATTGATTAAAGTAATTTTGCATCAGTTGATGTGACAACCCTTCATAAATATCCAACGCCTTCACAAATTGCAGCAGCGTTAATGTCCTGTCTTGCCCTTGATAATGCTAAAAACGAACATATATTTCATAGCATTATTCCTCAAGAAAGACAAGCTTTTAGTTGCAATTGTTCTATTTACAAGTGATATTCGTTTAAATAATAAAAGGTGAAGACAAAAGACAGATTCGACGAATTGAAGACGCAAACGACCAAAAAGCTCAAAAGTACAAAAGACAATAAAAAAGGTTCCAATTATTGATAAGAAACGTCTCGAAATCACAAGAGTACAAGATTCAAAACGCAAAGTACAAAATATAAAATTGTACGCAAGGACGTTCGAAAATCCGGAACCGGGACCAGAGTCAACTCTTAACGCTCGACGCAACGGACTAAAAATTACAAGTTAACTATGTATATAAATATAATATAATATATAATTAATTATATTAATTATATATATATTATATATATAATAAAAACCGTCGGCAGAGAAAGACTCCAAGATGTGAGCTGGAATTTCAAACTCCGCGACTCGCGGAGTTTGAAGGCAAAATTCACCGCGAGTCGCGGAGCCCCAAAAATCAAAAATCCCTATAAAGCAAACCGAATTCTGATCAAAATCTTCATATCTTTTTCTTCCTCATTCATACGTAAAATTTATATTTATATTTATAATTTATATTTTAATTTTAATTATAATTCTAATAATAAGGGTATGTTAGCGAATATTGTAAGGGTGTAAGTCGAAATTCTGTCCGTGTAACGCTACGCTATTTTTAATCATTGTAAGTTATGTTCAACCTTTTTACATTAATGTCTCGTAGCTAAGTTATTATTATGCTTATTTAAAACGAAGTAATCATGATGTTGGGCTAATTACTAAAATTGGGTAATTGGGCTTTGTACCATAATTGGGGTTTGGACAAAAGAACGACACTTGTGGAAATTAGACTATGGGCTATTAATGGGCTTTATATTTATTTAACTAAATGATAGTTTGTTAATGTTAATATAAAGATTTACAATTGGGCGTCCCTATAAATTACCATATACACTCGATCGGACACGATGGGCGGGGTATTTATATGTACGAATAATCGTTCAATTAACCGGACACGGGAATGGATTAATAGCCACTAGAATAATTAAAACAGGGGTGAAATTACATTCAAGGGTAATTGGTGTAATTGTTAACAAAGTAGTAAAACCTTGGTTTACACGCAGTCGATAACCTGGTGTATTCATTAAACAAAGTATTAAAACCTTGTTACAATTCGAATCCCCAATTAGTTGGAATATTTAACTTCGGGTATAAGAATAATTTGATGAGGACACTCGCACTTTATATTTATGACTGATGGACTGTTATGGACAAAAACCAGACGGACATATTAAATAATCCAGGACAAAGGACAATTAACCCATGGGCATAAAACTAAAATCAACACGTCAAACATCATGATTACGGAAGTTTAAATAAGCATAATTCTTTTATTTCATATTTAATTTCCTTTATTTTATATTTAATTGTACTTCTAATTATCGCACTTTTATTTATTGTTATTTAATCGCACTTTTAATTATCGTACTTTTTAATTATCGTAAGTTTATTTTATCGCACTTTTATTATTCGCAATTTCATTATCGTTATTTACTTTACGCTTTAATTTAAGTCTTGTATTTATTTTATATTTTACATTAGGTTTTAACTGCGACTAAAGTCTTAAAATCGACAAACCGGTCATTAAACGGTAAAACCCCCCCTTTATAATAATAATATTACTTATATATATATTTGTATTTTTAATAAAAGTAAACTAATATAGCGTTGAGCTTTGTTTAAAGATTTCCCTGTGGAACGAACCGGACTTACTAAAAACTACACTACTGTACGATTAGGTACACTGCCTATAAGTGTTGTAGCAAGGTTTAAGTATATCCATTTTATAAATAAATAAATATCTTGTGTAAAATTGTATCGTATTTAATAGTATTTCCTGCTAAAATTAATAACTATTTTATATACACCTCGCATAACATCAAGTATTTTTGGCGCCGCTGCCGGGGATTATCTTAAAAGCCGGAAGCGCAACGCTAATATAAAAAAAAAAAAGGGATTTTTTGTTTACTTTTATTAAAATTCGTTTTTGTAAAAATACGTTTTAAATATTCAAAAATATAAAAAGAAAAACAAAAATATAAGTATTTTTAAGATTTTGTTAAATATTTAAGTTTTATAAGTTTCTTTATTTCTATTTTAGTTTATAAAAAATATAAGTTTTATTAACTATCTTTTATTTATAGAAAAAAATTAAAAACAGAAAAAAAAATATAAATAAATAAAGAAAACGCGTCGAATTTAAATCTGTCAACTGAATTTCTGAACCCCGCGAGTCGCGGGGTTTGATGTATTAATTACCGCAACTCGCGGAGCCTTTCTGACAGGCGACAAAAAACCCTAATCCTGCATTAATTACGGGTTATTATTAATTATAATTATTATTTAAACCTAATTATTATTATTATTATTATTATTAGTTTTATTTTTATTTTTACTTTTTATTTAATTTATGTATTTAGTATTAATTAGTTTTATTAAATTGTAAAATTAGTAGTTTTATTAAAAAAATAATATAAAAATAATATTTTTATAAAAATTGTACTTTTTACAACTTTTTGTATATTTTTATATTTTGTCCCTTTTTAATCGTTGTAGCATAACTTTTGTATTTTTAGCTCATATTTAATTTTAAACTTAGTTTTTGCTATAGTTATTTTTACTCCTAGATTTTTAGGCTTTGCCGTAGAATTCCTTAAGTGCTTTTTCTTTAGACTAAGATTTAGGTGCTTTAGAATTTTGCGACGCCTTTTTAAGTTTTAGTTTCTTTTTAAGTTATTTCCATTTGGGATTTAGTTTTTCCTTGTAAGCTTTAATATTTTTAGACCTTTTACTATGTATCAATTATCATTCCAATTAGTAATCTCAATTTGCGATTATAATTTTAAGTTAGTTGTAGTAATAAGGTTAGGTTAGTTAAGTATTTTTAAGTTTTTATAAGTTTCTTTTATTTTTCCGTTACCTTTTATTTTTCAACCATTTTTTTTCTTTTTCTACCTTTTGCGACGAACTCTTTTTCTCTCTTATTTCTCGCCATTCTAGTTTTAGGACTTAGAATTTTTTTTCTACTTCTTATCTAAATTTCTTAAAATTACGAAAATTTATTTTAAGTGGTTAAATTAATAGACATCAAAATTTTCTGGTTCGTAGTAATAGTTGGATTTGTACGTGGACCGGGTTATTGGAGCCAAACAGTCCTCAATTATATTGAGACCAAACGAATCCTGCCCCTCTGCTGCATCTTTTGGCTATTCAAAACGTGGGCAAAATCAGAAAAGTCTATTAATTGGATAACTTATTATAATTTTTCTTTCCTTTTAAAAACTAATAGGATATTCAGTGAATGCACCGAGCAAGACGTTCATCACCTTTTGTACGTTCACCACCTGTAACTAGATCAAGACATTTAGCAAATATAACCGCCGTTGATTTTTCTTTAGAATCGTCATCTAGTCAACCAAGTACTTCAGTTCAAATTTCCGATAATCCATTTTTTGAACCCGACCTCACAATTGAGAATCCGGAAAATATTCAGGAACGGTTCGTAGATCCTGAACCATTAAACTTTCCTCCGGAGCCACCAATCATTCAAACAGAGATTGTTGAGGAACGAACCATTAAATCTGAATCCTCTAGTGATTCCGATTCAACAAATTCAATTATGGAGAATCTAGAACCTCTAAGTATGGAAGACCGAATGAGAGCTAAACGCACTGGCCAAGGTCACGCAATTACTCATCCAGACATTAATGCGCCAGATTATGAAATCAAAGGACAAATTCTACACATGGTGACTAATCAATGCCAATTTAGTGGTACGCCGAAGGAAGATCCAAATGAACATCTACGTACCTTTAATAGGATCTGCACACTATTTAAAATCCGAGAAGTGGAGGATGAACAGATATATCTCATGTTATTTCCCTGGACTTTAAAGGGAGAAGCCAAAGATTGGTTGGAATCGTTACCTGAAGGGGCGATTGATACATGGGATGTTTTAGTTGACAAATTTCTTAAACAATTCTTTCCTGCATCTAAAGCCGTAAGACTTCAAGCAGAAATTGTTACGTTCACACAGAAACCAAATGAAACTCTATATGAGGCGTGGACAAGATATGGAAAGTTGTTAAGAGGATGTCCGCAACATGGTTTAGACACCTGTCAAATAGTACAAATATTCTACCAAGGATGCGACATCACTACAAGGAAAGACATAGATATAGCAGCTGGTGGTTCTATTATGAAGAAAACCGAAACTGATGCTTACAAAATTATTGATAACACTGCTTCCCACTCACATGAGTGGCACCAAGAAAAAGACATCATTAGATCATCTAAAGCAGCTAGAGCCGATTCTAGCCATGACTTAGATTCCATTTCCGCAAAGATAGATGCTGTGGAGAGACGAATGGAAAAGATGACTAAAGATATTCACTCAATACGAATTAGTTGTGAGCAGTGTGGAGGACCACATTTGACAAAAGATTGTCTCAGTATTGAATTAACAATGGAACAAAGAGAGAATATTTCATACATAAACCAAAGGCCTGGAAATAATTATCAGAATAATTATCAACCGCCAAGACCGATTTACAATCAAAACCAGAATTATAACCGAAATATTCCATACAACAACCAACAAGGTCCTAGCAATCAACAAGTATCCAATAATACTTACAATCAGCAAAGACCTAATTTTCAAAACAAACCACCACAACAAACCGATGATAAAAAGCCGAATTTAGAAGATATGATGACGAAGCTAGTTGAAACTCAAACGCAGTTTTTCACATCTCAAAAACAAACCAATGAACAAAATGCTCAAGCATTTAGAAATCAACAAGCTTCTATTCAAAATCTGGAACAAGAAGTAAGTAACCTAGCAAGATTAATAGGTGAAAGAAAACCGGGAAGTCTACCTAGTGATACAAATGCTAACCCCCGGAATGAAACAGCTAAAGCTATTACCACAAGAAGTGGTACAACACTTAAACCACCTGAAATACCTGTAACTTCTGATGAAACTATTCCTACTCCACAAGAACCACAACCTGATCAAGATAAGGAAAAAGAACCGGTAGTTGAAAAGGATAATGAAGATAACACAGTTAAGGATAAACCTTATGTTAAACCATACCAACCACCACTTCCTTACCCGAGTAAAATGAAGAAAGAAAAACTTGAAGCCGAGCAATCCAAATTCTTAGATATGTTTAAACAGATAAATGTAAATCTTCCTTTCATTGATGTGATTTCAGGAATGCCAAGATATGCTAAATTCTTGAAAGATCTAATCTCAAATAGAAAGAAAATGGAAGAACTCTCGGCTGTTACTATGAATGCTAATTGTTCAGCAGTGCTGTTGAATAAGATACCAGAAAAATTATCTGATCCAGGAAGTTTCACAATTCCATGTTTTCTGGGTAGTCTTAGTTCAATAGAAGCATTGGCAGACTTAGGTGCTAGTATAAATCTAATGCCGTATTCACTATACACTAAACTAGACCTTGGAGAATTGAAACCAACCAGAATAAGCATACAACTAGCCGATAGATCAATAAAATATCCTAGAGGGATAATGGAGAACATGCTAGTTAAAGTTGGTACTTTAGTATTTCCAGTAGATTTTGTTGTTTTGGACATGGAAGAAGATTCTCAAGTTCCTCTCATATTAGGAAGACCATTCTTAAACACGGCTAAAGCAATGATAGAGGTGTTCGGTAAGAAACTGACCCTAAGTATAGAGGATGAGAGTGTTACCTTTTCAGTTGATAGAGCAATGCAATAACCACAATCTGCAGATGATACATGTTATTATATTCAAACTATAGATGCACATGCAGAATTATTAGAAGAATTTCCAGAATTACAAGGAATAGGAGAATGTTCTTTAGGAGAAGGTAATGAACCAATTGATGAAGCTGAAATGTTAGCTACACTTATAGCTAATGGATATGAACCAACAACAGAAAAAATTCAAATGCTAAAAGAAGAAGACAGATATCGATATAAATCATCGATAGAAGAACCTCCGAAATTAGAGTTAAAGCCACTTCCAAACCATTTGGAATACGCTTATTTACATGGTGAATCTGAATTACCTGTAATAATATCGTCTTCTCTTACTGAAAATGAGAAATCACAACTCATTTCTGTGTTGAAAGCTCATAAACCAGCCATTGCATGGAAGATTCATGATATTAAAGGAATAAGTCCTTCGTATTGCACACATAAAATCCTTATGGAAGAAGGTCATAAAACGTATGTGCAACGCCAACGAAGACTAAATCCTAATATGCAAGATGTAGTTAAGAAAGAGATTATTAAACTGCTAGATGCAGGTTTAATTTATCCAATCTCTGATAGTCCATGGGTAAGCCCAGTTCAATGCATGCCTAAGAAGGGTGGCATGACTGTCATTACAAATAAGAAAAATGAGCTTATTCCTACTAGGACTGTAACAGGATGGCGTGTATGTATTGATTATAGAAAATTAAATGACGCCACCAGAAAAGATCACTTTCCCTTACCTTTCATAGATCAAATGTTGGAAAGATTAGCCGGAAATAGTTACTATTGTTTTCTAGATGGATTTTCTGGATATTTTCAAATTCCAATAGCACCCGAAGATCAAGAGAAAACCACATTCACGTGCCCTTATGGTACTTTTGCTTACAAACGCATGCCATTTGGACTTTGTAACGCCCCTGCAACCTTTCAAAGGTGTATGATGGCGATTTTTCATGACATGATAGAAGAATGCATGGAAGTTTTCATGGATGACTTTTCAGTCTTCGGTGATACATTTAAATCATGTCTAGTTAATCTGGAACGAATGCTAATTAGATGCGAAAAATCAAATCTAGTACTTAATTGGGAGAAATGCCATTTCATGGTTAAAGAAGGCATCGTTCTTGGACATAAAATTTCAAAAGAAGGAATTGAAGTGGATAGAGCTAAAGTAGATGTAATTGCTAAACTTCCACATCCCACCAATGTTAGAGGAGTTAGGAGTTTTTTAGGGCATGCCGGTTTTTACCGACGTTTCATAAAAGATTTTTCTAAAATTGCCACTCCTATGAATAAACTCCTAGAAAAGGATGCGCCATTCATCTTTTCAGATGAATGTATCAAATCTTTTAATATTCTTAAAGAAAAACTCACTAATGCACCGATCATGATAACACCAAATTGGAATCTACCATTTGAACTAATGTGCGATGCAAGTGATTTTGCAATGGGAGCCGTTTTAGGACAAAGGATTGAAAAACGATTTCAACCTATATATTATGCTAGTAAGACATTACAAGGAGCACAAACGAACTATACAACTACTGAAAAAGAACTCCTTGCTATTGTCTTTGCTTTTGACAAATTTCGATCATATCTCGTTCTAGCAAAAACGGTGGTCTATACCGACCATTCTGCTCTTAGATACCTATTTTCAAAACAAGATGCTAAACCAAGATTAATCCGTTGGATCTTACTCTTACAAGAGTTTGATATTGAAATCCGAGATAAAAGAGGAGCAGAAAATCTCGCCGCTGATCATCTTTCTCGTCTTGAAAATCCCGAATTAGAAGTTCTGAATGAATCGGCCATACAAGACAACTTTCCTGATGAATATCTATTGAAGATAGATTATAAAGAAATCCCATGGTTTGCAGACTATGCAAACTACTTAGTTTGTGGATTCCTTGAAAAAGGATTATCGTACCAAAGACGAAAGAAATTCTTCAGTGATATAAAACACTATTTCTGGGAAGATCCACATCTGTTTAAAAGTTGTCCCGATGGAATAATACGCCGATGTGTATTTGGAGATGAAGCTAGTAAAATTTTAAACCATTGTCACACAGGACCAACAGGAGGGCATTATGGGCCTCAACTAACAGCAAGAAAAGTTTATGAAGCTGGATTCTATTGGCCTACAATTTACAAAGACGCACACCTTCTTTGTAAATCTTGTGATGCATGTCAAAGGGCCGGAAAAATAAGTCAACGTGATGAAATGCCACAAAATGTCATCCAAGTATGTGAAGTATTTGACATTTGGGGTATTGACTTTATGGGTCCATTTCCAAAATCTCATAATAATCTATATATACTCGTAGCCATTGATTATGTATCTAAATGGGCGGAAGCACAAGCTCTCCCAACTAACGATGCACGAGTTGTAGTCAACTTTTTAAAACGTCTTTTTGCAAGGTTTGGAACACCGAAAGCTTTAATAAGTGATCGGGGTACTCATTTCTGTAATAATCAACTTGAGAAAGTTCTTAAAAGATATGGAGTAACTCATAAAATCTCCACCGCATATCATCCACAAACAAGTGGACAAGTTGAAAATACCAACCGAGCTTTAAAACGTATTCTAGAGAAAACCGTAGGATCAAATCCGAAGGAATGGTCCATTAAATTGGAGGATGCACTCTGGGCTTTTAGAACAGCCTACAAAACTCCAATTGGAACCACACCTTTTAGACTTGTTTATGGAAAAGCATGTCATCTTCCAGTAGAAATTGAACACAAAGCATGTTGGGCTTTGAAAACATGTAATCTTGATTTACATGAAGCCGGACGTCTACGATTAAGTCAACTAAATGAATTAGAAGAATTAAGACATGAAGCATACGAAAATTCGTTAATCTATAAAGAAAGAACGAAGAAATGGCATGATAAAAGAATCAGAAGTTCAAAAGAATTTAAAGAAGGAGACAGAGTTCTTCTTTTCAATTCACGATTCAAGCTATTTCCTGGAAAATTGAAATCAAGATGGTCTGGACCATTCATAGTCAAAAGAGTTTTCCCATACGGAACGATAGAATTAATAAATTCAAATGGGATTGAATTTAAAGTTAATGGTCACAGAGTTAAACATTACATACATGGTCCGATGGAAGTCGACAACGAAGTTAATCACAATTTCGACACCACAGCTAACTAAGTGTGGGGAGAATCAAATCTTTAAAGGATAATATGTATTTCTGTTAGAGTTAGATTGTCTGTTTTCGTGTAGTTCTCGAAAATGGAACCCGAATGGTCTTTCCCTAGCAGACCCTAAAGAACTAATCTTCTCCCCCCATTCTGAATTTTTATTTTTTTAGGTTTTTACGAAATGAAGACTGCCTGTGAACTAAACCATGGTCTAATGCTACACGCTTTGATCACTAAACATAATAATGACATACTACCGAGTGAAATAGTATCAGTAATCAGAGAAAGAATGGACGGAGTTAGAAAAGAATCCAGATGCGAAGATAATAAGTTACAATTTGGTAAAGGAAAATCAAAATCCGCAGCGAAAAAAAGAGCACGACACCTAGAAAGATGTCACAAATGCGGAAAATGGTCACATGGAGGTAAATGTTCAAATAATCAAACCTATTCAAATACCGAATTTGTTACTTTATGCAGAGACGGACCGTTCATATGTTTAGAAGAAAAGACACTGAATGCTCGAGGTTACGCCTATGTAGCCATGGAAAACCAATTAAACCGACTATCTTATGAATGGGATAGATCATATAACTAAGAAATCTATTTCACAGGTATGTCTGTACAGTTTTTATTTTTTTTTATTTTTAACCTTTTGATAATAAACGCTAATTTGTTAGCTAAAAAGTATTAAATTGGTATTAAATAAAATTAGGTTTGGCGACCGAAATTATTGATATCATTCAAAAATTTATTACATCACTGCGAAATTTAACGTTTATTCTTAAGGTATAAATATCTTTAATCAATCAACCCAAAATATTTCAAAAATTCGTCATGAGTTAAATTAGGTCTTGTAACCGAAATTACTTTACCGAAAAGAGGGGCGCATATTTTTGATAATATTTGATTGATTAAAGTGGGATAAAAAGACAAAAAGATTTTTAATTTTATTTTTACCATGTTTTTAAAATTAATATTTAAATCTTAAATTAATATTGTAAACTTTGTAAAAACAATATATTTAAAATTGTAAATATTTGAAAAAATTAATATAAGTTTGATATAAATTTATAAATTTTTAAATTAAAGTTGGTGTGAATTTTTAATTTTTAAAATATAAATTTTTAATTTTATGCATTTCAAATTTTAAGTTTGGTGTGAATATTTAATATTAATTTTGAATTTTATATTTAAGTTGTGTGAATTTAAAAACAAAAATTTACTTTATCTCATTAAGTTAAGAATATGATTTTTAAAATTCGTCGTAAGTTGAAGACTAGGTCTTTGAACCGAAATTGCTTTACCCGAGGGAGGGACGAGAACTTTTATTATCATTATTTTTAATCTTATTGAATTAGAGTATGCCAAAAACATTGAAAAAACCCAAAAATCTTAGCTTTTAAAACAATCGCTACAAAAAGACAAATTTTAAAATTTTGTCGAAGGACGGACTAGGACATCGATCCGAAACGACCTCGTCCTAAATAACAAGGGAAACAAAATTTTAAAATTAATTACTTAATTGTTTTAATAAGTTAATGATTATAAAAAAAAAAAAAAAAAAATATACCAAACTCCGCGAGTCGCGGAGTTTGGAGGGTTAATCTCCGCGACTCGCGGAGGGATCAAAACCCAGAAAAAAAATAATAAACACCCGAACTGATCAGTCCACAACCACAAAAACACACTGCGAAAAATAACAGCGAAAATACTCCGAAAAACCACCCAAAAACACCCCAAAAATCCCAATTTTTAACCGTTAATCACCAAATCTTTTGCTAAAATCATGTTGAGAAGGATGCTATCTAAGAATTACTCAAGAAAAACGGTAAATTTCTACACCTAAACACCATTTAATCCGAAATTTGGTGTTCTTGAGCTATTTTTTCCCCAATTTGATTTTGATGCTTTTTAGTGTAATTAGACTTAAATTGTTTATGTATTATGCTTGTATAACCTAGATTGATGCTGTTTAACATAATTAGAAGCCTTAAACTTCAAGTTTTGAATAATCTAGGGTTTGTGTTCTTGAGCAAATTTAGGGCTTTTTGATATAAACAGGTTATGGCCGATTTTTGTCATGAATTGTTGCTAAAATAAGTAGTGTAACATGTCTAGGTAGTTAAATGATCCAAACTTTGAGCCTAAACATGATTTTGAGAATTAAAGTGGACTTTTTCAAGTCTAAAATTCATGAACTTGATTTTTGAAAGATAATGCCATTTGAGACTTGTTTGATTGTTAGTAATGATTATTTTGACATGTTATTTGAGTTGAATGCTTATGAACTTGGCGAAAATTTTCGTATATGCTTATTTGAAAAAGTGTAGATTTGATAAAAATGTGAAAATAAGCTTAAGTTTGATATAAATTGATAATGTCATTGTAATTATTTTGATTGATGATTTTGCTGACACTAATGCATATTTGGATGCAAAAAAATTGTGTTTGATGTGTTTTGCAGAATGAAAGGGGTGAATCTTCATCCCAAGCCCGCAATGCTCCTGCTGAGAATTTGGAACAACAGGAGGTGGATAACTACTACAAGCAGGATGTACCTCATCCAGTCATGACCTTTTCCGATATGCATTTGGAAGAGTTGCACCCGAACCTGAGATTTGACAGACTTTGGATAGATTATCCAAAATATCAAAGAGGATTGCATACTCTTCATTCTAAGGTTGTTGAGGTACCGAGGGTCATAGAATGGGGACCCTTAGAAGCTGTAGAATTGGCCGGGCCAATTAGGGAATTACTTGTACAGAGGTATGGTAATTCTTCTTTTAATGACTGGATATGTTTATTCACCATACGTAGACCTGTATATAAAGTATGGTGTGAAGAATTGTTATGTAGTATAGAGTTGAATGATCGGGTAGCTAGTTTAACCGATCGTTCTTTTATTAGATTTTTGTTAGGCGGTTCGATGCGCCACATGTCTTTACTGGACATGGCTCAGGCTTTACGTATATATACGCCTGAGGAGTTAGCGTCTACCGATTGTAGAGGATTTATACTAAACGGTAGAAAGATAGATGAAAATTTTGATACACACGGTGTGTGGAGTCAAATGACAAGCCATCACCGTTTCAAAGGGGGAAATTACTCTTATTTGGATATAGATAGAGCCGAATTAAGAGTGATACATAGGTTTTTAGCTAATTCGATTACACAAAGGGGTAAGAACAAAGAAAAAGTAAATGAACAGGATTTGTTTTACCATATGTGTATTCGAGACCCACAAAGCGCTGTAAGTATACCATATTGTGTGGGTTATTATTTATCAGCTATGGTTTGGGGGATGCGACCACATAGCATAATAGGAGGTGGTATTTTTATTACTTTGATTGGTGAATATCTCGGTGTGGATATAAGTCGGGGGGGATTATTACTAGAAGAGCCGGAACCCCGCGATACTATAGGTTTAAATGTATACCATGGTGCGAAAGTTTTGAAGAGGCGAAATAACGCCGCAGTACGATACCATGGTAGACATCCACAGGTGGAGAGAAACCAGCAGCAAGGTAATGTAGGAGGGGGGAATGAGATGCAAGAAATGCATAGGTTTATAGCTTCTCAGGAATACGAAAATGCTAGACAGAGAGCATTTGAAGATTGGCAAGTTCATCAGAACCAGATCATAGCTCATTGCCAACATATAGGTAGAAACTATATTCCTACACCGAAACCCATCTTCCCTCCTTGGTCTATAGAGATGCAGCCACCATATCCTACGTATGACCCTGCCGAAGCATTCTATAGCACTTATGGTTATGCCTGGAACCCCTATTGGTACCAATATCATCCTTAGTTTACTTATTATTTTTTTTTATTTTGTAATTTGTAATTATTGATACATTTAATATTTTTGTTAATATTGTAATCATTTTTATAATTATCTAACTTTTATTCTTAGATTTTAATAATTTTTTGAATGTGGGGTAATATACCAAACTTCAAAAATATGTATATATGTTTGCAGTTTATCTTATGTACACAACAGGGTAAAACAACGCATTTTCAAAGACTGGCATTAAGTTCAGCAAAAGCAACTAATTTTGACGACAAGATGCAAAATATATGTGAAATAACAACAAGACGGAATGAACAAATGATGTGCACCATTTATCATTCAGCAAACAAACGCCAATATATTTGGAAACTTTGGTAAAATTTAATCATTTTCACACAAATCACCCTCAATAATTTAAATTGTTACTGATTTCTTGCAAATGAGGGCATTGCAAGATCTTAAGTGTGGGAAGGGATTAAATTCTTTCGGATTTTAAAATTTTTTACTTTGGTTACCATTAAAAATACTAGTAAAGCAGTAGTTGTATTAGAATCTAGTGCTCTCTGATAAAAAAGAACAGCCCTAGTCTTATATACTGACTACCCAATTCTAGTAAAATTTTTCAAAATTTTCAATTAAATGAATTCAAAATTATGTTTATACATATTTATGAACGATAAAACTAGGTTTTAACACCGAAATTATTGTTACCTCGGAAAGGACATAAATTAAGAAACAAACTAAAATGTCAAAATTCATTTAAAATGGAATAGAGGACGATAAAAAGAAAAATAAAAAGCCAAGTGTGGGAAAATTTACCAAGTTATTTTAAATATATGTCACATATATCTGTAACAAATAACTGAAAATACTTTTGCTTTGGACTAAACTAAACTGCTTTTACCCGATGAAAGAAAAGAAGAGATGGATCTACATGATGAATCAATTCCATCATTAAAAGGAAGTAAAGTCTTCCGAAAAAGACACGCGCTTCTTGATTTTGGTCATGAAGTTGTCGTCCAGACCAGCTGTAGGTTGACAAAAAATCTAGAAAAGTCATCACTAAAATCAGCAGGAAATCCACGGACCTCAGCATTAAACAGGGTCGCCAAGTGGTCAGATTTATCCTAACCATGAGAAGGATTTATCTCGTACAATGGGGGGCACCATGCAAATTAGCTGGATAAGACTAATGAATCAGATCCCCAGAAAGGATAATCTCCTTAAAGATTAAAAATCAGCTTTTAAGACTGATATCACTCAATCCTTGAGATTGACCTTAAAGATTGAGAATTACAAACTCATGGAATTCAATGATATCTAAACTCGAGCTTGAACGAGAAAATATTTTGATCAAAATTACAAACCGATTTGTTTTCTAAAAACCCTACTTTTAATGCGTTCATTACCATTGAATGTAAAATCCTAGGAATTCACCTGGAATTCATTAGGTCACCTGAACTAAATCGGGTGTCAACCGTAAGAACGGTGGTTGCATAGTGGTCAAAGACAGGACCTTGTGCCAGACCGAAAAATTATAAGGGTGAGCTTTACTATTGCTCCTACCAAGGATAGTAATTGCGTCCGACACGTTATAGACCATAATCAAAAGCATGTCACGGGACATTGCCTTAACAGTTGCTTGTTCAACGCTTTCCTTTACAACCGGACGGTAGTTTACCGAAAGGTAATATACGGGACAAGTGAACTGGACGTGTTGCTTTCCTAATACAAGGTTAGCAAGTGGGTGACACAAAACAGCAAGTTTTGAGCTAAAATTTTCAAATCTAAAACCCACCAAACCCACAAAAATATTTTGCAAACACCGGTAAAGGGTTATCCCGGAAAACTTATCTAGGGTAAAAACTAGATTTAATTTTCAAAAGATCAAATGTTTTCATAAAGATCCAATTTCCTTAATGGATCTAAATTTTTATAGTCATGTGGGACTGTAAACCATATCGTTACTACCATTGTTTATACCGCCGTATAGAAATCACTGATATACAAAGTGTGAAGAATAAAGAAGTGATTCTAGTATTTCAAGACAATATTGCTTGAGGACAAGCAACGCTCAAGTGTGGGAATATTTGATAATGCTAAAAACGAACATATATTTCATAGCATTATTCCTCAAGAAAGACAAGCTTTTAGTTGCAATTGTTCTATTTACAAGTGATATTCGTTTAAATAATAAAAGGTGAAGACAAAAGACAGATTCGACGAATTGAAGACGCAAACGACCAAAAAGCTCAAAAGTACAAAAGACAATAAAAAAGGTTCCAATTATTGATAAGAAACGTCTCGAAATCACAAGAGTACAAGATTCAAAACGCAAAGTACAAAATATAAAATTGTACGCAAGGACGTTCGAAAATCCGGAACCGGGACCAGAGTCAACTCTTAACGCTCGACGCAACGGACTAAAAATTACAAGTTAACTATGTATATAAATATAATATAATATATAATTAATTATATTAATTATATATATATATTATATATATAATAAAAACCGTCGGCAGAGAAAGACTCCAAGATGTGAGCTGGAATTTCAAACTCCTCGCGAAGTTTGAAGGCAAAATTCACCGCGAGTCGCGGAGCCCCAAAAATCAAAAATCCCTATAAAGCAAACCGAATTCTGATCAAAATCTTCATATCTTTTTCTTCCTCATTCATACGTAAAATTTATATTTATATTTATAATTTATATTTTAATTTTAATTATAATTCTAATAATAAGGGTATGTTAGCGAATATTGTAAGGGTGTAAGTCGAAATTCTGTTCGTGTAACGCTACGCTATTTTTAATCATTGTAAGTTATGTTCAACCTTTTTACATTAATGTCTTGTAGCTAAGTTATTATTATGCTTATTTAAAACGAAGTAATCATGATGTTGGGCTAATTACTAAAATTGGGTAATTGGGCTTTGTACCATAATTGGGGTTTGGACAAAAGAACGACACTTGTGGAAATTAGACTATGGGCTATTAATGAACTTTATATTTGTTTAACTAAATGATAGTTTGTTAATGTTAATATAAAGATTTACAATTGGGCGTCCCTATAAATTACCATATACACTCGATCGGACACGATGGGCGGGGTATTTATATGTACGAATAATCGTTCATTTAACCGGACACGGGAATGGATTAATAGCCACTAGAATAATTAAAACATGGGTGAAATTACATTTAAGGGTAATTGGTGTAATTGTTAACAAAGTAGTAAAACCTTGGTTTACACGCAGTCGATAACCTGGTGTATTCATTAAACAAAGTATTAAAACCTTGTTACAATTCGAATCCCCAATTAGTTGGAATATTTAACTTCGGGTATAAGAATAATTTGATGAGGACACTCGCACTTTATATTTATGACTGATGGACTGTTATGGACAAAAACCAGACGGACATATTAAATAATCCAGGACAAAGGACAATTAACCCATGGGCATAAAACTAAAATCAACACGTCAAACATCATGATTACGGAAGTTTAAATAAGCATAATTCTTTTATTTCATATTTAATTTCCTTTATTTTATATTTAATTGCACTTCTAATTATCGCACTTTTATTTATTGTTATTTAATCGCACTTTTAATTATCGTACTTTTTAATTATCGTAAGTTTATTTTATCGCACTTTTATTATTCGCAATTTCATTATCGTTATTTACTTTACGCTTTAATTTAAGTCTTGTATTTATTTTATATTTTACATTAGGTTTTAACTGCGACTAAAGTCTTAAAATCGACAAACCGGTCATTAAACGGTAAAAACCCCCCTTTATAATAATAATATTACTTATATATATATTTGTATTTTTAATAAAAGTAAACTAATATAACGTTGAGCTTTGTTTAAAGATTTCCCTGTGGAACGAACCGGACTTACTAAAAACTACACTACTGTACGATTAGGTACACTGCCTATAAGTGTTGTAGCAAGGTTTAAGTATATCCATTTTATAAATAAATAAATATCTTGTGTAAAATTGTATCGTATTTAATAGTATTTCCTGCTAAAATTAATAACTATTTTATATACACCTCGCATAACATCAGCCCTCCAAGACGAAATCTCATAAATGTACCCGATGTTGGTGACGTGTAATCAACCCTAAGTGAACCAACGAATTCTTTGACTAAAAGTGGATACACTCTTTCTTGCATTCTGAACAGGTTTTCCCAAGCATATATTCGATGGCCGTGATACGTTACTCGGAAAAGGTTGCGAAAATTTTGATATTCGCCGGCTTCCTCTAATGGTGTCCAATCGATATATTTCCCCGGATATACGTCTTTGTGTAGAAGTGCCTTCATCCGTTCATGGTATTCCGGATGCCTCAAAACTGCATTGATCCATGGATCCAGAGTGGTTAATCCACGAACATTTAACTGCCTGTTGTCAATATCCATTTCTTCCTCTTCAGCAGCATGTTCTTCTTCACTTGTATCCTCATCTACAATTGCTGGGGTTTTTGCTTCTTTGATTTTGGGTTTGATGATGATGCTCTAGTCTACAAAAACACAACAAAACCAAACAAACAAAATAACAAACCAAGTTGATTAGCGTTAAAGAATTTCAAAACATCTTTCATATTGTACCTAGCGAAAACCATGTGGATATGTTAAGTTCCAATTAAATCTCAATGTTTATGTTAACCAATATCTTAACATGGTATGAACTATTTTCACTCTTAACAAACATGAACTAGCATGCCAATTGATTCAAATCACTTTACAAGTATAATCATACATAGCATGCTTCATTTCACCAAACACTTGCAATGTCATAACATATGGAACCATAGGCATTCATCAAAAAGCATGTTAAACAATATGCAATCAATGGTTTTCATACATTTAGAACATTAAATTCATCTCAAGTCAACAACTTCATCAAAATGCTTAAGCATATAATCCTTAACTTATATAATAATTACTTTCAAATCGAAATAACACCAAGTTAAGGTTCACATGTGTTTACCATAAGTAATGATTTGCATAACTTCAACTTAGAACACTTACTAGTTAACAAAAGTCAAAATCCATAATTCAAGAACCCTAAAATTTAATAATTTGTGTAATCGTGTAATTCAACAAAGGTTCATGCGATTTTGTTAATGTATACTAGTAATCAAACTTCAAAATATCTCAATTGAATAAATTAATGGCCAAAATTCCGAAACCCCTAAATTCATGAAGAACCCTAATTTCCAAAGTAAAGATTGAAGCAAATAATCATGAAATTAGAGCATGAATAAGGATTAGTATCAACAATTTAAGCATATAATGACCAAAACATGAACATTCAAACATCCTCACACTAAGAACAAGCTAAATCTGATTTTTAGATTGAAGAACACAAGAATCATGAAGTGTTTAGGATTAATCTTACCTTTCTCATGTTGATATTCGGATTTGATGCTCAAAGATGGGATTAATCGGTTCAATTAGTGAGTAGAGATTGAAATTTTGAGAGAGAATGAGATGGGATTCGGAGTAGTAGGTGAAAAAATGAGAAAAAATGATAAACTCCCGTATTTTTGCAAAACAATTGGGCAGAATCCAACATACAGACACAGATGCGGCGCATCTGGCTCTGATGCGGCGCATCTGAAGCAGATGCAGCGCATGACCCTTTCTCGGCGCATTCAAAATTCACGGGATTTTTCTTGTCTGCAGATGCGGCGCATCCATCACAGATGCGGCGCATCTGCCCCTGTTGCACCAGCTTTTGACGTTTTTTCGCGTTTTAAACATTTCGGAAGGTCCCTAAACAACTTGGTTCGTATAATAACTTAGAAATCACTCAAAACACTCAAATTTATTAAAATACGTACACGAGTGGGACTATATACATGTTGTGAAGTTTAACGAGTCGTTCACGCGACTCCGTCCCAAGCTAATTAGCGTTGGGGAATAGGGTGATGTCATCTCGAACCGTGGTGTCCACTCCATCGAAATAGAGTTTCAAGCGATGACCATTCACCTTGAAGGTATTTCCGTTTCCAAACAACTCAACATATCCCGATGGGAATGCTTGTTTCACCAAATAAGGTCCCGTCCATCGGGACTTCAACTTTCCGGGAGAAAATTTAAACCGTGAGTTACAAACCAAAACCTTATCACCGGTTTTAAACTCTTTCACTTCTTTCAATCGGGCATCATGCCACCTTTTCGTTTTCTCCTTATACGAGCTCGAATTCTCGTACGCTTATAACCTCAACTCTTACAATTCATTCAATTGCATGAATCGGTTTTCACCAGCCTTTTCCATGTCTAAATTACAAAGTTTTAATGCCCAGTACGCTCTATGTTCCACTTCAACCGGAAGATGGCATGCTTTACCGTATACAAGTCTAAATGGTGTGGTACCGATTGGTGTTTTAAAAGCAGTCCTAAAGGCCCACAACGCATCATCTAACTTGCGTTGCCAAATCTTAGGGTTGTTATCAACCGTCTTCTCAAGTATGCGTTACAAGGCACGATTTGTGTTCTCCACTTGACCACTCGTTTGCGGGTGGTACGGAGTAGAGAAATGATGAGTTACGCCATACTTCTTCAACACCTTTTCAAGAAGGTTGTTGGCAAAATGAGTTCCTCGATCGGATATGAGCGCTTTTGGGATTCCAAAGCGCGAGAAGAGATTTTTCAAGAAGTTCACCACCACCCTAGCATCATTCGTAGGTAAAGCTTTTGCTTCAGCCCACTTAGATACATAGTCAACGGCTACTAGGATGTATTTGCACTTATGGGAACTTGGAAATGGTCCCATGAAATCGATTCCCCAAATATCAAAGATTTCACAAACTTGGATGCCGGTTTGAGGCATCTCATCCTTTTTCGTGATGTTACCCGTTAGTTGGCATGCATTGCAAGTCCGAACAAAATTATGGGCATCTTTAAAGATCGTGGGCCAATAAAATCCCGAGTCAAGGATTTTTCTTGCGGTGTGGTTTGGTCCGAAATGACTGCTGGTGGGCCCTTGATGGCAATGCTCGAGAATTTATTGAGCCTCTTTTCCGTACACACAACGGCGAATCATTTGATCTACACCAACACGGAATAGGTCGGGATGTTCCCAGAAATAGGGCTTCAAATCCGCAAAGAATTTCTTCTTTTGTTGATAAGAAAGTCCTTTTTGAAGAATGCTTGAAGCAAGATAGTTTGCAAAATGGGCAAACCATGGGATTTCAGATTCCTTGTCAACCCTCATTAGAGATTCATCAGGAAATGTGTCCTTGATGATTGTATCATCAAGTTGTTCTAATTCGGGGTTTTCAAGTCGGGATAAATGATCGGCGGCTAGATTCTCGGCTCCTTTCTTATCACGTATCTCAATGTCAAATTCTTGAAGTAGAAGAACCCAACGTATGAGACGATGTTTTGCATCTAGTTTCGAGAATAAGTACCTAAGAGCCGAATGATCCGTGTAAACAATGGTTTTGGACAACACCAAATATGACCGAAATTTATCAAACGCATAAACAACCGCTAGGAGCTCTTTTTCCGTGGTGGTGTAATTAATTTGAGCTCCCATTAGCGTTTTGCTCGCATAATAAATTGGACGAAAATGATTATCGGGTCGTTGTCCTAAGATAGCTCCTAAGGCATAGTCGCTCGCTTCACACATTAACTCAAAAGGCATACTCCAATCCGGAGACACGATAATGGGAGCTTGTGTGAGTTTTGACTTTAGAATGGAGAATGCATTCTCACAATTGGAATCGAAGTCAAATGGAGCATCCTTTTCAAGAAGTTTGGTCATTGGACGGGCAATTTTAGAGAAATCTTTGATAAATTGCCTATAAAATCCCGCGTGACCAAGAAAGCTTCTAATTGCCTTGACATTCTTCGGTATAGGTAGCTTAGAGATAACTTCAATTTTAGCTTTATCTACCTCTATTCTCGCACGAGATATTTTGTGACCAAGTACAATGCCCTCCTTCATCATGAAGTGGCATTTTTCCCAATTCAGGACCAAATTTGCTTTCTCACATCGGATAAGCATACGTTCAAGGTTAAAAAGACATGATTCAAAGGAGTCTCCAAACACGGAAAAGTCATCCATGAAGACTTCCATACAATCCTCTACCATATCATCAAAAATTGCCATCATGCACCTTTGAAAGGTTCCGGGTGCATTGCATAAACCAAATGGCATGCGGCCATAGGCAAAGGTCCCAAAAGGACAAGTGAATGTGGTCTTTTCTTGGTCGTTGGGATCAATTGGAATTTGGAAGTAACCGGAGAAACCATCTAGAAAGCAATAGTATTCTTTCCCCGCTAATCGTTCAATCATTTGATCAATAAAAGGTAACGGGAAATGATCTTTTCTAGTGGCATCATTGAGACGCCTGTAATCAATACAGACTCTCCAGCCGGTAACCGTTCTAGTTGGAACGAGTTCGTCTTTTTCATTTACAATAACGGTTGTACCCCCCTTTTTGGGTACTACTTGTACTGGACTAACCCAAGGACTATCGGAGATGGGGTAGATTAACCCGGCGTCAAGAAGCTTGACTACCTCCTTTTTAACAACCTCTTTCATGTTGGGATTTAGCCTGCGTTGTCTTTGTACTACTGGTTTGAAGTCATTTTCAAGGAGAATTTTATGTGTACAATAAGACGGGTTTATCCCTGGAATGTCGGTCGTTTTCCAGGCTATAGCCTTTTTATGGGTTTTCAAAACAGAGATTAACCTTTTCTTCTCGTTACCGGAAAGATGTGAAGCAATAATTACTGGCAATTGAGATGTACCTTCGAGGTAAGCATACTCCAAGTGTTTGGGTAGCTCCTTAAGCTCTAGTACGGGTGGTTCTTCCAAGGAATTCTTTATTCGAAATCTATCTTTATTTCCGATATCTTCAAATGATTCTTCTTCCTTAGGAAATTCTTCTTTCATGGTCTCATCATCCGTGACCACTTTCATCAACTCATCAAAATCCTCATCAATATTGAAATATTCACTTTCACTCACCGGGGCAAACCCCGAGGTATCAATTTCAAGTAGCTCCTGTAATTCATTCTCAACACAAAAGTTTATAACATCAATTTGAAAACAAGAGTCATCGGTGGAAGTGGGTCTTTTCATGGCTTTGTCAATATTACAAACTATTCTCTCGTCTCCCACACCTAGACTTAATTGTTCTTTTTGGACATTAATGATAGCATCTGCAGTGTTAAGGAAAGGACGTCCTAAAATGATAGGAACTTTTGTGTCCTCTTGCATTTCTAGAATAACAAAGTCGACGGGAAAGACAAGTGAGCCAACTTTTACAAGAATATCCTCGGCTATACCTATGGGAGTATCAAATGATTGGTTTGCTAATCAAATACCCATCCGGGTTGGTTTCAAATCTACTAAGTCAAGTTTCAAATATAACGAGTAAGGCATTAGGTTAACACTTGCACCTAGGTCGGCTAGCGCATCATACACTACCGAATCACCCATCATACATGGTATGATAAAACTACCCGGATCTTCCAATTTTGGAGGTACATTTTGCTTTTTCAAGATGGCCGAACACTCCTCATGGAGGAATGTGGCAGATACTTCTTGGTATTTTCCTTTCGAGGATATGAGATCTTTTAAAAACTTCCCGTAATGGGGCATACCCTTAAGAACCTCTGCGAGTGGCATGTTAATGCTGATTTGCTTGATCATATCCGCAAATTTCTGATATTGGCTCGCGAGTCTGTCTTTCTTCAACGCTTTTGGGTATGGAATAGGTGCCTTGTACACCTTCACTGATGGTTCTTCACTTTTCTTCGATATGACCTCCGTTGGATCACCTTTCTCTTGCTCTTTTTCAACATGCTCATCTACATCAACAGGCACCTGCAAAACAGAAGGAGACAAGGGAACTTCTGGGGACTTAAGGGTCTCCGGGTTAGTAGTTAAACCGCTTCTAGTGGTTATAGCATTTACATGCTCATTCCTTGTTTGATTGTTACTAGGATTCACTTGAGTATTTGAGGGGAGAGCACCAGGTGGTCTCTCTGCTAGTAACTGTGAGATCCTTCCAACATCCCTTTCTAAGTTTTGAATCGTAGCTTGTTGATTGCGAATTTGCTGAGTTTGAATTTCTGCATTTTGTTCGTGTTTAACCATAAAATCTCTCAACAGATCTTCTAAACCGGATTTCTTCTCAGGTTGTGGTTGTATAAGTGCTTGTGGTTGTGCTTGTGGTTGATTGTGTTGGAAATTATTTTGGCAATTTTGTGGGGGTTGATTACGATTGTTTAGATGATTGTAACCCGGTGGTGTATTTCTTTGATTTTGATTCTGGAAATTTCGGTTATTTTGGTAACCTGCATTTCCTCCGTGGTAGTTGTTGTTTGAACTTGAAGGTCCTCCTATTTGATAACTGTTGACAGGAGGATATTCCCGGTTATTTGCTTCAAACGCCGGAAAGTCGTCAAAATTCATCTCACCTTTTCGCATGTAACCTAGGAAATTTGCTTGCTCTTCCATCATCGTTTGGTCGCAATCTCGCATGAGATGGGGACCTTGGCACAACTCGCACCCTACCCTGATAGCGTGCATTTCTTTGGTTACCTTCTCGATTTGCCTTGCTTGATTTGCCAATTGAACTTTTAATGCAGCGATTTCATCGTTGCTTTCGACATTAGCAACTGTTGACGATCTAGAGAATTCCATCTCCTGATGCCAATTATGAGAATGGGCTGCTATATCGGCAATTATCGTGTGAGCGTCTTCGGGCTTTTTTTCATGATTGATCCTCCTGCTGCAACATCTATATCCTTCCGGGTAGCCACATTGACTCCTTTATAGAAACTTTGGACTTTTTGGAATGTATTCAACCCGTGTTGAGGACATACCCTAAGCATTTTATTAAATCGGGTCCAAACTTCATAAAGAGTCTCGTTAGACTTTTGCTTGAAGTGATTTATGTCACTTTGCAATTTTGCTGCTTTCGAAGCGGGGAAGAATTATGACAAAAATTTGTCCACCATATCATTCCAGTTTTCAATATAACCTTCCGGTAATGAGTCTAGCCAATCTCTTGCATCATCCTTTAGGGACCATGGAAAGATTTTTAGACATGCAACTTCATCGGAGACATCTTTGATTTTGAAAAGCTTGCAAATGCTTACAAACTTACGAAGATGCTCGTTAGCATCTTCATTTTGGGCCCCACCGAATTGGCATGTATTAGTCACCATGTGGAGAAATTGCCCCTTTATTTCAAAACCATCAGTCATCGTAGGTTGAACAATTGCGTGGCCTTGTCCTGTCCTTGTTGCCTTCATCAGAGCATCCATCGTTTGATTTGTAGCAGTCATCTCTTCCTCTTCTTTAATGACTGGCTCGATGATTGGTTGAACAATTGGTTCAGAGTTAGAATCTAACAAAAGTGACTCTAAACCTTGAGCAAGAGATTCTACTTCTTGAGCTCTTAAGCGTTCGTGAAGTTCTCTTTCAGGTTCAGGATATGAAGGAATTAAATTAGAGTTGGAAGAACGTAGATTCATGCACTAATACCTATCCTGCAATCACAACACCACAAACAAACCAATTGCAAAAATACAAGCTTACAATAAAAAGTAACTTTTCTAGGAATTGAATTCCTACAAAAGGATCGAATAATTCAAAGTTTATTAAAATCTTTTAACAAAACCGCTCCCCGGCAGCGGCGCCAAAAAGTTGATGTGTCAAGATGTAACCTTTAAAATGTAGACAATATGCTTAATAATTAACACATAATACAGGCAACTAAAACCCGATCATGTAGTAACTAGCAAGTAAATTAACCAGTTCGATCCACAGGGAGAAGTTTGTTTAAATGATTTTACTACGATTAATTATTCTAAAAAGGGGGTTTGTATTTGAAGTTGTATTTTTGTTTAACGAAACAGTAAATAAAAATAATAATTAACAAGAATGAGAATGCGGTGTTTACTTCTTTGCTTGATAAATGACAGGGATTGTTCTTTTATAATTAAAACCGTTATGCGATAGTTACAATAGAGTAGTTTATATCAATTTTACAATATCTATAAACTTAAGAACTATGTTTAATCAACAAGATTCTTTCTTGGTTAAATTCACATAAAACCTAGTTTACTAAGATCACTCTAAGTAAACTACATGATTGTAAAACCTAAATATCATCCAATTACCATCCTATATTCACATATAGGTGTGTAGATCACTAGGTGTTGAAGTACAAATTATAGCCTTTGATAAATTCACATAAATCAAGTCATAACTCGTATAATTGAACTAGAATATAAAGATAGTTACAACAATGGATTTCTTGAAAGAACATGGTGATTTAGATTGATTAACTAACTAGATTCAACCCGGTTAAACTCAAGTGAAACCTTAATTACAACAATCACTTGAGGTAATTTCATAACTATGTTGCTTTGGAACTTATTCAATTACCGAATTAAACACATAACAAAATCACTTAAGTGTATGTATCTAATCGTCTAGATTACTAGATGTATTGAAGTATAGATTGTTTTCCTAGTTAACTCACATTAATAGGTTGCAATCTATATAATTGAAGTAATGATCTAAACATGCATAACAATGGTTCTTACGGTTGAACTAGATAATTAAATCAATCAAACATATGTATAACTAGCATAACATCAAAGTATAGAACAATCCCAAGCCATAAATCTTACATTGAAGCAAACACACAAGGCTTTTAGCCTAACATAATCATAGTAGAACTAATGAAACAGTAAATACAAGTTGAATTCATGTTAAAAAGATATAGAACAATAGTACCAATTGCGATAAACGATCCTAGCTTAATATTGATGTTGAAAGAGTGGAGATTAACTTGCAGCCTTCCTTGAACCTTGAAAATCGTCTTAAAACTGGGGGAGAACGTAGTAGTGAAGGTCTCTCAAGTAAGTAACCATTTGCTTCATTAAATAGCCTCAAAAGTTAGGTATTTTGGCCAGAAAGTGACCAGATGCGCCGCATCTCTTTACGTTTAGTAGATTCCAGCTCGATTCTGCACTCAGGACTGTCGGCAGGGGGTCAGATGCGCCGCATCTGGGACAGATGAGCCGCATCTGGCTTGGATGCGCCGCATCTGTTGCTATTTTGGCATAGAAGTCTTCATGCTCCGCATCTGAAACTGTCGGGAGTTATTTGGTGCAAAGATGCGCCGCATCTAAGAGAGATGCGCCACATTTGGACTTGTTTCAGTGGTTTCGGGCTGTTTTACGCATTCGATCTTCGTTTTAACTCTGTTTTCGCTGTTGGTCTTCATTTATTCATTCACAATGGACTTTTTACAAATGTACATGAATTACAATACATACGTATAACAATTACATACAAATGGAACAACATTGGATCGAAATAACGACAATAAACATGTATAATTTTGGCGTTATCACCGGGTATGAAATCCGATGTTGCTAAATACGTAGGAGAATGTTTGACGTGTTCTAAGGTCAAAGCTGAGCATCAGAAACCATCAGGTCTACTTCAACAACCCGAAATCCCGGAATGGAAATGGGAAAATATTACCATGGATTTCATCACTAAATTGCCAAGGACTGCAAGTGGTTTTGATACTATTTGGGTAATAGTTGATCGTCTCACCAAATTAGCACACTTCCTGCCAATAAGAGAAGATGACAAGATGGAGAAGTTAGCACGACTGTATTTGAAGGAAGTCGTCTCCAGACATGGAATACCAATCTCTATTATCTCTGATAAGGATGGCAGATTTATTTCAAGATTCTGGCAGATATTACAGCAAGCATTAGAAACTCGTCTAGACATGAGTACTGCCTATCATCTACAAACTGATGGGCAGAGCGAAAGGACGATACAAACGCTTGAAGACATGCTACGAGCATGTGTTATTGATTTTGGAAACAGTTGGGATCGACATCCACCGTTAGCAGAATTTTCCTACAACAACAGCTACCATTCAAGCATTGAGATGGCGCTGTTTGAAGCACTTTATGGTAGAAAGTGCAGGTCTCCGATTTGTTGGAGTGAAGTGGGGGATAGACAGATTACGGGTCCGAAGATAATACAAGAAACTACCGAGAAAATCATCCAAATTCAACAAAGATTGAAAACCGCCCAGAGTCGACAAAAGAGCTACGCAGACAGTAAAAGAAAAGATATAGAGTTTGAAATTGGAGAAATGGTCATGCTTAAGGTTTCACCTTGGAAAGGCGTTGTTCGATTTGGTAAACGGGGGAAACTAAATCCAAGGTACATTGGACCATTCAAGATTATAGATCGTGTGGGACCAGTAGCTTACCAACTGGAGCTACCTCAACAACTCGCGGCTGTACATAACACTTTCCACGTCTCAAATTTGAAGAAATGTTTGCTAAAGAAGATCTCACTATTCTGTTGGACGAAATCCAAATCAATGAAAAACTTCAATTCATTGAAGAACCCGTCGAAATAATGGATCGTGAGGTTAAGAGACTTAAACAAAACAAGATACCGATTGTTAAGGTTCGATGAAATGCTCGTAGAGGACCCGAGTTCACCTGGGAGCGTGAAGATCAGATGAAGAAGAAATACCCGCATTTATTTCCAGAAGATACGTCAACACCTCCAACTGCTTAAAATTTCGGGACGAAATTTATTTAACGGGTACGTACTGTAGTGACCCGAAATTTTCCATGTTTATATATATATTAAATGAAATTGTTATTTACATGATTAAGTGTTTCTAACATGTTAAGCAATCAAACTTGTTAAGACTTGATTAACTGAAATAGGTTTCATATAGACAATTGACCACCCAAGTTGACCGGTGATTCACGAACGTTAAAACTTGTAAAAACTATACGATGACATATATATGGTTATATATATAGTTAACATGATTTAATTATAAGTATGTATCTCATTAGGTATTTTAACAATGAGTTATATACATAAAAATGAGACTATTAATTTAAGAAACTCGAAAACGATATATATAACGATTATCGTTATAACAACGTCTTACTAGGTACATATGAATCATACTAAGATATTGATACACTTGGTTAATTATGTTAAATGATAAGTAAATATATTATTAAGTGTATTAACAATGAAATACATATGTAAAAATAAGACTACTAACTTAATGATTTCGAAACGAGACATATATGTAACGATTATCGTTGTAACGGCATTTAACTGTATAGATATCATACTAAGATATATTATATATCATAATATCATGATAATATAACAATTTAACATCTCATTTGTTATAATAAACAATGGGTTAACAACATTCAACAAGATCGTTAACCTAAAGATTTCAAAACAACATTTACATGTAACGACTAACGATGACTTAATGACTCAGTTAAAATGTATATACATGTAGTGTTTTAATATGTATTCATACACTTTTGAAAGACTTCAAGACACTTATCAAAATACTTCTACTTAACAAAAATGCTTACAATTACATCCTCGTTCAGTTTCATCAACAATTCTACTCGTATGCACCCGTATTCGTACTCGTACAATACACAGCTTTTAGATGTATGTACTATTGGTATATACACTCTAATGATCAGCTCTTAGCAGCCCATGTGAGTCACCTAACACATGTGGGAACCATCATTTGGCAACTAGCATGAAATATCTCATAAAATTACAAAAATATGAGTAATCATTCATGACTTATTTACATGAAAACAAAATTACATATCCTTTATATCTAATCCATACACCAACGACCAAAAACACCTACAAACACTTTCATTCTTCAATTTTCTTCATCTAATTGATCTCTCTCAAGTTCTATCTTCAAGTTCTAAGTGTTCTTCATAAATTCCAAAAGTTATTGTTTCATAAAATCAAGAATACTTCAAAGATTGCAAGTTTACTTCCAAGTTTTCTAAATCCATTCCAAGTAATCATCCAAGATAAAGAAACCTTTGTTACTTACAGTAGGTTATCTTTCTAATACAAGGTAATAATCATATTCAAACTTTAATTCAATTTCTATAACTATAACAATCTTATTTCGAGTGGAAATCTTACTTGAAATTGTTTTCGTGTCATGATTCTGCTTCAAGAACTTTCAAGCCATCCAAGGATCCTTTGAAGCTAGATCCATTTTTCTCATTTCCAGTAGGTTTACCCAAGGAACTTGAGGTAGTAATGATGTTCATAACATCATTCGATTCATACATAAAAAGCTGTCTTATTCAACGTTATAAACTTGTAATCACTAAAACATAGTTTAGTTAATTCTAAACTTGTTCGCAAATAAAAGTTAATCCTTCTAACTTGACTTTTAAAATCAACTAAACACATATTCTATATCTATATGATATGCTAACTTAATGATTTAAAACCTGGAAACACGAAAAATACCGTAAAACCGGATTTACGCCGTCGTAGTAACACCGCGGGCTGTTTTGGGTTAGTTAATTAAAAACTATGATAAACTTTGATTTAAAAGTTGTTATTCTGGGAAAATGATTTTTATTATGAATATGAAACAATATCCAAAAATTATGGTTAAACTCAAAGTGGAAGTATGTTTTCTAAAATGGTCATCTAGACGTCGTTCTTTCGACTGAAATGACTACCTTTACAAAAATGACTTGTAACTTATTTTTCCGACTATAAACCTATACTTTTTCTGTTTAGATTCATAAAATAGAGTTCAATATGAAACAATATCAATTTGATTCACTCAAAACGGATTTAAAACGAAGAAGTTATGGGTAAAACAAGATTGGATAATTTTTCTCATTTTAGCTACGTGAAAATTGGTAACAAATCTATTCCAACCATAACTTAATCAACTTGTATTGTATATTATGTAATCTTGAGATACCATAGACACGTATATAATGTTTCGACGTATCATGTCGACACATCTATATATATTTCGGAACAACCATAGACACTCTATATGTGAATGTTGGAGTTAGCTATACAGGGTTGAAGTTGATTCCAAAATGTATATAGTTTGAGTTGTGATCAATACTGAGATACGTATACACTGAGTCGTGGATTGATTCAAGATAATATTTATCGATTTATTTCTGTACATCTAACTGTGGACAACTAGTTGTACGTTACTAACGAGGACAGCTGACTTAATAAACTTAAAACATCAAGATATATTAAAAGTGTTGTAAATATATTTTGAACATACTTTGATATATATGTATATATTGTTATAGATTCGTGAATCAACCAGTGGCCAAGTCTTACTTCCCGACGAAGTAAAAATCTGTGAAAGTGAGTTATAGTCCCACTTTTAAAATCTAATATTTTTGGGATGAGAATACATGCAGGTTTTATAAATGATTTACAAAATAGACACAAGTACGTGAAACTACATTCTATGGTTGAATTATCAAAATTAAATATGCCCCTTTTTATTAAGTCTGGTAATCTAAGAATTAAGGAACAGACACCCTAATTGACACGAATCCTAAAGATAGATCTATTGGGCCTAACAAACCCCATCCAAAGTACCGGATGCTTTAGTACTTCGAAATTTATATCATATCTGAAGGGTGTCCCGGAATGATGGGGATATTCTTATATATGCATCTTGTTAATGTCGGTTATCAGGTGTTCACCATATGAATGATTTTTATCTCTATGTATGGGATGTGTATTGAAATATGAAATCTTGTGGTCTATTGTTACGATTTGATATATATAGGTTAAACCTATAACTCACCAACATTTTTGTTGACGTTTAAAGCATGTTTATTCTCAGGTGAATACTAAGAGCTTCCGCTATTGCATACTAAAATAAGGACAAGATTTGGAGTCCATGTTTGTATGATATTGTGTAAAAACTGCATTCAAGAAACTGATTTCGATGTAACATATTTGTATTGTAAACCATTATGTAATGGTCGTGTGTAAACAGGATATTTTAGATTATCATTATTTGATAATCTACGTAAAGCTTTTTTAAACCTTTATTTATGAAATAAAGGTTATGGTTTGTTTTAAAAATGAATGCAGTCTTTGAAAAATGTCTCATATAGAGGTCAAAACCTCGCAACGAAATCAATTAATATGGAACGTTTTTAATCAATAAGAACGGGACATTTCACACGATTCATGAGATCCATAAACACGACAGGTGCATTGGTTAAACCGAATGGCATCACAAGAAACTCATAATGGCCATAACGAGTTCGGAACGCAGTCTTTAGCACATCGCTCTCCTTCACCCTCAACTGGTGATAACCTGATCGTAAATCAATCTTGGAGTAAACGCTGGATCCTTACAGCTGATTGAAAAGATCGTCAATTTTAGGAAGGGGATACCGATTCTTGATCGTCAACTTGTTCAGTTCACGATAATCGATACACATGCGGAAAGATCCGTCCTTCTTCTTCACAAACAAGACAGGTGCGCCCCAAGGCGATGAACTTGGTTGAATAAACCCTCAGTCTAGCAATTCCTACAGTTGACTCTGCAACTCTTGTAGTTCGAAAGGTGCAAGTCGATAAGGTGCGCGAGCTACGGGTGCAGCTCCTGGCACTAGATCGATCTGAAACTATACTGATCTCGGCGGCAGTAATCCAGGCAACTCTTCTGGAAAGACGTCGGGAAATTCGTTCACGATTCGTACATCATCCATGCTTTTCTCTTCAACTTCTAGCTTCTTCACATGTGCCAGAATAGCAAAGAGTCCCTTCTTCATATCCTTTTGCGCCTTCTAGCAACTAATAAGGTTCAACTTCGGACTACATCTATCTCCGTAAACAATCAGAGGCTCACCATCTTTGCGTGGTATACGAAGAATCTTCTCACCACAGATAACTTTAGCTCTTAGGACAACCAGTCCATACTGATAATCACATCAAAGCTTCCCAACTTGATGGGTATTAGATCAATCTCAAAATCCACTCCGGATAGGTTGATAATACCTCCTCGGCCAATTTGGTCAACCTTCTCATGTTTTCCATTGGCTACCTCAACCAACATACTTTCCTCCAAAGGCACTAACGACCAATCTATCTTAGAGCAAAAGTATCTACATACATAACTCCTATCGGCACCAGATCAAATAGAACAGAAGCTAATAGGTTATTGATAGTGAATGTACCTGTAACCAAGTCAGGATTCTTGCGGGCATCTCTTGCGTTTATGTTGAAGGCTCTTCCATGTGCTGGCCCACCATCCTTCTTCTTGTTAGGACATTCATTCCTGAAGTGGCCTGCTGTCCACACTCATAGCACTTCCTTGGTCCATTTGGGTTTGTCCTCACTGCTGGGGCGGTGCTCTTACAGTCTCTGCCGATGTGTCCAATCCTCTCGCACTTCTCACACACTGCGTTGTAGTATCCAGTGTGATGCTTGTAGCATCTCTTACACTGAGGAAGGGTACCTTTGTAGTTAGGATTAGAGCTAGGATTCGGGTTCGGGTTCCTCCAATCGTTGTTCCCTTTGAAATTCTCATACCTCTTAACTGGGTTCTGGTCAAAACCTTTTCCCTTGTTTCCGTCCCACTTACGTTTCCCATTACTAGCTTCCGATTCTAATTTCGCCTTCTCTGGCTCTTGGCGGGTAATTTGATTCATCAGGGTATGCGCCATACGCATAGCTTCTGGGACATTCGCTGGTTTCGATGAAGTGACATTTCCTTGAATGTCTTTGGGGAGTCCCCACAGATACCTCTCCATCCACTTGTACTCTGGAGTAACCATTGTGGGGCACATCAAAGCTAACTCCAAGTATCTTCGGTTATAGCCATCAAGATCAGTTCCTACTACTTTCAGTTCCCAAAACTTCGCTTCCATTTTCTGAATTTTGGTTCTGGGGCAATACTCCTCGATCATGGCACTCTTAAACTCTTCCCATGGTGTAGCGTAAGCTTCGTCGATTCCTCGCGCCTGTGAGAGCATATTCCACTAAGTCAAAGCGCCATCCGACAAAGTGTGTAGGATGCAAACTTAGTCTTATTCCCCTCGGAGCAGTTACTCACACGGAACACAGATTCCAACTTCTCAAACCATCTCGTCAGCCCAACTGGCCCTTCTGTTCCGCTGAAGTTGTGGGGCTTACTGCTCTGGAACTCTTTGTAAGTACACCCATTATGAACAGTTGAGTTAGCCGGTGGAGCTGGAGCAGGGTTGGCATTCGCCATAGCCGCGGCTACTCGAGTAGCTATCATCTCCTCGATCTGGGCTGCGGTGGGAATTTCTCGCGGACCTCTTCCGTTAGCCATCGATCTTCCAAACAAAAGTTTTGACTTAAGTCAAAATTCCATAATCGGTAACGTCATAGCAGAAGGTAAACAGTACGGAAACAACACAACACACGATAACTAAGCATGGCAACAAGCAGCAGGTAGTACAAAAGCCAACATGTAATAAAACGTCGTACAACAATTAAGCAACAGTAATTCCATTCATAATAAGAAAATTGCATACAATGTCATGAGGTTCGTACATTACATTAATGAAAAACAGGAAACTACAAACGGAATACATAAGGATATCTAATACAATAGTCCTAGGGCGAAGGTGGGTAAATGATTTCCATCAGGTGGGACATCTGGTCATCGAGCTCAGTTATCCGAGCACGGAGGGTATGCACTTCCCTTGTCAGTTCCTCGACGACGGAGGATGCTGGTGGGGCAGGTGGTGCAGATGGTGCAGATGGTCTAGATGATGCAGATGTAGACGGCACAGTGTGGGCGGTCTTACGTACAAATGGATCGGCAGGATACGGTACGACCCGCATACGGGTTGTGACCCTAACCAACTGTCCACGTGCGTCTACGAACGGTCTTCCTCAGTTAATCCCTGGGATAACAGTACCATCAAAACGATACCACTTCTTTGGCGAGGTAGAGGGCGGCTGCACGGGCTCCTCCTCAGGGTCCTCCTAAGAATCCTCCTCGCTGGAGTCGTCGGATGATGATCCGCCTGAATCGTCAAAAGGGAACGCAGGATCATCGCGGGCGGGAGAAAGCATCTGACCGGTGCTCATAAGTCGATATCTGCCTGGTGGAATCGGTACAACACGTCCATCAGAAGTGCGTCTAGCCCAATGTCCATGCTCGTTACGGAAAGGACCGTCTCCATTTCCCCCAGGAATCACAGTACCACCGGAATGGTGCTGTGGCTCCGGGAGTCTAGGGCTGGGTGGTGCTGGAATCATCTCGGGATCCTCGTCTCCGTCTGAGACGTCCATCAGGTCAAGCACGAGTTTACTATCTCCAGAAGGCGAATTGCCAGAGTCGTCGAAGGGTAGCGGTGAATCAGCAACAATAGTAGGCGAGGAAACACTTGTCTCTGAGTCACTCTCGAAGTCAAAGGTCATACGGCAGTAAGCAGTAACAAGTAAACGAGCAATTGTAGATTAGTCCTATTAGTGAATCCTACTCGGTCTGGTCTAGACTCACTAATGCAACCTAATTCCCTACAACCAATGCTCTGATACCAAATGAGATGCCCCGTACAAAACCATCGTGTACGGTTCATCAACAATAGGATCATTACAAGGTCAAACACTATATGCTGTTTGAAAACTAGTTTTGCATTCATAAAAGATAGCGTTTTACAAAAGATAACGTGACACAAAGGTCGTTACAAAGTCATTATTTGAAAATAACATAAGTTACGAATGCAAAAGAAAAGTTGCATGATTGAGACATCTCTAAGTAATGTAGCGGAAATCTAACACAGCAGGTCTATAACAGCAAGTCTATAACACCAAGACAGAAATTCTAACAGCGGAAGCAACATCGTCTAAGCACCTGAGAAATACACGCTTAAAAGTCAACACGAATGTTGGTGAGCTATAGTTTGTAATCAGTAAAGTAATGTAGACCACGAGATTTCAGTGCTTCAATCAACAGTTTAAATCAGTATGAAAAGTATATGCTTAACCGTGGGCACCCGGTAACTAGACTTAACGTATGTATATCACCCCCTAAAAGTGCACTTGGCGAGTGCGTTTGTCCTCGAAGTATTAAACACCCATTGAATGCTAGCGCGACTAGCCTGAGTGGGGTTGTCAAACCCTATGGATCCATATCTAAGATTCGCGTTCACGGTTAGGAAACCAATGATTAAACGTTACCGAGCTAAGGGGAATCTTTGTGCCGTTATATCACCCACACATATGTAAAGTTTAAGTACTCGTGTCTAGCATGTAAAATGTAAAAAGCGCATGTATTCTCAGTCCTAAAAATAGTAAAAAGTAGTAAGGGATGCTATAACTCACAGTGAATGAGCAGTAAAAGTCTATATGAAACGTATGCAGGTAGTAAGTCGGTCCGAAATGTCGTCAACCTAAGTCAAAGGTCACTAGGTTAGTATGTTGTCCCAATAAGTTTAAAAGTGAATAAATTAAGTTTTAAGTGTCATCATCAAAATCTTCATTATCATCATCATTCATCAACATTAAGGTAAGTTTAACAAGAATAGAGATCGAAACAAAAGGCCGACTTTGGACAGCTTTTACGACCTCTATACAAATCAAAAAGAAGCGTAGTCAGTGGCCATGGCTCCGTATGTGAGTCACTGCTATTGAAGCAAATATGATACATTCATGGCAAGCTGGACAACGGAGAAAGGCAGAAGTATTAGAAGATTGGAAGCAGTAATTGATTGCTTTTCCTTCCCTGTTTAATACTAATCCATCTGATGCTCCTGTAGTCATTGAAGCTCGAATCGCAAACTGTGTTGTTAGAGGAATATATACTGATACAGGAGCATGAGCAGATATCATGTATGAGCATTGTTTTGTACAATTACCAGAAAGAGTTAAGGAGAAGTTGAAAGACACATTTGTTCCCTTAGCAAGTTTTGCTAATCACCCATCATGGTCATAAGGAAGCATAGTGTTGGAAGTAGTTTTAGGAAAAAACACCATTCAAGCGAACAACTAATATCGAGTTTTTAGTTGTTAAAGCAAACTCACAGTATAATGTCATTTTTGGTCGATCAGTTATGATGACATTTGGAGCTATAACATCAAAGGTGCATGGAATGATGAAATTTCCCACACCGGCTGGCATTGCCACACTATACTCTAAACGGAGAAGACCAATAGAATGTGTGCAAATAAATAAAACAGCAGTTGATCCAATTGTTCATGAAGATGGTTCAGTATCACCAAATCCAGAATTTCCATATCAGATAATTACAATTGGAAATACAATAACAAAAGAAATAAAGGAAAAGCTTTACAAGATCTTAGCAACTAATTTAGATGTTTTCGCATGGCAAGATTCTGATATGACTGGAGTACCACGTCATGTAGCTGAACATAGGCTTGGTGTGAATCCTAATATCCCACCAGTGTGTCAAAAGAAAAGAAGCATGGCTCCAGACCGAACAAAATTTCTCAGAGAAGAAGTTAAAAAATTGGTGGATGCTGGGATATTGAGGGAAGTGAAATACCAGACATGGGTAGCAAACCTGGTTATGGTAAGAAAGCCAGATAATTCATGGAGGATGTGTGTCGATTTCACAGATATAAATAAAGCATGTCCAAAGGACAATTATCCTTTACCAGAAGTCAATTGGAAAGTGGAGTCTGTAAGTGGATATCAGTTTAAATCTTTCTTGGATGCATTTAAAGGGTACCATTAAATCCCCATGGCAATTCGAGATCAAGATAAAACAGCATTCCACACACCAAATGGAATTTTTTGTTACATCATGATGCCTTTTGGATTAAAGAATACAGGAGCAACTTATCAACGTGTGATTGATAAAGTATTTAAAAATCAAATAGGCAGGAATGTTGAAGCCTATGTTGATGATATTGTTGTCAAGAGTCATACAGAAGACAGTATGCTTAGAGATACTCTTGAAACATTTGAATCACTAAGAAGAGTTAACATGAAGCTAAACCCCAAGAAATGCACTTTTGGTGTGGAGGAGGGAAATTTTTTTAGGATATATTGTTACCAAAAGAGGAATTAAGGCTAATCCGAAAAAGATTCAAGCAATTGAAGATATGGTATCTCCAAAAACAAAGAAAGAAGTTCAAAGCTTGAATGGAAGATTGGCAGCCTAAACAAGGTTTTTATCAAGAGCAGCAGATCGATCGCTACCATTTATGAAGGTTTTAAAGAGTTGTCTGAATAAAAAAGATTTTATGTGGACAGAAGAAGCTGAAAAAGCTTTTCAAGATATTAAGCGGCTCTTAAAAGAATTGCCTACTTTAACCGCACCAATAGAAGGAGAAACGTTAATTTTGTATTTAGCCGCTTCCGCAGAGGCCATTAGTTCAGTTTTAATCGCAGAACGGAAAGGGGTACAAATGCCAATATATTTTGTCAGTAAAATATTGCAGCAAAGTGAAGTTAACTATCTACCAATTGAAAAATTGGTGTATGCTTTAACACACACAGCTAGATGGCTCAGACGTTATTTTCAAGCACATTCAATCCTGGTGTTGACAGACCAACCAATAAAACATATTTTGAGAAATCCAGAGTTGTCAGGACGACTAGCAAAATGGGTAATTGAATTAGGAGATTATGAAATAAATTTCTCATCTCGACATGCAGTTAAAGGTCAAATTTTGGCAGATTTTTTTATTAGAAACAACAGAAAAGGTCGATCATCTACAAAACGTTAAAGGCAGCAATTATGTTTGGGAATTGCACACTGATGGTGCATCAAGTGAGGAAGGTGTTGGTGCAGGATTAGTACTAACCAGTCCAGAAGGCGAAGAACATACATATGCATTAAGTTTTTGTTTTTATGCATCCAACAATGAGGCAGAATATGAAGCGTTGCTTTTCGGTCTCCGCATAGCGTTTGAAATGGGAATAAAACATTTGCATGCATATGTCGATTCTCAAATTGTAGCACAGCAAGTTAATGGAGGGTTTGAAGCAAAAGATGTCTCAATGAAACAGTATTTGCAGTTGGTTGAGAAAATTTCAAAAACTTTTGAGACCTTGGAAGTTGTGCAGATACCAAGAAATAAAAACAAAAAGGCAGATGTTTTAGGCAAATTAGCAGTATTAACATTTGATCATTTGCATAAGAAAGTTTTAGTGGAGGTCTTGAAGGAAAAATCAGTTGATGAAAAAGTAGTAATAGCAACAGTTGAAGAAGGGGAATCATGTTGGATAACCCCTTATGTAAAATATTTGCAGGACGAAACATTGCCAACAGATGCCATAGATGCAAGACGGATAAGAGTTAGTACTCCACTTTACATCCTGGAAAATGAGGTGCTTTATAGAAAATCTTTCAGTGGTCCAAATTTAAGGTGTTTAACACCACAGCAAGCAATCAATGTAGTAAAAGAAATGCATGAAGGATTATGTACATAGCATTCCGGTTATAGAACTGTGGTTGGACGGATTATGCAACAAGGGTATTATTGGCATTCAATTTACAAAGATACAGCAGAGGTAATCAAGACATGTGATGCCTGCCAGCGGCATGGAACTGTACAACGTTTACCCAAGTATGATTTAATCTTGGTATCATCGGCATGGCCATTTTGTAAATGGGCAATTGATATAGTAGGCCCATTTCCAAGAAGTGTGGGAAATGCACAGTTCTTGGTTGTTGCAATTGATTTTTTCAGTAAGTGGGTTGAAGCAAAGGTATTGGCACGAATAACTATTGAAAATATAAAGAAATTTGTGTGGAACGATATTGTGTTCAGATATGGGTTACCAAATGAAATTGTAAGTGACAACGGTAAACAGTTTGCAGACAAGCCATTCAGAAGCTGGTGTGAAGAATTAAACATTAAACAAACATTTACCTCAGTTGCTCACCCATAGGCTAACGGTCAAGTTAAAGTAACCAATAAGAAAATTGTAGCCGGCATAAAGGCTAGATTGGGATAGAGTCAAACTAAGTGGGTAGATGAAGTACCATATGTTTTGTGGGCTAACCGTACAATGCCAAAACGAAGCACGGGTGAAACACCGTTCAGCTTGGTGTATGGTACTGAGGCAGTAATACCAGCCGAAATCCATGTTCCAACACAAAGGGTTTTGTCATTTGATATTGAAAATAATTCATCCATCTTGCGTGAAAACTTGAATTTATTGGAAGAAAGGGGAATCATGGCCACCATCCGTCAAGCGGATGCAAAACAAAAAATGGAAAAATACTACAACAAACGTGTCCGATATGTTCAATTTAAGGAAGGAGATTTAGTGTTGAGAGACAATGAAGCAAGCAGACAGGAAAAGCAAGGGAAGTTAGGACCACGGTGGGAGGGTCCCTACAAAATCATAAGGGCACATCCTAATGGATTATATACCCTTGCAGCGCCCTCTGGTGAAGAAATTCCAAGAACATGGAATGCAATGAGTTTAAAGAAATTTTATGCGTAGTATTGCATGTTCAAATAGCTTGATCAACTATTTAGAATATGAGATGCAATCATAAATGTAAAAATTTCTTTAACACGAATAAGAATTCAGATAAAATTCTTATAGCACACTATTTATAACCTTTTATCCGGCCAAGGATTTTTATCAGATGTCACAAAGCTGTGTGTCATCCCTGCCTGCAAAAGAGAAGTTTTTCCTCGGTGGCAGAAGTTCAATCATAAACAAAAGATTGAAATGGCAGCGGATAACGTAGAAATCCGCTGAACATCCAGACAATAGACTGTGTCTACGACCGTCATGACGTAAAAATAATACAAGCAGTATATGACTAGTCATCATTTTTGATTGTTTAAATCAAACATATAAAGCTTTGGCAACATTAACAAAAAAGTAAAAACATATATAATATACATTAACAGGTAATACAAGCAACATGAATTATAATTTGAAATTTAAAACATCGTCTACAGATGTAGCAGCATTATTACACAAATTTTCTAACTCAGGGAATGACAGATGCTCTATTTGATCACTTATCACTTTAAGTCTGTCTTCCGCATCAGGTTTCAACTGGGAAGTAAGTGCTTCAGGTAACCCTTTTGGAAAATTAGGCAAATCCCTTTTCAAGGTATCCAAAAACCTTATTCGATCAGCGTCCAGCGCAACAGTTATAAATTCATTGAAAGGCTCAGTTAATTTCTTAGAAGCAAAGGCATTCTTTATAATCTTTGGCACGCCAGCAATAAGTCGCTGGGTCTCACCCTTGCTTAGCTCCAGTTGCTCCTTCAAGGACGTTTTAGACTGAGTTAATGTATCAATTTTATATAGATGCCATTTTTCCTTTGTTGCCATTTGCACATAACGAACCTCTGCAGCATTTTTCGCGGCAACAACAGCTTCTAATTCAAGCTTGGCAATTTTCAGTGCCTCTGCATCTTTTTCAATTTTTTCAGATTTGTCACGATGCACTTGGTCAGAAAAGTTCCAAACGCTTTAGATTATTGAATTCAGATGCAATATTCCAAATAATGCCTTGTGCTTGACATTTTCGGGCATCACCATCAGATAAACTCTCAAAGAAGTTAATAAGTGAAGGAGACAACATCGCTTTAAGATACTTCATAAAATCCTCATAATTACCAGGAGGACCAGCTAAGAGAGCTATTAAGCCAGCAGCATCTAAATTAGGAATGCTAATTTGTGAACTGCTTTCCCCTATTCTGCTACGCTGAGCGGGAGGCGGAAGAGCAAGTTTCCTCGTGCTTCTTTTTTCGCTGCCATGGCTGAATTAAAATAACAGTTGTTATTCAAGAAGTTTTTGAAATGTCCCGTTCTTATTGATTAAAAAAGTTCCATATTAATTGATTTCGTTGCGAGGTTTTGACCTCTATATGAGACGTTTTTCAAAGACTGCATTCATTTTTAAACAAACCATAACCTTTATTTCATCAATAAAGGTTTAAAAAGCTTTACGTAGATTATCAAATAATGATAATCTAAAATATCCTGTTTACACACGACTATTACATAATGGTTTACAATACAAATATGTTACAACGAACTAAGTTTCTTGAATGCAGTTTTTACACAATATCATACAAGCATGGACTCCAAATCTTGTCCTTATTTAAGTATGTGACAGCGGAAGCTCTTAATAATCACCTGAGAATAAACATGCTTAAAACGTCAACAAAAAAATGTTGGTGAGTTATAGGTTTAACCTATATATATCAAATCGTAACAATAGACCACAAGATTTCATATTTCAATATACATCCCATACATAGAGATAAAAATCATTCATATGGTGAACACCTGGTAACCGACATTAACAAGATGCATATATAAGAATATCCCCATCATTCCGGGACACCCTTCGGATATGATATAAATTTTAAAGTACTAAAGCATCCGGTACTTTGGATGGGGTTTGTTAGGCCCAATAGATCTATCTTTAGGATTCACGTCAATTAGGGTGTCTGTTCCCTAATTCTTAGATTACCAGACTTAATAAAAAGGGGCATATTCGATTTCGATAATTCAACCATAGAATGTAGTTTCACGTACTTGTGTCTATTTTGTAAATCATTTATAAAACCTGCATGTATTCTCATCCCAAAAATATTAGATTTTAAAAGTGGGACTATAACTCACTTTCACAGATTTTTACTTCGTCGGGAAGTAAGACTTGGCCACTGGTCGATTCACGAACCTATAACAAATATGTACATATATATCAAAGTATGTTCAAAATATATTTACAACACTTTTAATACATTTTGATGTTTTAAGTTCATTAAGTCAGCTGTCCTCGTTAGTAACCTACAACTAGTTGTCCAAAGTTAGATGTACAGAAAAAAATTGATATATATTATCTTGAATCAATCCACGACCCAGTGTATACACGTCTCAGGCTAGATCACAACTCAAAGTATATATATTTTTGGAATCAACCTCAACCCTGTATAGCTAACTCCCACATTACTGCATATAGAGTGTCTATGGTTGTTCCAAATAATATATACACATGGGTCGATATGATATGTCAAAACATTTGCATACGTGTCTATGGTATCCCAAGATTACATAATATATTAGAAAACATGTATAATACAATATAAGTTAGCTAGGATATGATTAATATACATTTGTTACCAATCTTCACGTTGCTACAACAAGAAAAATTATCCAATCTTGTTTTACCCATAACTTCTTCATTTTAAATCCGTTTTGAGTGAGTCAAATTGCTATGGTTTCATATTGAACTCTATTTTATGAATCTAAACAGAAAAAGTATAGGTTTATAGTCAGAAATATAAGTTACAAGTCATTTTTGTAAAGGTAGTCATTTCAGTCGAAAGAACGACGTCTAGATGACCATTTTAGAAAACAAACTTCCACTTTGAGTTTAACCATGATTTTTGGATATAGTTTCATGTTCATAAGAAAAATCATTTTTCCAGAAGAGCAACTTTTAAATCAAAGTTTATCATAGTTTTTAATTAACTAACCCAAAACAGCCCGCGGTGTTACTACGACGGCGTATGTCCGGTTTTACAGTGTTCTTCGTGTTTCCAGGTTTTAAATCATTAAGTTAGCATATCATATAGATATAGAACATGTGTTTAGTTGATTTTAAAAGTCAAGTTAGAAGGATTAAGTTTTGTTTGCGAACAAGTTTAGAATTAACTAAACTATGTTCTAGTGATTACAAGTTTAAACCTTCGAATAAGATAGCTTTATATGTATGAATCGAATGATGTTATGAACATCATTACTAACTCAAGTTTTCTAGATAAAGCTACTGGAAATAAGAAAAATGAATCTAGCTTCAAAGGATCCTTGGATGGCTTGAAAGTTCTTGAAGCAGAATCATGACATGAAATAAGATTGTTATAGTTATAGAAATTGAATCAAAGTTTGAATATGAGTATTACCTTGTATTAGAAAGATATCTTACTGTAAATAAGAAAGATTTCTTGAGGTTGGATGATCACTCTACAAGATTGGAAGTAAGCTAGCAAACTTGGAAGTATTCTTGATTTTATGAAACTAGAACTTGTAGAATTTATGAAGAACACTTCGAACTTGAAGATAGAACTTGTGAGAGATCAATTAGATGAAGAAAATTGAAGAATGAAAGTTTTTGTAGGTGTTTTTAGTCGTTGGTGTATGGATTAGATATAAAGGATATGTAATTTTGTTTTCATGTAAATAAGTCATGAATGATTACTCATATTTTTTGTAATTTTATGAGATATTTCATGCTAGTTGCCAAATGATGGTTCCCACATGTGTTAGGTGACTCAAATGGGCTGCTAAGAGCTAATCATTGGAGTGTATATACCAATAGTTCATACATCTAAAAGCTGTGTATTGTACGAGTACGAATACGGGTGCATACGAGTAGAATTGTTGATGAAACTGAACGAGGATGTAATTGTAAGCATTTTTGTTAAGTAGAAGTATTTTGATAAGTGTCTTGAAGTCTTTCAAAAGTGTATGAATACATATTAAAACACTGCAAGTATATACATTTTAACTGAGTCGTTAAGTCATCGTTAATCGTTACATGTAAGTGTTGTTTTGGAACCTTTAGGTTAACGATCTTGTTAAATGTTGTTAACCCAATGTTTATAATATCAAATAAGATTTTAAATTATTATATTATCATGAAAATATGATGTATGAATATCTCTTAATATGATATATATATACATTAAATGTCGTTACAACGATAATCGTTACATATATGTCTCGTTTCAAAATCATTAAGTTAGTAGTCTTGCTTTTACATATGTAGTTCATTGTTAATATACTTAATGATATGTTTACTTATCATAATATCATGTTAACTATATATATATCCATATATATGTCATCATATAGTTTTTACAAGTTTTAACGTTCGTGAATCACCGGTCAACTTGGGTGGTCAATTGTCTATATGAAACCTATTTCAATTAATCAAGTCTTAACAAGTTTGATTGCTTACCATGTTGGAAACATTTAATCATGTAAATATAGTTTTCATTAAACATATAATCATAGAAAGGTTCGGAAAAGTTAGGGTCACTACAGTTTTCCCAGTCCAGAAAAGAAGATTCACAATTCAATATTGGGTATTTATCAGGATCAACATTATAATAGCCACCATTGCTGGGCATATTGTAACACCATTTTTTTTAAATAACACAGCGGAAGTCTTGTTTACAAAATGTGCCCTTACGTACAAACATAAACATAATTACTACAATTCATACATAAATACATTTTTATCAAAAGTCGGCGTTACGTTAATATCCGATTTCATATAAACAACATCAGAGTTCTAGACTTGTCGAACACAACCCAACACGCCCCTCTTCTCCCATGTCCACAAAAGCAAAAGACCTATAACCTGCAAGGAGGAAGGTGGAGGGGTTAGCACGAAGCTAAGTGAATGGACTAATCTAATAGCTAAAACACACAGGTACAATCACTAGAACAGCAACATCAAGTTAATCAGATAGTTAATCACATATCCACTAGAATCATGCAGAAACATAGCAATACAAATACAATATCATACAATAACCAACAATCAACTAAATCCAAAGTCCATCAAAATCATCTACAGTAACGGTCAATCCAAAGCAACCGTGATGACTACAAGCAATGGTCAATCAGAAGCAACCATCCGGGTAATCTGAAGCAACCCATTGAGAGACTCGGCGGCTTGGCCGGGCCAACGTCCCCAGTTGATCAGTCTAGAGTCTACCGAAAACTCATAACTCTGTATCACTAGTATAAGTCTTCCACACGTGACGGATGCGTGATTCTGACTTATATTAGTCATACAACATCAATGAGCCCAACCTGATCAGAAGCAAGGTTGATCTCTCCTGACCTGATCAGAAGCAAGGTCGGTCCAATAAACGCGCGAGGTCATAGTCCACATCACACAACAACAAAGGTTTGAAGAATAGCAACTAGGTCAACGGTCTAGGTCATGTCACTATATACCTTAATGGCTAGATTAACCCACTCACTAAAAACCAGCACAAGAAGAACTCAGAGGTCTTATATTTCTGAGTCTTCACTTCTCCTGATCACCTGGAAACATCATAAACAAAGTTAGTATAGTGTTCTAATCAATAATATAATTGATAAATACTATAAACTAGGTCATATTATCATATATTCATCATATTATAAGTCTACAACATAAACTCAGTCAATAACGACCCTAAACGAGTACAAACCAAGACATACACAACAAAATCCCTTCTTCTGACCAAAATAAATTTTCATCTAGCTTTTTAAAACCTTATCACTGTAAATTAAACTTCAAGACGAGTCCAACGATAGTTTATTCATCGAAAACGGAGTTACGGTTGGAAAGTTACAGCCTTTTCAATTTTACCAAAAACTGACCAGTGGTCACTCGCGCGGACGAGACCTCACTCGTGCGAGTGAGTCCTCAACCGCGTGGTTGAGCCTCAAACGCGTGGTCACATGTACGGTTGACCCGTCAGAAGTGTGGGAGCTGTTAGAACATTCAAGCTCGCTAATTTTTGCCATTTTGGCCAAAAAACTCGATTTTTGCAAGATCTAACACCAAAACTACTCCCAAAACATCATATAAACTATATAAAATATATTTATAACATTAATTGAACATATCAAACACATTTAGATCAAGAATCAAGCATGAACCCAACCAAAACCCATTAGAACACAAAAACCCAATTTCAACAAGAATCATAGCATGAAATCGAATACAAACCTGGAGATATACTATAGATGATGCAAGAAATCTGATTCTAAGCTTTAATTAATCTAATTTCACACAAAGATCAAGCTAGGGTTTCAAAGGAGCATGAGTTAGGTACGGGATTGAATTTCACAAATTGAGAAAATGGATAGAAATATCCAGAACATGGCATATATAGGTGGGTTTTAACCCATACCTCATAACACACGGGTATTTATCAGTTATCTGATATCTTTCGTACATCGTTAGGCGGTCCTATCGAGGTCCAAATTAAATAAACAAACCTGTTCTGTGACCCTTGTCACGAACTGGTCTCAACCAAATAGTCAAATGACTATAAATATTCAACTAATAAAATAACAATATAAATGCACACAAGGGAAAAATTGCCATTTCATATATGCCCAATTATCGGGTGTTACAAATCTACCGTCCTTAAAGAGATTCCGTCCTCGAAATCTGGTCAAAGTTAAAAGTCACGGTAATAAAATCTCATCAACTATTCATCAAGCAACACATATTAACAACAATTTAAGCAGTCAACTATCCTACTTCTCTTCTTAACTTACTGAAACTTTCGCATGATCTACCAAAATGTGCTTACGTTGGCCAGGCGTAATACATTATCATAGATCACGTCTCCATTTCAGTTAAGAAAATCCGAGAAACCTAAATCCAAGTCATCTCTATCACTACAGCTAACACTACCTCAAAGCACCTATCACTAAACAGATTATATCATCTGCATAACATATTAAACACGCATTCCTGAAATCAAAAGCAATAACAAGGTTAGTCTGAACATACCAGTATTTAAGTCTTCTGACACAACATCAGTATATGCTACCATCTGATAAGCTCTAGCTATAGCCGTGGGAGGACCTTTTCTCTTCTGTCCTACTGATGCGGTAGATCCACCAACAGACGCCGACTGCACCCCGGACCCTGCCCCGGAACCCCCTACCCGCTATCGGACACTGTGCTGACCTATGACCTTCCTTATGACAATTCCAACATACATTGCTTCCGAAAGAACATTGTTGAACATCATGTCCCACTATACCACACCTTAGACACCTTTTCGTACCTGGAGAACACTGTCCACTGTGGTAAGATCTGCACGACTTACACCACTCTTTCTGTATGGAACCTGACCCACTCGTACTCGAAACTTCCCTCGTACTAGACCCGGTTGACTTTCTTGATTTCGGACTGGACTGATAACTAGATTGACCTACTGCCCTCTTCCCATACGAACCACTCCCCACTCTAGCACTCCTTGCGGCTTTAACATCACCCTCTATCACTTTGGCCATCTCAAAAGCTTGCGATAAAGAAGAAGCAAATATAACCATTGACCGATACACCGGCTTAATAACTCTAATAAAATGCTGAATTTTAACTTTCTCATGTGGTACCCACTGTTGACAAAATCTTAGCTTAGAGATAAAGTCCAAAATAACATCATCAATCGTCATATCATCAGTCATTCTCATCCCCAAAAACTCGGTTTTTAATTTCTCCAAATCATATTCTGAACAATACTGCTCGCGAACCTTAGCATGAAACTGCTCCCATGACACTTGACTTAGTTGTTCCTTTGATAAATGACCTGTGATGGAGTCCCACCACTCCATAGCTCGTCCCTTGAACAAACGACTAGCATATAACACTCTCAACTCTGGCTCGCACTGACAAGTGTCTAATGCTCTTTCCACTTCCCTGAGCCAATTTAGAGTCTCAGTCGGGTCGGTTTTACCAGTATACTCTGAAGGTGACAATTAAGAAAGTCCTTATACGAGCACTTCTTCTTTTTAAACATTGGTGGTTGGAAGAATGGCGTCTGAAATGGGTACATCACTTGATTCGGGAATTGTGGATTGAACTGAGATGGTATCTGATACTGAGGTGGCACATATTTTTGTTGAGAAAAGTTTCCAAATTGTGGGCAAACACTTGGATTTATGGTTGTGGTGTTAGAATGCGACATCACTTGTTGTTCAAGCTCTTTAATCTTATCCTGAGCTTCTTTCAACTGACTCTGAAGCTCTAACACTTCTTCTGATACTTCTTCTTCTTCTTCTGATACATGACCATCTTCAACAGGAGCTCTGAAGGTTCCGGAGGCATTGGGGGCAGCGTCTTGATTACCTGACATATCTGCACTACCACAACATCTCACACAAATGCTTAGTAGATAACCGGTTAGTGCCTATCAACTAACAAATAAAAGCACCTACATTCACTTAACCCGTCCCCTTTGTGTTATGTTCGACAAGATCCTCTCAAGGTTTGGGAACATGACATTCAAGTACAATGTCGATGCGGCCAAACCTATGCTCTGATACCAAATTGTAACACCGTATTTTTTTTAAATAACACAGCGGAAGTCTTGTTTACAAAACGTGCCCTTACGTACAAACATAAACATAATTACTACACTTCATACATAAATACATTTTTATCAAAAGCTGGCGTTACGTTAATATCCGATTTCATATAAACAACATCAGAGTTCTAGACTTGTCGAACACAACCCAACAGCCCCTCTTCTCCCATGTCCACAAAAGCAAAAGACCTATAACCTGCAAGGGGGAAGGTGGAGGGGTTAGCACGAAGCTAAGTGAATGGACTAATCTAACAGCTAAAACACACAGGTACAATCACTAGAACATGCATCATCAAGTTAATCAGAGAGTTAATCACATATCTACTAGAATCATGCAGAAACATAGCAATACAAATACAATATAATACAATAACCAACAATCAACTAAATCCAAAGTCCATCAAAATCATCTACAGCAACGGTCAATCCAAAGCAACCGTGATGACTACAAGCAATGGTCAATCAGAAGCAACCATCTGGGTAATCCGAAGCAACCCATTGAGAGACTCGGCGGTCTGGCCGGGCCAACGACCCCAGTTGATCAGTCTAGAGTCTACCAAAAACTCATAACTCTGTATCACTAGTATAAGTCTTCCACACGCGACGGACGTGTGATTCTAACTTATATTAGTCATACAACATCAATGAGCCTAACCTGATCAGCAGCAAGGTTGATCTCTCCCGACCTGATCAGAAGCAAGGTCGGTCCAATAAACACGCGAGGTCATAGTCCACATCACACAACAACAAAGGTTCGAAGCATAGCAACTAGGTCAACGGTCTAGGTCATGTCACTATATGCCTTAACGGCTAGATTAACCCACTCACCAAAAACCAGCACAAGAAGAACTCAGAGGTCTTATATTTCCGAGTCTTCACTTCTCCTGATCACCTGGAAACATCATAAAGAAAGTCAGTATAGTGTTCTAATCAATAATATAATTGATAAATACTATAAACTAGGTCATATTATCATATATTCATCATAATATAAGTCTACAACATAAACCCAATCAATAACGACCCTAAACGAGTACAAAACAAGACATACACAACAAAATCCCTTCTTTTGACCAAAATAAAATTTGATCTTGCTTTTTAAAACCTTATCATTGTAAAGTAAACTTCAAGACAAGTCCAACGATAGTTTATTCATCAAAACGGAGTTACGGTTGGAAAGTTACGGCCTTTTCAATTTTACCAAAAACTGACCAGTGGTCACTCGCGCGGACGAGACCTCACTCGTGCGAGTGAGTCCTCAACCGCGTGGTTGAGCCTCAAACGCATGGTCACACGTACGGTTGACCCATCAGAAGTGTGGGAGCTGTTAGAACATTCCAGCTCGCTGATTTTTGCCATTTTGACCCAAAAACTCGATTTTTGCAAGATCTAACACCAAAACTACTCCCAAAACATCATATAAACTATATAAAATATATTTCTAACATTAATTGAATATATCAAACACATTTAGATCAAGAATCAAGCATGAACCCAACCAAAACCCATTAGAACACAAAAACCCAATTTCAACAAGAATCATAGCATGAAATCGAATACAAACCTGGAGATATACTATAGATGATGCAAGAAATCTGATTCTAAGCTTTAATTAATCTAATTTCACACAAAGATCAAGCTAGGGTTTCAAAGGAGCATGAGTTAGGTACGGGATTGAATTTCACAAATTGAGAAAATGGATAGAAATATCCAGAACATGGCATATATAGGCGGGTTTTAACCCATACCTCATAACACACGGGTATTTATCAGTTATCTGATATCTTTCGTACATCGTTAGGCGGTCCTATCGAGGTCCAAATTAAATAAACAAACCTGTTCTGTGACCCTTGTCACGAACTGGTCTCAACCAAATAGTCAAATGACTATAAATATTCAACTAATAAAATAACAATATAAACGCACACAAGGGCAAAATTGCCATTTCATCTATGCCCAATTATCGGGTGTTACACATATGGAAAAAACAATAAAGGTTTTCTTCTGCTATTGATTCAAAAGAGAGGTTACCAGCAGCACGACATTTCCTCGAATTTGCTCGATTCAAAGGAGCATCATCATCATCCTCAATTCAAAGGAGCATCATCATCATCCTCAAGCTCATTTTCGCACAAACTATTCTCAAGCGTTTCATCAACCAATTTTTCAGATACAAATTGTAGTTCATTAAATCTGGTATAACGCAAGGTGGCGAGCGGAGTAATCACTACAAGCACAAGCATACAGCAATTATTATACATATGATAATATTAGATAACCAAATTTTAATCAGAATATACCTTTGTTTTTCAACATAACAATGGCACAGCCACGAGTTTCGGCATCCCACTCATTATTAAGGGAGCATAAAGAGAGCATATGTTCTGGATATTGACGGTTTGGAATTTTCTCTTTTTTTAATTGCATTTAACAATTTTCGTTCCTCAGGAGTTATCCTAGGATGAATAACTTTGGGAGGATCAAGTGCTGTACGCCAATAACGAGCTTTCAAGCAATCGTTGGGAATTACTTCGCTATTAATAAAGAAAAACGTACTCCGCCAGTTTTCATTGGAATCACCAGAATTAAGCAAAAACCCGTCCAGAGTAAGACAAAACCATCCTTTATCATAAGGTTTTATGGTTGCAAGATTAGAAAAAAGGCGTACATATGGTGTTATATTCCGGGCCATACAGTACATCTGAAACAGCATGATTTTACGAATGGACATAGGCTCAAATTCCCCAACACTAACGCCATAAAAGCAGCAAACATCCAAGTAGAATTTCATAAAAGGGATACGAAGATGAGAAAAGTATAAAGCACAGCCGTAAATAGCAACCTTCCCAGAAGGAGGACGAGATGCACGATCATGCGGGCCAGGAATAACAGCATCGGCCCCAAAAAATTTGGAAAAAGCAATTCTGACACGATCGAGATAGATTGAGGAGATTCTTCTTGGAATATCTTCAACATTAAAAATAGCCATTGATTAGGTAGTTAAGAAAGGAATTTTTGACAGAAGTTTAAGGTAGATGAAGGAAATAAATTTTGCTTGAAGTAAATATGACGCAGTAAAAATTGGGTAATAAATAGCGAAGTGGGAGATGAATAGTTGGCGGTTAATCGTGTGGATGACATGGTGCCACGTGTTAACTGAGTAAATATGCGGGAAAAGAAAAACTTGGAAAATAAAATTCAAAATCAAAAAAGGGCTACTTTTTGCAGACAATGATCAAAAAGTAACTGACATGGCAGAAAAAAGTTCGGCTACAGCAGGTTTTTGTTCCCGAGGAAAAAGGCATCACTTATATTTTAGTTTAATGACTTTATTTTTTACAAAAATAAAGACATTAAACTGGGGGGACTTAATGGTGTATCCTAGAGGATACACGCATAAGAACACCATTTTTATACAGAAAAATGGATCAAACAATACAAAAGATAATTAAATTTGGCAGTTTTCAGTATTCGCCGCCCAGCGTACAGCAGGCCGCCCAGCGTCAAGCGTAAGACCTGCAGGCAGCTTCTATGCTTAAGCCCTTTAATTCAGCGCGTGAACGACACGCAGCCACGTCAGCACACGTCACCGAACTTCCGGATACTTCACGTAACAGAACCATTCAGTGATTGACACGTGTATCCCGAGAATTTCAAACATTCTACGCCTATAAATAGACCCCTTGGGTCACCGCATATCATCATCATTCTGATCTGAACTTCAGTCAGAGAGAAGTACACTTTCTCTCTCACACAGTTCTTTCTCACTCTAAACATACATCAGCCACTTAGCAGCATTACGCTATACGGATCAATTTCAGATTGATCCTCAGATTGATTGAGGCCACCTAACGGATTACTCATCCGTGTTCTGGGTCTGCAGAGATTATTTCTCGAGGTCAAACAACAATCAACAGTATACGCCACACGCTGAGCAGATATTGACTTGTACTGGTACCTTACAGCCGCTTTACGGAAAATTGTACCAACAGGTTACAAGAACCAACAGTAACAAAGTTAATGGGAATGGAGCAAGTACTATTGGGATAAACTTGAATAATCCTTTTGAGAAACTGAATACATGTAATGATGAATGTGAACTGAAGGATGGTAGTAAGATAGATCATAAGCAAAAGGATACATATCCTTATATAAATGATGTGGAAGACTTCATGGATGAAACAGCAAGATTTATTGCGGAAAAAACTTCTGATGGGGCAAGCACTCTCGGTTTAGATGGTATTAATGATTAATATATCATCTTGGAATATTCAGGGATTGAACCGACTCTTGAAACAACATGAGGCTTAAGAGGTGGTGATGAGTAATAAGCTGAGTATTTATGCTATTTTGGAATCACATGTTGCGATAGATAAGTTAAGTCGTATACGTAGTACAGTGTTTCCTATGTGGCTTTCGAGTTTAAATGGGAGTGTTTGTGTGTGTGGTAATCGAATTAATATATTGGAACCCCATGATTGTCTAACTAATGGTCCTTGCGGTTTCAAAACAAGCTATTTAGTTCACTCTTTATCTGATAATACTAAATGTTTATTTCTTTTATATATGCAGCGAATAAGTATATGCAAAGGCGTCCTCTTTGGCTGGAGTTAAACATGCATAGTCCTCTAAGCGAGTCTCAAAAGAGTATTAACTGATTTTTTTTATCTGTAAGAGCGGGACCTAAATCCTCTTTTAACTTCCTAAGATAGAAAATGTAAGTTGACCCAGGGTCGTGTTTTTAAATGGTTTAACGAATTGAATTCCAAGGGTATAATTGTCTTTGACTAAATTGACTGGATAAAAGGGTAGTAGTTTGTTTTTTAATTAATTGTTCTAATTTCGGAAAGGTAAAAGGGTTACAGGGATATCCTTAGTTTGTAGATCAAGGAAATTTTGACCATGATATATGCTTAAGCTAGAGAAAGGTAATTATGTTTAATTTAAAACTCTAATTAGGATAGTAAGAATCTGATCGGATGAGCCATTCGTGCAAGCTTATCGGTCTTTGGCCTCTCAGAGTTCTCTTTGAGCAAAAACAGATATGTCAATGTGGTTAAACTCTCAGATTGTGTCTAATCCTCAGAGATTATTATTAGTGAAGCACCATTTAGAAGTTATGTTCTAACCCAAACCCTCGTTATTTGTCGAGAGATGGAATAACAACTTGTCGTGTTGAATGAATACAATCACAAAAGTGAGGAGTACGTCTGGTTAAGTTGACAAAACAGTTAAAGGATCTAACAACCATATCAACATTCTACAGAGATCAAACTAATTCTAATCATTATACGACATTGCAGTGTTAAGATGATTAGTAAAACAGATAACAACATATAAACATACAATGTATAGTAAGAACAATCCTAAGGAAACAATCAAATAAGAACATGCAATAGGGTTGAATCGTATAATTGAATGTAACTACATAAGTCATAACAGTCCTAAGAGGTCTCTCAGGAACAGTTATCAGGCATGCTAGGCTATTCATGTCTCAATTCATAAGTTCTGTGTCCTAAAAGTGCATTAAATGCCCATCGGGATACTGAGTTTAGAGATGCTTCGGGTACACTATGACTGGGGTCTTAAATCCTATGAAGTAGCTAATTTCAGATAAGTGGATAAGTCGCAGTCACAACCTAGGTTGGTCAATCCTCAAGATTCTAATATACAAGCTTATCAGAATCACAATTTCAGACGAACAATGACAATCATACTAAATTTACATAATTACGCTAGCCTATGATTCTATCATGGCAACTTACGAATAACTTTAAGCTATCATGTCAATATCACAATGCCAATTCAAACATAGATAATAAGAACTCATGTTTAAAAAGAAAGTGCGTTCGGATTAAAACCTGAGAAATTCTAGCTTACAGAGATCCCCCTTGAATGCAGAGGCTCGGGAATATCCTCCGAAAATAAAATACTAACTAGCTACTAAACTATTTTTAAATATTATAATTTTTTTTGAAGTGATGAATGAAAATTGAATATGTTACAAAGGAGCAATCAAAGCCCTTTTATAGGCAAATCTGACCTTGGCAGGCCGTATACACTGGTTGTGTAGACTGGGCAGGCTGTGTACACGGGCCATGTGGAGAGGGCGTGTGGAGTTGGTTGAACGGGTAAGGAGGTCGTTTGGCCGGAGCATGGTAGCCCGTGTGGCTCTAGCTGGCAGCCCGTGTGACCAGCCTGTGTGGCTCTATCTTCTGATCAATTTTGATTTTTTAGTGATCGTAACTTGGTTTTCGAGGTTGTAACTTGACATTTACCATTTTCACTCTAGATTATTCATTTTAAATCAGTTTTCTTATATTCTTCTTGCATCACCTTTGTAATTACTTGATCTAAAAAAGAAAGCAAATAAATGCTTATTCTTTGATAAAATCTTGGAACTTTATTATTTTTGGGCTAAATATCGGGGGGGGGGGGTGTTATAAATGTGAATTTTTTGCTGATATCAAGTGTCCTACACTTAGACTTTGCTTGCCCTCAAGCCAAATGCTAGAAATATTAGTTTGTTTCTACTAGATTCTTTTCCCACCAAACCTCATATTCCTTCAGTGTGCCTTAATCGATAATCTAACATTGTTCGAAAGTATAGAGAAAGTTTTAAACTTTATGTTATATCTCTGGATTTTATTCATTTCTTGGTTCAAAGGCATACTTTTCAATTCTCGTTTGTAGAATATACATGACTAGGGTTGATTTAAGTGGCACTGTTTCAGATAGATCTAGGTGGAAGAGGTTGGGTTCTTGTCAGATGACGATTTTTTGAGTTTGTAAGCTACAAAATAAATTTGGTCAAGTATTCACATCAGATTTTGTGTGTTCATTCCCGTCAGATGGCGATTTTGGGTGGTGCTCCTTCTGGCTTCGAGTAAGAATTAGATGTTTTCGGGCTGTTTTGAATTGTTCGGGTTGCTTCGAGTTGTTTCGGGTTGTTTTGAGTCACGTGCAGTGGTTTCGGTTGTTTTTCAGGTTGTTTTTATGTTGCGCAGTTACCGGTATAGCATCGAGTTTTTCAAGTAGTGGTATAGCATCGAGTTCTTCAAATCGTGGCAATCAGAGAGGTGAGATATATAATTTTGAATGATTTTGAAAAGCCATTTGCAATTCTTATGATTTTGTGTTGTTTCATGTGACCATATTATTTCACTATATGATTTGAAAGCCATCTATGGTGTAGAAGCTATGAGTTGAATTCCAACTCTGTTAGCTACAAAGTTCATGCGCGTAATATTTTATTATGGAGTAGAAGCTACGAGTTTAAATTATAATATTTGCTAGTTGATCATGTACTTTGGCTATATCAAATAGCAGTTTTCGTAGATTCTTTTGGGTTATTATATCGTGGGTTCAAGTATTTTGGATAGTTCTTTTGGGTGGTTTCAGTTTGTGATATTAGTTGGTGATGGTATGTGGTTTGCGGTAGTGTGTTCAAGGTTATTTTGTTGCTTTACATGTCATAGTGTTAGGCGTGTTCGAGATCAAGATGTGAGATTGTTATTGTTATATTCAAGGTTCATGATCATTGTTTGCGAGGATTATATCATGAAATTAGATTGGTGCTTCGGGTTTTTTGATGCTTGGTGTCGCGGTGATTCTTGATTGTGGGTTTTTGTTGATTTGGTGGCTAGGTCGGGATTTAGTCGTGGATATTGGTTGTGATTTTACCGTCATAGTTTCTTTCTCCGCTACATTTCTACATTTCACTATACCACCACTTGGTTGGATTGTGGGATCGACGGGTGTTATCTCAGTATCGTTGTGGCTGTCGTGGTTAGTTTTTCACCCGTTTTCTTGTTTCTAACTAGTGTTGCCCTTAAGTGGTCTTGTGTGGTGTTGATTTGGATGGCAGGTAGAAGCTTAGATTGTTAGATTGTAGCCATATTTGCTGTAATTTTCGAGGTCGGTAGACTCGTGGATTCGTGTAATGTTGAAGTTAATGTTTAGAATTGTTGTAACTACTAGCTTCTTGCTAGTCTTATTTTAATTAATAAAACTATTATTGCCTTTCAAAAAAAAAAAAATTGGAATTGGAATTTTATGTTTCATCCATTAGAATATTTGCACGAGATTGAGTTTATCGCAAAGGGATCTTGAGATCGAAGACATCGGATGCGTCTTATTCAAGCATCGAGTCGAAAGCTTGGATCATATTATTTTTTTTCATGCAGCATTGCGGTGGACTTATGAAGGAATATTCGAGTTTGGGTTAGATTTGTTCGCTTGATCCGAATGGATTGTGTGGTATGAAGATTGGCAAGCAACGACGGACTAGAAGTGCAGATTATACATCATCAATTCATCATTGCGTGTTTATTATGGTACATATGGAGACTTCACAATAGCAGTATTCACCAACCTCGCCCGATGAAGAAGAGTATTGTCTTTGAGTCTATTTGTAAGGTATTGCTAAGATGGTTAACAAGTAGAAGTGGATGTAATGTAAGTTAAAATGATTGAATGATAAATCCATTGTAAGTTGTCGGTATGCCATTAAAAAAATCAAAATATTATTTGTATTCTTCTTTGGCTAAGATGCCTTAGTACTGAGTAGTTTCATTAACCATGTTTGAAAACTTGCTAACTATATCAAAGATCTACATATGTGAAGGTCAATTAATACTCATCAGAATCTTGAATGTTAGTTTTTTAGATGTCACACAACATATGCAAATTAGATATTACTAAATGATGTATTAACTTCCTATGGTTGATTTTCAACTAGTGAGTATTGATATAATTTGGATTGAGCAATTTGCTCATTCTAGTTATTGAATAGTCCACGTTCCACCAGTCAACAAGTCTCATGCATATTTCCATTAAGAGTGTCCCAAGATCACACTATGGATCATGCATGTACGTCTACATGTTATCCCCACATTTCTACTTTATGCTTGCATTGGTAATTTACTTCAGCTAATTACTTTCTGAAAAGGGCACATTTTGATTCCACTAGCTTCTTTTCATCACCACAAATTGTAAGTGCATATAGTTGATTGATAGGAATGAATGATATATTTGGTTAATCCAAAAATTTTATCTCTTGTTCTATTTTTTTTAGAGATTGACCATCTCGAATCGGTCTTCTATCATTGGTACTTTCATTGAACAAACTCACCATGACTTCCTACCAAGGCATTCCTATCAATGAGGAGTCGATTGATTAGGAAGGAGTAGGTGAAACAATACTTCATAACCCAAGTTATCAAACTCACTAACAATAAACGAATTAAAACTGAAGAACACGGAGAAAACTAGCAAAAACGTAAAAAACGAGAATATAGCAAGGTTATATGTAATCAAAGTGATTACTTTAATCCTCGGCCAACCAAGGAGTATTCTTAATAATAACATATGTAGGTAAAATTTACATGTTACATATGGGGGTATTTATAGCATAAAACTAGTTAGAATCGCGATGCAACGAGGAGTTCAAAGTTGAATCAAATTCTGCTCGCCCAAACCACTATTCACGTTCGCAAACTTTTGCCATTCAGTGAGCTCGCGATCACGAGATGCGCATCGAGCATATAATCCAGTCGCAAAAAAAATTCCTACTCGCGAATTTTCCGTGCTGCACCACTTTTTTGACTTTGTTTATGTAACGACCTGGCCAAATCGTCATTGATGGCGCCGTTAACTTAGGTCCCATTACGTGGTCATAGTCCCTATATGAGACGCGTTTGTCCAAAATTATGTCGCATTCATTTGAAACGTACAAGACTTGCAAAGTTTTAAGTTACCAAACGGTTCGACAAAGAGTTTAAGTTTACAAAAGTTATAAAGTATAAATGAAATGTCTTACGACATAATATAAGTTGAAAACCATGGTTGCTATAAATAGCGTAAGTATGTAAACAATATGCTTGAATCCAAAGGTGCTATCACTAGCGTATGCATGTATGCTTGACCCCAAGCAAGTAATCAAAGTATGCGGAAGCAAGTATCAAGTAGCCAAGTGTAATGACCCGCATTTTTCCGATCATTCTATACTTATAAGATTAATATTTACATAAATTAAACTTACCAACATGATAAGCAATCCAAATTGTTGAGAATTATGTTTTGAAAAGAGTTTTACACAACGTTTGACCGTCTAGTTGACCGATGATATCACGAACTATATAACATATGATAATTATACGTTTGTGTATATATATGTATATATACATATTTAACATGATCTAAGAATGTTGTAATATCTCATTTTGTCTCAATAACAATAAGTTAAAAGTATATTTTGAAACTACTAGCTTAAGTTTTCAAAACGATAACCATACGTAACGTTATTTGACATAAATACTTATGACCTATAATGTTTATACATATATCGTATATGTAATGTATTTAATCACTTTTTAAGGACTTAAATACATAAAACAATATAAGTGTATTCACAAAAGATAGCTATATTTGAATTCTCGTTCCGTTTTCACAAGATTTCTATACGTATATCTAGAGTACATGTACCTGTATCATACCTAGCTTTTATACGTATTTACTATTGGTATATACACATCAAATCACCACCAACCAGCCCTTGTTCATGCCCTAGGTATAAGGTAATTGAATTTGGAAGCAAGTATGACAAATTGCACAAAAGAACAACCTAAAATTTTGTCCATGTCCCCCCCCATTCACGTTTTTAATGGGGGTATTCTCACCTCATTTTGGTTCAACTTCTATCATCATTTCTCTAGCTAAACACACACACTTACTAGCCTCATGTCTCTCTAAGAACTCCAGCAAAAATCCTCTCAAGAAACACCTTAAACACCACCATAACAAGATCAAACAAAAACACTACAAAAATACAACTTTCAATTCAAGTTTATGTCTTAAGTTGCTTCCAATCTTTCATCCAATTCCATCACTCTTTTGGTTCTAGGTTTTTACTCCTCTTTTACAGCAATCTTGTCCAAGTAACTTGAGGTAGTAACTTTGTTCATAACCTTATTCGATTCATATATATATAGCTATCTTATTTTATGGTATACAATTTTAACAACAAGAACATAGTTTGAATGATTTCAAACTTGTTTGCAAACTAAATAGATCCTTCTAACTTAACTTTTAAAATACTTCAAGACATGTAATATATCATAAATATATGCTAATTTAACAAGGTATAACTTGGTTTTTCAAAGAACACCTTAAAAACTGTTTTTACGACGTCGGAGTGCAACCGGGGGCGGTTTTGGGTTGGATAATTAAAAACTATTTTGAACCTTGAATTGGAGGTTTATTTTCTGGAAAAATGATATTTACTATGAATATGATAACACATAAAAATTTCATGATTTAACTCAAAGTATAAGTATTTTTAGAAAATAATCATTTAAGGTTGTTTACATGATGGAAAATGATTAACTTCATAAGTTTCACCAAAGTTTGACCTATGACCTGTGATTTCAAATACAAACTAAGGTATTTACAGTTCATATTCTTAAAGAGAGACTCGATCCAAGGAAGTGGCAAGTTGAACCAACGAAAACGGAGTTGTAACGAAGAAACTATGACCAAAACAAGATCGGATATCCAAAACTAGTTTAGCCACGAAAATAATTGGAGAAAAATTAAATGAATCACATCTTTCTAAAATAACATGATATTTTATATATATGTACTCATAATTTAATTTTATATATTTCAGGACCACCCGTAAACAATACGAGAAGATTAATCATAAGATCCCATGATTGTACGCAACACGTCATTTGACAACACCGGTACTTTATGTACGCAACACGTCATTTGACAACACCGGTACCGTGGGTCAAGATTAATCCCGACCAATACAAATACGATGGGGTTTTATTTATTTCGATGGGGGTTTTATTTATTAAACACCTAAATATGAACCATTAAAATTGAATTACTAACATCGGACTGCTAACTACGGACTAAGAAATTATTAAAACTATTAAAAGTATAATAAGTATATATATGTGACGATTGTTTAAAATGGAAATATATTGATAAACTATATATGGATAGGTTCGTGATATCAACCGGAGACCAAGTTAAAATATATATATCTTCAAGGCAAAAGTGAGTATATAGTCCCACTTTTAAACTCTAAGTATTTCGGGATGAGAATACATGTATTTTATGTTTTACGTTATGGACACAAGTAACTGAAAAATATATTCTACGTTGAGTTGTACCACTGGCATACTTCCCTGTAGCTTGGTAACTATTATTTACAGCGGTATTGTAAACGCGAATCCTGTTGATAGATCTATCGGGCCTGACAACCCCAACCGGACTGGACGACCAGTATTCAACGGTTGCACAGTACTTCGTTTCGTGACTATACTTGGTACGGTGTAGTAAGATTTCATAATAAAGGGAATATGCGACGTGATTAAATGTTAAGTATGGTTACCAAGTGCTCAACCACTTAGAATATTTTATTAAAATGTTTATATATGAAATCTTGTTGTCTATATATATATATTGCTGCCGGCATTAAACCTATATCTCACCAACTTTATGTTGACGTTTTAAGCATGTTTATTCTCAGGTGATAACTAAAAGCTTCCGCTGCAACATGTTGAATTTAAGCAAGATCTTGAGTATGCATATTTGTGTCAAAAATAAAACTGCATATCCGAGGAATTGTAATGTAAAATATGCTAGAAATCGTATTGTTATCATCACATGTAAAGTTTGTAAGTCTAAGATTATCGCTAAACGATAATCATCTTTTTATTGTCTAAAGCTTGTATTAAAATAAGAGTTATGGTTTGTAATGTAAAATAAATGCAGTTGTTCTTTTAAAAATGTCGCATATAGAGGTCAATACCTCGCAATGAAATCATACGTTATCTAACTCGTTCTTATGGTTAAGGACGGGTTATGACATGTGGTATCAGAGCGGTGGTCTTAGCGAACCAGGTTTGCATTAGTGTGTCTAACTGATAAGTCGTTAGGATACATTAGTAAGTCTGGACTTTGACCGGGTCTAATTTAAAAACCATTGCTTATCATTGTTGGTTAAAATTTATATGTAAATATTATGTAGTACTAATGGGTTAGTTGTTGTGTGATAGATGTCGGGCTCAAAACTTGTTATCACATTCAGCGACTCCGAACCAGAATCTTCAGATGGTGTTTTAGTCATTAACCTATCCGATGACGAAAATAGTATCTTTGGGGAAGACTCACAAATTCCGGATGAACCAACAATAAAGAACCCGGAAAGTGAACCCGAGGAGGAAAGTGAACCCGAGGAGGAAAGTGAACCCAAGGAAGAAATACAAGAAATTACGAAAGACAAGTTCGAACTAGGAAAGAAACGAAAGGCTAATGAATTAGAAAATTCAAATCCTGAGTTTAGTAAGGATGATGTGGCACCAACTCCACTAGACACTACCACCCCTATTCCCGCTATTCCTATTCGTTCTATCCCGGCATCCAGTTCTTCAGCCCCACAGCCAAAATATAGGCAGACAGCCAGGATAAGCGTTAAGCGATTCTTTGAACCTAAACGTCCTAGAAAATAGACCAAACGATGCGCTGCCGTATTAAACCATGGGATAATATAATGTTTTGTATAATATTATTAGTGTGGTTTGCTTAATGTTCGATGTATGATAAGCATATGTAAAATAGTGAAGTATGAAATGCAATAATTTTCCATGGTTAAGTATTATTTAGATTGTAGTAATTGGTTCTGTACTAAGCTATTAAGTATGAACATTAACGGGTAGGTACTACCCTAGATATAATTATAAAACGCTAATAAGAAGAAAAGGCTTTTATAATAATACCTGGTTCATATTATTAACAAGCTATAATGTACTATAAATACATACTACATCTATAATATTCCATGTGAATAATTATTTTCTTTCATTAGGAAATGGCGCGATTGAATCGAATGACGGAACAAGAAGTCGAGGAATTCATCAACCAGCGAGTGAACGACAGAATGTTATGGGTCGAAGCTGCAAGAGCTGCTGCAGTTAACCCAAATCCTCGGGTAGGATGCACCTACAAGACTTTTCAAGCTTGCAAGCCCTCATCATTCAGTGGAACGGAAGGACCGATCGGTTTAACCCGGTGGATAGAAAAGATGGAGACTGTGTTTAAAATCAGTGGTTGTGTTGAAAAGGACATGACCAAGTATGCATCGTGCACTTTACAAGATAGTGCACTCACGTGGTGGAAAAATTATGTGAAGGCTGTAGGAGGAGATGTAGCTTATGATACTCCATGGGAAGAATTCAAAACAATGTTAATCAACGAATATTGTCCAAGGAACGAGGTTAGGAAGTTGGAAGATGAATTACGAAGTCTGAAGGTTGTTGGTACTGAAATCACCAACTACAATCAGCGATTCATGGAATTAGTTTTGCTATGTCCTGAATTGGTTCCAACCGAAGAACGGAAGATTGAAATGTACAAAGATGGTTTGCCCAAAAAGGTCAAGGCAAATGTTACAGCATCGAAACCTAAGACAATTCATGAAGCTATAACCATGGCAAACGAGCTAATGGATCAGGTCATCATGGATAAGAAAGTATCCAATACTGATATGAAGGAATCAGGTAACAAAAGAAAGTGGAATGGAAATTATGGTCGAGGTAACCAACAACAATCTTTTAAGAAACAAGAAATCACGCAAGGTGCGGGTAGTGGTTTAAGCTTTGGTTACAAAGGACAAAATCCTTTATGTAACCGATGCCACAAACATCACTCTGGCTACTGTAATGTGGTATGCAACAAATGTAATCGAAAGGGTCATCTTGCTGAAGATTGTAGGGCTCTCGTTACAAATACAAATGGTACCAAGACTCCTGCCACCAATGCAAATAGAACTGCTTTGGCTACCATTACTTGTTATGGGTGTGGAAAACAAGGTCACTATAAGAGCCAGTGCCCGAATCCTGAGAAGAATATCGGACCTGCACGTGGGAGAGCATTTATTATTAATGCTAGAGAGGCATGTGAAGACCCGGAGCTTGTTACGGGTACGTTTACCATTAATAACTTATCAGCATCTATTATATTTGATACTGGTGCCGATAGAAGTTACGTGAGTAGAGGCTTTTACGCTAAATTGAATTGTTCATCATTACCTCTAGATGCTAAGTACATGATTGAGTTAGCTAATGGTAAACTAATTAAAGCCGATAAAATTTGTCGTGATTGTAAAATAAATTTAGCCGGAGAAACGTTTAAAATTGACTTAATACCCATAGAATTAGGAAGTTTTGATGTAATAGTCGGCATGGACTGGATGTCCAAAGTAGGAGCTGAAGTTGTGTGTGCCAAGAAGGCAATTCGCATTCCTTGTAAGGATAAAATGCCGGTGATGATTTATGGAGAGAAGGGTAACTCAAAGTTAAAACTCATTAGCTGTTTGAAAGCCAAGAAGTGTTTAGAAAAGGGATGTTATGCTATTCTAGCACATGTTAATAAAGTCGAAAAGAAAGAAAAAGAGAAGTGCATCAACGACATGCCTGTGGCAAGAGATTTTCCTGAAGTTTTTCCGGAAGAGTTGCCGGGATTACCTCCATTTAGATCTGTAGAATTTCAAATAGATTTAGTACCAGGAGCTGCACCATTTGCCCGTGCTCCATATAGACTTGCACCGTCCGAGTTAAAAGAACTTCAGAGTCAGTTAAAAGAATTACTGGATCGTGGATTCATACGACCAAGCACTTCACCGTGGGGAGCTCCGATTCTATTTGTTAAAAAGAAAGATGGATCTTTTAGGATGTGTATAGATTATCGTGAATTAAATAAGTTAACTATCAAGAATCGGTATCCACTACCGAGAATTGATGACTTATTTGATCAACTCCAAGGATCATGTGTGTACTCGAAAATTGACCTATGATCGGGCTATCATCAATTACACGTCAAAGAAGAAGATATACCGAAAACTGCTTTTCGGACACGTTACGGTCATTACGAATTTTTGGTCATGCCGTTTGGATTGACGAATGCGCCAGCTGTATTCATGGACCTCATGAATCGAGTTTGTAGTCCATATTTAGATAAGTTTGTTATTGTTTTCATTGATGACATTCTTATCTATTCCAAGAGTGAGCAAGAGCATGAGCAGCATTTAAGGTTAATATTAGAGTTGTTGAGAAAAGAACAGCTATACGCTAAATTTTCTAAGTGTACTTTCTGGTTGAAAGAAGTGCAATTCCTTGGTCACGTTGTTAGTAGCAAAGGAATTCAGGTTGATCCAGCTAAAATTGAGGCCATTGAAAAATGGGAGACTCCTAAAACACCAATGCAGATACGCCAATTTTTGGGTTTAGCCGGTTATTATAGAAGGTTTATTCAAGATTTTTCTCGAATAGCTAAGCCGTTGATAGCATTAACACAAAAAGGTAAGAAATACGAATGGACCTCAGAGCAGGAGAACGCATTTCAATTACTAAAGAAGAAGTTGACTACGGCGCCTATTTTATCGTTACCAGAAGGGAACGATGATTTTTAAATATATTGTGACGCTTCGCGACAAGGTTTTGGTTGCGTTCTTATGCAACGGAAGAAAGTTATTGCATACGCATCCCGACAATTGAAGATTCACGAGCGGAATTATACGACGCATGATCTAGAACTGGGAGCAGTCGTGTTTTCATTGAAGATATGGAGACACTACTTGTATGGGGTTAAATGCACTGTGTTTACTGATCATAAAAGCCTTCAACATATTTTTGATCAGAAACAGCTGAACATGAGGCAACGTAGGTGGGTCGAGTTAATAAACGACTATGATTGTGAAATTCGTTATCATCCCGGGAAAGCGAATGTGGTGGCTGACGCACTAAGCAGAAAGGAACGAGAACCAATTCGAGTACGAGCGATGAACATAAAAATTCGCATGAATCTCAACTCACAAATCAAAGAAGTTCAACGAGAAGCACTTACTAAAGAAAATATAGGAAATGAAATAATGAAGAAGTATGAGAAGCAACTCGTTATGCGGGAAGATGGAATTCGATATTTTGCAAATCGTATTTGGGTACCGAAGTTGGGTGGATTAAGGAAGTTGATATTGAACGAGGCACATAAGACAAGATATTCGATACATCCTGGAGTTGGAAAGATGTACCAAGATCTTAAGACACATTATTGGTGGCCTAATTTAAAGACAGACGTTGCAACATATGTTGGGGAGTGTTTAACTTGTTCCAAAGTCAAAGCAGAACACCAGAAGCCGTCAGGATTACTTCAACAATCAGAAATCCCAGAATGGAAATGGGACGGTATTACCATGGATTTCATCACGAAGTTACCAAAGACTGCCTGGGGATACGACACCATTTGGGTAATTGTTGATCGTCTTACCAAATCTGCACATTTCTTGCCTATAAAGGAAACGGATAGAATAGAGAAATTATTACGATTATATATAAAGGAAATAGTTTCAAGGCATGGAATACCTATTTCCATTATATCTGATCGTGATAGTAGATTTACCTCAAAGTTCTGGCAATCACTACAGGAGGCACTAGGAACTCGTTTGGATATGAGTACCGCATATCATCCGCAAACCGACGGGCAGAGTGAAAGAACAATTCAGACTCTTGAAGACATGCTCAGGGCATGTGTAATCGATTTTGGAAACGGATGGGATAAATATCTACCATTAGCAGAATTCTCGTATAATAATAGTTATCATGCGAGCATTAAAGCTGCGCCATTTGAAGCATTGTACGGAAGGAAGTGTAGATCTCCTATTTGTTGGAATGAAGTAGGAGATCGACAATTAACTGGTCCCGAGATCATACACGAAACGACTGAGAAGATAGTACAAATCAAGGAGAGATTAAAAACAGCCCGTAGTCGCCAAAAGAGCTACGCCGATGTCCGAAGGAAACCATTAGAGTTTCAGATCGGTGACATGGTTATGCTAAAGGTGTCACCTTGGAAAGGTGTAATACGTTTCGGTAAAAGAGGTAAACTGAACCCAAGATATGTAGGCCCGTTCAAGATCATCGAACGCATTGGACCGGTAGCTTATCGACTCGAGTTACCGCAACAACTCGCCGGAGTACATAATAGCTTTCACGTCTCAAACCTTAAAAAGTGTCTTGCAAAGGAAGACCTCACCATTCCTCTTGAAGAAATCCATGTCGACGAGAAACTACAATTCATAGAAGAACCAATCGAAATCATGGACCGTGAAGTTAAACGGCTCAAGCAGAGCAACATACCGACCGTTAAGGTTCGTTGGAATGCTCGAAGAGGTCCTGAGTTTACTTGGGAATGAGAGGATCAGATGAAACAAAAGTATCCACACTTGTTTCTCGACGACGCAAAATAGGTACAATTTTAAAATTTCGGGACGAAATTTATTTAACGGGTAGGTACTGTAATGACCCGCATTTTTCCGATCATTCTATACTTATAAGATTAATATTTACATAAATTAAACTTACCAACATGATAAGCAATCCAAATTGTTGAGAATTATGTTTTGAAAAGAGTTTTACACAACGTTTGACCATCTAGTTGACCGATGATATCACGAACTATATAACATATGATAATTATACGTTTGTGTATATATATGTATATATACATATTTAACATGATATAAGAATGTTGTAATATCTCATTTTGTATCAATAACAATAAGTTAAAAGTATATTTTGAAACTACTAGCTTAAGTTTTCAAAACGATAACCATACGTAACGTTATTTGACATAAATACTTATGACCTATAATGTTTATACATATATCGTATATGTAATGTATTTAATCACTTTTTAAGGACTTAAATACATAAAACAATATAAGTGTATTCACAAAAGATAGCTATATTTGAATTCTCGTTCCGTTTTCACAAGATTTCTATACGTATATCTAGAGTACATGTACCTGTATCATACCTAGCTTTTATACGTATTTACTATTGGTATATACACATCAAATCACCACCAACCAGCCCTTGTTCATGCCCTAGGTATAAGGTAATTGAATTTGGAAGCAAGTATGACAAATTGCACAAAAGAACAACCTAAAATTTTGTCCATGTCCCCCCCCATTCACGTTTTTAATGGGGGTATTCTCACCTCATTTTGGTTCAACTTCTATCATCATTTCTCTAGCTAAACACACACACTTACTAGCCTCATGTCTCTCTAAGAACTCCAGCAAAAATCCTCTCAAGAAACACCTTAAACACCACCATAACAAGATCAAACAAAAACACTACAAAAATACAACTTTCAATTCAAGTTTATGTCTTAAGTTGCTTCCAATCTTTCATCCAATTCCATCACTCTTTTGGTTCTAGGTTTTTACTCCTCTTTTACAGCAATCTTGTCCAAGTAACTTGAGGTAGTAACTTTGTTCATAACCTTATTCGATTCATATATATATAGCTATCTTATTTTATGGTATACAATTTTAACAACAAGAACATAGTTTGAATGATTTCAAACTTGTTTGCAAACTAAATAGATCCTTCTAACTTAACTTTTAAAATACTTCAAGACATGTAATATATCATAAATATATGCTAATTTAACAAGGTATAACTTGGTTTTTCAAAGAACACCTTAAAAACTGTTTTTACGACGTCGGAGTGCAACCGGGGGTGGTTTTGGGTTGGATAATTAAAAACTATTTTGAACCTTGAATTGGAGGTTTATTTTCTGGAAAAATGATATTTACTATGAATATGATAACACATAAAAATTTCATGATTTAACTCAAAGTATAAGTATTTTTAGAAAATAATCATTTAAGGTTGTTTACATGATGGAAAATGATTAACTTCATAAGTTTCACCAAAGTTTGACCTATGACCTGTGATTTCAAATACAAACTAAGGTATTTACAGTTCATATTCTTAAAGAGGGACTCGATCCAAGGAAGTGGCAAGTTGAACCAACGAAAACGGAGTTGTAACGAAGAAACTATGACCAAAACAAGATCGGATATCCAAAACTAGTTTAGCCACGAAAATAATTGGAGAAAAATTAAATGAATCACATCTTTCTAAAATAACATGATATTTTATATATATGTACTCATAATTTAATTTTATATATTTCAGGACCACCCGTAAACAATACGAGAAGATTAATCATAAGATCCCATGATTGTACGCAACACGTCATTTGACAACACCGGTACTTTATGTACGCAACACGTCATTTGACAACACCGGTACCGTGGGTCAAGATTAATCCCGACCAATACAAATACGATGGGGTTTTATTTATTTCGATGGGGGTTTTATTTATTAAACACCTAAATATGAACCATTAAAATTGAATTACTAACATCGGACTGCTAACTACGGACTAAGAAATTATTAAAACTATTAAAAGTATAATAAGTATATATATGTGACGATTGTTTAAAATGGAAATATATTGATAAACTATATATGGATAGGTTCGTGATATCAACCGGAGACCAAGTCAAAATATATATATCTTCAAGGCAAAAGTGAGTATATAGTCCCACTTTTAAACTCTAAGTATTTCGGGATGAGAATACATGTATTTTATGTTTTACGTTATGGACACAAGTAACTGAAAAATATATTCTACGTTGAGTTGTACCACTGGCATACTTCCCTGTAGCTTGGTAACTATTATTTACAGCGGTATTGTAAACGCGAATCCTGTTGATAGATCTATCGGGCCTGACAACCCCAACCGGACTGGACGACCAGTATTCAACGGTTGCACAGTACTTCGTTTCGTGACTATACTTGGTACGGTGTAGTAAGATTTCATAATAAAGGGAATATGCGACGTGATTAAATGTTAAGTATGGTTACCAAGTGCTCAACCACTTAGAATATTTTATTAAAATGTTTATATATGAAATCTTGTGGTCTATATATATATATTGCTGCCGGCATTAAACCTATATCTCACAAACTTTATGTTGACGTTTTAAGCATGTTTATTCTCAGGTGATAACTAAAAGCTTCCGCTGCAACATGTTGAATTTAAGCAAGATCTTGAGTATGCATATTTGTGTCAAAAATAAAACTGCATATCCGAGGAATTGTAATGTAAAATATGCTAGAAATCGTATTGTTATCATCACATGTAAAGTTTGTAAGTCTAAGATTATCGCTAAACGATAATCATCTTTTTATTGTCTAAAGCTTGTATTAAAATAAGAGTTATGGTTTGTAATGTAAAATAAATGCAGTTGTTCTTTTAAAAATGTCGCATATAGAGGTCAATACCTCGCAATGAAATCATACGTTATCTAACTCGTTCTTATGGTTAAGGACGGGTTATGACATGTGGTATCAGAGCGGTGGTCTTAGCGAACCAGGTTTACATTAGTGTGTCTAACTGATAAGTCATTAGGATACATTAGTAAGTCTGGACTTTGACCGGGTCTAATTTAAAAACCATTGCTTATCATTGTTGGTTAAAATTTATATGTAAATATTATGTAGTACTAATGGGTTAGTTGTTGTGTGATAGATGTCGGGCTCAAAACTTGTTATCACATTCAGCGACTCCAAACCAGAATCTTCAGATGGTGTTTCAGTCATTAACCTATCCGATGACGAAAATAATATCTTTGGGGAAGACTCACAAATTCCGGATGAACCAACAATAAAGAACCCGGAAAGTGAACCCGAGGAGGAAAGTGAACCCGAGGAGGAAAGTGAACCCGAGGAAGAAATACAAGAAATTACGAAAGACAAGTTCGAACTAGGAAAGAAACGAAAGGCTAATGAATTAGAAAATTCAAATCCTGAGTTTAGTAAGGATGATGTGGCACCAACTCCACTAGACACTACCACCCCTATTCCCGCTATTCCTATTCGTTCTATCCCGGCATCCAGTTCTTCAGCCCCACAGTCAAAATATAGGCAGACAGCCAGGATAAGCGTTAAGCGATTCTTTGAACCTAAACGTCCTAGAAAATAGACCAAACGATGCGCTGCCGTATTAAACCATGGGATCATATAATGTTTTGTATAATATTATTAGTGTGGTTTGCTTAATGTTCGATGTATGATAAGCATATGTAAAATAGTGAAGTATGAAATGCAATAATTTTCCATGGTTAAGTATTATTTAGATTGTAGTAATTGGTTCTGTACTAAGCTATTAAGTATGAACATTAACGGGTAGGTACTACCCTAGATATAATTATAAAACGCTAATAAGAAGAAAAGGCTTTTATAATAATACCTGGTTCATATTATTAACAAGCTATAATGTACTATAAATACATACTACATCTATAATATTCCATGTGAATAATTATTTTCTTTCATTAGGAAATGGCGCGATTGAATCGAATGACGGAACAAGAAGTCGAGGAATTCATCAACCAGCGAGTGAACGACAGAATGTTATGGGTCGAAGCTGCAAGAGCTGCTGCAGTTAACCCAAATCCTCGGGTAGGATGCACCTACAAGACTTTTCAAGCTTGCAAGCCCTCATCATTCAGTGGAACGGAAGGACCGATCGGTTTAACCCGGTGGATAGAAAAGATGGAGACTGTGTTTAAAATCAGTGGTTGTGTTGAAAAGGACATGACCAAGTATGCATCGTGCACTTTACAAGATAGTGCACTCACGTGGTGGAAAAATTATGTGAAGGCTGTAGGAGGAGATGTAGCTTATGATACTCCATGGGAAGAATTCAAAACAATGTTAATCAACGAATATTGTCCAAGGAACGAGGTTAGGAAGTTGGAAGATGAATTACGAAGTCTGAAGGTTGTTGGTACTGAAATCACCAACTACAATCAGCGATTCATGGAATTAGTTTTGCTATGTCCTGAATTGGTTCCAACCGAAGAACGGAAGATTGAAATGTACAAAGATGGTTTGCCCAAAAAGGTCAAGGCAAATGTTACAGCATCGAAACCTAAGACAATTCATGAAGCTATAACCATGGCAAACGAGCTAATGGATCAGGTCATCATGGATAAGAAAGTATCCAATACTGATATGAAGGAATCAGGTAACAAAAGAAAGTGGAATGGAAATTATGGTCGAGGTAACCAACAACAATCTTTTAAGAAACAAGAAATCACGCAAGGTGCGGGTAGTGGTTTAAGCTTTGGTTACAAAGGACAAAATCCTTTATGTAACCGATGCCACAAACATCACTCTGGCTACTGTAATGTGGTATGCAACAAATGTAATCGAAAGGGTCATCTTGCTGAAGATTGTAGGGCTCTCGTTACAAATACAAATGGTACCAAGACTCCTGCCACCAATGCAAATAGAACTGCTTTGGCTACCATTACTTGTTATGGGTGTGGAAAACAAGGTCACTATAAGAGCCAGTGCCCGAATCCTGAGAAGAATATCGGACCTGCACGTGGGAGAGCATTTATTATTAATGCTAGAGAGGCATGTGAAGACCCGGAGCATGTTACGGGTACGTTTACCATTAATAACTTATCAGCATCTATTATATTTGATACTGGTGCCGATAGAAGTTACGTGAGTAGAGGCTTTTACGCTAAATTGAATTGTTCATCATTACCTCTAGATGCTAAGTACATGATTGAGTTAGCTAATGGTAAACTAATTAAAGCCGATAAAATTTGTCGTGATTGTAAAATAAATTTAGCCGGAGAAACGTTTAAAATTGACTTAATACCCATAGAATTAGGAAGTTTTGATGTAATAGTCGGCATGGACTGGATGTCCAAAGTAGGAGCTGAAGTTGTGTGTGCCAAGAAGGCAATTCGCATTCCTTGTAAGGATAAAATGCCGGTGATGATTTATGGAGAGAAGGGTAACTCAAAGTTAAAACTCATTAGCTGTTTGAAAGCCAAGAAGTGTTTAGAAAAGGGATGTTATGCTATTCTAGCACATGTTAATAAAGTCGAAAAGAAAGAAAAAGAGAAGTGCATCAACGACATGCCTGTGGCAAGAGATTTTCCTGAAGTTTTTCCGGAAGAGTTGCCGGGATTACCTCCATTTAGATCTGTAGAATTTCAAATAGATTTAGTACCAGGAGCTGCACCAGTTGCCCGTGCTCCATATAGACTTGCACCGTCCGAGTTAAAAGAACTTCAGAGTCAGTTAAAAGAATTACTGGATCGTGGATTCATACGACCAAGCACTTCACCGTGGGGAGCTCCGATTCTATTTGTTAAAAAGAAAGATGGATCTTTTAGGATGTGTATAGATTATCGTGAATTAAATAAGTTAACTATCAAGAATCGGTATCCACTATCGAGAATTGATGACTTATTTGATCAACTCCAAGGATCATGTGTGTACTCGAAAATTGACCTAAGATCGGGCTATCATCAATTACACGTCAAAGAAGAAGATATACCGAAAACTGCTTTTCGGACACGTTACGGTCATTACGAATTTTTGGTCATGCCGTTTGGATTGACGAATGCGCCAGCTGTATTCATGGACCTCATGAATCGAGTTTGTAGTCCATATTTAGATAAGTTTGTTATTGTTTTCATTGATGACATTCTTATCTATTCCAAGAGTGAGCAAGAGCATGAGCAGCATTTAAGGTTAATATTAGAGTTGTTGAGAAAAGAACAGCTATACGCTAAATTTTCTAAGTGTGCTTTCTGGTTGAAAGAAGTGCAATTCCTTGGTCACGTTGTTAGTAGCAAAGGAATTCAGGTTGATCCAGCTAAAATTGAGGCCATTGAAAAATGGGAGACTCCTAAAACACCAATGCAGATACGCCAATTTTTGGGTTTAGCCGGTTATTATAGAAGGTTTATTCAAGATTTTTCTCGAATAGCTAAGCCGTTGACAGCATTAACACAAAAAGGTAAGAAATACGAATGGACCTCAGAGCAGGAGAACGCATTTCAATTACTAAAGAAGAAGTTGACTACGGCGCCTATTTTATCGTTACCAGAAGGGAACGATGATTTTGAAATATATTGTGACGCTTCGCGACAAGGTTTTGGTTGCATTCTTATGCAACGGAAGAAAGTTATTGCATACGCATCCCGACAATTGAAGATTCACGAGCGGAATTATACGACGCATGATCTAGAACTGGGAGCAGTCGTGTTTTCATTGAAGATATGGAGACACTACTTGTATGGGGTTAAATGCACTGTGTTTACTGATCATAAAAGCCTTCAACATATTTTTGATCAGAAACAGCTGAACATGAGGCAACGTAGGTGGGTCGAGTTAATAAACGACTATGATTGTGAAATTCGTTATCATCCCGGGAAAGCGAATGTGGTGGCTGACGCACTAAGCAGAAAGGAACGAGAACCAATTCGAGTACGAGCGATGAACATAAAAATTCGCATGAATCTCAACTCACAAATCAAAGAAGTTCAACGAGAAGCACTTACTAAAGAAAATATAGGAAATGAAATAATGAAGAAGTATGAGAAGCAACTCGTTATGCGGGAAGATGGAATTCGATATTTTGCAAATCGTATTTGGGTACCGAAGTTGTGTGGATTAAGGAAGTTGATATTGAACGAGGCACATAAGACAAGATATTCGATACATCCTGGAGTTGGAAAGATGTACCACGGTCTTAAGACACATTATTGGTGGCCTAATTTAAAGACAGACGTTGCAACATATGTTGGGGAGTGTTTAACTTGTTCCAAAGTCAAAGCAGAACACCAGAAGCCGTCAGGATTACTTCAACAACCAGAAATCCCAGAATGGAAATGGGACGGTATTACCATGGATTTCATCACGAAGTTACCAAAGACTGCCTGGGGATACGACACCATTTGGGTAATTGTTGATCGTCTTACCAAATCTGCACATTTCTTGCCTATAAAGGAAACGGATAGAATGGAGAAATTATTACGATTATATATAAAGGAAATAGTTTCAAGGCATGGAATACCTATTTCCATTATATCTGATCGTGATAGTAGATTTACCTCAAAGTTCTGGCAATCACTACAGGAGGCACTAGGAACTCGTTTGGATATGAGTACCGCATATCATCCGCAAACCGACGGGCAGAGTGAAAGAACAATTCAGACTCTTGAAGACATGCTCAGGGCATGTGTAATCGATTTTGGAAACGGATGGGATAAATATCTACCATTAGCAGAATTCTCGTATAATAATAGTTATCATGCGAGCATTAAAGCTGCGCCATTTGAAGCATTGTATGGAAGGAAGTGTAGATCTCCTATTTGTTGGAATGAAGTAGGAGATCGACAATTAACTGGTCCCGAGATCATACACGAAACGACTGAGAAGATAGTACAAATCAAGGAGAGATTGAAAACAGCCCGTAGTCGCCAAAAGAGCTACGCCGATGTCCGAAGGAAACCATTAGAGTTTCAGATCGGTGACATGGTTATGCTAAAGGTGTCACCTTGGAAAGGTGTAATACGTTTCGGTAAAAGAGGTAAACTGAACCCAAGATATGTAGGCCCGTTCAAGATCATCGAACGCATTGGACCGGTAGCTTATCGACTCGAGTTACCGCAACAACTCGCCGGAGTACATAATACCTTTCACGTCTCAAACCTTAAAAAGTGTCTTGCAAAGGAAGACCTCACCATTCCTCTTGAAGAAATCCATGTCGACGAGAAACTACAATTCATAGAAGAACCAATCGAAATCATGGACCGTGAAGTTAAACGGCTCAAGCAGAGCAACATACCGACCGTTAAGGATCGTTGGAATGCTCGAAGAGGTCATGAGTTTACTTGGGAACGAGAGGATCAGATGAAACAAAAGTATCCACACTTGTTTCCCGACGACGCAAAATAGGTACAATTTTAAAATTTCGGGACGAAATTTATTTAACGGGTAGGTACTGTAATGACCCGCATTTTTCCGATCATTCTATACTTATAAGATTAATATTTACATAAATTAAACTTACCAACATGATAAGCAATCCAAATTGTTGAGAATTATGTTTTGAAAAGAGTTTTACACAACGTTTGACCGTCTAGTTGACCGATGATATCACGAACTATATAACATATGATAATTATACGTTTGTGTATATATATGTATATATACATATTTAACATGATATAAGAATGTTGTAATATCTCATTTTGTATCAATAACAATAAGTTAAAAGTATATTTTGAAACTACTAGCTTAAGTTTTCAAAACGATAACCATACGTAACGTTATTTGACATAAATAATTATGACCTATAATGTTTATACATATATCGTATATGTAATGTATTTAATCACTTTTTAAGGACTTAAATACATAAAACAATATAAGTGTATTCACAAAAGATAGCTATATTTGAATTCTCGTTCCGTTTTCACAAGATTTCTATACGTATATCTAGAGTACATGTACCTGTATCATACCTAGCTTTTATACATATTTACTATTGGTATATACATATCAAATCACCACCAACCAGCCCTTGTTCATGCCCTAGGTATAAGGTAATTGAATTTGGAAGCAAGTATGACAAATTGCACAAAAGAACAACCTAAAATTTTGTCCATGTCCCCCCCCCATTCACGTTTTTAATGGGGGTATTCTCACCTCATTTTGGTTCAACTTCTATCATCATTTCTCTAGCTAAACACACACACTTACTAGCCTCATGTCTCTCTAAGAACTCCAGCAAAAATCCTCTCAAGAAACACCTTAAACACCACCATAACAAGATCAAACAAAAACACTACAAAAATACAACTTTCAATTCAAGTTTATGTCTTAAGTTGCTTCCAATCTTTCATCCAATTCCATCACTCTTTTGGTTCTAGGTTTTTACTCCTATTTTACAGCAATCTTGTCCAAGTAACTTGAGGTAGTAACTTTGTTCATAACCTTATTCGATTCACATATATATAGCTATCTTATTTTATGGTATACAATTTTAACAACAAGAACATAGTTTGAATGATTTCAAGCTTGTTTGCAAACTAAATAGATCCTTCTAACTTAACTTTTAAAATACTTCAAGACATGTAATATATCATAAATATATGCTAATTTAACAAGGTATAACTTGGTTTTTCAAAGAACACCTTAAAAACTGTTTTTACGACGTCGGAGTGCAACCGGGGGCGGTTTTGGGTTGGATAATTAAAAACTATTTTGAACCTTGAATTGGAGGTTTATTTTCTGGAAAAATGATATTTACTATGAATATGATAACACATAAAAATTTCATGATTTAACTCAAAGTATAAGTATTTTTAGAAAATAATCATTTAAGGTTGTTTACATGATGGAAAATGATTAACTTCATAAGTTTCACCAAAGTTTGACCTATGACCTGTGATTTCAAATACAAACTAAGGTATTTACAGTTCATATTCTTAAAGAGGGACTCGATCCAAGGAAGTGGCAAGTTGAACCAACGAAAACGGAGTTGTAACGAAGAAACTATGACCAAAACAAGATCGGATATCCAAAACTAGTTTAGCCACGAAAATAATTGGAGAAAAATTAAATGAATCACATCTTTCTAAAATAACATGATATTTTATATATATGTACTCATAATTTAATTTTATATATTTCAGGACCACCCGTAAACAATACGAGAAGATTAATCATAAGATCCCATGATTGTACGCAACACGTCATTTGACAACACCGGTACTTTATGTACGCAACACGTCATTTGACAACACTGGTACCGTGGGTCAAGATTAATCCCGACCAATACAAATACGATGGGGTTTTATTTATTTCGATGGGGGTTTTATTTATTAAACACCTAAATATGAACCATTAAAATTGAATTACTAACATCGGACTGCTAACTACGGACTAAGAAATTATTAAAACTATTAAAAGTATAATAAGTATATATATGTGACGATTGTTTAAAATGGAAATATATTGATAAACTATATATGGATAGGTTCGTGATATCAACCGGAGACCAAGTCAAAATATATATATCTTCAAGGCAAAAGTGAGTATATAGTCCCACTTTTAAACTCTAAGTATTTCGGGATGAGAATACATGTATTTTATGTTTTACGTTATGGACACAAGTAACTGAAAAATATATTCTACGTTGAGTTGTACCACTGGCATACTTCCCTGTAGCTTGGTAACTATTATTTACAGCGGTATTGTAAACGCGAATCCTGTTGATAGATCTATCGGGCCTGACAACCCCAACCGGACTGGACGACCAGTATTCAACGGTTGCACAGTACTTCGTTTCGTGACTATACTTGGTACGGTGTAGTAAGATTTCATAATAAAGGGAATATGCGACGTGATTAAATGTTAAGTATGGTTACCAAGTGCTCAACCACTTAGAATATTTTATTAAAATGTTTATATATGAAATCTTGTGGTATATATATATATATTGCTGCCGGCATTAAACCTATATCTCACCAACTTTATGTTGACGTTTTAAGCATGTTTATTCTCAGGTGATAACTAAAAGCTTCCGCTGCAACATGTTGAATTTAAGCAAGATCTTGAGTATGCATATTTGTGTCAAAAATAAAACTGCATATCCGAGGAATTGTAATGTAAAATATGCTAGAAATCGTATTGTTATCATCACATGTAAAGTTTGTAAGTCTAAGATTATCGCTAAACGATAATCATCTTTTTATTGTCTAAAGCTTGTATTAAAATAAGAGTTATGGTTTGTAATGTAAAATAAATGCAGTTGTTCTTTTAAAAATGTCGCATATAGAGGTCAATACCTCGCAATGAAATCATACGTTATCTAACTCGTTCTTATGGTTAAGGACGGGTTATGACACCAAGTATGAACCTGAGAAACATATAGAAAACTGTCAATGAAAAACGTTGGTGAAATCATAGGTGTATTTGTAAACGTTGTTTTGAACCACAAGATTTTGTATTTCCATAACGTTGATTATCTGAATCGTTTGCATTCCAAAAGTATGTTCGCGAGTACAAAACAGTTATCAAACTTAACTGTTTTGTACCCTGTTACGTAGTGTTAGAACATACACTATACTCGAAAATATATTTCATCTGCTAACGGTAGCGAACCTTCCGAAAGAGGGCTCGTCAAGCCCATGTGATCACATAACATAAGTTCACGTTTACACCCTGCAAGTGTAACTAATGATAATTGAATTGAGGCTTTTTGTTCTAACTCGCTGTGAAATGTTTTTTTTCGTACTTGTGTTCAAAGCATAAAAGTATGATATGTATATGTTTCTCATCCCATAATTTAAAGAGTAAAAGTTGTTGAAAAGGTGGGACTATGATCTCACCGTAGTTGCATGCCAAAGTACTTGTAATTAAACGTTATGCAAATGAAAGTTGCTTAGCCTTGACCTAAACAAATAAGTTATATCAATTAATGGTTACGACACAAGGTCGGGCGAAATGTGTTCAATTAGCCCTATGGCTCGTTACGACTTGATTAATATAGCATGTGAATCAAGTTGTCAAGTTTCATGCAAGATATAAGTATAAAAGCACGTTAGAACGATTGCAATAGTGTTTGGTTTAGTTTGACTAAAGTCAAACTTTGGTCAAAGTCAAAGTCAACGAGGTCGGGTCGGGTATCCGACGATTTTTCTAAGTTATATATTCATATATGAGCATGATAGAACAAGTTACATGTTACTCGGAGGTGCGTAGCATAGTTAGAATTAAACGGCACACGAACAAACGAAGCAGATATTTGTAGTTCATCTGGACGGCGTCCAAATAGGCTGGACGGCGTCCAGATGTGAAAGCCAGGACAGCGTCCAAGATATGGGATGGCGTCCCAATGAACTACAGGTTGCTGAAGCTGAAATTTGACAAGTCTCGAACCAAACTCATTTCAAACACAACTTATGAACCGAAAACACTTAAGACACGTATCTTATATCGTTGGAAAGGTATTTTGGCGAGGAATACAACTAAACACGTATAATCAAACAACTACATCATTTAAAATGACCAAATCCTCGTCGAATGATTGTTAAAAGTTCATCGTTGATGTTTCAAGTTCGTAAAATGCATTTTATGATTCGAGCAACCAATTTACATGTATTATATGCCGTTTCGAAGGTAATTTAACATACATTGCAATTAAACACTTTCTAACAACGTCTCATGGCATTCAAGGCATTAAAAGTTCATTTTAAAAGCTATCAAACCCTTGCCAAGAATCACAAAATCAATAATCATGTTAATGCAAGGTTTTCATGTCATCCAACATACCAAAACGAAGCTAATGATGCTAGTACACCTTTAACATACAAGGTTTAACATCTAACAACATTTAATCAACCAAAATCAAAGATTTAACAAACCCATTTCAAGTGTTCATGCTAGTTACACCAAATAACAAGATCGAGCATACAAATTATATACACGACATCACAATGAGCCATAGACACTAATTAACACCATTTCAAGTCTAAAAGTCTAATTTATGAAAATTAGAGATTTTGAAAAGCTTACCCCAAGCTATGAAATTGGTACCAAATTGAAGGGGATGAAGAGAGGATCACGAATATGTAGTAAGATTTGTTGTGAGCTTCCTAGATCGAATTTGGATGATGATTCAATGAATTTGGGTGTTGAGAGAAAACGATGAAAGTAAGAAAAGAGAGAAAGGAGATAAGAGAGAAATGAATGGTGGGTGGTGGGAGGTGGGTGACTAGTTAACCCAAGTTTGGCCAAGTGACGAGATTAGTCCCTCAAGTTTGTAGTCGGGTGCGGGAATTAACCGAACAAATTATTTTTAAATACGCGAGAGTAAACGAGGAATGTTATAACCCAATAACGGAAATGCTAAGAATGTTAGTTAATGAAAAGTACGAATAGATGATGTAAGATTATTTTTTTTTTAAAAAAAGACGGGCGTTAAAATGAATTAACGAAAAAATGCTGGATGTTACATTACCTACACCTTAAAAGAAATTTCATCCCGAAATTTGGTTGGAAGTAATAGTCGTTGTTTCTTCCTCGAGACCGTGCGTTGCCCATTTTACGAATAAGTGAGGGTACTTCCTTAGGCATTCCAACGAACTTTTGACGGTCATGATTTTACGTTGTTTTAGAGTTTAGTTTCACGATTCACAGTTCTCCTTGGAAGTGATGGTTGTCATCGATAGTAAGCTCATCGAAAAGGATAACAAGTTCTTGTTTCGCAAGACACGTCTTTAAGTTTGATACACAGAATGTAGGATGAACGGAATTTGTTTGAGTTGGGAGTTCAAAACGGTAAGCAACTGGTCCAATACGCTCCAAGATTTTAAAAGGATCCAAATGTCGCTGATTTAGCATTCTACGTTTTCCGAAACGGATTACACCTTTCCAAGGTGCGATATTTAATATTACGCGGTCACCCACTAGGAATTCGAGAGGCTTACGTCTAACATCGGCATAGTGGCGATTACGGGCCGTTTTGGGTCTTTCTTGGATTTAAACGATCTTAACGATTATTTCATGAATGAGTTCGGGTCCGGTGGTTTGCTTGTCACCTACTTCGGTCCAACGAATAAGAGAACGACATTTGCAGCCATATAAAGTTTCGAAAAGGTGCAGCGTTAATACTCAAATGATATCTATCGTTGTAAGAGGAATCAATTAAAGGCAACAATATAAGTTCATGATATGTTTTCCAACGCGGTACTCATGTTTAAACGTGTTCGCAAGGTTTCTTGTAAGGCACTCCGAAATCTAGAAGTGAAACGAGCATCTCGATCCAAAACAAATGATAAAGGCACTCCGTGTTGAGATAGAATTCCTATAATGTATAATTGTACAAGTATTTCCCATCTTGTCGGTTTCTGAAAGGCATTTGTTAGAACAAGTTTCTTATTGGTTTCTGAAAAACATTTGTTAGGACTATTCACCCTCGTGGTGAATACTAGTATAACGTGAAGAGTCTCTCTCTCCATTGAGAATTTAGATAAAGGTTTTCCTTACACAGAAGTACGAGTGTAATGCGAGGGAAGTTTCCGCCTCAATGTGAGCATATCAAGCGTTTCGTAGTTCGTCGATAAAAGTGTGCGAAGACGAGATAGTATACACGTGTAACATATGTTTTGAAGTTGAAAGAATTGGTCATTCGTTCAGAAGTATAAATAGGATTCGGTAATATCAAGATGTGTCCCTGGTATGGTTATTATTAATATTCTCGAAGTTTTCGGATGGCAACAAGGAAAAATAAAGTCATGTACATGGCACATGATGGTGATTAGGTTGATCGAGTCCAATCACCGTCACGAGTCATTAGAACTTTGGTATGACTTACCATAATATAACTACGTTGATCGAGTGTCGTTATATTATGCTAACTCATACCTCCATTCCCATATCACTCCATAGAATCAAGTTCGTGTAATCGTGAAGATTTAAAATGAACAAAGTGTAACGGCATCTCTAACGTGACTCGTATCGAATCGAAAGAATTTGTGCAATTCTGAAGAAGCATTTCCCGAGTAAAGTGTATAAATGATTGTTCACGTCAATGCGGTTCAAGTCTAACAATAATGTCTTTAGGCACAAAAAGAGTAACGAATTATGATAACGAGTAGTACGCAACCGTAGTGATAAGTATTGATGACGATACTCTCCTAGAGTATTGGGGGTAGTAACAAGAAGTGATAGATAGTGAGGAACACCAGTGTAACATCGGTAGGGTCTAGTGATTTCCATAGTGGTGGAAACTTCACAGCGCTCGTGAATAGTAAGCTGAGACGGTGGCGAATAACAACCGAGGAGACAGAGTTCCCGAACTAGTATAGCAAATGGAGTCGTCGTCATCCTTACGCGTATGAATCTTAAATTCATGTGTGTTACCAGAAAGTGGTAGAGTACGAGTTCGTATGATGAAAGCTTGGTACCAGTAAGAATTTTGCCTAAGAATGATGCAAGTATAATGCACAAGTAGTCAAGTAAGTGCTATCTATAGCAAATGTATGTCAGAATGCAATGGCTAACTATCCGGTTGTAGTCTAGATTCACTAATGCATCCTAACGACTCTGTCAGACACACTACTGCACATCCTAGATCCCTACAACCAATGCTCTGATACCATCTGTAATGACCCGGCCAAATCGTCATTGACGGCGCCGTTAACTTAGGTCCCATTATGTGGTCATAGTCCCTATATGAGACGCGTTTGACCAAAATTATGTCGCATTCATTTGAAACGTACAAGACTTGCAAAGTTTTAAGTTACCAAACGGTTCGACAAAGAGTTTAAGTTTACAAAACTTATAAAGTATAAATGAAATGACTTGCGACATAATATAAGTTGAAAACCACGGTTGCTATAAATAGCATAAGTATGTAAACAATATGCTTGAATCCAAAAGTGCTATCACTAGCGTATGCATGTATGCTTGACCCCAAGCAAGTAATCAAAGTATGCGGAAGCAAGTATCAAGTAGCCAAGTATGAACCTGAGAAACATATAGAAAACTGTCAACAAAAAACGTTGGTGAAATCATAGGTGTATTTGTAAACGTTGTTTTGAACCACAAGATTTTGTATTTCCATAACGTTGATTATCTGAATCGTTTGCATTCCAAAAGTATGTTCGCGAGCACCTAATTATCAAACTTAACTGTTTTGTACCCTGTTACGTAGTGTTAGAACATACACTATACTCAAAAATATATTTCATCTGCTAACGGTAGCGAACCGTCCGAATGAGGGCTCGTCAAGCCCATGTGATCACATAACATAAGTTCACGTTTACACCCTGCAAGTGTAACTAATGATAATTGAATTGAGGCTTTTTGTTCTAACTCGCTGTGGAATGTTTGTTTTCGTACTTGTGTTCAAAGCATAAAAGTATGATACGTATATGTTTGTCATCCCATAGTTTAAAGAGTAAAAGTTGTTGAAAAGGTGGGACTATGATCTCACTGTAGTTGCATGCCAAAGTACTTGTAATTAAACGTTGTGCAAATGAAAGTTGCTTAGCCTTGACCTAAACAAATAAGTTATATCAATTAACGGTTACGACACAAGGTCGGTCGAAATGTGTTCAATTAGTCATATGGCTCGTTAGGACTCGATTAATATAGCATGTGAATCAAGTTGTCAAGTTTCATGCAAGATATAAGTATAAAAGCACGTTAGAACGATTGCAATAGTGTTTGGTTAAGTTTGACTAAAGTCAAACTTTGGTCAAAGTCAAAGTCAACAAGGTCGGGTCAGGTATTCGACGATTTTTCTAAGTTATATATTCATATATGAGCATGTTAGAACAAGTTACATGTTACTCGGAGGTGCGTAGCATAGTTAGAATTAAACGGCAAACGACCAAACGAAGCAGAAATTTGTAGCTCATCTGGACGGCGTCCAAATAGGCTGGACGGCGTCCAGATGTGAAAGCCAGGACGGCGTCCAAGATATGGGATGGCGTCCCAATGAACTACAGGTTGCTGAAGCTGAAATTTGACAAGTCTCGAACCAAACTCATTTCAAACACAACTTATGAACCGAAAACACTCAAGACACGTATCTTATATCGTTGGAAAGGTATTTTGACGAGGAATACAATTAAACACGTATAATCAAACAACTACATCATTTAAAATGACCAAATCCTTGTCGAATGATTGTTAAAAGTTCATCATTGATGTTTCAAGTTCGTAAAACGCATTTTATGATTCGGGCAACCAATTTACATATTATATGCCGTTTCGAAGGTAATTTAACATACATTGCAATTAAACACTTTCTAACAATGTCTCATGGCATTCAAGGCATCAAAAGTTCATTTTAAAAGCTATAAAACCCTAGCCAAGAATCACAAAATCAATAATCATGTTAATGCAAGGTTTTCATGTCATCCAACATACCAAAACGAAGCTAATGATGCTAGTAACACCTTTAACATACAAGGTTTAACATCTAACAACATTTAATCAATCAAAATCAAAGATTTAACAAACCCATTTCAAGTGTTCATGCTAGTTACACCAAATAATAAGATCGAGCATACAAATTACATACACAACATCACAATGAGCCATAGACACTAATTAACACCATTTCAAGTCTAAAGGTCTAATTTATGAAAATTAGAGATTTTGAAAAGCTTACCCCAAGCTATGAAATTGGTACCAAATTGAAGGGGATGAAGAGAGGATCACGAATATGTAGTCGGATTTGTTGTGAGCTTCCTATATCGAATTTGGATGATGATTCAATGAATTTGGGTGTTGAGAGAAAAAGATGAAAGTAAGAAAAGAGAGAAAGGAGATAATAGAGAAATGAATGATGGGTGGTGGGAGGTGGGTGACTAGTTAACCCAAGTTTGGCCAAGTGATGAGATTAGTCCCTCAAGTTTGTAGTCGGGTGCGTGAATTAACCGAACGAATTATTTTTAAATACGCGAGAGTAAACGAGGAATGTTATAATCCAATAACGAAAATGCTAAGAATGTTAGTTAATAAAAAGTACGAATAGATGATGTAAGATTATTTAAAAAAAAAAAGACGGGGGTTAAAATGAATTAACGAAAAAATGCGGGATGTTACAGTTTAACTCGATTCGTACTATCTATGACAATCTCTCACTTGAAGAGACGTTAAACAACACCCAACTTTAACCTGACTTCATCCCACAATGACAAACCAGCCCGCTAATTACACCTCCTTATGATACCACCGGATTTGCACCTGAATCACGCTGCCTTCACTCGTTACACCATGAGCAAGTGAAGTCTTTTGACCCCAAAAAATACTGCTGAGCTATAATTTGATCTTTTGTTACTAGCTACAGACCAAGAACTACTCTTTGGATACGGCACCTATCTCCTTAGTTTAGGAGGTAACGGGTCGTTTGAGCCCGTCCTGACCAAATCGCCCCATTGCCCAAGCAATCCACCCGTACATAATATCATCCACCCGATTTACCTTTCAACAAAGAATAAACCCACCGGTAGAACGACCACATGGACATTACCGACTAAAACCTCGCACGAGAACGCATTCGCACACTTAATCCTCTACTTTACCGCCTTTACTTTCATAGTAGGAACACCGACGACAGACGTGCGCACGAATTTTGACAAACCCGATTTTTCATCCGGAGCCAACAAACGATGTACGGATGTATCATTAAGCGTGCCTCCTATAAAAACCCCTTGTTCATCTTCAGTTGATTGCAAAAAAGTTGCCATTAGAGAAGATCTACCCGAAGTAACGAAGGCTATAATATACCCAATTCAACCCAAATCTTCACTAGTTTCGATTACACTTGAGTTCCCACTCAAACAAGACACATCAACAATATTGGAAAGCATTTACACACTAGTATTTTTTGCACCTACAAAACCACATAGCCATTCTTTGGAAGGAATATCAAACATATACGTGGTTCCCCCTTTGTACCCAAGCGAAAACATAATCTCCCTTAAACACTACCCACTTTTAATCCCCAAAGATAACATGATACCTATCATCATCCAATTGCCCAACCGAGATCAATTTACTCTTGAGCTTTGAAATGAACCTCACATTTCTCAAGATCGAGGCATAATCCAAGTGTCTAACCACGAGATTACCTATATCCGTAACATTAAAAATACTCTCATTCGCAACTCGAACCCTACCAGAATAACCCTTAAAATTTACCATCTCGTTCATGTACGGGGTAGCATGATATGAGGCACCCGAATCTAAAATCCAGGATTCATCAAGAACCTCCTCTTGGCACATCAACGCATATTCGATCACCGTAGTCACCGCGCTTCCACCCGACTTAAGACTCGAGCACTTTGACTTATGGTGATCAACTTGCTGACAATTCCAACATACCACGTTCTTACTCCTTGACGGACTCTTTGACCTAGCTTTTCCCCTACTAACACTTAGAGTCGAACCCGAACTCCTACTTGAATCTTTCCTACGAATACCTTCACAAAGAATCAATAACTATAAATTAAATCACGGATTCCTTCAAAAGTGAGGTTAGTAGTTCCGGATGAACCACTAACCGCCGTAACCGTAAGGGCCACTATCGGGCTATGAAGATAGCAAAAACAACGCTTTAAGCTCATCATCGAATTTAATACTAACCGATTTCAGCCGAGTTAAAATCGAATTAAACTCATTAACATGATCCGCCACTGAGGAACCTTCCATCATCCTAGCGTTCATCAATTGTCGAATCAAAAAAACATTGTTCAAAGCAGATGGATTTTCATACATGTTGAATAACGTCATAGTCAATCCCGATGTTGTGGTTTCAACCACAATGTTGTAAGCAATGTTTTTGGCCAGAGAAAATTGAACAACCCCTAAGGCTTTCCTATCCAATAAATCCGAATCACTTTACCCTATCTCTTCCGGTTTAACACCCGTTAAGGGACGATGAAGCGTCTTTTGATATAGAAGGTCTTTCACTTGCACTTTGTGAATGCTAAAATCACTCCCATTGAACCAAATAATTTTCAGATCACTCTTATCCACCATTGTTCCCGCAAACACGTGAGCCTAAGCTCTGATAACACTTATTAGGAATGAATATGTGAACCCTAACAAAACTTGATAACTGTTGTGTGTTTTCTGCACCTATTTAATTTTAAACTAAACCTAGTAATTAACTTCACACAAATGAGCAACTACTCAATCGTATATAGCTAGCATATGTAAGTTCATGTTTGTCCACATGGAGTAGTTGAATTTAAGAATTTATAACTAGTAATTATTCTAAGTAAAAAGTACGGGAGTTTGATTTTTTAAACTAAATAAGCTAAGAAATGAAAATTAAACAAATATGAATTCAATGAGATAAGGGTATTCACTTATATTCAATTCCCTAGGATCTGAATTACTTTTATTAAGATCAACAAATTATTAAGATAAGTTGGTGTCTCTCACTTCGATACTAATTATCATGACAGTGTAAGTTAATAACGTTGTTTTCCCTCACGATTCTGAAGAACACAATCAATCAAACTAACTACTCAAGATGGTGATTCAAATGAAGGATAATATGGTGTACCTTTTTAGCTTCACAGTTACCTACTCAATTGATGGTTTAGTAAATAAGTCTAATTACACTAGTTTCCTGTATTCAATTCAAGCAATCTAGATTATCTTTCAATAACTAGACAAGTTTACCAATTTAATAACCTTCGTTACTTCAATGAATAGACTTAAACTAACTGGATCAATCAATGGGAGTAATGAAGAATCATGGATCAAGAGTAATTATTTAATTAAACAAAAGATTAGCAATCCTTCACCTATGTTCAATCATCTAAGAGAATACATAAATAAATTAGCTAGACATGGTAGTTGATCAACAAAAAAAAAGAATCATCAACTAGATAATTACTCATCGTAATAAATAATTAATTAAATAAGGATGTGTTATGATTATGAGAGGATCGACTTGACGTTGGTAGATACAAATTCATGAGAAAATAATTCTATTACTCACAAGAATAGATTACAGAGTATTATAGAACTCTTACAAAAAAAAGTCTCAAACTAACACATTAGGAATTCTCACCACTCTCTAAGGATGTATTCACTCTTGGTTAGGATTACATTTAACTCACACACTCTAACTAGGTTGTGATTACTTTTCTGAATTATTTTACAACTGACTAACTCACTAGGAATTTTCACCACTCTCTAGAGATGTATTCACTCTTGGTTAGGATTACATTTCACTGAATGAATGTTATTTCAACTGAGGTTTGCGCCTCTATTTATAGAAAACTTCGAGGAGGTGAAATGGTGTGAATGTAGAACAAGTGGCTTGTCATCATTGTTATCAATTTTGCTTCTTTCATTTTGGTGTTCAAAGTTGGGTACTTTGAACGTCAAGAAGATACTAGATTACGGCTAGAATGGAGACATCTAACGACATCTAGAAGATACTAGATTACGGCTGGAAGTTATCAATTCTCCCCCTCCAGCCGTATACAGGGAAAACACATCCTGGTTATGTATGTGCATAACTTTAGCTTCTCTCGAGTCACTACATTTGTCAACATATCCGCAGGATTCTTTTTTGTATGGATCTTCACTAGTCTCAACAGTTGTCAATCAATTACCTCATGTATCCAATGATAATGAATATCAATATGTTTTGTACGGGAATGGTACATGGAGTTCTTGCTCAAATCTAGCGCACTCTGACTATAACAGAGTACCTTGTACTCCTTTTGCTTGATTCCAAATTTTTGGAGATAACGCTTTAACCACAACATTTCTTTTCCAGCTTCTGGGGCAGCAATATATTCTGCTTCTGTTGTGGATAATGCAATACACTTATGTATTATTGATTGCCATGAAACAACTCCCCCTGCAAAAGTGTAAATGAATCATGAAGTAGATTTTCTACTATCAGGATCTCCAGCCATATCCACATCTGTATAGCCTTCCAAGATTGGATCAACTCCCCCGTAATAAAGAAATATCTTTGTTGTACCTTTAATAAATCTGAGAATTCATATTACTGCCTCCCAATGCTCTTTCTCGGGGTGAGAGAGAAAATGACTCAATGTTCCCACTGCGTGAACAATATCAGACCTAGTACACACCATTGCATACATCAAACTTCTTATACCACTGTCATCCTTCTTCAGCTTGAACACCCATTTGTTTTTAGTGCCTTTTTCTCTCGTGGAAGTTCCACGATTTCATAAGTCTTATTTTTCTGCAGAGAATCCATCTCATCCTGCATTACGAGCAACCACTTTTCTTTGTCCTTATGAAATACTGCATCATGGAAACTCTCTGGCTCTCCATCTTCAGTAAGTAGAAGGTACCCGGATTCTGGATATCTACTCAACGAAATCTGACCTTGTTCAGATCTATGAACTTCTGGAACATTATGAGGAGATCCACCATCATCTTGGCCTTGTGATGGTTCTGGAACGTCTGGCAGATGGGTTGTGGCTCCCCTTGCTCAGCACCGCCATTTTTCTCATTATCTTCTACTTGACATTTCTTTTTGCACTGTATATTCATTTCTCATGAATGATTCTCTTGTTGCCTCTGGCACCTGAGCAGTAACATTTGACTTTTAAGATATTGTGGGCTTTTCAATATCTTCTATTTTCTGGATTTCATGGAAAACCACATCCCTACTTCCAGGGTTAAAAAAGACGCGAGACGGGGCCGAATCGGTAGCGACCTCAAAACGTCGCAACGGAAAAAACGGGGCCTAGACGGGGTCGAAACGGATGTTGACTAATGTTGACTTTTATATATATAAATATACATTTACACATATTTTAGAGCTAAAAAACCTTCGTTGAAAAGTTTGTGCATATAATAACTATTAGCGTTAATATAATACAAAATTGAAAACTAAACTAAGTCAATGTTGATTTATTTGGCCGACTTATGAGCGATTTTAATAGAAATTCTGACTTTTGACCAGCGTTGACCCAATTTTTCCTGCATTTGACCTGACTTTTGACCATTGACCGGCTTATAAGAAAAAGGGACGGGGTCGAAACGGTTTAGTCACTAAAATGCCGCAACGGGTGTCGCAACGGACGCAACGGACGCCGTTTACAACGGTGCCTACTTCTGATCACCTTTTTCTCTTTGGATCCCATAATCTGTATCCAAATTCTTCATCTCCATAGTCTATGAATATGCATGGAGTGGTCATTGCATCCAACTTCTGCCTGAGCTCCTTGGATACACGTGCGTAAGCCAAACATCCAAATACTCTTAAGTGAGAATATGATGGATCCTTTCTAGTCCAAAGTTTCTCCGGAACTTCAAAATCTAATGGTACCGATGTAGATCTGTTGATCAAAAAATAAGCGGCTCTGGCTGCTTCTCCCCATAATGGCTTTGGCACCTTAGCCATACTGAGCATGCTCCGAACACGTTCCATGATTGTTCGGTTTATTCTTTATGCTATACCATTGTGTTGAGGGGTACGTGGAACAGTCTTCTCATGTCGGATGCCATATGATCTGCAATAGGCATCGATCTGCCTGGAAGAGTATTCATATCTATTGTCAGATCGAAGATACTTTAACTTGTTATCTGCCTCACGTTCTACCATGACATGGAACTGTTTGAATTAATTGAACACCTAGTCCTACGTCCGCAAGAAATATACCCACACCTTTTGAGAAGCATCATCGATGAACGTTAGAAAGTATTGATTGCCACCAATTGATTTAACCTCCAAGGGATCGCAAACATCAGAGTGTACTAGACTGACTAACTCTGATCTTTTTGTTGAAGAAAAATTAAACGAGACTCTATGTTGCTTACCAAATAGAAAATGATTGCAAGGATCTAGTACAACGTCCTTATCTACATTGATAAGCTCCTTCTTTATTAGGGTTGAAAACCCTTTCTCACTCATATGGCCGACTGGTGCCATAAATTTTGTGAAGCTTCCTTTTCGGCAACATTAAGGCTGTCTGTGCAGATCTTCACATGAGTTTTGACAATTTCCAAGTGCCTTTACTGAAATGACTATCATAGCCTTGTTTGTCGAGCTACTTCAGAAGGTAGATTTAGCTGAAGATCTGGCACATTGTAGACATCCTTTAAAGTGATTGTGCTCCCGAAACTTGTCTTTATCTTGACATCACCAATCCCAAAAATCCCAGCGGAACTAGAATCTCCCATCTTCACAGCTCTAAAGTCACCAGCTTTATATTTTGTGAAGTATTCCTTGTATGGAGTTACGTGGTAGGATGCTGCAGCATCTACCACACATTCCATGTCTTTTTGTGAGACGTGAATGCACGTCTCATCATGGGTTGAACAATAAGTTACATCACCAAAGATAGTCACTAATGTTTCTCCACCCTTATTCTTCGGTTGTGAACTGCTTTGACGTTGTTCCTCTTTCAATTTGTAGCATTTTTTCTTCATATGTCCCTCTAATCCACAATGATGGCATTTATATGTTATTTTCTGCCATCAGCAGACCTGCCCCTGCTCTTGCTTCTGCCTCCCCGTTTGTTTTTGCTATTAATTTTTTGTCTCCCCCGATTTTCTATGACAAAGGCATGGATCTGATCTGTGCCATGTCCTTTCTCCTTGCCTCTTCACTAAATAGGGCATCCTTGACCATTGACATGGTAATTTTTCCATTCGGGGCTGATTTGATGAGTGTTACGACCAGCGTTTCCCAACTATCAGGAAGAGAACTAAGTAGCAATAGCGCCCGAACTTCATCGCCAAGAGGCATCTCTACAGACGATAGCTGGTTGACCAAGCTCGAAACTCACTGTTATGCTCGGCAACTGAAGTTCCACTTTTATGCTTCATGTTGACTAAACGCCTCATCAACAGGGCTTTATTCCGAGCCGTCTTGGCCCGGTGCATGTCCTCCAACTTTTTCTAGAGGACATATGCGTCTGTTTCTTGTGCAACATGGTTGAAGACATTATGATCAATCCATTGACGGATCAGACCAATAGTTTTTCAGTTTGATTTCATCCACCTTATTTCTTTGGCTGAATCAGGAATTGTACCCTTCAATTCAATAGGATTGAACAAATCCTTACAGCTGAGGAGATTTTCCATCCGAGGTTTCCACAATGTGTAGTTGGTGGGAGTGACCATAATCATGACTCCGGAAGATGATCCCGACTCTTCCGTGGACATTATCACCTTACAAATAGTTTATCAATACAAACGGGGTTGAAAACTTCAGAAAACTCAATAACTCGACCAACGCCTCTAACCTGCTCTGATACCACTTGTTGTGATTATATGAGAATCGACTGGACGTTGGTAGATACAAATTTGAGAGAAAATAATTCTATTACTCACAAGAATAGATTACAGAGTATTACAAAACTCTTAAAAAAAAACTCTCAAACTAACACACAAGAATTCTCACCACTCTCTAGGGATGTATTCACTCTTGGTTAAGATTACATTTAACTCACACACACTAACTAGGTTGTGATTACTTTTCTGAATGATTTTAACTAACTCGTTAGGAATTCTCACCACTCTCTAGGGATGTATTCACTCTTGGTTAGAATTACATTCACTGAATGAATAATATTTCAACTGAGGTTTGCACCTCTATTTATAGAAAACTTTGAGGAGGTGATATGGTGTGAACGTAGAACAAGTGGCTAGCCGTCATTGTTATCAATTTTGCTTCTTCTATTTTGGCGTTCAAAGTTGGATACTTTGAGCGTCTAGAAGATACTAGATTACGGCTAAAATGGAAACATCTAGCGGCATCTAGAAGATACTAGATTACGGATGTACCAATCGTTTGTATGTTGAACAAAAGCAAAAGTGTAGAATAAAACGTCAAAAACTTGAATATAATATCACTTGTGTTAATCTTCAAGCCTCCAGCGAAAGAAAAAAATAAAAAATAATACGGAGTAATATCTAATACTAATATCACTTGAATATAAGTTTTGTCTACTCCTTTCTTTGCTTTCTTTTTCGTCAGCTCCCAACACACCTAAAAAAACTTCCAAAATATTAGATGCATTCTCATATTTATAATCTGATCCATCATTCCAATTTCAGCATTTCGTGAGCCACACACCAAAGGGTGCGGGTCGGCCCAAACTTAAGCATAAATTCACCGACATTGTTTTCCTTATTTTATCCATCATCCGGCCCACTATTTGCCACCTTCGCATTTCATAGGACAATTTCGCAATTTGCTAAGTTTTACCAAACGTGATATTTGGTACTCAACGCGAAAAAAAAAAACTAACAGGATTTAAACTACTATATTTTTGCAAAATCTCACGACTTGGATCTTAGGCTCGCGTTTCGCGAAATATTTCAAACTTGAAATTACGTACTGAAACGCGAGATTCCGGGCTCGAAATCATTTTTCCTTCTTTTTTTCTCGCTTGTCATTTATCTTCGTCTCGTTATCGGTTTACATTAAAATCACGCCAAAATCACAACAAAGTCCCGTTAATACTTCCTTGACCATAAATCTTCATTTTAATCATATATGAATCAAACATCTTCAAAAAGTGTTCAAAATATTTATAACGAGAACCGATAACGCTATATATATATATATATATATATATATATATATATATATATATATATATATATATATATATATATATATATATATATATATATATATATATATATATATATATATATATATATATATATATATATATATATATATATATATATATATAGGGTGAAGATCCAACGCTAAGTGGGTGTTGGTGGGATAAGGGGATAAGTGATTTTGTGATTTTTATATCTTGAGTTCTACAGCTCCGATTTAAAAAAAAAAAAATTCCGTGATCTACTGACATTGTGTAGATTCAGAATTTTTTTTTCTTCAACTGGAGCGTTAAGATGCATCCGATGCATGTTATCCGCTGTTTTGATGCAGTTTGATGCATGTTAACTGTCTTTCATGTAGCATATGCATCTTAACAAAAAACAAAGAAAAAATTACTTTTGATTAAAAAAAAAAACAGTGTTTAGGGTTTAGTAATTAGGGTTTAGAAATTAGGGTTTAGGGTTTAAAAATTAGGGTTTTAGAACGAGTTTTTAAACGAACGGTTTAGAGTTTAGGGTTTAGGGGTTAGGGTTTAGGGTTGAGAGTTTACGGAGTAAACCCGAAAACTCTAAACCCTAAACCCTAAACTCTAAATCGGGCTAAATCCTAAAAAAAACTCAAAAAAACCTCAAAAAACGTTAACATGCATCAGGTGCATTTTAAACTCATGTTGAAAAAAAAAAAAAATTTATGAATCTACACAATGTCAATAGATTACGGATTTTTTTTTTAAATTAGAGCTCTAATGTAAAAGATATAAAAATCTCATTTTACTTATCCCCTTATCCCAAAAATACCACTTATCCCTTGATCTCCTCTTATATATATATATATATATATATATATATATATATATATATATATATAACCCCAAGTTATGAAACTCACTGAAAACGGATTAAAGTGAAGAACATGAAGAAAATTAGCAAAAATGTAAAAACACAAGAATATAACGAGGTTATACGTAATCAAAGAGATTACTTTAATCCTCGGTCAAACAAAGAGTATTCTTATTGAAAAAATTCGTAAGAACATTTTACATGTTACATATGAGAGTATTTATAGAATAAAATGAGTTAGAATCGTGATAGAACAAGGAGTCCAAAGTTGAATCGAATTCTGAAACCCACTTTTCGCGTTCGTGAAATTTTACCTTTCAGCGAGCTCGCAATCATGAGATGTACATCGAGCATATAATTCAGTTGCGAAAAATAAATTCCCACTCGTGAATTTTGCCTGCTGCACCATTTTTTGACTTTCTTTAACTCGATTTGCCCTCCAACAAATGCCCCATCGGCCCGCGAGCCTACACCTCATTGGTTCATTTCGCTGCTAACGGGGTTCGTGTTTTACCCGGCTCCGATATAGCCAATAAAAAGGCTAAGCATCTTCTGGAGGAAGACAACGAACCACTGTACACCGACTACACTTCCATCACCCTGGATAGTGATGTCGATCAATCAGTCCAAAACTCACATCTTCCTGTTAGATGATAGATAATGGCTCATGTATTACGCCCTTTTGTATTTACTATTATTATAGGGCCTGAACCATCTATTGTATTTATATTGGGATTCGATCCTTCATTAGAGATCAAGCAGTAACATAATATGTTTACGCTATCAACTTACACCGTTAATATTCCCTTCACCTGTTGTCTCCTATATACCTCAATCTAAAAGAAAAAATCAAACGTGGAATCAAAAGTGTTGATAGAACTTCGCTCCTAAAGTCACGTTTAAAAAAAAAAAAAAAAAAAAAAGGATCAAATAAATCTTGGAAACTTGGTTTAGTGACACGTTTCCCTTTTGGAAATAATCTCATCATCTTCATATTGATTTGTTATTGGACGAATCAATGAGGAATATATTTTGGAAACTTGGTTGTGCATGATGACATTTTATTGGGTATTTGTTAGTTATATTTTCAATAAGTTCATCTCATACTTTTCTTATTAGGATTATAATTAATAATTAATCATATAAACTCTTGGTACTTCTTGGTTTATTTACTTCTTACTTTAAGAAAGTAATCAGCACAGATAGCAAGTTGGGAAGAAATTTGATTATTACTACCTCATCAAAGTACCGTCACATACCTAACTTATGTGTCTTCTTCCGGCCCAGCAAAGTATTAGTACCCCATATGGGCATGGCTATGGTCTGACCCAAACATTTACATTGCAACCCACTTCTCCTTATTTTCTAGCAGGTGTTCAGCAGACTCCTCCTAGAAAGCTTCATGGGGTTTCTACTAATGGTCCTGCTTTTCCAGTCTTACTTGGAACTGGACCAAATAACTATGACCTTCATGGAAATGGGCCTACTTCTAGCATTCTTGCCAGCCAACCTTCAAATATCACTAGGCCTTACTCTATCATGAATTATTAGAGACATAAAACGTTTTTACCTCATTTATTTAACACTATGCGTTTACATGATTTTGGTGATAGTGATTGGAATATGGATACATGTGCTCCTTCGCACCTAGCTTCATCTGCTAATAACCTAAAAGTAGTGTTTTCAATCATCGCATATATCCGTAGGTCATTGTTGGTGACAGGACACCTATTCCCGTACCCAAAAATGGTCATAGTACTTTACTAATCTTACATCGACCTCTTCACTTACATAATATCATCGTAACACCTTGTAAGTAACTTTTGGGGGGGGGGGGGGGGGGGGGTTGAATAGTTACTGATGCGGATGAGCTGGGCAATGTAACCAGTACAAGCTCAAAAGATGTTACACCCGAATCTGGTCAAGCAATAGTCGTGTTGCCATCTCTTTCTTATCATCTAAGTGTTTTTGGAGCTGGTTCAAGAAGCTTAGGGGTTACCCTAATTCAGTCCTTAAACTCAAGTAATTAAGTTTTCACGAATAAAGTTTTTGATAGTTGAAGACAAGCCAGCAAAGAAGAAGAACCAGTAGCCGGACCAGCAAACGAGCTATAGTTCAACCAGCAAAATGTCTTTAGTTCAACCAGCAAAGCTTTACTCAGCTGATAAAGCTAGTTCAACCAGCAAGACGAACTTCAGTACAACCAGCAAATGACGCTATTTTCTTTATAAAAGGCCGGCATGCTGATACTACTCAAAGTTTATCTTATGCTTTTCAATAACCAGGCCAAGTCAAGTGCTTAACTTATGTATGTGGCTGTTTTAGAATGCTTGGCTGTCCAAGAAAGATTCTCATCTATCATTGGCTGCTTTTTATCATGGGAGGAGCACTACAAAATGGTAGGCTTTTTGTAGATTGTGTCATTTATTCTTATTGGATAATTTGTAATTGTTTGTCCTTTTTGTCTCCTTTCCTTTTTATGTTTTTGTCATATATAGAAAGTAGCTGTTATGTTTCTCCTATAAATAGAGAGCTCTTGTAATTGTAAAACTTAGTAGATGAATGAATTAAAGTTTGATATAGATTATCTATTTACAAAATCTCGGTGTCTTTACGAATCTTTGATTCTAGTGGCTAAGAGTGGTTTCTTTATCAGTGTTTGTGGTGTTACTTTATCAAACATTATGGTGAAATTCAAATATTCATATATGATATTATAGTTGTAGTGGAATCTTTATCAGTTGTAATTGAAGGTTTAGAGTGTTTGTAGATCTCTAATTGCGGTGGTATCTTTATCAATTTGGGGTTTAGATTCTTTATCCTTGTGTTCTTATTTTCAGAGTTTATACTATGTTTTGGGGCTGTTACTGTTACAAATTGGGGGTTTTTCATTCAGATCTGTTGGGTGAAGAAAGCTTGTTTTAAATTACGTTTTTAAAGTCATAATTACGCATCAAAGTGGTATCAGAGCTTAGGTTGCTAATCTGAAGCTTTCTTATTTGTTTTATCGTTTTTCAGTTCATACTCTGTTTTTGAGCTGAAAAGCTTATTTCCAGATCTGATTTGAATGACTGAGGTTCCTAGAAATATGACTCTTGAAGAAGCTCATAATCTTTGAAGAGATAGAGCTATTGAAGCCTTGCAACATCAGATGGAAATAATGGTTAATTTGTTGGAAGATGGTGTGCCAAGAAGAAATAGAACCAGATCTAAAAATGGAGATACAACCATTGTGTCTTCTAGTAGTGAATCTGAAGATGGTAGCCATGGATCTATTGATGGATCTCATGCTTCTTCACAACGAAGAAGAAGACATAGGAAGCGAGCTGATGATTTGAAAGATATCAAGATAGATCCATCTGATTTTGAAGAGTCCTCTAATCTAGAAGTTATTTTGAATGGGTTCAAACCATGGATCGAATTATGGAGGTTAAAGGCTATGATGATAAAAAGAGCATGAAAGTTGCTGTAATCAGGCTAAAGAAGTATGCTTTAATGTGGTATGATAATCTGAAAAAGGAAAGGACGTATGAAGGAAAGAAGACAATCAAAACCTGGTCCAAGTTAAAAGAATGTATGCAGAAGAGGTTTGTTCCTCAAGCTTACAAGCAAGATCTATATATCCAAATGAATACACTAAAGCAAGGCAGCAAGAATGTTGTTGATTACATTAGAGAGTTTGAGCAGCTCAAGATTCATACCAATGTCAAAGAAGCTGAAGAACACACTATAGCAAGATTCGTTGGAGGCTTAAATGCTTCTATTGCTGACCAAGTTGAAATGCAGTCTCTATGGACTTTTGAGAGTGCTTGCAAGCAGGCTATTCAAGTGAAGAAACCAGCAAAAAAGAAAAATAATTTCAAGTCTTATTCCAAACTAGCAATGCTGCCAATGAAGGGTCAATCATCAATGCTGCTTAAGCATAACGAGACAACATCAAAAGCATTTAAAGGCAAAGAACATGTTGTAGTTGGTAGTCCCAAAGATGATAGAAGAAAATGCTTCAAGCTCAATGTCCTAACCAGTGTGCTCTTACACTAAAGGAGGTTGAAGATTTGGAAAGGGGTTTTGAAACTGAACCAAAATATGATGAGTCTGATAATGAAGAGTTTGTTGCTTCTAATATTGGAGAGTTTTTGATGATTAGAAGAGTAATGCACTCAGTAGAATCTGTTGAAGATAAAAGCCAGTGTGAAAACATCTTTCAATCAAGGTGCGTAGTTAAGGGTAAAGTATGTAGCCTGATTGTTGATGGAGGCAGCTGTGCAAATGCAACATCTACTCATATGGTGGAAAAACTTGATGTGGTTACAAAGAAGCATCCTAATCCATACAAACTTCAATGGCTTAACCAAGGCAATGAGGTAAATGTTACTCGCTAAGTTACTGTTCCATATTCTATTGGTAGTGTTTATCAAGATGAGATTACTTGTGATGTTATTCCTATGGATGCTTGTCATTTGCTGCTTGGTAGACCTTGGTTATTTGATAAGTATGTCTAACATAATGGACACCAAAATACTTACTCACTGTATGTGAATGGACCCTCATTTCTTTAAAGTCTAGTGAAATACCTAGAGCTGACCTTACTGCTAAGAGTGAAAAGACTTTGTTTATGACTCAAGCTGAAGTTGATACTGAGTTAAAGGATGGTACTGGTGCTTACTTGTTGCTGCTGGTTAAAAGTGATGAGTTGAACCAGCATGATGAAGTACCAGCTCGGGTAAAACCATTGTTATCCGAGTTTGCTGATGTGTTCCTAAGTGAATTACCTACTGGTTTATCACCAATCAAGGGTATCGAACATCAAATTGATCTTGTACCTGGATCTGTTCTTCCTAACAAAGCAGCTTATCGATGTTCTCCTCTTGAAGCAAAAGAATTAGAAAAGCAAGTGATAGGTCAGATCATGTTGAGATTGAGAGAAATGATAAGATAGAGTGAGATTCGGTATGTAGGAAGAAGACTCGGTATGAGAGAGAATCGGTACAAATTACATTCCACGGCTTCTAGAACTCAGTTACAATACAATGGCTATCTAATTAGGACTACTTAGGTTCCTTATATAGCCCTCTTCTAAGGAACCTTCATTTAAGCTTAATTCACATTAACACTATACAACTTCGGGGTCCTAACAATCTTCCCCTTAGTGTTAAATGTGAACTTTACAATATAATCCTATTGTGAAATCTTGAGAGGTCCAAACATTAGTTTCCATCGTGAGTCATCTGGTTTTGAAACTTCTACTTGATTTTCTGAAATTTGCTTAGAAGTTTTCCAGACTCCCCACACTTTCCTTGGATCTCCCTCATGTAATGGATATTTATCCATTTCCTTGAAATACCTTCTCTTTCTCTGGCCACGAAGAATCTCAAACTGTCTTGTACGGATTCGGAGCTTTAAACGATCTCTGATATGCTTTATAAACTCTCCAAGACCCATTTTTGTATCAAAGTCATCAACCTTGCTTTGACGAATTTTAAGATACTACAGTGCAGCCTTAAGTGTTCCATCTGAATATTTGTTCAGCTCTTCAGTACGAATGAACACCTTTTCCTTTTGAGAATTTACAAATACAAACCCTTCGGGTTCGAATTGCATTTGAAACATCCTCATATCCTTCAGTCCCTCCGTAAATTGATTCGGACATGTTATTCGAATCTTTTTCCTATTTACTTCGAGACCTATTTGAAAATCTTCACGTCTCATCAGTTCAATTGTCTCCATCATATATCTTTTCACAGCTTCCAAAGTTTGAGCTTTAGCAAAAGGTTGAATGGTGATGATACTGAGATAGTTGTAGATGTGAATGATGTCAAGCATATCAAGATTATGAAAATCTGCTTCTGTGAACTTGTACTCTTTCTCATCTTCTCTAATAATGTGGAACTGACTGATGACGTCTTTCTTTTCACTTATCTCTACTCCGACTCGAACAATATTCAACACTTCTGAAATACGATATTTTCTTTGAAGCCACAAATCATCTTCATTTTTGTTGATATGTTTCCTCCACATAAACTCATACCAATTCCTTTCACTTGCTGGAAGCAATCGTGAACCTATATAAGTAAACCTTTTACTCCTTGGTGTATCATTGATACGGAAGATCTTGTAAGCATTTTCTTCGATGAATGTGTTTCGTAACGTTAAAAAATCATGTTTAACTCCCAATAACAATCTTTGTTCCTGATTCTTAAAGAATATTCCATGGTTGTATTTGAATCTGGAATTTACTGTTTCACTTGATGTAGATGTACCAGAAGTTGAGCTTTAATTAGCATTTATTGGATGTGAACTCGATGAGGGTGTAGAATTCGATGAATGATTATTAGGATTTGTTGCATCATCATTTGGAACATCATTATCTTCAATATGATCAAAGATATCATCATCATTTGGATTAACATAAAGATTGTCTTCATCGTCATCAGAAGAATCCATTTCATCATCACTTTCAATTACTGGATCAGGATTCCCTTCATCTACAATCTCTACATCTTCCGGAATTGAAGATACTGAAGATAACTTGCTTAAGATGACAAACCCATCATCATCTGTCTCTTCAAGATAAAAATCACTTAAGTTCAAATCCTCATCTACTGGTCCACTATCAGTCGCATTATGAACAATTGGAATTATAACTTGCTCAGGCTCCTTATCATCAATTTCATCATGTGTAGAAACCATTTCTGATTCCGTTTGAACTTGTTGAGCTTGTGAAGCTAATGAAGACCTCACACCACCACCCTTGGTTGAAATGTTCACCGATAGATATTCTCCATCTACTCCTATCTCCCCCTCATGACTATTCTGAGGATCAGAATCGTCATGTTCATCATCATGGTGAGGACTGAAAGGAGAAGAGCAGGAAGTAAGTGGATATCGAACACGAGCATGAAACAATGCTTGAAGTGAAGTGCGTCGAAGAACATCAAGATTGACTCTAGAAAACATACGACTGAAATATTCTTGCTCCAAAGCATCATAGAAATGTGGTAAACGAGAGGGTGATGATGGAAAAGTAACAATGGGAACAGCAGCAGTAGTACCTGTTGAAGGCGATGTCGATGGAAGTGTTTGAGTTGCCGTGAGGGCAGGTAAGGATGATTGTGCGGTATTATTCTTATATGTAGGGCTGTACATACTACTAGTCAGATTCGTGATATCCCCTTCTGATGGAGGTTGGGTAACAACCGGAGTTGTCACCGGCGAAGTTTCTTTCGAAGCATCCGCCTCCATGACTTTAGTCTCATGGGACTCTGACAGTGTAGCAGAACTACCCGTCGGTTTAGCTCTCGCAGAGATATTGCTATCTCCGACTCCCGAAATCATTGATATACCATGAGGTGGCAAATCTCTTTCAGTTAAGGACTCTTCTTCCAGACCCTGAGATTCAGAATCCGAAAGAGAAGTGGTTTGATCCAATGGATCACTTTCATGAACCAAGGGATCAGTCTGCTGGAAGTCTGATAAATATCCCGAAGGATTGTCATGTTGACTCGTTTCCATGGGATGCGGCAGATCTCCCTCATCAAGATAAGCCGGACCTCGAGACCCTGTTGTACGTTGAGGCACAGGAGGATTTCCAGCCGATATGCAGGGTGCCTTTTCAAGATTTTTCGGCTCCCCTTCGGCTGTTCTGGACTTCAATGATTGAGTTTCCTCAATCGATTGAGTCAACGCAGACTTTACTGCAGAGGAAGACTTTACTTCCTTAGATGCCGAAGCAACTTGCTTTGTAGGATTTATTCTTAAGTCCTGTTTAGATTGGATGGGCTTAGTGGTCTTTGTACCATCCGTGCATTTAAATCTCTTTCCTACCGAAGCTTGTGCTTCATTTAGTGTAGGGCTTACTGTTATTATTGGATGTGATACGGAGATGGGTGAGGGTGACCTAATTGGCTCTAGGTCTTGGTCCGTATCACCAACGGTTGTAGTAACTGTTTGGCGGACGATAGGTGTCGAAGTCCTAGATCTAGTTACTCATTGGGTTGGTGGAGTCTGAATCATCTCATCAAGTATATATTGAATTCTCTTAGGAGAATGTTCGGGAGACGATTCAGATGCTGTTGCTGAAGTGTCGGTGTCACTGCTCACTTCGGGTGTTGTGGAAAGGGTTGGTTCAATCCTAGTTGGATTAGGTTCCCTGATCCTCACGGGTTGAGCTTGGTGTGTTGCCCTAGATCGTTTAAGGTTCACCCTAAGTGGAGGATTAGCTGGTCCAGGTGGTTGTACTACAGGTTCCTCTACAACCTCTGGGGCTGGAACCGCGGCGGGTTCAACTTGTTCTTGTTGTACCGGGTTCGGAAGAGGTATTCCTACAGCCTCAAAATAAGAACGCATACGAGCGTCTTGGGGTTCAGCTGGCCTTACTAGCCAATTTGGAATCGGCGCAGTGAATTGATTATCAGATACCATCGGGGTATTCATCTTCAGCTCCCCAAATCGTTTCATCTGTAATCCATGTGTACCTGGTACAAATATATTTGCATTTCTGCAAGCATTTATAGCATCATGGATAAAGATACAGAAAAACCTTTCACAAGGGATGTATGAACCCCTTGGTTTATCAACTTGAGCTTGAACCAAATCCCATATTAGTTCTGCATAGTCAGGAGCTTCTACTCTTATGAAAGAGTAGAACAACTTCAGCATTGGCATAGTCAGGCTGTCAGATCCACTCCTTGTCATCAGCAAGCATCTGTTGATGATTGAGAAGATCACATACCACCTTGAGTGCATATATTTCTTCTGAAACTTAGCCGGAGGAACATTGCGGGCTCCAACATAACCAAGATCGAAGACAGATGACATCATCTGCTGAGTAGCAGGAAAAGCAGGAGCATTCTGCACAATAGGAAGTCTGAATATCCTCCTGAAATCAGCCTTAGTGATACTCCTCCTCCCTTGAACTCCTCTCAGTTGAAATTCAAAACGATCTTGTGTTCCCTCTGGATTTTCAGCAGTAGGTTGTGTAGCTTCCACAAACCTAATTGTTCTGTTAAGTAGCTCCAGATCTATTACAGGTACACTGACTGTAGAGTTTAGAGCATGCCACATAGTGTGTCTCTCTAGAATTGTAGTCCAGTAGTTGCAGGGAATGTTGGTTTCAGAGTTGATGTAGTGATTGTTCGTCATTTAGCTGTATAAATAAGAGATAGAAGACCACAAGATATTTAACATAAAGCATATATCTCTATTCTTATTTGCCTTTGAAATCCTTTGTATATGTTTTATCTTTTATATTTTATGATTTTTATGGGTTTTTAAAGATATAAAAATCCTTTATTCTCAAATATGAACAAGTAATTGACAATCATGACATTCATATGACATTCAACACAATACAAATTCATCATGCAAAATCAATTATATAACACAAAGAATTAGAACAACACTTAGTCAATTTTTAAACACAATTCAAGCAGATTCGGTAGTCATGAAAACTTGAGATTCTGTAACCAAATAAGCTTGAGTTTTCAGATCAGAAAGATATAGAATAAACATGTTAAGTGTTTGAAGATAAAAATCAGAAAGTTTCAAGGTACCAAAAGTCAGACTCGGTATCAAGAGAAGAACAGATTCAGTATCTCCAAAATTAACATAAAGTCACTCAAACATGCATATTCTATCATGTAAAATCACAACCATAATCAATTAACCACTCAATTAGAAGCAGATCAACATGTTAATCGTATGAACAGACTCGGTACAGTAGACAGAACATATTCGGTAGATACAGAATCCTTCAAACAATCAATTAAACATGTAATCAAACTTGATCAAATGATAGATCAATTAATATAACTCAGAGTAGACAAAAATTCATGTTAATTAACCAAATCAATTGAGTTTAATCAAAGATTAGTAGAATACGACTCAGACTTGGTATAATCAACAAAATTTCAAAATTGAGAGTCACAATCTAGTTATTTTGATCTTTTCTGATTGAAAAAACATTTAATTATCTCAGATCTACACGAATGTATCTAAAGCAATGATTAAAATGAAATTATACCAAAGATTTGAAGAAATAGAAGAACGGATTCGGTAGATTAGGCAGATTCGGTATGTTCTATTAGACTCGGTAGGTAATTAAGCACAGTAAGAGAGTTAGTTTGACTTTGACCCTCCTTTTATAGATACCAAAGATAAAATACCGAATGAGCTTTACCGAATGGACCTATTTTACCGAATAAAGTCCACTTTTCAAAACTTTATCAATTTAACTTCAAAATCTTGACAAATTGATTTTTCATATTAAAATTCATTTCAATCTTTTCATGGTAAACAATTCTGAGACAATTTTTGAAAACTTTGAACTTACCGAATCTGTACCGTTGGATGTCAGATTCGGTATAATGCTTAAAATAGCATTTATTCAGTAAAAAAACAAATATTTTTGGATTTTATCTTTTCCAATTTTTATGAATTTTTCAAAATAAGATTTGTACTTAAAAGAACTTTGAATTTGTGAACAAAGTACAAATCTTCAGTGATACCAATTGTTAAAACGGGTTGCATACTGAGATGTATACAAGCCTTAGTGAATTATTTCAGATATAAAACAAAGAATTTATGAATTCACTTTAGAAAAACAATATTTTTTTAGTAAATTTTCTCATTTTCTCCCTTTTTCTCCCCCTCAAAATGTGATATACAAGAATGTAAATCAGCATTTTGATAAAATTCCCAAGAAAATGAATTAACTCCCCCTTGAAATATGATATCAATAAGTTACCTCCCCCTTACGTAACCATTGAACAATTATATCATAAGTCTAAAGGCTCCCCCTTAAAAGTTGATATCCAAAGCATATGAAAGTAGTTGCTCCCCTTAGAAAGTATCTACTCCCACTAAACACAAGATCCCAAGAATAAATCCCAACAGATCTAAGGTATATCAAGCACTATACTCTACCATGCCAATCTCTTTGATCAAGAACTTTAGCCTAAGTTCATCTAAGGGCTTAGTGAACATGTCAGCTAATTGCACTCTTGTAGGCACAAAGTATAACTCTACATCCCCTTTCTCTACATGGTCCTTAATGAAATGATCGTGAATATCTATGTGTTTGGTCTTAGAATGCTGGAACGGGTTGCTTGTAATTGCAATAGCACTTTGTGAATCACAGTAAATCGGCGTCTTAGAAAACTTAAAGCCATAGTCTGAAAGTTGAATTTGCATCCACAAAACTTGTGAACAACAATGAGCTGCAGCAATGTACTCAGACTCAGCTGTTGATAAAGACACACAATTCTGCTTTTTGAATGACCAACCAAGTAGCCTATTCCCCAACATCTGAATTGATCCAGATGTGCTTTTTCTATCAACATGGCAACTGCCATGATCCGCATCAGTGTAAGCAGTGAGATTGAAATCAGATCCGTGAGGATACCAGATCCCAAGGTTAGGTGTACCTTTAAGGTACTGAAAAATCCTAACAACCGCTTTGAAATGAGATTTCTTAGGGTTTGACTGAAAGCGGGCACAGACAGTTACAGCAAGTGTAATGTCGGGTCGACTTGTAGTCAGATACATTAAAGAACCAACCATGCTTCAATAAAGTGTAATATCAAAGGGTTCCCCATTAGTATCAGCATCCAGTAAAGTCCTCATTGGGGTTGTCATTGGTTTTAAAGCAGTCATTTTAAAACGTTTTAGCATATCATTGATATACTTTATTTGACTGAGAAAAATCCCGTTTGGTAATTGTTTTACTTGTAACCCCAAAAAGAAATTTAACTGGTCAAGCATGCTCATTTCAAATTTGTTGGCCATAAGGTCACCAAATTCTTTGCATAAGGCCGGGGACGTGGAACTAAAAATAATGTCATCAACGTAAATTTGAACCAAGAGAATGTAACCGTGGTTTTTACGGATGAATAGTGTTGTATCAATCGTTCTACGAGAAAAGCCATTGTCCATCAAATACTTTGTTAAGGTCTCGTACCATGGACGCGGTGCTTGCTTCAGACCATACAAAGCCTTTTCCAAGTAGTATACGTGATTTGGATGAATGGGATCGATAAAGCCTTCAGGTTGATCGACATAGACTTCCTCTTGAAGATGACCGTTTAGAAAAGCAGTTGTGACGTCCATTTGAAACACCAGAAACTTCATAAAAGAAGCAAAGGCAAGGAAAAGACGAATAGCCTCAATCCTAGAAACCGGAGCAAACGTTTCGTCATAATCAATACCCTCTTGTTGTCGATATCCCTTGGCCATAAGACGTGCCTTATTTCGAACCACAATTCCATCAGAATCCTTCTTGTTCTTAAAAATCCACTTAACCCCTATTGGTCATTGACCCGTTGGTCTTGGAACTAATCACCATACTTTCAATCGTTCAAATTGATTGATCTCTTTTTGCATTGCAACCACCCAGTTCGGATCTAGTAAAGCTTGAGCAACTGTTGTTGGTTCAATCTTACTAAGAAAGGCAGTGTATAGACACATATTCCAAGTAGCCCTTCGAGTTGAGACTGGAGCAGATGCATCACCAATAATAAGATCTATTGGATGACTTTTAGTCCATCAGTTATGTGGAAGAGGTTGTTGATAATGCTAAAAATGAACATATATTTCATAGCATTATTCCTCAAGAAAGACAAGCTTTTAGTTGCAATTGTCCTATTTACAAGTGATATTCGTTTAAATAATAAAAGGTGAAGACAAAAGACAGATTCGACGAATTGAAGATGCAAACAACCAAAAAGCTCAAAAGTACAAAATACAATCAAAGAGGTTCGAATTATTGATGAGAAACGTCTCAAAATTACAAGAGTACAAGATTCAAAACGCAAAGTACAAGATATTAAATTGTACGCAAGGACGTTCGAAAATCCAGAACCGGGACTAGAGTCAACTCTCAACGCTCGACGCAACGGACTAAAAATTACAAGTTAGCTATGTATATAAATATAATATAATATATAATTAATTATATAAATTATATATATATTATATTTATATAATAAACCGTCGGCAGACTAAGATCCAAATTGGAGTGAGCTGAAATTTCAAAGTCCGCGACTCGCGGAGTTTGAAGAGGAAAAATGCCGCGAGTTGCGGAGCAGCCAAATTCGAAAATCCCTATAAAACCCAACGAATTCTGATCATTTTTATCATCAATATATCCATCCTCTCTATATCTATACGTAAATATTTATATTTTAATTTTAATTTTAATTTTAATCCTAATAATAAGGGTATGTTAGCGAATGTTGTAAGGGTGTAAGTCGAAATTCTGTCCGTGTTAACGCTACGCTGTTTTTAATCATTGTAAGTTATGTTCAACCTTGTTAATTTAATGTCTCGTAGCTAAGTTATTATTATGCTTATTTAAAACGAAGTAATCATGATGTTGGGCTAATTACTAAAATTGGGTAATTGGGCTTTGTACCATAATTGGGGTTTGGACAAAAGAACGACACTTGTGGAAATTAGACTATGGGCTATTAATGGGCTTTATATTTGTTTAACTAAATGATAGTTTGTTAATTTTAATATAAAGATTTACAATTGGACGTCCCTATAAATAACCATATACACTCAATCAGACACGATGGGCGGGATATTTATATGTACGAATAATCGTTCATTTAACCGGACACGGGAATGGATTAATAGCCACTAGAATTATTAAAACAGGGGTGAAATTATGTACAAGGACATTTGGCATAATTGTTAACAAAGTATTAAAACCTTGGGTTACACGCAGTCGATAACCTGGTGTAATTATTAAACAAAGTATTAAAATCTTGTTACAGTTTAAGTCCCCAATTAGTTGGAATATTTAACTTCGGGTATAAGGATAATTTGACGAGGACACTCGCACTTTATATTTATGACTGATGGACTGTTATGGACAAAAACCAGACGGACATATTAAATAATCCAGGACAAAGGACAATTAACCCATGGGCATAAAACTAAAATCAACACGTCAAACATCATGATTACGGAAGTTTAAATAAGCATAATTCTTTTATTTCATATTTAATTTCCTTTATTTTATATTTAATCGCACTTCTAATTATTGAACTTTTATTTATTGTTATTGCATTTAATTGCACTTTTAATTATCGTACTTTTTAATTATCGCAATTTTATTTTATCGCACTTTTATTTATCGCAATTTCTTTATCGTTATTTACTTTACGCTTTAAATTAAGTCTTGTATTTATTTTTAATATTTTACATTAGGTTTTAACTGCGACTAAAGTTTTAAAATCGACAAACCGGTCATTAAACGGTAAAAACCCCTTTTTATAATAACAATATTACTTATTTATATATTTGTATTTTTATAAAATAAAACTAATATAGCGTTAAGCTTTGTTTAAAGATTTTTTTTCCCTGTGGAACGAACCGGACTTACTAAAAACTACACTACTGTATGATTAGGTACACTGCCTATAAGTGTTGTAACAAGGTTTAAGTATATCCATTCTATAAATAAATAAATATCTTGTGTAAAATTGTATCGCATTTAATAGTATTTCCTTGTAAAATTTAAAAGCTATTTTATATACACCTCGCATAACATCAAGTATTTTTGGCGCCGCTGCCGGGGAACCCAATTTCTTGCTTAAAAGCCGGAAGCGCAACGCTAAAAAAAAAATTTATTTTTAGTTTACTTTTATAAAAATACGTTTTTGTAAAAATACGTTTTAAATATTCGAAAACATAGAAAAGAAAACAAAAATTTAAATATTTTTAAGAGTTTGTTAAATAATTAAGTTTTATAAAGTTTCTTTATTTTTTTAAAAAAAATATAAGTTTTATTTAAATATTTTGTTTTTATTAAAACATAAAATCAAAAACCGAAAAAAATATATATATATAAATCTATTTTTAAGATTTTTTATTTATAAAATTATATAGTATTTCTATTTTTATTTTAGTTTTTTAATATAAGTTTTTATTATATAAATATTTTTATTAAAACAGAAAATATAAAACAGAAATTAAAAAAAAAAAAAGTAAAACGTCGAATTTAATACTGCACCTGATCTGAATTTTCATTCACCGCGACTCGCGGAGATTTTTGCCAGGTGGAACCGCGACTCGCGGAGCCACTCTCACACCGACAGAAACCCTAGTCAGCAATTAATTACGGGGTAATTATTATAATTATTATTATTATAAAACCCTAATTAGGTTTTAATTAATTATTTATTTTAGTTTTTATTATTATTTTGTTTAATTAGTTTAATTAAATTGTAAAATTAATAGTTTTAATAAATAAATAACATAAAAATAATATTTTTTTATAAAAATTGTACTTTTTACAACTTTTGGTATATTTTTATATTTTGTCCCTTTTTAATTGTTTTAGCGTAATTTTTATATTTTTCGCTCGTATTTAGTTTTAAGATATAATTTTTGCCATAGTTATTTTTATTTCTAGATTGTTAGGCTTTGCCGTAAAATCTCTTAAGTGCTTTTTCTTTAGACTAAGATTTAGGTGCTTTAGAATTTTGCGACACCTTTTTAAGTTTTAGTATTTTTTTTAAGTTATTGCCATTTGGGATATAGTTTTACTTGTAAGCTTTAATATTTTTAGACGCAATTTTTAGTTTTTAGTTCCTTTTTAAGTTTCAACGCGCTACTTTTTTATTTTTATTTTTCGACACCTTTTACCTATGTATCAATTATCACTCCAATTAGTAATCTCAATTTGCAATTTTAATTTTAAGTTAGTGATAGTAATAAGGTTGGGTTAGTCGAGTGTTTTTAAGTTCTATAAGTCACTCTTTTTCTTTCTTATTTTTCGACGCCTTTTATTTTTCAATTCTTTTCTTTTTCGACGCGCTCTTTTTCTTTCTTATTTCTCGCTATTCTAGTTTTAGGACATAGATTTTTATTCTACTTCTTATCTAAATTTCTTAAAATTACAAAAATTTATTTTAAGTGGTTAAATTGATGGACATCAAAATTTTCTGGTTCGTAGTAATAGTTGGATTTGTACGTGGACCGGGTTATTGGAGCCAAACAGTACTCAATTATATTGAGACCAAACGAATCCTGCCCCTCTGCTGCATCTTTTGGCTATTCGAAACGAGGGCAAAATCAGAAAAGTCTATTAATTGGATAACTTATATAATTTTTCTTTCCTTTTAAAAACTAATAGGATATTCAGTGAATGCACCGAGCAAGATGTTCACCACCTTTTGTACGTTCACCACCTGTAACCAGATTAAGACATCTAGCAAATATTACCGCCGTTGATTTTTCTTTAGAATCGTCATCCAGTCGACCAAGTACTCCAATTCAAATTTCCGATAATCTATTTTTTGAACCCGACCTCACAATTGAGAATTCGGAGAATATTCAGGGACAATTCGTAGATCCTGAACCATTAATCTTTCCTCCGGAACCACCAATTATTCAAACAGAGATTGTTGAGGAATGAACCATTAAATCAGAATCTTCTAGTGATTCAGATTCAACAAATTCAATTATGGAGAATCTGGAACCTTTAAGTATGGAAGACCGAATGAGAGCTAAACGCACTGGCCAAGGTCACGCAATTACTCATCCTGACATTAATGCGCCAGATTATGAAATCAAAGGACAAATTCTACACATGGTGACTAATCAATGCCAATTTAGTGGTGCGCCGAAGGAAGATCCAAACGAACATCTTCGTACCTTTAATAGGATCTGCACACTATTTAAAATAAGAGAAGTGGAGGATGAACAGATATATCTCATGTTATTTCCCTGGACTTTAAAGGGAGAAGCCAAAGATTGGTTGGAATCGTTACCTGAAGGGGCGATTGATACATGAGACGTTTTAGTTGAAAAATTTCTTAAACAATTCTTTCCGGCATCTAAAGCCGTAAGACTTCAAGGAGAAATTGTTACGTTCACACAGAAGCCAAATGAAACTCTATATGAGGCTTGGACAAGATTTGGAAAGTTATTAAGAGGATGTCTGCAACATGGTTTAGACACCTGTAAAATAGTACAAATATTCTACCAAGGATGCGACATCACTACAAGGAAAGACATCGATATAGCAGCTGGTGGTTCTATTATGAAGAAAACCGAAACTGATGCTTACAAAATTATTGATAACACTGCTTCCCACTCACATGAGTGGCACCAAGAAAAAGATATCGTTAGATCATCTAAAGCAGCTAGAGCCGATTCTAGCCATGACTTAGATTCCATTTCTGCAAAGATAGATGCTGTCGAGAGACGAATGGAAAAGATGACTAAGGATATACACTCAATACGAATTAGTTGTGAGCAGTGTGGAGGACCACATTTGACAAAAGATTGTCTCAGTATTGAACTAACAATGGAACAAAGAGAGAATATTTCATACATAAACCAAAGGCCTGGAAATAATTATCAGAATAATTATCAACCGCCAAGACCGATTTACAATCAAAACCAGAATTATAACCGAAATGTTCCATACAACAACCAACAAGGTCCTAGCAATCAACAAGTATCCAACAATACTTACAACCAACAAAGACCTAATTTTCAAAACAAACCACCACAACCCGATGATAAAAAGCTAAATTTAGAAGATATGATGACGAAGCTAGTTGAAACTCAAACGCAGTTTTTCACATCTCAAAAACAAACTAATGAACAAAATACTCAAGCATTTAGAAATCAACAAGCTTCTATTCAAAATCTGGAACAAGAAGTAAGTAACCTAGCAAGGTTAATAGGTGAAAGAAAACCGGGAAGTTTACCTAGTGATACAAGTGCTAACCCCCAGAATGAAACAGCTAAAGTCATTACCACAAAAAGTAGTACAACACTTAAACCACTTAAAATACCTGTAACTTCTGATGAAGCTATTCCTACTCCACAAGAACCACAACCTGATCAAGATAAGGAAAAAGAACCGGTAGTTGAAAAGGTTAAAGAAGATAACACAGTTAAGGCTAAACCTTATGTTAAACCATACCAACCACCACTTCCTTATCCGAGTAAAATGAAAAAAGAGAGACTTGAAGCCGAGCAATCCAAATTCTTGGATATGTTTAAACAGATAAATGTAAATCTTCCTTTCATTGATGTGATTTCAGGAATGCCTAGATATGCTAAATTTCTGAAAGATCTAATATCGAATAGAAAGAAAATGGAAGAACTCTCGGCTGTTACTATGAATGCTAATTGTTCAGCAGTGCTGTTGAATAAGATACCAAAAAAACTATCTGATCCAGGAAGTTTCACAATTCCGTGTTTTCTGGGTAGTCTTAGTTCAATAGAAGCATTAGCAGACTTAGGTGCTAGTATAAATCTAATGCCGTATTCACTATACACTAAACTAGACCTTGGAGAATTGAAACCAACAAGAATAAGTATACAACTAGCCAATAGATCAATAAAATATCCTAGAGGGATAATGGAGAACATGCTAGTTAAAGTTGGTACTTTAGTATTTCCAGTAGATTTTGTTGTTCTGGACATGGAAGAAGATTCTCAAGTTCCTCTCATATTAGGAAGACCATTCTTAAACACAGCTAAAGCAATGATAGACGTGTTTGGTAAGAAATTGACCCTAAGTATAGAGGACGAGAGTGTTACCTTTTCAGTTGATAGAGCAATGCAACAACCGCAATCTGCAGATGATACATACTATTATATTCAAACTATAGATTCACATGTAGAATTGTTAGAAGAATTTCCAGAATTACAAGGAACATGAGAATATTTTTTAGGAGAAAGGACTGTCATTACAAATGAGAAAAATGAGCTTATTCCTACTAGGACTGTAACATGATGGCGTGTGTGTATTGATTATAGAAAATTAAATGACGCCGCCAGAAAAGATCACTTTCTCTTACCTTTCATTGATCAAATGTTGGAAAGATTAGCCGGAAATAGTTACTATTGTTTTCTAGATGATTTTTCCGGATACTTTCAAATTCCAATAGCACCCGAAGATCAAGAGAAAACCATGTTCACGTGCCCTTATGGTACTTTTGCTTACAAACGCATGCCATTTGGACTTTGCAACGTCCCTGCAACCTTTCAAAGGTGCATGATGGCGATTTTTCACGACATGATAGAAGAATGCATGGAAGTTTTCATGGATGACTTTTCAGTCTTCGGTGATACTTTTGAATCATGTCTAGTTAATCTGGAATGAATGCTTATTAGATGCGAACAATCAAATCTAGTACTTAATTGGGAGAAATGCCATTTCATGGTTAAAGAAGGCATCGTTCTTGGACATAAAATTTCAAAAGAAGGAATTGAAGTGGATAGAGCTAAAGTAGATGTAATTGCTAAACTTCCACATCCCACCAATGTTAGAGGAGTTAGGAGTTTTCTAGGGCATGCCGGTTTTTACCGACGTTTCATAAAAGATTTTTCTAAAATTGCCACTCCTATGAATAAACTCCTAGAAAAAGATGCTCCATTCATCTTTTCAGATGAATGCATCAAATCTTTTAATATTCTTAAAGAGAAACTCACTAATGCGCCGATCATGATAACACCAAATTGGAATCTACCGTTTGAACTAATGTGCGATGCAAGTGATTTTGCAATGGGAGCCGTTTTAGGACAAAGGATTGAAAAAAGATTTCAACCTATATATTATGCTAGTAAGACGTTACAAGGAGCACAAACATATTACACAACTACTGAAAAAGAACTCCTTGCTATTGTCTTTGCTTTTGACAAATTTCGTTCACATCTCGTTCTAGCAAAAACGGTGGTCTATACCGACCATTCTGCTCTTAGATACCTATTTTCGAAACAAGATGCTAAACCAAGATTAATCCGTTGGATCTTACTCTTATAGGAGTTCGATATTGAAATCCGAGATAAAAGAGGAGCAGAAAATCTCGCCGCCGATCATCTTTATCGTCTTGAAAATCCCGAATTAGAAGTTCTAAATGAATCGGCCATACAAGACAACTTTCCTGATGAATATCTATCGAAGATAGATTATAATGAAATTCCATGGTTTGCAGACTATGCAAACTACTTAGTATGTGGATTCCTTGAAAAAGGATTGTCGTACCAAAAACGAAAGAAATTCTTTAGTGATATAAAACACTATTTCTGGGAAGATCCACATTTGTTTAAAAGTTGTCTAGATGGAATAATACGCCGATGTGTATTCGGAGATGAAGCAAGTAAAATTTTAAACCATTGTCACACAGGACCAACAGGAGGGCATTATGGGCCTCAACTAACAGCAAGAAAAGTTTATGATGCTGGATTCTATTGGCCTACAATTTACAAAGACGCACACCTTCTTTGCAAATCCTGTGATGCTTGTCAAAGGGCCGGAAAAATAAGTCAAAGTGATGAAATGCCACAAAATGTCATTCAAGTATGTGAAGTATTTGACATTTGGGGTATTGACTTTATGGGTCCATTTCCAAAATCTCATAATAATCTTTACATTCTCGTTGCCATTGATTATGTATCTAAATGGGCGGAAGCACAAGCTCTCCCAACTAACGATGCACGAGTTGTAGTCAACTTTTTAAAACGTCTTTTTGCAAGGTTTGGAACACCGAAAGCTTTAATAAGTGATCGGGGAACTCATTTCTGTAATAATCAACATGAGAAAGTTCTTAAAAGATATGGAGTAACTCATAAAATCTCCACTGCTTATCATCCACAGACAAGTGGACAAGTTGAAAATACCAACCGAGCTTTAAAACGTATTCTAGAGAAAACCGTAGGATCAAATCTGAAGGAATGGTCCATAAAATTGGAGGATGCACTCTGGGCTTTTAGAACAGCCTACAAAACTCCAATTGGAACCACACCTTTCAGACTCGTTTATGGAAAGGCATGTCATCTTCCAGTAGAAATTGAACACAAAGCATTTTGGGCTTTGAAGACATGTAATCTTGATTTACATGAAGCTGGACGTCTACGGTTAAGTCAACTAAACGAATTAGAAGAATTAAGACATGAAGCATACGAAAATTCATTAATCTATAAAGAAAGAACGAAGAAATGGCATGATAAAAGAATCAGAAGTTCAAAAGAATTTAAAGAAGGAGACAGAGTTCTTCTTTTTAATTCACGATTCAAGCTATTTCCTGAAAAATTGAAATCAAGATGGTCTGGACCATTCATAGTCAAAAGAGTTTTCCCATACGGAACAGTAGAATTAATAAATTCAAATGGGATTGAATTTAAGGTTAATGGTCACAGAGTTAAACACTACATAGATAGTCCAATGGAAGTCGACAACGAAGTTAATCACAATTTCGATACCACAGCTAACTAAGTGTAGGGAGAATCAAGTCTTTAAAGGATAATATGTATTTCTGTTAGAGTTAGATTTTCTGTTTTCGTGTAGTTCTCGAAAATGGAACCCGAATGGTCTTTCCCTAGCAGACCCTAAAGAACTAGTCTTCTCCCCCCATTCTGAATTTTTATTTTTTTAGGTTTTTACGAAATGAAGACTTCCTGTGAACTAAACCATGGTCTAATGCTACACGCTTTGATCACTAAACGTAATAATGACACACTTCCAAGTGAACTAGTATCAGTAATCAGAGAAAGATTGGACGGAGTAAGAAAAGAATCCAGATGCGAAGATAATAAGTTACAATTTGGTAAAGGAAAATCAAAATCCGCAGCGAAAAGAAGAGCACGACACCTTGAAAAATGTCACAAATGCGGAAAATGGTCACATGGAGGTAAATGTTCAAATAATCAAACCTATTCAAACACCGAATTTGTTACTTTATGCAGAGACGGACCGTTCATATGTTTAGAAGAAAAAACACTGAATGCTCGAGGTTACGCCTATGTAGCTATGGAAAACCAATTAAACCGACTATCTTATGAGTGGGATAGATCGTATCACTAAGAATACTATCTCACAGGTAAGTCTGTACAGTTTTTATTTTTTATTTTCATTTTTAACCTTTTGATAATAAACGCTAATTTGTTCGCTATAAAGTATTAAATTGGTATTGAATAAAATTAGGTTTGGCGACTGAAATTATTGATATCATACAAAAATTTATTACATCACTGCGAAATTTAACGTTTATTCTTAAGGTATAAATATCTTTAATCAATCAACACAAAATATTTCAAAAATTCGTCATGAGTTAAATTAGGTCATGGAACCGAAATTACTTTACCAAAAAGAGGGGCACATATTTTTGATAATATTTGATTGATTAAAGTGGGATAAAAGCCAAACAGATTTTTAATTTTATTTTTACCATGTTTTTAAAATTAATATATAAATATTAAATTCATATTGTAAACTTATTTAAAATTGTAAATATTTGAAAAATTAATATTTTTAATATAAGTTTGTATGTAAAAAAACAAAAATATAATATAAGTTTGGTGTGAATTTTTAATTTTATGTATATTTAAATTTAAGTTTGGTGTGAATTTTTAATTTTATGCATTTTAATTTTAAGTTTGGTGTGAATTTGAAAACAAAAATTTACTTTATTTCATTAAGTTAAAAATATGATTTTTAAAATTCGTCGTAAGTTGAAGACTAGGTCTTTGAACCGAAATTGCTTTACCCGAGGGAGGGACGAGAACTTTTATTATCATTATTTTTAATCTTATTGAATTAAAGTATGCCAAAAACATAAAAAAAACCCAAAAATCTTAGCTTTTAAAACAATCGCTACAAAAAGACAAATTTTAAAATTTTGTTGAAGGACGGACTAGGACATCGATCCGAAACGACCTCGTCCTAAAACAAAGGAAAACCAAATTTTAAATTTATTTTATATTTTGTTTTATAAGTTAAGGTTTACATTAAAAAAAAGGCCGCGACTTGCGGAGTTTGTAAGGGTCAAACACCGCAAGTCGCGGAGCTTGAAAAATCCAGAAAAAAATAAAAACGCTGGATCAGATCAGTTTGCACACCATAACTCAAAAAACTGCGAAAATACACACACAAACACACCACAAAATCGAATTTTTTCACCATTTTTGATCAAATCTTTCACAAAATCATGTTGAGAAGGATGCTATCAAGGAATTACTCAAGAAAAACGGTAAATTTCTACACCAAAACACCATTTAATCCGAAAATTAGTGTTCTTGAGCAATTTTATACCCAATTCGATTTTAATGCTTTTTAGTGTAATTATGCTTAAATTGTTTATGTATTATGCTTGTATAACCTAGATTGATGCTATTTAACATGATTAGAAGCCTTAAACTTCAAATTTTGAGTAATCTAGGGTTTGTGTTCTTGAGCAAATTTGGGGCTTTTGGATATAAACAGGTTATGACCGATTTTTGTCATGAATTGTTGCTAAATTAAGTAGTGTAACATGTTTAGGTAGTTAAATGATCCAAAATTTGAGCCTAAACATGATTTTGAGAATTAAAGTAGACTTTTTCAAGTCTAAAATTCATGAACTTGATTTTTGAGAGATAATGCCATTTGAAACTTGTTTAATTGCTAGTAATGATTATTTTGACATATTATTTGAGTTGAATGCTTATGAACTTGGCGAACATTTTAGTATATGCTTATTTGAAAAAGTGTAGATTTGATAAAAATATGAAAATGAGCATAAGTTTGATATAAATTGATCATGTCATTGTAATTATTTTGATTGATGATTTTGCTGACACTAATGCATATTTGGATGCACAAAAATTGTGTTTGATGTGTTTTGCAGAATGAAAGGGGTGAATCTTCATCCCAAGCTCGCAATGCTCCTCCTGAGAATGCAGAACAACAGGATGTTGATAGCTATTATAAACAAGATATACCTCATCCAGTTATGACATTTTCAGATATGCACGTGGAGAATTTGCACCCGAACTTGAGATTTGACAGACGTTGGATAGATTATCCAAAATACCAAAGGGGCTTGCATACTCTTCATTCTAAAGCTGTTGAAGTACCTAGGGTAATAGAATGGGAACCGTTAGAAGCTGTAGAATTGGCCGGGCCAATTAGAGAATTACTTACACAGAGGTATGGTAATTCTACTTTTAACGATTGGGTACGTTTATTCAACATGCCTAGACCTGTATATAAAGTATGGTGTGAAGAATTATTGTGTAGTATAGAAATAAATGATCGAGTAGCTAGTTTAACTGATCGATTTTTTATTAGATTTTTGTTAGGAGGTTCGATGTGCCACATGTCTTTACTAGACATGGCTCAGGCCTTACGTATATATACGCCTGAGGAGTTAGCATCTGCCGATTGTAGAGGATTGATATTGAACGGTAGGAAAATTGATGAAAATTTTGATACGCATGGTGTATGGAGTCAAATAACTAGCCATCACCGATTTAAAGGGGGAAATTACTCTTATTTGGATATAGATAGAGCTGAGGTAAGAGTAATTCATAGGTTTTTAGCCAATTCGATTACACAACGAGGTAAGAATAAGGAAAAGGTAAATGAACAGGATTTGTTTTACCACATGTGTATCCGAGACCCACAAAGCACTGTAAGTATACCTTATTGTGTGGGTTATTATTTATCATCTATGGTTAGGGGGATGAGACCGCATAGCATAATAGGAGGTGGTATATTTATTACATTAATTGCTGAGTATCTCAATGTGGATATAAGTCGGGGGGGGGGGGATTATTAATCGAAGAACCAGAACCCCACGATACAATTGGTTTAAATGTATACCATGGTGCTAAAGTTTTGAAGAGGCGAAATAACGCCGCAGTACGATATAATGGTAGACATCCACAGGTTGAGAGAAACCAACAGCCAGGTAATGTGGGAGGGGGAAATGAAATGACAGAAATGCAAAGGTTTATAGCTTCACAAGAGTATGAAAATGCTAGACATAGAGCATTTGAAGATTGGCAAGTTCATCAAAACCAAATCATAGCTCATTGCCAACATGTAGGTAGAAACTATATTCCTACTCCATCGCCCGTATTTCCTCCCTGGTCTATAGAGATCCAACCACCGTATCCTACGTATAACCCAGCCGAAGCATTCTATAACACATACGGTTATGCATGGAACCCCTACTGGTATCAGTATCATCCCTAGTCTACTTAGTTTTATTTATTTTATTATTTGTAATGTTGATACATTTAATACTTATGTTAATATTGTAATAGTTTTTATAATTTTCTAACTTTTATTATTAGATTTTAATAATTTTTGAATGTGGGGTAATATACCAAACTTCAAAAATATGTATATATGTTTGCAGTTTATCTTATGTACACAACAGGGTAAAACAACGCATTTTCAAAGACTGGCATTAAGTTCAGCAAAAGCAACTAATTTTGACGACAAGATACAAAATATATGTGAAATAACAACAAGACGGAATGAACAAATGATGTGCACCATTTATCATTCAACACAAACAACAATATGTTTGGAAACTTTGGTAAAATTTAATCATTTCTACGATAATCACCCTCAATAATTTAAATTGTTACTGATTTCTTGCAAATGAGGGCATTGCAAGATCTTAAGTGTGAGAAGGGGTTAAATTCTTGATTTTTAAAATTTTTATCTTAAACACTTGATTACCATTAAAAATACTAGTAAAGCAGTAGTTGTATTAGAATCTAGTGCTCTCTGATAACAAAGAACAACCCTAGTCTTATATACTGACTACCCAATTCTAAAAAAAAAAAAAAAAAAAAAAATTTCAAAATTTTCAATTAAATGAATTCAAAATCATGTTTATACATATTTATGAATGATAAAACTAGGTTTTAACACCGAAATTATTGTTACCTTGGAAAGGACATAAATTGAGAAACAAACCAAAATGTTAGAATTCATTTAAAATGAAATAGAGGAGAACAAAAAGAAAAATAAAAGCCAAGTGTGGAAAAATTTACCAAGTTATTTTAAACATATGTCACATATTTCTGTAACAAATAATTGAAAATACTTTTGTTTTGAACGATAATTAACTGTTTTACCCGATTTACTATAAGAAAGATGGATCTACACGATGAATCAATTCCATCATTAAAAGGAAGTAAAGTCTTCCGAAAAAGAAACGCGCTTCCTGATTTAGGTCATGAAGTTGTCGTCCAGACCAGCTGTAGGTTGACGAAAAACCTAGAAAAGTCATCACTAAAATCAGCAGAAAATCCACGGACCTCAAAATCAAACAGGATCGCCAAGTGGTCAGACTTATCCTAACCATGAGAGGATCTGTCTTGTAAAATGGGGAGGGTGCCGTGCAAATTAGCTGGATAAGACTAATGAATCAGATTCCCAGAAAGGATAATCTCCTTAAAGATCAAAAATCAGCTTTTAAGACTGATATTACTCAATCCTTGAGATTGACCTTAAAGATTGAGAATTACAAACTCATGGAATTCAATGATATCTAAACTCGAGCTTAAACGGGAAAATATTTTGATCAAATTACAAACCGATTTGTTTTCTGAAAACCCTATTTTTAATACGTTCATTACCATTGAACGTAAAATCCTAGGAATTCACCTGGAATTCATTAGGTCACCTGAACCAAATCGGGTGTCAACCGTAAGAACGGTGGTTGCATAGCATGGTCGAAGACAGGACCTTGTGCCAGACCGAAAAATTATAAGGGTGAGCTTTACTATTGCTCCTACAAAGGATAGTAATTGCATCCGACACGTTTATAGACCATAATTAAAAGCATGTCAGGGGACATTGCCTTAAACAGTGCTTGTTCAACGCTTTCCTTTACAACCGGACGGTAGTTTACCGAAAGGTAATATACGGAGCAAGTATACTGGACGTGTTGCTTTCCCAATACAAGGTTAGCAAGTGGGTGACACAAAACCACAAGTTTTGAGTTAAAGTTTTCAAATCTGAAACCCACCAAACCCACAAAAAGAATTTGCAAACACCGGTGAAGGGTTATTCCGGAAAACTTATCTAGGGTAAAAACTAGATTTAATTTTCAAAAGATCAAATGTTTTCATAAAGATCCAATTTCCTTAAAGGATCTAAATTTTATAGTAATGTGGGACTGTAAACCACATCGTTACTACCATTGTTTATACTGCCGTAAAGAAATCACTGATGTACAAAGTGTGAAGAATAAAGAAGTGATTCTAGTATTTCAAGACTATATTGCTTGAGGACAAGCAACGCTCAAGTGTGGGAATATTTGATAATGCTAAAAATGAACATATATTTCATAGCATTATTCCTCAAGAAAGACAAGCTTTTAGTTGCAATTGTCCTATTTACAATTGATATTCGTTTAAATAATAAAAGGTGAAGACAAAAGACAGATTCGACGAATTGAAGACGCAAACAACCAAAAAGCTCAAAAGTACAAAATACAATCAAAGAGGTTCCAATTATTGATGAGAAACGTCTCAAAATTACAAGAGTACAAGATTCAAAACGCAAAGTAAAAGATATTAAATTGTACGCAAGGACGTTCAAAAATCCGGAACCGGGACTAGAGTCAACTCTCAACGCTCGACGCAACGGACTAAAAATTACAAGTTAACTATGTATATAAATATAATATAATATATAATTAATTATATAAATTATATATATATTATATTTATATAATAAACCGTCGGCAGACTAAGATCCAAATTGGAGTGAGCTGGAATTTCAAACTCCGCGACTCGCGGAGTTTGAAGAGCAAAAATGCCGCGAGTTGCGGAGCAGCCAAATTCGAAAATCCCTATAAAACCCAACGAATTCTGATCATTTTTATCATCAATATATCCATCCTCTCTATATCTATACGTAAATATTTATATTTATATTTTAATTTTAATTTTAATTTTAATTTTAATTTTAATCCTAATAATAAGGGTATGTTAGCGAATGTTGTAAGGGTGTAAGTCAAAATTCTGTCCGTGTAACGCTACGCTATTTTTAATCATTGTAAGTTATGTTTAACCTTTTTAATTTAATGTCTCGTAGCTAAGTTATTATTATGCTTATTTAAAACGAAGTAATCATGATGTTGGGCTAATTACTAAAATTAGGTAATTGGGCTTTGTACCATAATTGGGGTTTGGACAAAAGAACGACACTTGTGGAAATTAGACTATGGGCTATTAATGGGCTTTATATTTGTTTAACTAAATGATAGTTTGTTAATTTTAATATAAAGATTTACAATTGGACGTCCCTATAAATAACCATATACACTCAATCGGACACGATGGGCGGGATATTTATATGTACGAATAATCGTTCATTTAACCGGACACGGGAATGGATTAATAGCCACTAGAATTATTAAAACAGGGGTGAAATTATGTACAAGGACATTTGGCATAATTGTTAACAAAGTATTAAAACCTTGGGTTACACGCAGTCGATAACCTGGTGTAATTATTAAACAAAGTATTAAAATCTTGTTACAGTTTAAGTCCCCAGTTAGTTGGAATATTTAACTTCAGGTATAAGGATAATTTGATGAGGACACTCGCACTTTATATTTATGACTGATGGACTGTTATGGACAAAAACCAGACGGACATATTAAATAATCCAAGACAAAGGACAATTAACCCATGGGCATAAAACTAAAATCAACACGTCAAACATCATGATTACGGAAGTTTAAATAAGCATAATTCTTTTATTTCATATTTAATTTCCTTTATTTTATATTTAATTGCACTTCTAATTATCGAACTTTTATTATTGTTATTGTATTTAATTGCACTTTTAATTATCGTACATTTTAATTATCGCAATTTTATTTTATCGCACTTTTATTTATCGCAATTTCTTTATCGTTATTTACTTTACGCTTTAAATTAAGTCTTGTATTTATTTTTAATATTTTACATTAGGTTTTAACTGCGACTAAAGTTTTAAAATCGACAAACCGGTCATTAAACGGTAAAAACTCCTTTTTTATAATAACAATATTACTTATTTATATATTTGTATTTTTATAAAATAAAACTAATATAGCGTTAAGCTATATTTGTATTTTTATAAAATAAAACTAATATAGCGTTAAGCTTTGTTTAAAGATTTTTTTTCCCTGTGGAACGAACCGCACTTACTAAAAACTACACTACTGTATGATTAGGTACACTGCCTATAAGTGTTGTAGCAAGGTTTAAGTATATCCATTCTATAAATAAATAAATATCTTGTGTAAAATTTTATCGCATTTAATAGTATTTCCTTGTAAAATTTAAAAGCTATTTTATATACACCTCGCATAACATCAGTTGTACATCAGTGGTATCCATTGAAACATCAACCGTTGTTGACGTTGAGCCTTGATCCGCTTGATCTGATGTAACATTATCTAATAGATTCAATTGAGTATCTGGAGAAACAGCTGGAGTTGTATCAACTGATGAATCTTGAATTGGTTCAAGATTATCAGTAACAGGATGTGATAGGGAGGATGAAGAAGCAACAGGTGAATCAGTTGGTGTTGTATCTTCATCAAAAAGACTTTGTTGAGTATCTACAGTAGTTGACTGTGACGGTGTAACCGGTACGGATTGAACATTTGAATTCCATTGAGGAGCATAAAGACTATCAAACAAGATATCCAGTTCCTCTGATGTAACCGTAGGAACATCCTTCGTCGAGAAAATTGAGTTTTGCGCGGAAGAAAAAGTAGCCAGGTTAGGATCGGGTTTTGAACTGAGTTGTTCAAAAGCCATTCCCGAAAATTCATCGAACTTGACATTTATGCTCTCTTTAATCGATTTTTTCCGTTTGTGATAAACCCGATAAGCAACTTTGTTCGAAGAATAACCGAGGAATATGGCTTGATCGCTATTTGGATCAAACTTTCCGAGGCTGTCAAAATCGTTAAGCACATAGCATATACAACCAAAGACACGGAAATATTTGACATTCGGGCGTCTACCATATAATAACTCATATGGAGTTTTATCAAAACTTTTATTAACAATACAACGATTTTGGGTATAGCATGCAGTTGAAATAGCCTCCCCCCACATTTTTGGAGGTAGTTTGGAGTAAGCAAGCATCGTTCGAGCTGCTTCGCACAACGTACGATTACGTCGTTCGACTACTCCATTCTGTTGGGGGGTCCGAGCAGCAGAGAACTGATGTTCAATGCCTTGGTCTTTCAAATAACTATCAAGCAGGGCATTCTTAAATTCCGTCCCATTATTAGTTCTAATGCTCTTAACATGTTTGTTAAAAGAGCGTTGAGTCTTTTTAATGAACTCAATGATAATGGCGGGGGTTTCTGACTTAGTTCGCAAAAGAAAAATCCATGTAAATCGGGTATAGTCATCGACAATAACAAGCACATGTTTCTTGCCACCGAGGCTAGAAATACGCATGGGTCCACATAAGTCCATATGCAATAATTGCAAAGACGATAAAGTACTAGGGTTTTGCTTAAGCAGATGATTAGTCCATTTCAGCTTACCCATCGCACATGATGGACACACATGATGGTTATCATAGTGAAAGGTTGGAATACCATCAACTAAGTCTTTAGAGACTAGTCGATTGATACCCTTGTAATTCAGGTGTGACATCCGATGATGCCATAACCATGAATTTTCTTTGGTAGAACGAGTAGCCAAACACATGGTTGCATGAGAAGCTGCATCATTGAGGTCAATAGTGTATAGTGAAGCACAACGTTTAACAACAAGAAGATCATTTCCTTCGATGGATTGCACCGAGCATTGTCGACGTTCAAACAGAACTTTAAGATCTCCATCACAGAATTGACTCACACTAAATAAACTGCACCCCAAACCTTCAACATATGAAACCCGTTTGATTGTTATGCCATTTTGCACATAATCTCTGTAACCCGTTATCGCTGCAATTTCATCATTTCTAAAAGTAACCGTTCCTAGGAAATTGTCAATGAAGTTGACAAGCAAGCATTTATCGCCCGTCATGTGTCGAGAACAACCGGAATCGATATACCAAACACAGACATCGAAACCCTGTAAATGTGAATTTCCTAGAGTTTAGGTACCCAAAGTTTCTTGGGTCCTCTACGGTTAGTACCAACAATAAACTTTGGATCAACAAAAAGATAATCAAATAAAACATCATGCAGTTTAGATAATAAAGCATCATTTAAAACCACATTACATGAAGCATCATACGCAATATCAAGTTGTACATCGTTATCAGAAGTCTTAACACACAACTTATTCCAAGTAGATGTTTTGTTCACAGACGAAAATTGAAAAACATGAGATGATTTCCTAGGCCGACTAGCAGATTGCATTGGTTTGTTTGCTACTTTCTTAGTCGTGGACTTAGGAACCCATACAGATTTGTAATTCAAGTTTGGATTATGACCTGTGACATAAAAAACACCTTTGTTAGTTAGACATCCAAACTTTTCAGTTGACACATGAGATGATTGATTTTGCAAAATTTCCAATTTGATTTTACGTTCTTTTGCATCATACTCACTTAAATCAGGTTTAGGACTTGTGTGTTGTGTGGACTTAACTGATGTCGTTAGAAGACTTGCTTTTGAAGTTTTTATCATTGGAATCATAGGAATCTTTTCAGTTGACACAGAACCATCGGGAGAATGAACCTTTTTGACAACAAATTGAGTTGTAGAAACAACTTTTGAACCACGATTGCCAAATTGAGAACGTAGAGGATTTTTAAGAATAGTAATGGGTTTTACATCCTTAGATGTTGTTGTTCCCTTCCCCTTCTTAGTAATCCCACCAATACATTCAAGCATATTGGTTTCAACATTAGACGATTGCTTAAGTGTGTTAGCCTGTTTCAGTTGAATTATCTTTTGTTTTAAGTTTTTAACCTCAAGACATAATTCTTCAGCAGAAACTATCACTTCACCCTCCTTAAAAGCATAAGTACATTCTTTCTTAGGTAGTGAAGGCAATTTATCACACAAAGCAAGCATTTGTTCTAATGATTGGCACTTAAGTTGCAAGTCAATATTCTCCTTTTCTAGTTGAGCTACTATACGATTCAAATTACGTACAGCAGGTAAATGCAAATAATAATCGTGCAAAGGATCAAGTTGACTTTCAAAATCTATCAAAGGTTCAATGATCGGTTCATTATGAGGTTCTATTTTTTCATCTAAAGAATTTTGACCTAGAGATTCTGTCTCAAAGAAAACAGTTAGTTCATGTGCTAGGTCTTCACGGAAAACATTATCAGAACATGCAGGTAAAGTAGGTAGAATTGGTTTCACATCAAAAGTTGATTCATCAAACACCTCATCTATGTTAACAATGCTAGAACTAGGTTTGTTAAACACTTCATTCTCAAGCATTAAAATGTATTTCTCTAGCATGAGTGTAGGAACGTAAACCAATCTACGTGTCGGCACATAATTAGTACATTGCACATTCTTTTCAGTTTCAACAAGTTCCTTCAAGAAATCAGGATTTAATTTACCCATTTTTGCATTAATTTTCTCATACATTAAGCTAATTTGATGGTATTTTTTAGATTTGCGATTAACAATAATATCATCAAAAACAGCATCAGAAGAATGCACAAAATGCGGTGGTAAACCAGCTTGAAAGTAATCAGAATGATATAATCCTGGAATCTTTTTGGAAGCTCCATCTAAGATCTTAGGATCTTCAAAACCCAACCCCCACTTTTCACCATGAATAGTTTTTGGTCTGTTCATGAAAATTATTTGTTTTGAAAGTTCTAAATCAATGATAGCTTTAGATTGCTCTGTAAGATAGAGTGTTTCCTCATATCGAGCAAGTTGAGCTTTCATTAGAACAGACTCTTTTGACAACGAAGAAATTTCAGTGTCTTTTTCAATTATGGCATTTTCTAAATGAATAATTTTCTTGTTTAGCTTTGAAAGTGTGGGTTCATGTTGGTTTTTTAAATCAGAAAGATCTTTTTCTAAGAATTGAACTTTTTCTGCAAGTCGTTCAGATTTTAAACGATAATCAGTTTGTTCGACTTTAATCGGATGAATTGTCTTCTTAAGATCTTCCAACTCAGTTTCCGTAGAGTTGAGTTGGAGAGTCAATCATTTCACATCTATTTGCAATTTGGATGAGGAAGGTCTGGTCTCATTTAGTTTGATTTTATCTTTTAAAATCTTGTTTTCAGATTTTAAGCCTTTGACTTCTTTTGACATTGAGACCAGATTCTTCATCAAGTCATTTTGCATTTTTATAAAATCAGGTGAGATTTTAGTTGATTGTACCTCATCATCGTCAGATGTTGAGTCAGAATTCTCCAATGCTTCCTTAGCTTTGATGAGCTTAGTCACCTTGCAAACATTTGCATGTTCCACCTCTGAGTCTGAATCATCAGTCCAGTTAAACCAAGTATCATCAACCGGTTTCAGCTCTCCCCCAGTTTCCACAATCTTAGCCATCAACATTTTCTTCTTGTAGTAAGCTGCGTCCTTCTTCTTAGGCATCTTGCACTCACGAGAGTAATGACCAGCTTTGCCACAATTGAAACAGATTGAATCTTCCTTCTTGGAATCATCAGCACGTTGTTATTTGGATTTATCAGCTTTCTTGTAGTACGAGGAAGATGATGAGTGTTTGCATTGATTGCTTGATTTGCCTTTAAACTTGTGTTTGTTCAAGGCATTTGTGAACATGGCTGCCATCTTGACTAATTCAAGATGAGAATCATCAACATCAGAAAGATTCAACTCTTCAGAATCAGTTGATTCTTCAACAAGCACTTTCTTGGACAAGCTTTTGGAAAATAATTTGCTCTTCTTTTTGGCAATTAGAGCAAGAGGATCGCCCGGAGAAGACTCTTTCCTTCCCTCTTGAAGTTTAGACACCTCAGGTTGGTAATGCATAAGAACTCCAACAAGCTCATGAATAGTCAACTTGTCAATCTCTTTGGTAGATCTAACAATGGTTCCATAAGCAAGCCAATCAGCATTGAGCTTTTTGAGGAATTTCATGTTGACTTCAGCATGTACTTTTACAATCTTACACCTTTTCAACTCATTGAGAACACCATTGAAACGGCGGTAGGTGTCCTTGAGTACTTCTTCTGGTTCCTGCTTGAAATCTTCATAAAATCCCAGAGCCTTATTCAATTTAGTAACGTCTGACATGTCATAACCTTCTTGTTGTCATTTGATCTCATCCCATATATCTTTTGCAATAGTGTTGCTATTAACATTTTCAAATAGCTCATATGGGATAGTGATAATGCTAAAAACGAACATATATTTCATAGCATTATTCCTCATGAAAGACAAGCTTTTAGTTGCAATTGTTCTATTTACAAGTGATATTCGTTTAAATAATAAAAGGTGAAGACAAAAGACAGATTCGACGAATTGAAGACGCAAACGACCAAAAAGCTCAAAAGAACAAAAGACAATCAAAGAGGTTCCAATTATTGATAAGAAACGTCTCGAAATTACAAGAGTACAAGAGTCAAAATGCAAAGTACAAAATATAAAATTGTACGCGAGGACGTTCGAAAATCCGGAACCGGGACTAGAGTCAACTCTCAACGCTCGACGCAACGGACTAAAAATTACAAGTTAACTATGTATATAAATATAATATAATATATAATTAATTATATTAATTATATTAATTATATATATATTATATTTATAAATAAAAACCGTCGGCAGAGAAAGACTCCAAGGACTGAGCTGTAAATTCATTCTCCGTGACTCGCGGAGATTGAAGAGGATTTCACCGCGAGTCGCGGAGCCCCAAAATTCGACTTTTCCTATAAAAGCAACCGAATTCTGATCGCAATTCATAATCTTTTTCTTCTCTTATCATACGTAAACGATATATATATATATATATATATATATATATATATATATATATATATATATATATATATATATATATATATATATATATATATATATATATATATATATATATATATATATATATATATATATATAATTTATATTTTAATTTTAATTCTAATAATAAGGGTATGTTAGCGAATGTTGTAAGGGTGTAAGTCGAAATTCTGTCCGTGTAACGCTACGCTATTTTTAATCATTGTAAGTTATGTTCAACCTTTTTATATTAATGTCTCGTAGCTAAGTTATTATTATACTTATTTAAAACGAAGTAATCATGATGTTGGGCTAATTACTAAAATTGGGTAATTGGGCTTTGTACCATAATTGGGGTTTGAACAAAAGAACGACACTTGTGGAAATTAGACTATGGGCTATTAATGGGCTTTATATTTGTTTAACTAAATGATAGTTTGTTAATGTTAATATAAAGATTTACAATTGGGCGTCCCTATAAATTACCATACACACTCGATCGGACACGATGGGCGGGGTATTTATATGTACGAATAATCGTTCATTTAACCGGACACGGAAATGGATTAATAGCCACTAGAATTATTAAAACAGGGGTGAAATTACATTCAAGGGTAATTGGTGTAATTGTTAACAAAGTAGTAAAACCTTGGTTTACACGCAGTTGATAACCTGGTGTATTCATTAAACAAAGTATTAAAACCTTGTTACAACTCGAATCCCCAATTAGTTGGAATATTTAACTTCGGGTATAATAATAATTTGACGAGGACACTCGCACTTTATATTTATGACTGATGGACTGTTATGGACAAAAACCAGACGGACATATTAAATAATCTAGGACAAAGGACAATTAACCCATAGGCATAAAACTAAAATCAACACGTCAAACATCATGATTACGGAATTTTAAATAAGCATAATTCTTTTATTTCATTTTTCCTCGTACTTTTATTCATTGTCATTTCAATTATTGTTATTTATTTTATATTGTTATTTAAATATCGTCATTTATTTTATATTTAATTGCACTTCTAATTATCGCATTTTTATTGTTATTATATTTAATTGCATTTTTAATTATCGTACTTTTTAATTATCGCAAGTTTATTTTATCGCATTTTTATTATTCGCAATTTCATTATCGTTATTTACTTTACGATTTAATTTAAGTCTTGTATTTATTTTATATTTTACATTAGGTTTTAACTGCGACTAAAGTTTTAAAATCGACAAACCGGTCATTAAACGGTAAAAATCCCCCTTTACAATAATAATATTACTTATATATATGTTTGTATTTTTATAAAAGTAAACTAATATAGCGTTAAGCTTTGTTTAAAGATTTCCCTGTGGAACGAACCGGACTTACTAAAAACTACACTACTTTACGATTAGGTACACTGCCTATAAGTGTTGTAGCAAGGTTTAAGTATATCAATTCTCTAAATAAATAAATATCTTGTGTAAAATTGTATCGTATTTAATAGTATTTTCTGCAAAAATTTAATAGTATTTTATACCCCCCAGCTTTGACATCAAGTATTTTTGGCGCCGCTGCCGGGGACCTCTCTTAAAAGCCGGAAGCGGAACGCTAATATAAAAAAAAAAGATTTTTATTTTACTTTTATTAAAAGTCGCTTTTGTAAAAATACGTTTTAAAAATTCGAAAATATAAAAAGAAAAACAAAAATTTATATATTTTTAAGAGTTTGTTAAAAGTTTTATAAGTTTCTTTATTTTTATTTTAGTTTATAAAAAAATATAAGTTTTATTTAAATATCTTTTATTTATATAAAAAACAGAAAAAAAAATAAATAAATAAAGAAAAACGCGTTGAAATTATAAGCTGTCATCTGAATTTCTGAACCCCGCGACTCGCGGGGTTTTCTTTATAAATTACCGCAACTCGCGGAGCTGCTCTGACACGCGAACAGGAAGCCCTAATCTTGCATTAATTACGGATAATTATTAATTATTATTATTATTTAACCCTAATTATTATTATTATTATTATTAGTTTTATTTTAACTTTTACTTTTTAATTAATTTGTATTTAGTATTAATTAGTTTAATTAAATTGTAAAATTAGTAGTTTTATTAAATAAATAATATAAAAATAATATTATTATAAAAATTGTACTTTTTACAACTTTTTATATATTTTTATATTTTGTCCCTTTTTAATCGTTGTAGCGTAATATTTGTATTCTTAGCTCATATTTAATTTTAAACTTAGTTTTTGCTATAGTTATTTTTACTCCTAGATTTTTAGGCTTTGCCGTAGAATTCCTTAAGTGCTTTTTCTTTAGACTAAGATTTAGGTGCTTTAGAATTTTGCGACGCCTTTTTAAGTTTTAGTTTCTTTTTAAGTTATTTCCATTTGGGATTTAGTTTTTCCTGTAAGCTTTAATATTTTTAGACCTTTTACTATGTATCAATTATCATTCCAATTAGTAATTTCAATTTGCGATTATAATTTTAAGTTAGTTGTAGTAATAAGGTTAGGTTAGTTAAGTATTTTTAAGTTTTTATAAGTTTCTTTTATTTTTTTTCGTCACTTTTTTTCAACCATTTTTCTTTTTCTACCTTTTGCGACGAACTCTTTTTCTCTCTCATTTCTCGCTATTCTAGTTTTAGGACATAGATTTTTTCTACTTCTTATCTAAATTTCTTAAAATTACGAAAATTTATTTTAAGTGGTTAAATTAATAGACATCAAAATTTTCTGGTTCGTAGTAATAGTTGGATTTGTACGTGGACCGGGTTATTGGAGCCAAACAGTCCTCAATTATATTGAGACCAAACGAATCCTGCCCCTCTGCTGCATCTTTTGGCTATTCGAAACGTGGGCAAAATCAGAAAAGTCTATTAATTGGATAACTTATTATAATTTTTCTTTCCTTTTTAAAAACTAATAGGATATTCAGTGAATGCACCGAGCAAGACGTTCATCACCTTTTGTACGTTCACCACCTGTAACTAGATCAAGACATTTAGCAAATATAACCGCCGTTGATTTTTCTTTAGAATCGTCATCCAGTCGACCAAGTACTTCAGTTCAAATTTCCGATAATCCATTTTTTGAACCCGACCTCACAATTGAGAATCCGGAGAATATTCAGGAACGGTTCGTAGATCCTGAACCATTAAACTTTCCTCCGGAGCCACCAATCATTCAAACAGAGATTGTTGAGGAACGAACCATTAAATCAGAATCATCTAGTGATACCGATTCAACAAATTCAATTATGGAGAATCTGGAACCTTTAAGTATGGAAGACCGAATGAGAGCTAAACGCACTGGCCAAGGTCACGCAATTACTCATCCAGACATTAATGCACCAGATTATGAAATCAAAGGACAAATTCTACACATGGTGACTAATCAATGCCAATTTAGTGGTACGCCGAAGGAAGATCCAAATGAACATCTACGTACCTTTAATAGGATCTGCACACTATTTAAAATACGAGAAGTGGAGGATGAACAGATATATCTCATGTTATTTCCCTGGACTTTAAAGGGAGAAGCCAAAGATTGGTTGGAATCGTTACCTGAAGGGGCGATCGATACATGGGACGTTTTAGTTGACAAATTTCTTAAACAATTCTTTCCTGCATCTAAAGCCGTAAGACTTCAAGCAGAAATTGTTACGTTTACACAGAAACCAAATGAAACTCTATATGAGGCGTGGACAAGATATGGAAAGTTGTTAAGAGGATGTCCGCAACATGGTTTAGACACCTGTCAAATAGTACAAATATTCTACCAAGGATGCGACATCACTACAAGAAAAGACATAGATATAGCAGCTGGTGGTTCTATTATGAAGAAAACCGAAACTGATGCTTACAAAATTATTGATAACACTGCTTCCCACTCACATGAGTGGCACCAAGAAAAAGGTATCGTTAGATCATCTAAAGCAGCTAGAGCCGATTCTAGCCATGACTTAGATTCCATTTCCGCAAAGATAGATGCTGTGGAGAGACGAATGGAAAAGATGACTAAGGATATTCACTCAATACGAATTAGTTGTGAGCAGTGTGGAGGACCACATTTGACAAAAGATTGTCTCAGTATTGAATTAACAATGGAACAAAGAGAGAATATTTCATACATAAACCAAAGGCCTGGAAATAATTATCAGAATAATTATCAACCGCCAAGACCGATTTACAATCAAAACCAGAATTATAACCAAAATATTCCATACAACAACCAACAAGGTCCTAGCAATCAACAAGTATCCAATAATACTTACAACCAGCAAAGACCTAATTTTCAAAACAAACCACCACAACAAACCGATGATAAAAAACCGAATTTAGAAGATATGATGACAAAGCTAGTTGAAACTCAAACACAGTTTTTCACATCTCAGAAACAAACCAATGAACAAAATGCTCAAGCATTTAGAAACCAACAAGCTTCTATTCAAAATCTGGAACAAGAAGTAAGTAACCTAGCAAGATTAATAGGTGAAAGAAAACCGGGAAGTTTACCAAGCGATACAAATGCTAACCCCCGAAATGAAACAGCTAAAGCCATTACCACAAGAAGTGGTACAACACTTAAACCACCTGAAATACCTGTAACTTCTGATGAAGCCATTCCTACTCCACAAGAACCACAACCTGATCAAGATAAGGAAAAAGAACCGGTAGTTGAGAAGGTTAATGAAGATAACACAGTTAAGGAAAAACCTTATGTTAAACCATACCAACCACCACTTCCTTACCCGAGTAAAATGAAGAAAGAAAAACTTGAAGCCGAGCAATCCAAATTCTTGGATATGTTTAAACAGATAAATGTAAATCTTCCTTTCATTGATGTGATTTCAGGAATGCCAAGATATGCTAAATTCTTGAAAGATCTAATCTCAAATAGAAAGAAAATGGAAGAACTCTCGGCTGTTACTATGAATGCTAATTGTTCAGCAGTGCTGTTGAATAAGATACCAGAAAAACTATCTGATCCAGGAAGTTTCACAATTCCATGTTTTCTGGGTAGTCTTAGTTCAATAGAAGCATTGGCAGACTTAGGTGCTAGTATAAATCTAATGCCGTATTCACTATACGCTAAACTAGACCTTGGAGAATTGAAACCAACAAGAATAAGCATACAACTAGCCGATAGATCAATAAAATATCCTAGAGGGATAATGGAGAACATGCTAGTTAAAGTTGGTACTTTAGTATTTCCAGTAGATTTTGTTGTTTTGGACATGGAAGAAGATTCTCAAGTTCCTCTCATATTAGGAAGACCATTCTTAAACACGGCTAAAGCAATGATAGACGTGTTCGGTAAGAAACTGATCCTAAGTATAGAGGATGAGAGTGTTACCTTTTCAATTGATAGAGCAATGCAACAACCACAATCTGCAGATGATACATGTTATTATATTCAAACTATAGATGCACATGCAGAATTATTAGAAGAATTTCCAGAATTACAAGGAACAGGAGAATGTTCTTTAGGAGAAGGTAATGAACCAATTGATGAAGCTGAAATGTTAGCTACACTTATAGCTAATGGATATGAACCAACAACAGAAGAAATTCAAATGCTAAAAGAAGAAGACAGATATCGATATAAATCATCGATAGAAGAACCTCCGAAATTAGAGTTAAAGCCACTTCCAAACCATTTGGAATACGCTTATTTACATGGTGAATCTGAATTACCTATAATAATATCGTCTTCTCTTACTGAAAATGAGAAATCACAACTCATTTCTGTGTTAAAAGCTCATAAACCAGCCATTGCATGGAAGATTCATGATATTAAAGGAATAAGTCCTTCGTATTGCACACATAAAATCCTTATGGAAGAAGGTCATAAAACGTATGTGCAACGCCAACGAAGACTAAATCCTAATATGCAAGATGTAGTTAAGAAAGAGATTATTAAACTGCTAGATGCAGGTTTGATATATCCAATTTCTGATAGTCCATGGGTAAGCCCAGTTCAATGCGTGCCTAAGAAGGGTGGCATGACTGTCATTACAAATGAGAAAAATGAGCTTATTCCTACTAGGACTGTAACAGGATGGCGTGTGTGTATTGATTATAGAAAATTAAATGACGCCACCAGAAAAGATCACTTTCCCTTACCTTTCATAGATCAAATGTTGGAAAGATTAGCCGGAAATAGTTACTATTGTTTTCTAGATGGATTTTCCGGATATTTTCAAATTCCAATAGCACCCGAGGACCAAGAGAAAACCACATTCACGTGCCCTTATGGTACTTTTGCTTACAAACGCATGCCATTTGGACTTTGCAACGCCCCTGCAACCTTTCAAAGGTGTATGATGGCGATTTTTCATGACATGATAGAAGAATGCATGGAAGTTTTCATGGATGACTTTTCAGTCTTCGGTGATACATTTAAATCATGTCTAGTTAATCTGGAACGAATGCTAATTAGATGCGAACAATCAAATCTAGTACTTAATTGGGAGAAATGCCATTTCATGGTTAAAGAAGGCATTGTTCTTGGACATAAAATTTCAAAAGAAGGAATTGAAGTGGATAGAGCTAAAGTAGATGTAATTGCTAAACTTCCACATCCCACAAATGTTAGAGGAGTTAGGAGTTTTCTAGGGCATGCCGGTTTTTACCGACGTTTCATAAAAGATTTTTCTAAAATTGCCACTCCTATGAATAAACTCCTAGAAAAGGATGCGCCATTCATCTTTTCAGATGAGTGTATCAAATCTTTTAATATTATTAAAGAGAAACTCACTAATGCGCCGATCATGATAACACCAAATTGGAATCTACCATTTGAACTAATGTGCGATGCAAGTGATTTTGCAATGGGAGCCGTTTTAGGACAAAGGATTGAAAAACGATTTCAACCTATATATTATGCTAGTAAGACGTTACAAGGAGCACAAACAAACTATACAACTACTGAAAAAGAACTCCTTGCTATTGTCTTTGCTTTTGACAAATTTCGATCATATCTCGTTCTAGCAAAAACTGTGGTCTATACCGACCATTCTGCTCTTAGATACCTATTTTCAAAACAAGATGCTAAACCAAGATTAATCCGTTGGATCTTACTCTTACAAGAGTTTGATATTGAAATCCGAGATAAAAGAGAAGCAGAAAATCTCGCCGCTGATCATCTTTCTCGTCTTGAAAATCCCGAATTAGAAGTTCTAAATGAATCAGCCATACAAGACAACTTTCCTGATGAATATCTATTGAAGATAGATTATAAAGAAATCCCATGGTTTGCAGACTATGCAAACTACTTAGTTTGTGGATTCCTTGAAAAAGGATTATCGTACCAAAGACGAAAGAAATTCTTCAGTGATATAAAACACTATTTCTGGGAAGATCCACATTTGTTTAAAAGTTGTCCCGATGGAATAATACGCCGATGTGTATTTGGAGATGAAGCTAGTAAAATTTTAAACCATTGTCACACAGGACCAACAGGAGGGCATTATGGGCCTCAACTAACAGCAAGAAAAGTTTATGAAGCTGGATTCTATTGGCCTACAATTTACAAAGACGCACACTTTCTTTGCAAATCCTGTGATGCATGTCAAAGGGCCGGAAAAATAAGTCAACGTGATGAAATGCCACAAAATGTCATCCAAGTATGTGAAGTATTTGACATTTGGGGTATTGACTTTATGGGTCCATTTCCCAAATCTCATAATAATCTATATATACTCGTAGCCATTGATTATGTATCTAAATGGGCGGAAGCACAAGCTCTCCCAACTAACGATGCACGAGTTGTAGTCAACTTTTTAAAACGTCTTTTTGCAAGGTTTGGAACACCGAAAGCTTTAATAAGTGATTGGGGTACTCATTTCTGTAATAATCAACTTGAGAAAGTTCTTAAAAGATATGGAGTAACTCATAAAATCTCCACCGCATATCATCCACAAACAAGTGGACAAGTTAAAAATACCAACCGAGCTTTAAAACGTATTCTAGAGAAAACCGTAGGATCAAATCCGAAGGAATGGTCCATTAAATTGGAGGATGCACTCTGGGCTTTTAGAACAGCCTACAAAACTCCAATTGGAACCACACCTTTTAGACTTGTTTATGGAAAAGCATGTCATCTTCCAGTAGAAATTGAACACAAAGCATTTTGGGCTTTGAAAACATGTAATCTTGATTTACATGAAGCTGGACGTCTACGATTAAGTCAACTAAACGAATTAGAAGAATTAAGACATGAAGCATACGAAAATTCGTTAATCTATAAAGAAAGAATGAAGAAATGGCATGATAAAAGAATCAGAAGTTCAAAATAATTTAAAGAAGGAGACAGAGTTCTTCTTTTCAATTCACGATTCAAGCTATTTCCTGGAAAATTGAAATCAAGATGGTCTGGACCATTCATAGTCAAAAGAGTTTTCCCATACGGAACGATAGAATTAATAAATTCAAATGGGATTGAATTTAAAGTTAATGGTCACAGAGTTAAACATTACATACATGGTCCGATGGAAGTCGACAACGAAGTTAATCACAATTTCGACACCACAGCTAACTAAGTGTGGGGAGAATCAAGTCTTTAAAGGATAATATGTATTTCTGTTAGAGTTAGATTGTCTGTTTTCGTGTAGTTCTCGAAAATGGAACCCGAATGGTCTTTCCCTAGCAGACCCTAAAGAACTAGTCTTCTCCCCCCATTCTGAATTTTTATTTTTTTTAGGTTTTTACAAAATGAAGACTGCCTGTGAACTAAACCATGGTCTAATGCTACACGCTTTGATCACTAAACGTAATAATGACATACTACCGAGTGAAATAGTATCAGTAATCAGAGAAAGAATGGACGGAGTTAGAAAAGAATCCAGATGCGAAGATAATAAGTTACAATTTGGTAAAGGAAAATCAAAATCCGCAGCGAAAAGAAGAGCACGACACCTAGAACGATGTCACAAATGCGGAAAATGGTCACATGGAGGTAAATGTTCAAATAATCAAACCTATTCAAATACCGAATTTGTTACTTTATGCAGAGACGGACCGTTCATATGTTTAGAAGAAAAGACACTGAATGCTCGAGGTTACGCCTATGTAGCCATGGAAAACCAATTAAACCGACTATCTTATGAATGGGATAGATCATATAACTAAGAAATCTATTTCACAGGTATGTCTGTACAGTTTTTATTTTTATTTTTATTTTTAACCTTTTGATAATAAACGCTAATTTGTTCGCTAAAAAGTATTAAATTGGTATTGAATAAAATTAGGTTTGGCGACCGAAATTATTGATATCATTCAAAAATTTATTACATCACTGCGAAATTTAACGTTTATTCTTAAGGTATAAATATCTTTAATCAATCAAACCAAAATATTTCAAAAATTCGTCATGAGTTAAATTAGGTCTTGGAACCGAAATTACTTTACCGAAAAGAGGGGCGCATATTTTTGATAATATTTGATTGATTAAAGTGGGATAAAAAGACAAAAAGATTTTTAAATTTATTTTTACCATGTTTTTAAAATTAATATTTAAATCTTAAATTAATATTGTAAACTTTGTAAAAACAATATATTTAAAATTGTAAATATTTGAAAAATTAATATAAGTTTGATATAAATTTATAAATTTTTAAATTAAAGTTGGTGTGAATTTTTAATTTTTAAAATATAAATTTTTAATTTTATGCATCTTAAATTTTAAGTTTGGTGTGAATTTTTAATAATAATTTTAATTTTATATTTAAGTTGTGTGATTTTAAAAACAAAAATTTACTTTATCTCATTAAGTTAAAAATATGATTTTTAAAATTCGTCGTAAGTTGAAGACTAGGTCTTTGAACCGAAATTGCTTTACCCAAGGAATGGACGAGAACTTTTATTATCATTATTTTTAATCTTATTGAATTAAAGTATGCCAAAAAAAAAAAAAAATCTTAGCTTTTAAAACAATCGCTACAAAAAGACAAATTTTAAAATTTTGTCGAGGGACGGACTAGGACATCGATCCGAAACGACCTCGTCCTAAATAACAAGGGAAACAAAATTTTAAAATTAAGTACTTAATTGTTTCAAAAGTTAATGATTATAAAAAAAAAAAAAAAAAAAAAAAACTCCGCGAGTCGCGGAGTTTGAAGGGTATTTCACCGCGACTCGCGGAGGGGCCGGATTACAGAAAAAAAATAAAGAGCTGCAACAGCTCAGTTTCATACTCCTCAACTCAAACAACCTGCGAAAATAGCTGCGAAAAACCCGAGAAAAAACCCCAAAAATCACAATTTTTAACCGTTAATCACCAAATCTTTTGCTAAAATCATGTTGAGAAGGATGCTATCTAAGAATTACTCGAGAAAAACGAATGAAAGGGGTGAATCTTCATCCCAAGCCCGCAATGCTCCTGCTGAGAATTTGGACCAACAGGAGGTGGATAACTACTACAAGTAGGATATACCTCATCCAGTCATGACCTTTTCCGATATGCACTTGGAAGAGTTGCACCCGAACCTGAGATTTGATAGACTTTGGATAGATTATCCAAAATATCAACGGGGTTTGCATACTCTTCATTCTAAGGTTGTTGAGGTACCGAGGGTCATAGAATGGGGACCCTTAGAAGCTGTAGAATTGGCCGGGCCAATTAGGGAATTACTTGTACAGAGGTATGGTAATTCTTCTTTTAATGACTGGGTATGTTTATTCACCATACGTAGACCTGTATATAAAGTATGGTGTGAAGAATTGTTATGTAGTATAGAGTTGAATGATCGGGTAGCTAGTTTAACCGATCGTTCTTTTATTAGATTTTTGTTAGGCGGTTCGATGCGCCACATGTCTTTACTGGACATGGCTCAGGCTTTACGTATATATACGCCTGAGGAGTTAGCGTCTGCCGATTGTAGAGGATTGATACTAAACGGTAGAAAGATAGATGAAAATTTTGATACACACGGTGTGTGGAGTCAAATGACAAGCCATCACCGTTTCAAAGGGGGAAATTACTCTTATTTGGATATAGATAGAGCCGAATTAAGAGTGATACATAGGTTTATAGCTAATTCGATTACACAAAGGGGTAAGAACAAGGAAAAAGTAAATGAACGATTACACAAAGGGGTAAGAACAAGGAAAAAGTAAATGAACAGGATTTGTTTTACCATATGTGTATTCGAGACCCACAAAGCGCTGTAAGTATACCATATTGTGTGGGTTATTATTTATCAGCTATGGTTCGGGGGATGCGACCGCATAGCATAATAGGAGGTGGTAGTTTTATTACTTTGATTGGTGAATATCTCGGTGTGGATATAAGTGGGGGGATTATTAGTAGAAGAACCAGAACCCCGCGATACTATAGGTTTAAATGTATACCATGGTGCGAAAGTTTTGAAGAGGCGAAATAACGCCGCAGTACGATAACATGGTAGACATCCACAGGTGGAGAGAAACCAGCAGCAAGGTAATGTAGGAGGGGGGAATGAGATGCAAGAAATGCAAAGGTTTATAGCTTCTCAGGAATACGAAAGAGCTAGACAGAGAGCATTTGAAGATTGGCAAGTTCATCAGAACCAAATAATAGCTCATTGCCAACATATAGGTAGAAACTATATTCCTACACCGAAACCCATCTTCCCTCCTTGGTCTATAGAGATGCAGCCACCATATCCTACGTATGACCCTGCCGAAGCATTCTATAGCACTTATGGTTATGCCTGGAACCCCTATTGGTACCAATATCATCCTTAGTATACTTATTATTTTTTTTATTTTTTATTTTGTAATTTGTAATTATTGATACGTTTAATACTTTTGTTAATATTGTAATCATTTTTATAATTGTCTAACTTTTATTCTTAGATTTTAATAATTTTTGAATGTGGGGTAATATACCAAACTTCAAAAATATGTATATATGTTTGCAGTTTATCTTATGTACACAACAGGGTAAAACAACGCATTTTCAAAGACTGGCATTAAGTTCAGCAAAAGCAACTAATTTTGACGACAAGATGCAAAATATATGTGAAATAACAACAAGACGGAATGAACAAATGATGTGCACCATTTATCATTCAGCAAACAAACGCTAATATATTTGGAAACTTTGGTAAAATTTAATCATTTTCACACAAATCACCCTCAATAATTTAAATTGTTACTGATTTCTTGCAAATGAGGGCATTGCAAGATCTTAAGTGTGGGAAGGGGTTAAATTCTTTCGGATTTTAAAAATTTTTACTTTATACACTTGGTTACCATTAAAAATACTAGTAAAGCAGTAGTTGTATTAGAATCTAGTGCTCTCTGATAATAAAGAACAGCCCTAGTCTTATATACTGACTACCCAATTCTAGTAAAATTTTTCAAAATTTTCAATTAAATGAACTCAAAATCATGTTTATACATATTTATGAACGATAAAACTAGGTTTTAACACCAAAATTATTGTTACCTCGGAAAGGACATAAATTGAGAAACAAACCAAAATGTTAAAATTCATTTAAAATGGAATAGAGGACGATAAAAAAAAAGAAAAATAAAAGCCAAGTGTGGGAAAATTTACCAAGTTATCTTAAACATATGTCACATATATCGGTAACAAATAACTGAAAATACTTTTGCTTTGGACTAAACTAAACTGTTTTACCCGATGAAAGAAAAGAAGAGATGGATCTACACGATGAATCAATTCCATCATTAAAAGGAAGTAAAGTCTTCCAAAAAAGACACGCGCTTCTTGATTTAGGTCAAGAAGTTGTCGTCCAGACCAGCTGTAGGTTGACGAAAAATCTAGAAAAGTCATCACTAAAATCGGTTGGAAATCCACGGACCTCAGCATAAAACAGGGTCGCCAAGTGGTCGGATTTATCCTAACCATGAGAAGGATTTATCTCGTACAATGGGGGGGCACCATGCAAATTAGCTGGATAAGACTAATGAATCAGATCCCCAGAAAGGATAATCTCCTTAAAGATTAAAAATCAGCTTTTAAGACTGATATTACTCAATCCTAGAGATTGACCTTAAAGATTGAGAATTCAAACTCATGGAATTCAATGATATCTAAACTCGAGCTTGAACGAGAAAATATTTTGATCAAAATTATAAACCGATTTGTTTTCTGAAAACCCTATTTTCAATGCGTTCATTACCATTGAACGTAAAATCCTAGGAATTCACCTGGAATTCATTAGGTCACCTGAACTAAATCGGGTGTCAACCGTAAGAACGGTGGCTGCATAGTGGTCAAAGACAGGACCTTGTGCCATACCGAAAAATTATAAGGGTGAGCTTTACTATTGCTCCTACCAAGGATAGTAATTGCGTCCGACACGTTATAGACCATAATTAAAAGCATGTCAGGGGACATTGCCTTAACAGTTGCTTGTTCAACGCTTTCCTTTCAACCGGACGGTAGTTTACCGAAAGGTAATATACGGGACAAGTAAACTGGACGTGTTGCTTTCCAAATACAAGGTTAGCAAGTGGGTGACACAAAACCGCAAGTTTGAGCTAAAATTTTCAAATCTGAAACCCACCAAACCCACAAAAATATTTTGCAAACACCGGTAAAGGGTTATCCCGGAAAACTTATCTAGGGTAAAAACTAGATTTAATTTTCAAAAGATCAAATGTTTTCATAAAGATCCAATTTCCTTAATGGATCTAAATTTTTATAGTCATGTGGGACTGTAAACCATATCGTTACTACCATTGTTTATATCACCGTATAGAAATCACTGATGTACAAAGTGTGAAGAATAAAGAAGTGATTCTAGTATTTCAAGACAATATTGCTTAAGGACAAGCAACGCTCAAGTGTGGGAATATTTGATAATGCTAAAAACGAACATATATTTCATAGCATTATTCCTCAAGAAAGACAAGCTTTTAGTTGCAATTGTTCTATTTACAAGTGATATTCGTTTAAATAATAAAAGGTGAAGACAAAAGACAGATTCGACGAATTGAAGACGCAAACGACCAAAAAGCTCAAAAGAACAAAAGACAATCAAAGAGGTTCCAATTATTGATAAGAAACGTCTCGAAATTACAAGAGTACAAGATTCAAAACGCAAAGTACAAAATATAAAATTGTACGCGAGGACGTTCGAAAATCCGGAACCGGGACTAGAGTCAACTCTCAACGCTCGACGCAACGAACTAAAAATTACAAGTTAACTATGTATATAAATATAATATAATATATAATTAATTATATTAATTATATATATATATATTATATTTATAAATAAAAACCGTCGGCAGAGAAAGACTCCAAGGACTGAGCTGTAAATTCATTCTCCGCGACTCGCGGAGATTGAAGAGGATTTCACCGCGAGTCGCGGAGCCCCAAAATTCGACTTTTCCTATAAAAGCAACCGAATTCTGATCGCAATTCATAATCTTTTTCTTCTCTTATCATACGTAAACGATATATATATATATATATATATATATATATATATAATTTATATTTTAATTTTAATTTTAATTCTAATAATAAGGGTATGTTAGCGAATGTTGTAAGGGTGTAAGTCGAAATTCTGTCCGTGTAACGCTACGCTATTTTTAATCATTGTAAGTGATGTTCAACCTTTTTATATTAATGTCTCGTAGCTAAGTTATTATTATGCTTATTTAAAACGAAGTAATCATGATGTTGGGCTAATTACTAAAATTGGGTAATTGGACTTTGTACCATAATTGGGGTTTGGACAAAAGAACGACACTTGTGGAAATTAGACTATGGGCTATTAATGGGCTTTATATTTGTTTAACTAAATGATAGTTTGTTAATGTTAATATAAAGATTTACAATTGGGCGTCCCTATAAATTACCATACACACGCGATCGGACACGATGGGCGGGGTATTTATATGTACGAATAATCGTTCATTTAACCGGACACGGGAATGGATTAATAGCCACTAGAATTATTAAAACAGGGGTGAAATTACATTCAAGGGTAATTGGTGTAATTGTTAACAAAGTAGTAAAACCTTGGTTTACACGCAGTTGATAACCTGGTGTATTCATTAAACAAAGTATTAAAACCTTGTTACAACTCGAATCCCCAATTAGTTGGAATATTTAACTTCGGGTATAATAATAATTTGACGAGGACACACGCACTTTATATTTATGACTGATGGACTGTTATGGACAAAAACCAGACGGACATATTAAATAATCCAGGACAAAGGACAATTAACCCATGGGCATAAAACTAAAATCAACACGTCAAACATCATGATTACGGAAGTTTAAATAAGCATAATTCTTTTATTTCATTTTTCCTCGTACTTTTATTCATTGTCATTTCAATTATTGTTATTTATTTTATATTGTTATTTAAATATCATCATTTATTTTATATTTAATTGCACTTCTAATTATCGCATTTTTATTGTTATTATATTTAATTGCATTTTTAATTATCGTACTTTTTAATTATCACAAGTTTATTTTATCGCACTTTTATTATTCGAAATTTCATTATCGTTATTTACTTTACGATTTAATTTAAGTCTTGTATTTATTTTATATTTTACATTAGGTTTTAACTGCGACTAAAGTTTTAAAATCGACAAACCGGTCATTAAACGGTAAAAATCCCCCTTTACAATAATAATATTACTTATATATATGTTTGTATTTTTATAAAAGTAAACTAATATAGCGTTAAGCTTTGTTTAAAGATTTCCCTGTGGAACGAACCGGACTTACTAAAAACTACACTACTTTACGATTAGGTACACTGCCTATAAGTGTTGTAACAAGGTTTAAGTATATCCATTCTCTAAATAAATAAATATCTTGTGTAAAATTGTATCGTATTTAATAGTATTTCCTGCAAAAATTTAATAGTATTTTATATCCCTCTGCTTTGACATCAGATAGCTTGCATGATAATATTCTTAGCCTCTATGTCACCCTGAGCTCTTTCACGTTTATCACCAGAAAGTTCATAGACTGGAATTGGCATACCAGTATCCGGATGAAAATCAACAACTAGACCATCTCTCAGAGAAGCCCATATATGTTTAGCTTTCTCACCCTTATAGTCTATGTACTGAGTGATACGATGAAGCCACTGAGTGTACTTGCCATCAAACAACACTGGAGGTCGGGAATATGATCCAATGATAAGAGTGTCTTGAGTAGACATCTTAAATTGAGGTAGATTCGGTATAGATTCGGTATTAAACACAATCTATAATCAGGGTTCAGTATAAAATCTAACAAGAATGTCAGATTCGATAAAGATTCGGTACAGTAGCAGATTCGGTAAGTGGTTCGGTACTGTAGTAGATTCGGTAACAATTCGGTAAACCAGATTCTGTATTAGAAACTGATAAGAATCACAAGTAACACACCCAAATTTGGTATGGATTCGGTAACCACACAACTTGAAGCCTCAGAATACTTAAAACCAAAGAATTAAGTGAAACCGAGATTCTGATTCGGTAAATGACTCGGTAGTCAAATTCTGTAAAATATTATGTGTAAACACAATCCAATTCCCTTGAATTAGATTCGGTAACCTTGCTGCACAAGAAAACAAGTTAGTAACAAACAGAATATCAATGATACTGAAGATTCAGGATACCGAATGTCAACTGTAGTAGTTGACAATACCGAGTCTAAGTCTAAAACTTAAAAATATAACAGAATCCTTTCTCAAACCACACCAATTAGCTGTGTATAATCAAACCAAATGTGATAGAATCACAAACACACCACAATCTGCAACACTTAAGTTGAATTTTCAGTAATGAAGCAGACTCGGTATGACGGTTATGATACCGAATATTGATCAAATCTTTAAAACTTGAAGAATTGAGGAAATTGAAAAATGTGATTTAACACCTCACGAACACAACTGAATCTTTAAATCTTCACAAAAATCCAGAATCAAGCTTGAATTAAGCAATACCGAGAGTTTTAGCCACAAACTCTAAAAATCAACTTGATTCTCCATAATTGAAGTTAATAAGCTATAATGATGATCGAAACTCTTTCTAATAGACCTAATACACCTTCGCTGAACTTATCACAAGAATCTGAACGTCAGATTATCAAATTCGATAATACCAAATCTGATTCATTTTACCGAGAGTATTCAGATTCTGTAATCTACAATCTCTGGATCGATATAGTGATGTAGAATCACTTCCTGGAAGCTGTGATACCAAATGATAGGTCAGATCATGTTGAGATTAAGAGAAATGATAAGATAGAGTGAGATTCAGTATGTAGGAAGAAGACTCGGTATGAGAGAGAATCGGTACAAATTACATTCCACAGCTTCTAGAACTCAGTTACAATACAATGGCTATCTAATTAGGACTACTTAGGTTCCTTATATAGCCCTCATCTATATCCCACCATTACAAGGCTTAGCACACAATCTATATCCTAATAGCAAGTTAACGTGGTGGTTGCAAAGGGTTATGTTAGAACCAGCATGAGTCCTTATTCAGTACCAGCCTTGCTGGTTCCAAAGAAAGATGGTTCCATGAGAATGTGTGTAGACATCAGAGCTATTAACAACATCACCATCAAGTATAGGTATCCTATACCTAGATTAGACGATATACTAGATGAGATGCATGGTTCATGTGTATTCTCCAAAGTTGATCTTAGAAGTGGGTTTCATCATATTCGAAAGAAAAAAGGAGATGAATGGAAGAAAACTTTCAAGATCAAGGTTGGGTTATTCGAGTGGTTAGTTATGCCCTTTGGTTTATCCAATGCACCCAACACATTCATGACACTTATGAATGAAGTGCTCATGCCACTTATTGGGCAGTTTGTGGTTGTTTACTTTGATGACATTCTAGTGTACTCAAAAACTAAAGAAAAACACTTAGATCATTTGAGGAGCGTATTTGAGCTGTTAAGGTAGAATCAATTATATGGGAAGCTAGAGAAGTGTGATTTCTTTATTAGCAAAGTAGTGTTTTTTGGATATGTGGTTTCTGAAGAAGGCATTTCAATGGATCCATCTAAAGTGGAAGCAATCAGATCTTGGCCTAGTCCTTCTTCCATCACTAAAGTCAGAAGTTTCCATGGTTTAGCTTCATTTTATAGAAGATTTATCAAAGACTTCTCCATAATTGTCGCTCCAATTACTGACTGCTTGAAGAAAGGGGTATTTGAATGGTCCAGTTCTACTCAATCAGCACTTGAATCATTAAAGGAAAATCTAAGTTCAACACCTATACTTGTTTTGCCTAATTTTGGTATGTTGTTTGAACTTGAATGTGATGCAAGTGGTGTTGGCATTGGTGTTGCGCTAGTGCAAGGAAAAAGACCAGTAGCTTATTTCAGTGAAAAGCTAAATGGGTCCAAACTAAATTATAACACATATGATAAATAGTTTTATGCCATCATTTGAGCTGTTGATCACTGGTCTCATTATTTGAAGCCAAGGAAGTTTGTTCTCTTTTCTGATCATGAAGCATTGAAATACATTAATGGTCAGTACAAACTAAATCCAAGGCATGCAAAATGGGTTGAATTCTTATAGATGTACTCCTTTGTGTCCAAACACAAGGCTGATACTTCTAATGTTGTTGCTGATGCTCTATCAAGGAGGCATTCTTTGTTATCAATTCTGGAGGCTAGAGTTCTTGAATTCTCATTTGTTAAGGAGTTATATGAAGCTGATCCAGACTTTGCTCCAATTTTGAATTGTTCACCTACTGAGTTCAAAAGAGAATATGTTGAACATGATGGTGTTCTATTCAAGGACAACAGATTGTGTATTCTAAAAGATTCAATTAGGGTGATGCTGGTTAGAGAAGCACATGGAGGTGGTTTAGCTGGTCATTTTGGGATTAACAAGACACCGGAGATCCTAAATGAACACTTTTATTGGACATGTATGGATAAAGATATTAAAGCTATGATTAATCGCTGTGCTACATGCTTTCAATCTAAGTAAGCTTTTCACAAGGTTTTGTATACTCCTCTTCCTGTTTCCAACCATCCATGGGAAGATTTGAGCATGGACTTCATTGTTGCATTGCTAAGAACTCAGTGAGGCAAAGATTCAATTATGGTTGTTGTTGACTGATTTTCAAAGATGACTCATTTCATAGGCTGCAACAAAACCAATGATGCTACTATTGTTGCTGCTTTATTCTTCAAAGAGATTGTTCGTCTTCATGGAGTTCCTAAAACTATTGTGTCTGATCGAGATACAAAATTCTTAAGTTATTTTTGGAAGAAATTATGGAAGCTGCTTGGTACTAAGCTTTTGTTTAGTACTTCTCACCATCCCCAAACTGATGGACAACATAGAACTGTGGAAATGCTGCTAAGAACACTTATGAAGAAAAGTTTGAAGGAGTAGGATTTGAAGCTTGCACATGCTGAATTTGCTTTAATAGAGCACCTAATTACTCTACTGGAAAATCACCATTTGAAATTTTCTATGGTGAAAATCCACTCACACCCATTGATCTGGTTCCTTTTGCAATTAGGCCTAAGGCAAGTGTTGAGGCAGAAGTAAAGGTAAAAGAGATAAAGAAGCTGTATGAGCAGGTGAAGGCACATATTGAGAAGACTAACCAGCATACAAAGCTAAGGCTAACCAGCACAGAAAGCAGCCCACTTTCATTTCTGGTGATCTTGTTTGGATTCATCTAAGGAAGGAAAGATTCCCAGCAAAAAGAAAGAACAAGCTGATGCCAAGAGCTGAGGGTTCATTCAAGGTGTTAGAAAAAGTAGGTGATAATGCTTACAAGGTTGAGCTACCTGGTGATAGTGCGGTTTCTAGCACTTTCAATGTTAGTGATTTGATGCCTTACTAGGAAGATGACAATCTCGAGAACTTGAGGTCAAGTTCCTTGTCAGAAGGGGATGATGATGCGGGTGAGGTGGGCAATGTAACCCGCAACGCAACCAGCACAAACTGAAGTAATTAAGTTTTCATGAATAAAGTTTTTGATAGTTGAAGGCAAGCCAACAAAGAAGAATAACCAGTAGCCGGACCAGCAAACGAGCTCTAGTTCAACCAGCAAAATGTCTTTAGTTCAACCAGCAAAGTTTTACTCAGCCGATAAAGCTAGTTCAACCAGCAAGACGAATTTCAGTACTACCAGCAAATGACGCTATTTTCTTTCTAAAATGTCGGCATGTTGATACTACTCAAAGTTTATCTTATGCTTTTCAATAACCATGCCAAGTCATGTGCTTAACACATGTGTGTGGCTGTTCTAGAATGTTTGGCTGTCCAAGAAAGATTCTCATCTATCATTGGCTGCTTTTTATCATGGGAGGAGCACTACCAAATGACATGCTTTTTGCAGAATATGTCCTTTATTCTTATTAGATAATTTGTAATTGTTTGTCCTTTTTGTCTCCTTTTCCTTTTTATGTTTTTATTTTATCTAGAAAGTAGCTGTTATGATTCTCCTATAAATAGAGAGCTCTTGTAATAGTAAAAATTAGTTGATGAATGAATGAAAGTTTGATAGAGCTTATCTATTTACAAAATCTCTGTATCTTTATGAATCTTTGATTCTGGTGGCTAAGAGTGGTTTCTTTATCAGTGTTTGTGGTGTTACTTTATCAAACATTGTGGTGAAATCCAAATCTTCATATATGATATTTTAGTTGTGGTGGAATCTTTATCAGCTGTAATTGAAGGTTTGGAGTGTTTCTAGATCTCTAATTGTGGTAATATAAATATCATTATGGGGTTTAGATTCTTTATCCTTGTGTTCTTATTTTCAGAGTTTATACTCTGTTTTGGGGCTGTTACTGTTACAAATTGGGGTTTTTTTGTTCAGATCTGTTGGGTGAAGAAAGCTTGTTCTAAATTGCGTTTTTAAAGTCATAAATACGCATCAGTTACTTAATACGATTTTTAAAACTTTTTCGATGATCAACAAGATTTGAACAATCCTTAATCACTTTAATCAACTCAAACCAATGTGTGTCGTGTTTTTGTTTGTATTAATGCGGAATGTAAAGTAAAGAACATAAACACAAGAATTTATAGTGGTTTGGGTGGATGTTAACTAATCCACCTTAATCCACTCCTCGATTCACTAATCGAGAGTTTTGCTTTACTAAGCACCTTTCTCCAAATCTAGTGGAGATCCGATTTACAAGCCTTGTACTTCTTCTTAGACAACAAACCTAATCCTTCTATCCATTTGAAAGATTACCTCTAACTTAGATCAACTTATCTTTACCTTGGAAAAGTATTAATCACCAATGGAATTAATCAACTCCCTAGTTTCCTTTAAGGAAGATGATAACTAAGCTAGCATATGCTTCTAGTTACAAAGTACAAGACTCATCCTTTCTAGTGATGACAATCCTAAGACAATTATAAGGATTAATACAACACTATGTAAACTCACAAAGATAGTAATTTGATAGTAAGTTTACAACCTCTTATATAATCTATGAGATTATAGAACTTCTCTTGCTAATCACAAACATATGTATAACTGTTATGTTCTTGTGATTCTCTGATGATTTTGAGTTGTAGCATGCAAGAGGTCATAGTCTTCAAAGTTCTCCAAGTCTTGCTATTTATATGGAGAGATAAAAAAGTAGGCGTTGCTGCGGTTGGGACCACGGTCAACCGTGGGTCGACTGCACTCGGTCCAGTCCAAAACTCCAATCCGTTGTATAGCTGTTTGAATGCGTTTTAAACTTTAATCTTTGGACTCTTTACTTCATTTAACACCTGTAAAAGATACCCAACATTCTATACAAATACTATATGCATTAAGTGTTCATTAACCTTGGATGTAAGTCATGCTTAAAGTGGAAAGTCTAACATTCTTGAATACAAGTCATGATAATCATTTGAGGCAATCTCAGTTGTGTCATAACCTTTTGTTTGTAATTAACATATTTGCTAAAGCCCTATTGGTTGGTCAACATGTCATTATGTAACGACCCAAAAATATTTTGAGAAGACACTAGGAGCGCCGCTCCTAGGTTCAGGAGCGCCATTCCTAGACGGGGAAATGAAATGGGTCTTTTAATTAAATTGTAATGTATGAAGGGCATTTTGGTATTTTCACTTATTGGACCAATTTAAGACCCCAAGGTCAGATCTAGAGTGCCATTTACTCCTCTTTCATCTACCTTATCTCTTCCACTTCAATTTTAGAGTGAGAAATAGTTCTAGTGTGAGAAAGCTCAAATCAAGGAGGAAGAAGTTTGATTCGGGTCAAAGTGCGAGTATTAAAGTTGTTCATCTAGTCACTGGCTACCTTTTAATTGTGGTGGTATGTTCTAAACTTGATTTTCTTTACTTTGATTTGTTTGAGGGTTAGGGTTTGGGTAAATGGTGAACATCAAAACCCATTTGTTGGTGATTTGGGAGTTTTTGGGTAAAATTGAGTCATAAGAACCCAATAATGACTAACCTAGGGTTTTGAGGTGATGATTGTGTTTATGGGTCTTAAATAGCTAGTTAATCACTAGCACACCTTGTGTTAAAGTGAATGGGTGTTATTTGTGAAATGTCCCGTTCTTATTGATTAAAAACGTTCCATATTAATTGATTTCGTTGCGAGGTTTTGACCTCTATATGAGACGTTTTTCAAAGACTGCATTCATTTTTAAAAAAAACCATAACCTTTATTTCATCAATAAAGGTTTAAAAAGCTTTACGTAGATTATCAAATAATGATAATCTAAAATATCCTGTTTACACACGACCATTACATAATGGTTTACAATACAAATATGTTACAACAAAATAAGTTTCTTGAATGCAGTTTTTACACAATATCATACAAGCATGGACTCCAAATCTCGTCCTTATTTAAGTATGCGACAGCGGAAGCTCTTAATAATCACCTGAGAATAAACATGCTTAAAACGTCAACAAAAATGTTGGTGAGTTATAGGTTTAACCTATATATATCAAATCATAATAATAGACCACAAGATTTCATATTTCAATACACATCCCATGCATAGAGATAAAAATCATTCATATGGTGAACACCTGGTAACCGACATTAACAAGATGCATATATAAGAGTATCCCCATAATTCCGGGACACCCTTCGGATATGATATAAATTTCGAAGTACTAAAGCACCGGTACTTTGGATGGGGTTTGTTAGGCCCAATAGATCTATCTTTAGGATTCGCGTCAATTAGGGTGTCTGTTCCCTAATTCTTAGATTACCAGACTTAATAAAAAGGGGCATATTCGATTTCGATAATTCAACCATAGAATGTAGTTTCACGTACTTGTGTCTATTTTGTAAATCATTTATAAAACCTGCATGTATTCTCATCCCAAAAATATTAGATTTTAAAAGTGGGACTATAACTCACTTTCACAGATTTTTACTTCGTCGGGAAGTAAGACTTGGCCACTGGTTGATTCACGAACCTATAACAATATATACATATATATCAAAGTATGTTCAAAATATATTTACAACACTTTTAATATATTTTGATGTTTTAAGTTTATTAAGTCAGCTGTCCTCGTTAGTAACCTACAACTAGTTGTCCACAGTTAGATGTACAGAAATAAATCGATAAATATTATCTTGAATCAATCCACGACCCAGTGTATACGTATCTCAGTATTGATCACAACTCAAACTATATATATTTTGGAATCAACCTCAACCCTGTATAGCTAACTCCAACATTCACATATAGAGTGTCTATGGTTGTTCCGAAATATATATAGATGTGTCGACATGATAGGTCGAAACATTGTATACGTGTCTATGGTATCTCAAGATTACATAATATACAATACAAGTTGATTAAGTTATGGTTGAAATAGATTTGTTACCAATTTTCACGTAGCTAAAATGAGAAAAATTATCCAATCTTGTTTTACCCATAACTTCTTCATTTTAAATCCGTTTTGAGTGAATCAAATTGCTATGGTTTCATATTGAACTCTATTTTATGAATATAAACAGAAAAAGTATAGGTTTATAGTCGGAAAAATAAGTTACAAGTCGTTTTTGTAAAGGTAGTCATTTCAGTCGAAAGAACGACGTCTAGATGACCATTTTAGAAAACATACTTCCACTTTGAGTTTAACCATAATTTTTGGATATAGTTTCATGTTCATAATAAAAATCATTTTCTCAGAATAACAACTTTTAAATCAAAGTTTATCATAGTTTTTAATTAACTAACCCAAAACAGCCCGCGGTGTTACTACGACGGCGTAAATCCGATTTTACGGTGTTTTTCGTGTTTCCAGGTTTTAAATCATTAAGTTAGCATATCATATAGATGTAGAACATGTGTTTAGTTGATTTTAAAAGTTAAGTTAGAAGGATTAACTTTTGTTTGCGATCAAGTTTAGAATTAACTAAACTATGTTCTAGCGATTACAAGTTTAAACCTTCGAATAAGATAGCTTTATATGTATGAATCGAATGATGTTATGAACATAATTACTACCTTAAGTTCCTTGGATAAACGTACTGGAAAAGAGAAAAATAGATCTAGCTTCAACAGATCCTTGGATGGCTCGAAGTTCTTGAAGCAGAATCATGACACGAAAACAAGTTCAAGTAAGATCATCACTTGAAATAAGATTGTTATAGTTATAGAAATTGAACCAAAGTTTGAATATGATTATTACCTTGTATTAGAATGATAACCTACTATAAGAAACAAAGATTTATTGAGGTTGGATGATCACCTTACAAGATTGGAAGTGAGCTAGCAAACTTGAAAGTATTCTTGATTTTATGTAACTAGAACTTGTAGAATATATGAAGAACACTTAGAACTTGAAGATAGAACTTGAGAGAGATCAATTAGATGAAGAAAATTGAAGAATGAAAGTGTTTGTAGGTGTTTTTGGTCGTTGGTGTATGGATTAGATATAAAGGATATGTAATTTTGTTTTCATGTAAATAAGTCATGAATGATTACTCATATTTTTGTAATTTTATGAGATATTTCATGCTAGTTGCCAAATGATGGTTCCCACATGTGTTAGGTGACTCACATGGGCTGCTAAGAGCTGATCATTGGAGTGTATATACCAATAGTACATACATCTAAAAGCTGTGTATTGTACGAGTACGAATACGGGTGCATACGAGTAGAATTGTTGATGAAACTGAACGAGGATGTAATTGTAAGCATTTTTGTTAAGTAGAAGTATTTTGATAAGTGTATTGAAGTCTTTCAAAAGTGTATAAATACATATTAAAACACTACATGTATATACATTTTAACTGAGTCGTTAAGTCATCGTTAGTCGTTACATGTAAGTGTTGTTTTGAAACCTTTAGGTTAACGATCTTGTTAAATGTTGTTAACCCAATGTTTATAATATCAAATGAGATTTTAAATTATTATATTATCATAATATTATCATGTATGAATATCTCTTAATATGATATATATACGTTAAATGTCTTTACAACGATAATCGTTACATATATGTCTCGTTTAAAAATCATTAAGTTAGTAGTCTTGTTTTTACATATGTAGTTCATTGTTAATATACTTAATGATATGTTTACTTATCATAGTATCATGTTAACTATATATATATATATCCATATATATGTCATCATATAGTTTTTACAAGTTTTAACGTTCGTGAATCACCGGTCAACTTGGGTGGTCAATTGTCTATATGAAACATATTTCAATTAATCAAGTCTTAACAAGTTTGATTGCTTAACATGTTGGAAACATTTAATCATGTAAATATCAATCTCAATTAATATATATAAACATGGAAAAATTCGGGTCACTACAGTACCTACCCGTTAAATAAATTTCGTCCCGAAATTTTAAGCTGTTGAAGGTGTTAACGAATCTTCTGGAAATAGATGCGGGTATTTCTTCTTCATCCGATCTTCATGCTCCCAGGTGAATTCGGGTCCTCTACAAGTATTCCATCGAACCTTAACAATTGGTATCTTGTTTTGCTTAAGTCTTTTAACCTCACGATCCATTATTTCGACGGGTTCTTCGATGAATTGAAGTTTTTCGTTGATTTGGATTTCATCTAACGGAATAGTGAGATCTTCTTTAGCAAAACATTTCTTCAAATTTGAGACATGGAAAGTGTTATGTACAGCCGCGAGTTGTTGAGGTAACTCAAGTCGGTAAGCTACTGGTTCGACACGATCAATAATCTTGAATGGTCCAATATACCTTGGATTTAATTCCCATCGTTTACCAAATCGAACAACGCCTTTCCAAGGTGAAACTTTAAGCATGACCATCTCTCCAATTTCAAATTCTATATCTTTTCTTTTAATGTCAGCGTAGCTCTTTTGTTGACTTTGGGCGGTTTTCAACCGTTGTTGAATTTGGATGATCTTCTCGGTAGTTTCTTGTATAATCTCCGGACCCGTAATCTGTCTATCCCCCACTTCACTCCAACAAATCAGAGACCTGCACTTTCTACTATAAAGTGCTTCAAACGGCGTCATCTCAATGCTTGAATGGTAGCTGTTGTTGTAGGAAAATTCTGCTAACGGTAGATGTCGATCCCAACTGTTTCCGAAATCAATAACACATGCTCGTAGCATGTCTTCAAGCGTTTGTATCGTCCTTTCACTCTACCCATCAGTTTGTGGATGATAGGCAGTACTCATGTCTAGACGAGTTCCTAATGCTTGCTGTAATGTCTGCCAGAATCTTGAAATAAATCTACCATCCCTATCAGAGATAATAGAGATTGGTATTCCATGTCTGGAGATGACTTCCTTCAAATACAGTCGTGCTAACTTCTCCATCTTGTCATCTTCTCTTATTAGCAGGAAGTGTGCTGATTTGGTGAGACGATCAACTATTACCCAAATAGTATCAAAACCACTTGCAGTCCTTAGCAATTTAGTGATGAAATCCATGGTAATGTTTTCCCATTTCCATTCCGGGATTTCGGGTTGTTGAAGTAGACCTGATGGTTTCTGATGCTCAGCTTTGACCTTAGAACACGTCAAACATTCTCCTACGTATTTAGCAACATCGGCTTTCATACCCGGCCACCAAAAATGTTTCTTGAGATCCTTGTACATCTTCCCCGTTCCAGGATGTATTGAGTATCTGGTTTTATGAGCTTCTCTAAGTACCATTTCTCTCATATCTCCAAATTTTGGTACCCAAATCCTTTCAGCCCTATACCGGGTTCCGTCTTCCCGAATATTAAGATGCTTCTCCGATCCTTTGGGTATTTCATCCTTTAAATTTCCCTCTTTTAAAACTCCTTGTTGCGCCTCCTTTATTTGAGTAGTAAGGTTATTATGAATCATTATATTCATAGATTTTACTCGAATGGGTTCTCTGTCCTTCCTGCTCAAGGCATCGGCTACCACATTTGCCTTCCCCGGGTGGTAACGAATCTCAAAGTCATAATCATTCAATAATTCAATCCACCTATGCTGCCTCATATTCAGTTGTTTCTGATTAAATATGTGTTGAAGACTTTTGTGGTCGGTATATATAATACTTTTGACCCCATATAAGTAGTGCCTCCAAGTCTTTAATGCAAAAACAACGCGCCTAATTCCAAATCATGCGTCGTATAATTTTGTTCGTGAATCTTCAATTGTCTAGACGCATAAGCAATCACCTTCGTTCGTTGCATTAATACACAACCGAGACCTTGCTTTGATGCGTCACAATAAATCACAAAATCATCATTCCCTTCAGGCAATGACAATATAGGTGCCGTAGTTAGCTTTTTCTTCAATAACTGAAACGCTGTCTCTTGTTCATCATTCCATTCAAATTTCTTCCCTTTATGCGTTAATGCAGTCAAGGGTTTTGCTATTCTGGAAAAGTCTTGGATGAACCTTCTGTAGTAACCAGCTAGTCCTAAAAACTGGCGTATGTGTTTCGGAGTTTTCGGGGTTTCTCACTTTTCAACAGTTTCTATCTTTGCCGGATCCACCTTAATACCTTCTTTGTTCACTATGTGACCGAGGAATTGAACTTCTTCCAACCAAAATGCACACTTTGAAAACTTAGCGTACAATTCTTCCTTCCTCAATACTTCTAACACCTTTCTCAAATGTTCACCGTGTTCTTGGTCATTCTTTGAGTAAATAAGTATGTCATCAATGAAAACAATGACAAACTTGTCAAGGTATGGTCCGCACACTCGGTTCATAAGGTCCATGAACACAGCTGGTGCATTAGTTAAACCAAATGGCATGACCATAAACTCGTAATGACCGTAACGTGTTCTGAAAGCAGTCTTTGGAATATCATCTTCTTTCACCCGTATTTGATGATACCCGGAACGTAAGTCAATCTTTGAATAAACAGACGAGCCTTGTAGTTGATCAAATAAGTCGTCGATTCTCGGTAGTGGGTAGCGGTTCTTGATGGTAAGTTTGTTCAACTCTCGGTAGTCGATACACAACCTGAATGTACCATCTTTCTTCTTGACAAACAAAACAGGAGCTCCCCACGGTGATGTGCTTGGTCGAATGAAACCTCGCTCTAAAAGTTCTTGTAATTGGCTTTGCAGTTCTTTCATCTCGCTGGGTGTGAGTCTATAAGGAGCACGAGCTATTGGTGTAGCTCCTGGTACAAGATCTATTTGAAATTCAACGGATCGATGTGGGGGTAATCCCAGTAATTCTTTCGGAAATACATCGGGAAATTGTTTTGCAATGGGAACATCATTGATGCTCTTTTCTTCAGTTTGTACTTTCTCGACGTGTGCTAGAACAGCATAGCAACATTTTCTTATTAGTTTTTTGTGCCTTCAAATTACTAATAAGATGTAGCTTCGTGTTGCCCTTTTCTCTGTACACCATTAAGGGTTTTCCTTTTTCTCGTATAATGCGAATTGTATTTTTGTAACAAACAATCTCTGCTTTCACTTCTTTCAACCAGTCCATACCGATTATCACATCAAAACTCCCTAACTCTACTGGTATCAAATCAATCTTAAATGTTTCACTAACCAGTTTAATTTCTCGATTCTGACATATATTATCTGCTGAAATTAATTTACCATTTGCTAATTCGAGTAAAAATTTACTATCCAAAGGCATCAATGGACAACTTAATTTAGCACAAAAATCTCTACTCATATAGCTTCTATCCGCACCCGAATCAAATAAAACGTAAGCAGATTTATTGTCAATAAGGAACGTACCCGTAACAAGCTCCGGGTCTTTCTGTGCCTCTGCCGCATTAATATTGAAAACTCTTCCACGGCCTTGTCTATTCGTGTTCTCCTGGTTCGGGCAATTTCTAATAATGTGGCCCGGTTTTCCACATTTATAACAAACTACATTGGCATAACTTGCTCCGACACTACTTGCTCCGCCATTACTCGTTCCGACACCATTTGTTCCTTTCGTTCTATTAACCCCTGGTCCGTAGACCTCACACTTCGCCGCGCTATGACCATTTCTTTTACACTTGTTGCAAAATTTGGTGCAGGACCCCGAGTGATACTTTTCACACCTTTAGCATAGCTGATTCTGATTGTTGTTGTTGTTGTTGCGGTTATTATTGTTGTTGGGATGATTGTTGTAGTTGCTGTTTTTGTTGTTGTTGTTGTTGTTGTTGTTGTTGGGTCGTTTGTTGTAGTTACGATTGATGTTGCAATTGTTGGGATAATTGTTGCGATTATTGTTGTAATTGCTATTGTTGTTGTATTGGTGATTCTTATCACCGTTTTCCTCCCACTTTCTTTTGACTTGCTTCACATTGGCCTCTTCAGCAGTCTGTTCTTTAATTCTTTCTTCAATCTGGTTCACTAGTTTGTGAGCCATTCTACATGCCTGTTGTATGGAGGCGGGCTCGTGTGAACTTATATCTTCTTGGATTCTTTCCGGTAATCCTTTCACAAACGCGTCGATCTTCTCTTCCTCATCTTCGAATGCTCCCGGACACAATAGGCACAATTCTGTGAATCGTCTTTCGTACGTGGTAATATCAAATCCTTGGGTTCGTAACCCTCTAAGTTCTGTCTTGAGCTTATTGACCTCGGTTCTGGGACGGTACTTCTCATTCATCAAGTGCTTGAATGCTGACCACGGTAGTGCGTACGCATCGTCTTGTCCCACTTGCTCTAGATAGGTATTCCACCATGTTAACGCAGAACCTGTGAAGGTATGCGTAGCGTACTTCACTTTTTCCTCTTCAGTACACTTACTTATGGCAAACACCGATTCGACCTTCTCGGTCCACCGTTTCAATCCGACCGGTCCTTCGGTTCCATCAAATTCCAAAGGTTTGCAGGCAGTGAATTCTTTGTAGGTGCATCCTACATGATTTCCTGTACTGCTAGATCCAAGGTTATTATTGGTATGTAGCGCAGCCTGTACTGCGGCTATGTTTGAAGCTAGAAAAGTACGGAATTCCTCTTCATTCATATTCACGGTGTGTCGAGTAGTCGGTGCCATTTCCTTCAAAATAGTCAAATGGAACAAGTTAATCATACAGAATATTAAGAGTAGTTAATAGTATTTCGTAGCATAATATGAACTCATTTATAAAAGCTTTTTCTTCATATTAGCATTTTATAAGTTTAAATTCAGGTAGTACCTACCCGTTAAGTTCATACTTAGTAGCTAATATACAATTCAACTACTACAATTCTATATGAAAAACTGATTATAATAATATTTCGCGTTCAAACTTTTACACAATATTTTACAAACTTACAATACCGCTTATTTTACATATAGCATGAAATATAGCACACAATAAATTTGATACAAGATGGTTGTGAAGATAATTCTAGCTAGTACACAAGTCATTCAGCAAAGGTAATAAAGACACGTAATTCATACGTCCAGAAACAAGTCATGCATTCTGGTTTTACTAGGATTACTTACCATCCTTGGTCTTGTGGAACATAACCGTTATGGCCGTTGATAAGACAGCATGTTGTAACGTCGTCAAAGGGACGAGGGTTACGTAATGTCCAACAGTCCCGTAACAATCTAAAAACCTCATTTCTTACCCCAATTACCGACTCCGTCACTTGTGGGAACGTTTTGTTTAATAGTTATAGCCCGATGTTCTTGTTCTCACTTTGGTGAGAAGCGAACATTACTAATCCGTAAGCATAACATGCTTCTTTATGTTGCATGTTAGCCGCTTTTTCTAAATCACGAAGTCCAATATTCGGATATATTGAGTCAAAATAATTTCTTAACCCATTGCGTAAAATAGCATTTGGGTTCCCCGCAATATATGCGTTAAAGTAAACACATCGTAACTTATGGATTTCCCAATGTAATATCCCCCATCTTTCGAACGAAAGTCTTTTATAAACCAAGGCATTCTTGGAACGTTCTTCGAATGTCTTACAAACTGATCTCTCCTTAAATAGTTGTGCCGAAGAATTCTGACCGACTCTAGACAAGATTTCATCAATCATGTCTCCGGGTAGGTCTCTTAAAATATTGGGTTGTCTATCCATTTTGTGTTTTTATACTGTAAAATAGACAAGAGTTAGATTCATAAAAAAAAATACTTATTAATACAAGCAATTTTCATATATCATAAAGCATAAGCACACTATATTACATATATTACACCACACGAATACAACTATCTTATTCTGACTCGCTTGTTTCTTCTTCTTCGGTTTTGGTTCGTTTTGCCAAGTTTCTAGGGATATATGATGTTCCCCTAATACGAGCCGTCGTTTTCCACATTGGTTTAGAAAAACCTGGTGGTTTAGAGGTTCCCGGGTCATTGTTACAACTTAAGGACTTCGGGGGTTGACGATACATATAAAGTTCATCGGGGTTGGAATTAGATTTCTCTATTTTTATGCCCTTTCCCTTATTATTTTCTTTTGCCTTTTTAAATTCAGTTGGGGTAATTTCTATAACATCATCGGAATTCTCGTCGGAATGGAGAATTGGTAATCCTCCCAATATTTTGCTTCCTTGGCGGAAACACCATTGACCATAATTAACCTTGGTCAGTTGGTTGAGGATTTTCTTTTACTTAACCGTTTTATTATTTCCCCCACCGGTTCTATTTCTTCATCCGGTTCAGATTCTTCTTCCGGTTCCGATTCTTCTTCCGGTTCCGACTCTTCTTCCGGTTCCTCTTCGGGAACTTGTGAATCAGTCCACGAATCATTCCAATTTACATTTGACTCTTCATTATTATTAGGTGAGTCAATGGGACTTGTTCTAGAGGTAGACATCTATTACATAATATCAAACGCGTTAAGAGATTAATATATCACATAATATTCACATGTTAAAAATATATAGTTTCCAACAAAATTTGTTAAGCAATCATTTTTCAAGTAAACACGGTCGAAGTCCAGACTCACTAATGCATCCTAACAAACTCGATAAGACACACTAACGCAAAATTCTGGTTCTCTAAGACCAACGCTCTGATACCAACTGAAATGTCCCGTTCTTATTGATTAAAAACGTTCCATATTAATTGATTTCATTGCGAGGTTTTGACCTCTATATGAGACGTTTTTCAAAGACTGCATTCATTTTTAAAACAAACCATAACCTTTATTTCATCAATAAAGGTTTAAAAAGCTTTACGTAGATTATCAAATAATGATAATCTAAAATATCCTGTTTACACACGACCATTACATAATGGTTTACAATACAAATATGTTACAACAAAATAAGTTTCTTGAATGCAGTTTTTACACAATATCATACAAGCATGGACTCCAAATCTCGTCCTTATTTAAGTATGCGACAGCGGAAGCTCTTAATAATCACCTGAGAATAAACATGCTTAAAACGTCAACAAAAATGTTGGTGAGTTATAGGTTTAACCTATATATATCAAATCATAATAATAGACCACAAGATTTCATATTTCAATACACATCCCATACATAGAGATAAAAATCATTCATATGGTGAACACCTGGTAACCGACATTAACAAGATGCATATATAAGAGTATCCCCATCATTCCGGGACACCCTTCGGATATGATATAAATTTTGAAGTACTAAAGCATCCGGTACTTTGGATGGGGTTTGTTAGGCCCAATAGATCTATCTTTAGGATTCGCGTCAATTAGGGTGTCTGTTCCCTAATTCTTAGATTACCAGACTTAATAAAAAGGGGCATATTCGATTTCGATAATTCAACCATAGAATGTAGTTTCACGTACTTGTGTCTATTTTGTAAATCATTTATAAAACCTGCATGTATTCTCATCCCAAAAATATTAGATTTTAAAAGTGGGACTATAACTCACTTTCACAGATTTTTACTTCGTCGGGAAGTAAGACTTGGCCACTGGTTGATTCACGAACCTATAGCAATATATACATATATATCAAAGTATGTTCAAAATATATTTACAACACTTTTAATATATTTTGATGTTTTAAGTTTATTAAGTCAGCTGTCTTCGTTAGTAACCTACAACTAGTTGCCCACAGTTAGATGTACAGAAATAAATCGATAAATATTATCTTGAATCAATCCACGACCCAGTGTATACGTATCTCAGTATTGATCACAACTCAAACTATATATATTTTGGAATCAACCTCAACCCTGTATAGCTAACTCCAACGTTCACATATAGAGTGTCTATGGTTGTTCCGAAATATATATAGATGTGTCGACATGATAGGTCGAAACATTGTATACGTGTCTATGGTATCTCAAGATTACATAATATACAATACAAGTTTATTAAGTTATAGTTGAAACATTGTATACGTGTCTAGGTTTATAGTCGGAAAAATAAGTTACAAGTTGTTTTTGTAAAGGTAGTCATTTCAGTCGAAAGAACGACGTCTAGATGACCATTTTAGAAAACATACTTTCACTTTGAGTTTAACCATAATTTTTGGATATAGTTTCATGTTCATAATAAAAATCATTTTCTCAGAATAACAACTTTTAAATCAAAGTTTATCATAGTTTTTAATTAACTAACCCAAAACAGCCCGCGGTGTTACTACGACGGCGTAAATCCGGTTTTACGGTGTTTTTCGTGTTTCCAAGTTTTAAATCACTAAGTTAGCATATCATATAGATATAGAACATGTGTTTAGTTGATTTTAAAAGTCAAGTTAGAAGGATTAACTTTTGTTTGCGAACAAGTTTAGAATTAACTAAACTATGTTCTAGCGATTACAAGTTTAAACCTTCGAATAAGATAGCTTTATATGTATGAATTGAATGATGTTATGAACATCATTACTACCTTAAGTTCCTTGGATAAACCTACTGGAAAAGAGAAAAATGGGTCTAGCTTCAACGGATCCTTGGATGGCTCGAAGTTCTTGAAGCAGAATCATGACACGAATACAAGTTCAAGTAAGATCATCACTTGAAATAAGATTGTTATAGTTATAGAAATTGAACCAAAGTTTGAATATGATTATTACCTTGTATTAGAATGATAACCTACTGTAAGAAACAAAGATTTCTTGAGGTTGGATGATCACCTTACAAGATTGGAAGTGAGCTTGCAAACTTGAAAGTATTCTTGATTTTATGTAGCTAGAACTTGTAGAATATATGAAGAACACTTAGAACTTGAAGATAGAACTTGAGAGAGATCAATTATATGAAGAAAATTGAAGAATTAAAGTGTTTGTAGGTGTTTTTGGTCGTTGGTGTATGGATTAGATATAAAGGATATGTAATTTTGTTTTCATGTAAATAAGTCATGAATGATTACTCATATTTTTGTAATTTTATGAGATATTTCATGCTAGTTGCCAAATGATGGTTCCCACATGTGTTAGGTGACTCACATAGGCTGCTAAGAGCTGATCATTGGAGTGTATATACTAATAGTACATACATCTAAAAGCTGTGTATTGTACGAGTACGAATACGGGTGCATACGAGTAGAATTGTTGATGAAACTGAACGAGGATGTAATTGTAAGCATTTTTGTTAAGTAGAAGTATTTTGATAAGTGTATTGAAGTCTTTCAAAAGTGTATAAATACATATTAAAACACTACATGTATATACATTTTAACTGAGTCGTTAAGTCATCGTTAGTCGTTACATGTAAGTGTTGTTTTGAAACCTTTAGGTTAACAATCTTGTTAAATGTTGTTAACCCAATGTTTATAATATCAAATGAGATTTTAAATTATTATATTATCATGATATTATCATGTATGAATATCTCTTAATATGATATATATACATTAAATGTCTTTACAACGATAATCGTTACATATATGTCTCGTTTAAAAATCATTAAGTTAGTAGTCTTGTTTTTACATCTGTAGTTCATTGTTAATATACTTAATGATATGTTTACTTATCATAGTATCATGTTAACTATATATATATATCCATATATATGTCATCATATAGTTTTTACAAGTTTTAACGTTCGTGAATCACAGGTCAACTTGGGTGGTCAATTTTCTATATGAAACATATTTCAATTAATCAAGTCTTAACAAGTTTGATTGCTTAACATGTTGGAAACATTTAATCATGTAAATATCAATCTCAATTAATATATATAAACATGGAAAAATTCGGGTCACTGCAATTTGGGTGGTGGATGACCCAAATGGGTGTGTTGACCTTGAAATGGGTTAAATGAGTTTTGAATGACCTAAGTTGTCTAATGAGTATAAAAATGCACTAACCTTGTATTAATGGGTGCATTAAGATCTTAATCGATTGATGTTGGCGATTTGGTGTAATCTTGACCTAGTGTGAGGGTTAAAGGTTCAAATGGGTCACATTTGCACTATGGGTCAAAATGACCCTAAAATGGTGGATGAGTTGGTTGACCAACTTGATTGCGTGATTGATTATGTGCATAATGTAATCGGTACGTTACATTGAAGGTTGCGAGCTTGATTTATCATTCACCGAAGGAGTTAAGGTGAGTGGAATAATTATGCATGTATGTATATAGTGTATTTATTTGTATGCTTTGGCATGAACCAAAGAGTCGGTAGTGCTATGGTATGTACGAGTGTGCTACGATGTGAACCAAAGAGTCAGTAGCATCGTAGTGCGTGTGTTGTAGTGTGAACCAAAGAGCCAGTAGCACAATGGTACGAGTTGTTGAGGTGTGAACCAAAGAGCCGGTAGCGCCGTAACATGAGTATGACTCAAGATGTGATGTGTACCAAAGAGCCGGTAGCATCATGATAAGTGTGTATGGTGTGAACCAAAGAGCCGGTAGCACCATGACGCGAGTATGGTTAACCATAAGGTTTGTGTAAGTGTTGTAGTGTAGCATATTATATTGTTTCGATTATATGCTATTGGTTATGCTAGTTGTGGTATTGGAGGTTATTAGCTTCGTACTTGAGATAGTATGCTAATTATGTTGCTAGCATGTATGTGGTATGTGAGTAAGTGTTTGCAAGTAGATATATTATATATGTATGTGTATAATTATTGCATTCACTAAGCGTTTTGCTTACCCTCTCGTTGTTTACCTTTTTAGGCTCCGGCGTGGATAAAGACAAGGGTATTCGTTTGGATTAGAGATCTCCCACTTTTGTTATGATAGTGGACGCTTTTGGTTTTTGGCCTAAGTGTGGGGTAGTTTAGTCCCAAACACCATGCTCGTTAAATGTTTGGAAATTAAACTATTTGAGTCAAAATTGCTACATTGATGTATGTAACGGGTCGTTGGAGTCCCAAGGGTCGTGGTGCCCATTTTTTTGTATAAACACTTTTATTTTATGAATCAAATGTACTTGGGGTCCTTAGCACGTGTTGTTGAGTATGTGGTTTGGGTCAACACTTAATAAAAATGGAAACAACATTTCCCAGGTACAAGAGCGCCGCTTTTGTATTAAAAGCGCCACTCCTGGTCAGTCTTTTGTGGAGTTTTTCATCAGGCGTCAGGAGCACCGCTTCTGGAGACAAGAGCGCCGCTTTGGGGTCTCCAAGTACGCCGCACTTGGTCTTGGTGCGCCGCTCCTGTACTGTTTAAAAAAAAATTATCGCTGGTTTTAAATTAAACGGTTTGAGTCATTTCACATTAATGACAATAACCCACTTTAATCACAAAGCACACTAGTATTCAATTTTAAACTTGTTTGTGAATTAATTAAGTGTGTTAATGATGTCTTAACAATTTAAACAAGTAATATCAATTGAGCATGTAGTAAGACATCAAGTAAATCAAGTCTAAACCATTCATAAACTTGATTTTAGACTTAAGCAAACATATGTGTGTTAATGATTCATTATCTTTTAAGATTACTAATTTATGACATATTAAGCATTATCCAAGTAGCACAAGCATATATTAAATTAGTACAAATACAAGTTGATGGAATTCCAACTTGTAACACATAGCAAGACAAGATTCATACATATACATATTAAGTAACTACTTAGCAAGTTAGCATTTAACATAGTCAAATAATACCCATGTATTAGTAGCAAGTAGTCAAGTAATATTCATATAATGACTAGCAAGAGATCACTAATTAATCTAGGATTAAACATATAGTGATAACAGTGCATTGAACTGTAACATCCTGATGTCGGGCCCAGATGAAATTACCTATTTGCCCTTTTTGTTCTTTTGGTGTTTTAATGAGCATTTTAATAAATTAATTAATCATTGAGAGTTTTTAATTAATTTTTAGTCCGATGGGTTCATTTTGTTACTAGGGTCACAGAACTTATTTGTTTATTAAATTCGAACTTCGTTTGGGCTACCGAACGAAGTACGTTACGTTTCAGTAATCAGATAAATACCCATGTTTTATCAGGTATGGGATTAATTACCCATCTAAGTGGCTAAAACCGCCCCTTATTTTATTTCTGTTCTAGTTTTGTGTTTCCTCTTCTCTCTCTTCGTTCATATCACGACCCCGATACCACCATGAACCCTAGTCTTAATTGAAGAAAATTATGATGAAATCCAAGTTCTAAATCCAATCGTGTACATCTTTAACCAATTCCTAACAGATTTGCATCTTCAATTATTGATTAATCTATGTTTTAATTGTGTTCTTGCTTAAATGACAAAAATTGCAATTTAGTGCTTAAATCTTGTTTGTATGATTTTATTTTCTTGTATTTTCAATGATTATTGATTATATGCATGTTTGTGAACCTGTAATTGTTCAACCTAGTGCAAGAAATAACAATTTGGGGGTGAAATCGAGAGCAACAGTAGTTCACGGCCGCTGCTACTGTTTCCGTTCAAATTTCGGCAGCGACCGTCGCTTGCAGCCGCCTGCTACCGTCCTATGCTGCCACCACCACCCCTGTCGCTGCTACTTCACTATTCTATTTCTGCAGGTGCTTTTGCACCTGCTGCTACCGCTGTTTATGTCTATTTCTGGCAGCTACTGCTGCCGGCTTGGAGCTGCCGCTGCCGTTCGGTGGTGGTTTCCGTCGGTTGGCGGTGGTTGCCGTTTTGTGGTGCGTGTGTCGGTTGTTTGTTTGTTCGGACTTTGACCCGTTTTTTTGTTAGTTTGATTTGGGTTATAAATTATGTTAGTGAACTTTTGTGGGAATGCTCAGTTATTCGTGACCCGAAACCCGTGGCCCGTATTTGTAATTTATGAGATAACTCGTGGCCCGTTTATATAAATTTCGTAGTTTATATGGTTTGGACCGTCCGTTTAGCCCTCGATTTATTTGGTCGATATAATGGTATAAATAAATTAGGGTGCGTATAAGTGTTCAATCCTGACCCGTTTGTTCGTGACCCGTTTGCAAAATAGTAGGTTATATTCCTTGACCGTTCGGCTATTGACCCGTTTAGGTGTGTTGATTTTGAATTGTTCGCTCATTTGGACTTCGACCCATTTGAATGAATCGTATATATAAGTGTATATGTGTATGCAAATATGTGTGAACCGGTCATTTTGACCCCGTTGACCCGTTTGGACTTATTTTGGTTAAAAGTGGTAATTTATGACCCAATTGGGTCATAATTGTCCTAATACCCATTTATACGATTTTATAAAATATTGAGAATATAGTGTATCTATATATATATATATGTGGTGTATGTACGTGTATATATATATATATAGTGTATGTACGTATATGTATATATAGTGTATTTATATATATATATATATATATATATATATATATATATATATATATATATATATATATATATATATATGGTGTACGTACGTGTATATATATATATATAATTATATATAGTGTATGTACGTATCTATATATATAGTGTATGTATATATATACTTATAGTGTATGTATGTGCAAGTATTAATATGTGTGATGTGTATGGGTGAGTGCGAACATATATATATATATATATATATATATATATATATATATATATATATATATATATATATATATATATATATATATATATATATATATATATATATATATATATATATATATGACATATATATTGAATATCATATAGTTAGTAATTGTGGTGCGATTTACTAACTTATTCCGTGTTTATTCTCAGGTGGTACGAACGAGGAGAAGACCCGGTGATATTAGACTACCGAGTTTAGCTGGTGATCGGTGAGTGGGTCTATCTCTAGATAGATTTTGAGTAGCATATCTTGCTACTGTGTTTAACTCTTTTACCAAGTTTAGTGTAGTATAATTATCATGTGATATTAGTAATTGCCATGCTAGATTGATATAGTATGCTTGTTGATGTATGTGATTGTATGTGCACTATGTGATTGACACGAGTCGGGACTGGGGAGACTAAAGACTCATGACCGTGCCTAGGGAGGTTAGAGTCCGTATAAGGTCAACCATGCCTAGGGAGGTTGGGTCCATAGGCTACTGATTGTGAGTATAGTGTGAACGACGCACCCCCTGCGTCAGGATGACTATACTGTGAATTGAGTAGCGAGGACTATCGGTAGACTCTAGCCCGATCAGCTAGGAGTCGTGTGCTCGTACAAGCTGCCGATCCTCATATTGTCATATTTATATGCTAGTGGTGGTTAGCATGTGGTGGTGATATTTAGTGTAAAGCTTATGTGATGTTTAAGCTTATGATGTTAGATAGATTCCATTCACTTAACGGTGTACTAAACCCCACATTTACACCCCTGCAGGTTTAGGTACTGCTGGGATTGGGAATTGGGCTGAAGACATGTTTGACTCGGAGTACTCTGATGTGTTATAATGTAAAAGGAAAACTATATTTTATTTATAATGTTTGTGATAAATTATTTAATTATGTGTTTTATAAATAATGTGGTGTTTGTTAAATTAAGACTTCTGCTGTGATTAAAAAAAAAATTGGCTGGTGTTTCAAGTTGGTATCAGAGCATTGGTTTGGCAACCAGTACATGCGTGTACCTGTTCCCAAACCTCGAGTTAAGTCAAACACGTCTATGGGGTGAGGTTAAGTGAATGCAGGATATCAAGTGTGTTAGTTGTGCTTGATCTAACAGATTATCTACTAAGCTTTGTGTGAGACTTTGTAATAAGACAGGTACGAAGATCGATTCCACCCTGCTGGTGTCCCATTGATCCTCAGTGCTAACAAATGTCAGCAACTATAGTTGACGGGTTCAATACTGAGTTGAGAAAAGGATTTGACAGGTTTCGGTTACCATGACTCCAAGGATGAGGATCGAGTTGCAGAATGAAAGAGGATCAAGGGTGCGGGTGAGATCGAGGTGTTGATAGATTCGAAAGATGTCTTAATATCCATAAAGGTACATTCTTGTTACATTGTTGTTATTATTATTAGTGTAACTGTGGATGGTGTTCATGTGCTCTTTGTAATGATGATCTGTGATAATTAGTTGTGATTACTAGTGATATGATTATTTCCTCTTGTAAAAAGAGGTAGTTGATAGATTGACGACTCCAGTTACGCCGATGTTGTCTAGAGCTACCCTTGACATTGTTGGGATTTTCCCTTTGACCGATCACTCGGTACTTTAGAGCTTACTAATTATGATATTTGCATTATGGCTTTATGCTTTAGTGATTTATTGGTGATATGGCATGTGACTTGTTTAGTGATGGTGGTATGGTAATAAGTAGTTGGACTTTTATACTGAATGAGAGTCGACAGATAGCCTAGACTTGGCGAACTGATGTGCATGAATTGATAGTAGACTTGTATAAGTCTTTTTCCTTGCTGTTGACTGATGAGACATACGTAGTGACCCATAGAGACGGATTAGGGTAGTGGTCCCTTTTGGTAAATGGTGGAAGACCCTAACCTTATTATGTTGCCATGTGATGTGAAGTCTGTATACTGATAGATCGTGACAGAACCAGAAGGTAGGAATGGCCTTGTGGTATAGGTTCATGATTGGACTTGTTTAGTTGGACCTATGTAATTTGTTGTTCCTTTCCATGGACCTACAGGACACATATAGTGGCCCGTAAGGATTGGAATAGTATTGTAGTGCCCTTGTCTATTAAAGAAGGACTCGGACCGTGTATGTTACTGCCTTGAGTATTTGAGATGTAGGTCATGTCTAATGTTGACCTTACGGTACTGTTGTACGTGATTGGCCTAGATAAGTGAGGCTGTAGTACGACCTTGAGGAATCATTACTCTATTCATGGACTTATATGAGTTGGTGGTGACCTTTAGGAAGTAAGTTGGTTGGAAACTTCCGTGTTGTCCTAACTCAGAGATAAGAAAACTCTGTCGTGTTGTCATGTGATGTGTAATACTAGCCCTACTGTACTATACATGATTTGGCTAGCTGTGTATGATCGGTAGTGTTTCCCTAAAAAAGTGTTGCCCTCTGTGGACCGATGTGACCCTTAATTATAAGTGTGGGAGACACTCTTTATTTGGTTTCCTTGTGAGTTAGAAGAAACCTTAATTTGTATAGGGATTCGTTTCAAATTGGATATGTTGAGGTTTGGTAAAGATCTGGAGATTGGACATGTTGTGATGGACTCGTAGAGTTGTCTTAAGGTACTGTCTTTCTTCTGTAACCTAATGTGACTTCTATGTGGTTCTTAGAAAGTAGGTATGGTCTACTTTCTTTAGATGTCTACAGGGTAAGTTATGTAGAACTTTGGCCTGACTAAGGACTGGGTGTTGGGTGTGCGCTGACCTTATGACCAGGGCGAGTGTCAGACCATATTTGGAGACCATATTTGGGGATATTGTGGCTGACCTTATGACCAGGGCGAGTGTCAGAAAACAGTTGATAGTGCGACTATAGAAGATTTGGATAATATTAATGTTGTAATTATTAGTGTATTTGCCTAAGTGGATCAGTTAGGTAAATTTGAACCGTGTAAATGTGATAGAATCATTAGTATATCGGGATAGTTGTAAACATATGACAAATTTTAATTTTTTTTTTTTTGTATTTGAAGTATTTCTTACTTGTGGATTATAATTATCAGTGAGCAGCGAAATAAACGAAATAAGACTGTGATGGATTGACGGATTCAACTAGAATCTTGCTTCGAAATACTCGGAATGAAACTATGATTTGGGACGATGTACTACGTCTGACCAACGAAAATACATTGTGGTAAACTATACAGTAGTTTCGAGAGTCAGAGGAGATGTAGATAAATTAGACTTGATTGGTAGTTTATTTGTGATTTTTGGAGGGTTGACTATTGTGGCCTAGTGGTGACGATAATTCTTTAACGAGAATCGTGATTTAATGATTAAAATGACTTAAAATTTGGGTTGGTAGTAATTCTTCTTTGATTGAGTTAACCAGAAACTCGATTTAGTCAAAGAATTAGTGGGCGAGAATTGATATGTTTGAACAAATTTGGACGAATTTCTTAAATATCAGGTTTGAAACGAGTATTGAATTACAAAATTTGGATAATTTTAGTATAATCTGGGTCGATTTAGCATTACCATACGTGTAAAGTTAAGCTAATTTGGTGTATTTGGAGGTAATTGATAGTGTTTGACCCGTTATCTAGACCATATGGGGGTAATTGGGTGATGAATTGTTGGCGATAATTCGTGACCACAGTGAATGAATCTTAACTCGAGACAAGATATTTTCGTGCAAATCCATAAAATTGATGATTAAACAAGGTGATTGATGTGACTTATTTAGATGACCTCAGCTATGGTTTGTATTTGGTAATGACCAATAACTCGTTAACCTTTTTCCGGTAGGGTTTAGACAGGTTTGGATTTATTCAGACTTTAGATAGTGACATATTTTCGGTGTCAGATTACTCTTGCAAAAAGTGAAAACGAGATTTTAAGTATATTGTGTGGTTGATAATCCGGATATTAAGTATCTTAGCTTAAGTTAGGACTGACTTTTGATCTGTAAGTTTTAGTTTGATGATTTGGAAATGAACTAAGCTCGGTAGTGCGGGTGACTATAAGACTCTTTTGTAACTTAGGTCTAGTTATGACCCGTTAGTGTGTTTGTGGTATCCGTGACTTTGTTGACTTTGACTGATCAGATACCGAGGACGGAATCTCTTTAAGGGGGTAGATTTATAACATCCTGATGTCGGACCCAGATGAAATTACCTATTTGCCCTTTTTGTTCGTTTGGTGTTTTAATGAGCATTTTAATAAATTAATTAATCGTTGAGAGTTTTTAATTAATTTTTAGTCCGATGGGTTCGTTTTGTGACCAGGGTCACAAAACTTATTTGTTTATTAAATTTGGACTTCGTTTGGGCTACCGAAGGAGGTACGTTACGTTTCAGTAATCAGATAAATACCCGTGTTTTATCAGGTATGGGAATAATTACCCATCTAAGTGGCTAAAATCGCCCCTTGTTTTATTTCTGTTCCAGTTTTGTGTTTCCTCTTCTCTCTCTTCGTTCATATCACGACCCCAATACCACCATGAACCCTAGTCTTAATTGAAGAAAATTATGATGAAATCTAAGTTCTAAATCCAATCGTGTACATCTTTAACCAATTCCAAACAGGTTTGCATCTTCAATTATTGATTAATCTATGTTTTAATTGTGTTCTTGCTTAAATGACAAAAATTGCAATTTGGTGCTTAAATCTTGATTGTATGATTTTATTTTCTTGTATTATCAACGAATATTGATTATATGCATGTTTGTGAACCTGTAATTGTTCAACCTAGTGCAAGAAAAATAATTTGGGGGTGAAACGGGAGGTCTTGGGTTCGAGTCTCGTATGGGATAGTTCTTTTTAGATGAGCTTTTTATAAAGGGTAAACACTTCTATTTTCATTATTATTATTATTATTATTATTATTATTATTATTATTATTATTATTATTATTATTATTATTATTATTATTATTATTATTATTATTATTATTATTATTATTATTATTATTATTATTATTATTATTATTATTGTCATTATTATTATGATTATGATTATGATGATTATTATTATTATTATTATTATTATTATTATTATTATTATTATTATTATTATTATTATTATTATTATTATTATTATTATTATTATTATTATTATTATTATTATTATTATTGTTATTGTTATTGTTATTATTATTATTGTTATTAATTATTATGGTTATTATAATTATCAAAACCAATAAAGTAGTAATTATCATTATTATGATTTTAGTTACAATTGTAGTTATTAATATTATTACTAAGTTTATTTATTACTATCACTATTATGATGCAAAGTAATATTATTATCATTAATATTAGTATTATTATTATTAAAACTATTACCATTAGTGGTAAAATTATAGTTGTTATTATTATCAGTATTATTATTATTAACATAAGTATCATTATTAACAAAATCGTTATTATTAGTATTATCATTATTAGCATTAGTAATAAAAGTGTTATCTTTAAAATTATTATTATTATCATTAATATTAGTATTGGAAACATTTGGGAATTATTATTATTATTATTATTAACAAAAGTATTATTATTAAGATTACCATTAGTAATAAGATTGTTATAATTATTATTATTAAGTATTATGTACTAATATTAAAAATTATTATTTTCACTACCATTATTACTAAATTATTCATTTTACTACTGATATTATCATTATGAGATTAATAATTAAAAACTATCATCAGTATTATTATTAACAAAATTATTAACTTTAATATCTTCATTAGTAATATTAAGTATTATAGTTACTATCATTTTTACCATTATTAATATTATATTAGTTACTATATTTTAACAAACAAACGATACATTTATATTTAATATATATAACATAACAAAATTTATATACAAAATAAATATATGAAACATATATATATTTGATATAAAAATGATATAACTAATAAATTTATATATATTATTCGATTGCAATTATGTGTATTAATAAATAAATAAATGATATAGGTTCGTGAATCCGAGGCCAACCCTGCATTGTTCAAATTCGTCATATGTATTTTTACTACAAAATACAGTATTGTAAGTTTCATATGATCCCTTTTACTCTTTACATTTTTTGGCTGAGAATACATGCAAATGCTTTATTAACTGTTTTGCAATATTTATATGCGCGAGTTTCATTTGCTCCCTTTTTAAATGCTTTTGCAATATATATTTTTGGGACTGAGAATACATGCGCTGCTTTTATAACTGTTTTATGAAATAGACACAAGTAATCGAAACTACATTCTATGGTTGAATTATCGAAATCGAATATGCCCTTTTTATCATGTCCGAAGTTTTCCCGGAATGATGGCGAATTTATCATGTCCGAAGTTTTCCCGGAATGATGGCGAATTTATCATGTCCGAAGTTTTCCCGGAATGATGGCGAATTTATCATGTTCGAAGTTGTCCCGAAATGATGAGGATATTTTATATGCAACTTGTTAAGGTCGATTACCAGGTGTTCAATCCATATGAATGAATTTTATGCATGATGTTTATGGAAAATGGGAATATTAAATCTTGTGGTCTATCAAAATGATGAATTTTATTGTTTACGATAAACCTATGAACTCACCAACTTTTTGGTTGACACTTGAAAGCATGTTTATTCTCAGGTATGAAAGAAATCTTCCGCTGTGCATTTGCTCATTTTAGAGATATTACTTGGAGTCATTCATGGCATATTTCAAAAGATATTGCATTCGAGTCGTTGAGTTTATCAAGATTGATAATAAGCCATTCATAGTTTGGATAGAGTATGGGATAGTGTGCATGTCTTGTAACACCTAGGCAAATCCCACACCGCCCACAGACATGAGTGATCATGGGATTATAAGGTAATACCCACGCTTAAATGACACAACGCGTTATGGGACCACAGCTAGAGCATATGTGCGAGTACGATGCAGTTAAGCGTGCTCGAGCGAGAGCACTACCAGGATGGGTGACCTCCTGGGAAAGTGCTTCTCGTGTGTGGTCACCAAGAAAAAGCCGTGCGTCTGCGGGCAAAGCGGACAATATTGTGGTCATGTTAAGCTGGGGTGTTACAGAATGGTATCAGAGCCACTCATGTGCCGTTGGGGGTGGTGGGGCAAACCTCATCGAGGACGATGAGTCCCTGAGGGGGGGTGAATGTAACACCTAGGCAAATCCCACACCGCCCACAGACATGAGTGATCATGGGATTATAAGGTAATACCCACGCTTAAATGACACAACGCATTTTGGGACCACAGCTAGAGCATATGTGCGAGTACGCTGCAGTTAAGCGTGCTCGAGCGAGAGCACTACCAGGATGGGTGACCTCCTGGGAAAGTGCTTCTCGTGTGTGGTCACCAAGAAAAAGCCGTGCGCCTGCGGGCAAAGCGGACAATATTGTGGTCATGTTAAGCTGGGGTGTTACATGTCTGTCAACTTTCGTTGTAATGAAAGTTGGTCTTTTAAAAACGAATGCAATGTTTTTAAAATGTATCATTTAGAGGTCAAATATCTCACGATGTAATCAACTATTGTGAATCGTTTATAATGTATATGAACGGGTCCTTTCAGTTGGTATCAGAGCGGTGGTCTTAGCGAACCAGGTCTGCATTAGTGTGTCTAACTGATAAGTCGTTAGGATGCATTAGTGAGTCTGGACTTCGACCGCGTCTACATGTCAAAAGTTTTGCTTATCATTCTGTGTCGAAAATTACCTACTTATCATCCTTAAAAAATTACCTGCTTATCATTCTTAGTCTAGACACATCTTGATGCATTGATTGCATGAATTGTGTATAGACAAAATTCATATCTTAGCATATCTGCTAAATCATATCTAATCGTATCTAATACTGTAAACTTTGCCTGACAAATTCCGTAAATCCTTCCGTAATCTACGAAATCTTTTACTCTATATATATAGATATTTTATGTAATTAGAAGACCATCCGATAGCCGAAAATCATTTCATATCGAAAAATCCTTTATTCAATCGAACGAAATGGACTTCGTCATTAGTTCAAGTCCCTCGGATTCTGAAATGGAATCTCACTGAAGCTCCGAAAGTAGTGTGACCGGAATGGATCAACCAATCAGCCATCATCTATTCTGGATGAATTGGGGATGGGTTCGTAGCCTCCTTAATCATTGGAGACAAGAAGAAGGCGATCCTTTCCATCCACCACATTGCCCTCTTGGCAATGAACCTGAAGCACTTACCGACGAACCTGTCCGAAACACCATTTTCTCTCTCATTTCCAGAGTATCTCATCACGATTATATACTATCTCATATTCTAGATCTTATTCATCCACTCGTTCCGATCGACAATCATCCGAGTAATGAAAGAAATAAACTAGCTTCGCGCCCGAGTAACAAATTTGGATACTATGGTGAAAAACTTACCAGCTTCAGCAGTAGCACCGACACCAACAGTACCATCACCACCGCCAATAGCAACATCAGCATCACACGTCTCGACATCACAATCTATACCTCGAGCATCAACATCATACGCACCATAGATACCAAGGAGTACCGACAACAATGAACGATGAAGTATTGATCCATAACTTCATTGAAGGAATATTCTGCGAAAAATATGTGATTTCTAAAAGTTTTAGAGATTATTTATTCTAGCTCAAACCGAAAAACAAATGAGATTAATATAATATTAACTCATTAAATCCATGATTACATCCGAAGAAAATATATATGTATATATGTTTTCATAAAGATTGTAATTAAAAGTTCTTTTGTACAAACTGTTAATGGTGAAAATATTTTAACGGGTAGGTAATACCCGAGGAATATTTATATTTCACATTAATAAGTTACATTGTACATTCTTCGAATCTGATTCAACGGCCATTTACTATATTACTTACATCCGCACATATACGAATCCGTTCACCACAGAATAACCATTTTCATTCAATTTTATATTTAGATTTTGATTTATCAGAATTCAACAAGTGGCATAATGAAGAAAACATTGGACAAAATAAAATTTGTTAGAAACAAACAAATTAACTATGAGAAAAATTTTGTTAAGAATCCACACTAACGAAATCCTAGCTAACTGTTCCTAGGTAACTGCTAAATCCTTATTACATTTTAATTATCGCAATTTATTTTATCGCAATTTAATTCTCGCAATTTTAATTATTGTCATTTAATTTCTGTTATTTAATTTACGCACTTTAAATATCGGGACACGTATAGAGGGTTTTGACATATCATATCGACGCATCTATATATATTATTTGGAATAACCATGGACATTCTATATGCAGTAATGCTTGAGTTAGCTATACAGGGTTGAGGTTGATTCTATAATAATATATATACTTTGAGTTGTGATCGAGTTTGAGACATGTATACAATGGGCCACGATGCGTATTAATTAATTCGAATATTATATATTAAACTATATATGAATTATTGAATTACTAATTGTGGACTGCTAACTGTGGACTGCCAACATTGGACAATTAAAATGAATTAAAATATTGATTATAACATATGAAACTAAACAATTCTTCAAGTTTGCCACTTGATTTCATCCTAAACCTCATTTGCATCTTGACGATTACAATCTGCGTTCAAACCTTTAATGATTTTTGATAACACCTCAATCGAGAGGATGAACCAACCGCACTTCATCTATGGAAGAAAAGATTGATGCATATAGTTATGCACTTGAAAACATTAAGAACCTGAGTAAACGTTTAACACGTATCTGTGCTAGCTCCTTTAGCGTTGTTATTACCAAAAATCACTTTGCAATCCCTTTCCAAAGTAGCTAATTTTGTCACAGCTCCAGCAAATCAACATCGACTTTCAACCTAATAAGCCTTGTTATAACCTTGATATATAAGTTTACCTTTCGTCATCGTTACCGCAGAACCATTTATATTCCAGCACATTAGAGTAAACTTACCAGTAACTTCATTAATCTTTGACTTTCTGAAAAATCATTATATTGTTCATTAAAAATCCTATCATATACTCATCTACACCTTGTAATGAGAATTGCCATATCAATTACCGAGAATCAGCAATCATTTTTTTGAAACCTCGCAGCATGTCTATATCAACAGTTATATGTATACATATAACAATTATCTTTTAGAATTATGATGTTCCATTATGAAATTCTGAAAAGCACCCAGTCTACAAATCAATATTCCAAAGTTTTGAAAAAGCTGATGAAGCAGTGAAAACTGAAGACTGCCTTAACAGTCAAAAGTTTAATGATAAAGAATGGAGTGTTGGAAACACTCAATGAAAAATTTGTACTGGAAAAATGGATTGAGCAAACCATGACGGAGACTCTGAACAAATCACAAGGACTAAACTTGTACATAAAGAATCCTGATGATTCTGTTTTTAATGAAATCTTTAGCGAATACCTTACTCCTTAATCGCTCTAAATTATCGTGAATGAATTTCATCATCACAATTTGATTCTGAAAATCTAAGATATCATCGTATCTTTCTTTATTAATATCCTCAATATTTCTGAAGATATCTTCATAAATATTCTTGTCCGATATTATTTATATCTCCACGCTATCTGTGTTGAATCATAAAAGAAACTGTTTTAGTTTCTAAAATTCTGAAAAATTCGAATTTAAAATATGAATGTGTTTGAAGTAGTGTTGGGAACTGAAGCATGAGTTAGTATAATATAATGACACTTGATCAACGTGATTATATTACAGTAAGTTATGCTGAGTTTCTAATGGAACGTGATGATTCACAGGCTATAACGTCATCATGTGCCATGTTACACGACTCTTGCATTCTACTTAATCTCTAATTATATTAAGAACATATTTCTTGATAATTCTATCTTTTCTCTTGAATTCTGGCAATCTAACCAATCAAGATTGTGCTATTATTGAAATGTCCCGTTCTTATTGATTAAAAACGTTCCATATTAATTGATTTCGTTGCGAGGTTTTGACCTCTATATGAGATGTTTTTCAAAGACTGCATTCATTTTTAAAACAAACCATAACCTTTATTTCATAAATAAAGGTTTAAAAAGCTTTACGTAGATTATCAAATAATGATAATCTAAAATATCCTGTTTACACACGACCATTACATAATGGTTTACAATACAAATATGTTACATCGAAATCAGTTTCTTGAATGCAGTTTTTACACAATATCATACAAACATGGACTCCAAATCTTGTCCTTATTTTAGTATGAAACAGCGGAAGCTCTTAATATTCACCTGAGAATAAACATGCTTTAAACGTCAACAAAAATGTTGGTGAGTTATAGGTTTAACCTATATATATCAAATCGTAACAATAGACCACAAGATTTCATATTTCAATACACATCCCATACATAGAGATAAAAATCATTCATATGGTGAACACCTGGTAACCGACATTAACAAGATGCATATATAAGAATATCCCCATCATTCCGGGACACCCTTCGGATATGATATAAATTTCGAAGTACTAAAGCATCCGGTACTTTGGATGGGGTTTGTTAGGCCCAATAGATCTATCTTTAGGATTCGCGTCAATTAGGGTGTCTGTTCCCTAATTCTTAGATTACCAGACTTAATAAAAAGGGGCATATTCGATTTCGATAATTCAACCATAGAATGTAGTTTCACGTACTTGTGTCTATTTTGTAAATCATTTATAAAACCTGCATGTATTCTCATCCCAAAAATATTAGATTTTAAAAGTGGGACTATAACTCACTTTCACAGATTTTTACTTCGTCGGGAAGTAAGACTTGGCCACTGGTTGATTCACGAACCTATAACAATATATACATATATATCAAAGTATGTTCAAAATATATTTACAACACTTTTAATATATTTTGATGTTTTAAGTTTATTAAGTCAGCTGTCCTCGTTAGTAACCTACAACTAGTTGTCCACAGTTAGATGTACAGAAATAAATCGATAAATATTATCTTGAATCAATCCACGACCCAGTGTATACGTATCTCAGTATTGATCACAACTCAAACTATATATATTTTGGAATCAACCTCAACCCTGTATAGCTAACTCCAACATTCACATATAGAGTGTCTATGGTTGTTCCGAAATATATATAGATGTGTCGACATGATAGGTCGAAACATTGTATACGTGTCTATGGTATCTCAAGATTACATAATATACAATACAAGTTGATTAAGTTTTGGTTGGAATAGATTTGTTACCAATTTTCACGTAGCTAAAATGAGAAAAATTATCCAATCTTGTTTTACCCATAACTCCTTCATTTTAAATCCGTTTTGAGTGAATCAAATTGCTATGGTTTCATATTGAACTCTATTTTATGAATCTAAACAGAAAAAGTATAGGTTTATAGTCGGAAAAATAAGTTACAAGTCGTTTTTGTAAAGGTAGTCATTTCAGTCGAAAGAACGACGTCTAGATGACCATTTTAGAAAACATACTTCCACTTTGAGTTTAACCATAATTTTTGGATATAGTTTCATGTTCATAATAAAAATCATTTTCTCAGAATAGAAACTTTTAAATCAAAGTTTATCATAGTTTTTAATTAACTAACCCAAAACAGCCCGCGGTGTTACTACGACGGCGTAAATCCGGTTTTACGGTGTTTTTCGTGTTTCCAGGTTTTAAATCATTAAGTTAGCATATCATATAGATATAGAACATGTGTTTAGTTGATTTTAAAAGTCAAGTTAGAAGGATTAACTTTTGTTTGCGAACAAGTTTAGAATTAACTAAACTATGTTCTAGTGATTACAAGTTTAAACCTTCGAATAAGATAGCTTTATATGTATGAATCGAATGATGTTATGAACATCGTTACTACCTTAAGTTCCTTGGATAAACCTACTGGAAAAGAGAAAAATGGATCTAGCTTCAACGGATCCTTGGATGGCTCGAAGTTCTTGAAGCAGAATCATGACACGAAAACAAGTTCAAGTAAGATCATCACTTGAAATAAGATTGTTATAGTTATAGAAATTGAACCAGAGTTTGAATATGATTATTACCTTGTATTATAATGATAACCTACTGTAAGAAACAAAGATTTCTTGAGGTTGGATGATCACCTTACAAGATTGGAAGTGAGCTAGCAAACTTGAAAGTATTCTTGATTTTATGAAACTAGAACTTTTGAAATTTATGAAGAACACTTAGAACTTGAAGATAGAACTTGAGAGAGATCAATTAGATGAAGAAAATTGAAGAATGAAAGTGTTTGTAGGTGTTTTTGGTCGTTGGTGTATGGATTAGATATAAAGGATATGTAATTTTGTTTTCATGTAAATAAGTCATGAATGATTACTCATATTTTTGTAATTTTATGAGATATTTCATGCTAGTTGCCAAATGATGGTTCCCACATGTGTTAGGTGACTCACATGGGCTGCTAAGAGCTGATCATTGGAGTGTATATACCAATAGTACATACATCTAAAAGCTGTGTATTGTACGAGTACGAATACGGGTGCATACGAGTAGAATTGTTGATGAAACTGAACGAGGATGTAATTGTAAGCATTTTTGTTAAGTAGAAGTATTTTGATAAGTGTATTGAAGTCTTTCAAAAGTGTATAAATACATATTAAAACACTACATGTATATACATTTTAACTGAGTCGTTAAGTCATCGTTAGTCGTTACATGTAAGTGTTGTTTTGAAACCTTTAGGTTAACGATCTTGTTAAATGTTGTTAACCCAATGTTTATAATATCAAATGAGATTTTAAATTATTATATTATCATGATATTATCATGTATGAATATCTCTTAATATGATATATATACATTAAATGTCTTTACAACGATAATCGTTACATATATGTCTCGTTTAAAAATCATTAAGTTAGTAGTCTTGTTTTTACATATGTAGTTCATTGTTAATATACTTAATGATATGTTTACTTATCATAGTATCATGTTAACTATATATATATCCATATATATGTCATCATATAGTTTTTACAAGTTTTAACGTTCGTGAATCACCGGTCAACTTGGGTGGTCAATTGTCTATATGAAACATATTTCAATTAATCAAGTCTTAACAAGTTTGATTGCTTAACATGTTGGAAACATTTAATCATGTAAATATCAATCTCAATTAATATATATAAACATGGAAAAGTTCGGGTCACTACAGTACCTACCCGTTAAATAAATTTCGTCCCGAAATTTTAAGCTGTTGAAGGTGTTGACGAATCTTCTGGAAATAGATGCGGGTATTTCTTCTTCATCTGATCTTCACGCTCCCAGGTGAACTCGGGTCCTCTACGAGCATTCCATCGAACCTTAACAATTGGTATCTTGTTTTGCTTAAGTCTTTTAACCTCACGATCCATTATTTCGACGGGTTCTTCGATGAATTGAAGTTTTTCGTTGATTTGGATTTCATCTAACGGAATAGTGAGATCTTCTTTAACAAAACATTTCTTTAAATTCGAGATGTGGAAAGTGTTATGTACAGCCGCGAGTTGTTGAGGTAACTCTAGTCGGTAAGCTACTGGTCCGACACGATCAATAATCTTGAATGGTCCAATATACCTTGGATTTAATTTCCCTCGTTTACCAAATCGAACAACGCCTTTCCAAGGTGCAACTTTAAGCATGACCATCTCTCCAATTTCAAATTCTATATCTTTTCTTTTAATGTCAGCGTAGCTCTTTTGTCGACTTTGGGCGGTTTTCAACCGTTGTTGAATTTGGATGATCTTCTCGGTAGTTTCTTGTATAATCTCCGGACCCGTAATCTGTCTATCCCCCACTTCACTGCAACAAATCGGAGACCTGCACTTTCTACCATAAAGTGCTTCAAACGGCGCCATCTCAATGCTTGAATGGTAGCTGTTGTTGTAGGAAAATTCTGCTAATGGTAGATGTCGATCCCAACTGTTTCCGAAATCAATAACACATGCTCGTAGCATGTCTTCAAGCGTTTGTATCGTCCTATCACTCTGCCCATCAGTTTGTGGATGATAGGCAGTACTCATGTCTAGACGAGTTCCTAATGCTTGCTGTAATGTCTGCCAGAATCTTGAAATAAATCTGCCATCCCTATCAGAGATAATAGAGATTGGTATTCCATGTCTGGAGACGACTTCCTTCAAATACAGTCGTGCTAACTTCTCCATCTTGTCATCTTCTCTTATTGGTAGGAAGTGTGCTGATTTGGTGAGACGATCAACTATTACCCAAATAGTATCAAAACCACTTGCAGTCCTTGGCAATTTAGTGATGAAATCCATTGTAATGTTTTCCCATTTCCATTCCGGGATTTCGGGTTGTTGAAGTAGACCTGATGGTTTCTGATGCTCAGCTTTGACCTTAGAACACGTCAAACATTCTCCTACGTATTTAGCAACATCGGCTTTCATACCCGGCCACCAAAAATGTTTCTTGAGATCCTTGTACATCTTCCCCGTTCCAGGATGTATTGAGTATCTGGTTTTATGAGCTTCTCTAAGTACCATTTCTCTCATATCTCCAAATTTTGGTACCCAAATCCTTTCAGCCCTATACCGGGTTCCGTCTTCCCGAATATTAAGATGCTTCTCCGATCCTTTGGGTATTTCATCCTTTAAATTTCCCTCTTTTAAAACTCCTTGTTGCGCCTCCTTTATTTGAGTAGTAAGGTTATTATGAATCATTATATTCATAGATTTTACTCGAATGGGTTCTCTGTCCTTCCTGCTCAAGGCATCGGCTACCACATTTGCCTTCCCCGGGTGGTAACGAATCTCAAAGTCGTAATCATTCAACAATTCAATCCACCTACGCTGCCTCATATTCAGTTGTTTCTGATTAAATATGTGTTGAAGACTTTTGTGGTCAGTATATATAATACTTTTGACCCCATATAAGTAGTGCCTCCAAGTCTTTAATGCAAAAACAACCGCGCCTAATTCCAAATCATGCGTCGTATAATTTTGCTCGTGAATCTTCAATTGTCTAGATGCATAAGCAATCACTTTCGTTCGTTGCATTAATACACAACCGAGACCTTGCTTTGATGCGTCACAATAAATCACAAAATCATCATTCCCTTCAGGCAATGACAATATAGGTGCCGTAGTTAGCTTTTTCTTCAATAACTGAAACGCTTTCTCTTGTTCATTCTTCCATTCAAATTTCTTCCCTTTATGCGTTAATGCAGTCAAGGGTTTTGCTATTCTGGAAAAGTCTTGGATGAACCTTCTGTAGTAACCAGCTAGTCCTAAAAACTGGCGTATGTGTTTCGGAGTTTTCGGGGTTTCCCACTTTTCAACAGTTTCTATCTTTGCCGGATCCACCTTAATACCTTCTTTGTTCACTATGTGACCGAGGAATTGAACTTCTTCCAACCAAAATGCACACTTTGAAAACTTAGCGTACAATTCTTCCTTCCTCAATACTTCTAACACCTTTCTCAAATGTTCACCGTGTTCTTGGTCATTCTTTGAGTAAATAAGTATGTCATCAATAAAAACAATGACAAACTTGTCAAGGTATGGTCCACACACTCGGTTCATAAGGTCCATGAACACAGCTGGTGCATTAGTTAAACCAAACGGCATGACCATAAACTCGTAATGACCGTAACGTGTTCTGAAAGCAGTCTTTGGAATATCATCTTCTTTCACCCGCATTTGATGATATCCGGAACGTAAGTCAATCTTTGAATAAACAGACGAGCCTTGTAGTTGATCAAATAAGTCATCGATTCTCGGTAGTGGGTAGCGGTTCTTGATGGTAAGTTTGTTCAACTCTCGGTAGTCGATACACAACCTGAATGTACCATCTTTCTTCTTGACAAACAAAACAGGAGCTCCCCACGGTGATGTGCTTGGTCGAATGAAACCACGCTCTAAAAGTTCTTGTAATTGGCTTTGTAGTTCTTTCATCTCGCTGGGTGCGAGTCTGTAAGGAGCACGAGCTATTGGTGCAGCTCCTGGTACAAGATCTATTTGAAATTCAACGGATCGATGTGGGGATAATCCCGGTAATTCTTTCGGAAATACATCAGGAAATTCGTTTGCGACGGGAACATCATTGATGCTCTTTTCTTCAGTTTGTACTTTCTCGACGTGTGCTAGAACAGCATAGCAACCTTTTCTTATTAGTTTTTGTGCCTTCAAATTACTAATAAGATGTAGCTTCGTGTTGCCCTTTTCTCCGTACACCATTAAGGGTTTTCCTTTTTCTCGTATAATGCGAATTGCATTTTTGTAACAAACGATCTCCGCTTTCACTTCTTTCAACCAGTCCATACCGATTATCACATCAAAACTCCCTAACTCTACTGGTATCAAATCAATCTTAAATGTTTCGCTAACCAGTTTAATTTCTCGATTCCGACATATATTATCTGCTGAAATTAATTTACCATTTGCTAATTCGAGTAAAAATTTACTATCCAAAGGCGTCAATGGACAACTTAATTTAGCACAAAAATCTCTACTCATATAGCTTCTATCCGCACCCGAATCAAATAAAACGTAAGCAGATTTATTGTCAATAAGAAACGTACCCGTAACAAGCTCCGGGTCTTCCTGTGCCTCTGCCGCATTAATATTGAAAACTCTTCCACGGCCTTGTCCATTCGTGTTCTCCTGGTTCGGGCAATTTCTAATAATGTGGCCCGGTTTTCCACATTTATAACAAACTACATTGGCATAACTTGCTCCGACACTACTTGCTCCGCCATTACTCGTTCCGACACCATTTGTTCCTTTCGTTCTATTAACCCCTGGTCCGTAGACCTCACACTTCACCGCGCTATGACCATTTCTTTTACACTTGTTGCAAAATTTGGTGCAGAACCCCGAGTGATTCTTTTCACACCTTTGGCATAGCTGCTTCTGATTGTTGTTGTTGTTGTTGCGGTTATTATTGTTGTTGGGATGATTGTTGTAGTTGCTGTTGTTGTTGTTGTTGTTGTTGTTGTTGTTGTTGGGCCGTTTGTTGTAGTTGCGATTGATGTTGCGATTGTTGGGATAATTGTTGCGATTATTGTTGTAATTGCTGTTGTTGTTGTATTGGTGATTCTTATCACCGTTTTCCTCCCACTTTCTTTTGACTTGCTTCACATTGGCCTCTTCAGCAGTCTGTTCTTTAATTCTTTCTTCAATTTGGTTCACGAGTTTGTGAGCCATTCTACATGCCTGTTGTATGGAGGCAGGCTCGTGTGAACTTATATCTTCTTGGATTCTTTCCGGTAATCCTTTCACAAACGCGTCGATCTTCTCTTCCTCATCTTCGAATGCTCCCGGACACAATAGGCACAATTCTGTGAATCGTCTTTCGTACGTGGTAATATCAAATCCTTGGGTTCGTAACCCTCTAAGTTCTGTTTTGAGCTTATTGACCTCGGTTCTAGGACGGTACTTCTCGTTCATCAAGTGCTTGAATGCTGACCACGGTAGTGCGTACGCATCGTCTTGTCCCACTTGCTCTAGATAGCTATTCCACCATGTTAACGCAGAACCTGTGAAGGTATGCGTAGCGTACTTTACTTTGTCCTCTTCAGTACACTTACTTATGGCAAACACCGATTCGACCTTCTCGGTCCACCGTTTCAATCCGATCGGTCCTTCGGTTCCATCAAATTCCAAGGGTTTGCAGGCAGTGAATTCTTTGTAGGTGCATCCTACACGATTTCCTGTACTGCTAGATCCAAGGTTATTGTTGGTATGTAGTGCAGCCTGTACTGCGGCTATGTTTGAAGCTAGAAAAGTACGGAATTCCTCTTCATTCATATTCACGGTGTGTCGAGTAGTCGGTGCCATTTCCTTCAAAATAGTTAAATGGAACAAGTTAATCATACAGAATATTAAGAGTAGTTAATAGTATTTCGTAGCATAATATGAACTCATTTATAAAAGCTTTTTCTTCATATTAGCGTTTTATAAGTTTAAATTCGGGTAGTACCTACCCGTTAAGTTCATACTTAGTAGCTAATATACAATTCAACTACTACAATTCTATATGAAAAACTGATTATAATAATATTTCGCGTTCAAACTTTTATACAATATTTTACAAACTTACAATACCGCTTATTTTACATAAAGCATGAAATATAGCACACAATAACTTTGATACAAGATAGTTGTGAAGATAATTCTAGCTAGTACACAAGTCGTTCAGCAAAGGCAATAAAGACACGTAATTCATACGTCCAGAAACAAGTCATGCATTCTGGTTTTACTAGGACTACTTCCCATCCTTGGTCTTGTGCAACATAACCGTTATGGCCGTTGATAAGACAGCGTGTTGTAACGTCGTCAAAGGGACGAGGGTTACGTAATGTCCAACAGTCCCGTAATAATCTAAAAACCTCATTTCTTACCCCAATTACCGACTCCGTCACTTGTGGAAACGTTTTGTTTAATAGTTGTAGCCCGATGTTCTTGTTCTCACTTTGGTGAGAAGCGAACATTACTAATCCGTAAGCATAACATGCTTCTTTATGTTGCATGTTAGCCGCTTTTTCTAAATCACAAAGTCCAATATTCGGATATATTGAGTCAAAATAATTTCTTAACCCGTTGCGTAAAATAGCATTTGGGTTCCCCGCAATATATGCGTCAAAGTAAACACATCGTAACTTATGGGTTTCCCAATGTGATATCCCCCATCTTTCAAACGAAAGTCTCTTATAAACCAAGACATTCTTGGAACGTTCTTCGAATGTCTTACAAACTGATCTCGCCTTAAATAGTTGTGCCGAGGAATTCTGGCCGACTCTAGACAAGATTTCATCAATCATGTCTCCGGGTAGGTCTCTTAAAATATTGGGTTGTCTATCCATTTTGTGTTTTTAAACTGTAAAATAGACAAGAGTTAGATTCATAAAAAAAATACTTATTAATAAAAGCAATTTTTACATATATCATAAAGCATACGAACACTATATTACATATATTACACCACACGAATACAACTATCTTATTCCGACTCGCTCGTTTTTTCTTCTTCGGTTTTGGTTCGTTTTGACAAGTTTCTAGGGATATATGATGTTCCCCTAATACGAGCCGTCGTTGTCCACATTGGTTTAGAAAAACCTGGTGGTTTAGAGGTTCCCGGGTCATTGTTACAACTTAAGGACTTCGGGCGTTGACGATACATATAAAGTTCATCGGGGTTGGAATTAGATTTCTCTATTTTTATGCCCTTTCCCTTATTATCTTCTTTTGCCTTTTTAAATTCAGTTGGGGTAATTTCTATAACATCATCGGAATTCTCGTCGGAATCCGATTCATCGGAGAATTGGTAATCCTCCCAATATTTTGCTTCCTTGGCGGAAACACCATTGACCATAATTAACCTTGGTCGGTTGGTTGAGGATTTTCTTTTACTTAACCGTTTTATTATTTCCCCCACCGGTTCTATTTCTTCATCCGGTTCCGATTCTTCTTCCGGTTCCGATTCTTCTTCCGGTTCCGACTCTTCTTCCGGTTCCTCTTCGGGAACTTGTGAATCAGTCCACGAATCATTCCAATTTACATTTGACTCTTCATTATTATTAGGTGAGTCAATGGGACTTGTTCTAGAGGTAGACATCTATCACATAATATCAAACGCATTAAGAGATTAATATATCACATAATATTCACATGTTAAAAATATATAGTTTCCAACAAAATTTGTTAAGCAATCATTTTTCAAGTAAACACGGTCGAAGTCCAGACTCACTAATGCATCCTAACAAACTCGATAAGACACACTAATGAAAAATTCTGGTTCTCTAAGACCAACGCTCTGATACCAACTGAAATGTCCCGTTCTTATTGATTAAAAACGTTCCATATTAATTGATTTCGTTGCGAGGTTTTGACCTCTATATGAGATGTTTTTCAAAGACTGCATTCATTTTTAAAACAAACCATAACCTTTATTTCATAAATAAAGGTTTAAAAAGCTTTACGTAGATTATCAAATAATGATAATCTAAAATATCCTGTTTACACACGACCATTACATAATGGTTTACAATACAAATATGTTACATCGAAATCAGTTTCTTGAATGCAGTTTTTACACAATATCATACAAACATGGACTCCAAATCTTGTCCTTATTTTAGTATGAAACAGCGGAAGCTCTTAATATTCACCTGAGAATAAACATGCTTTAAACGTCAACAAAAATGTTGGTGAGTTATAGGTTTAACCTATATATATCAAATCGTAACAATAGACCACAAGATTTCATATTTCAATACACATCCCATACATAGAGATAAAAATCATTCATATGGTGAACACCTGGTAACCGACATTAATAAGATGCATATATAAGAATATCCCCATCATTCCGGGACACCCTTCGGATATGATATAAATTTCGAAGTACTAAAGCATCCGGTACTTTGGATGGGGTTTGTTAGGCCCAATAGATCTATCTTTAGGATTCGCGTCAATTAGGGTGTCTGTTCCCTAATTCTTAGATTACCAGACTTAATAAAAAGGGGCATATTCGATTTCGATAATTCAACCATAGAATGTAGTTTCACGTACTTGTGTCTATTTTGTAAATCATTTATAAAACCTGCATGTATTCTCATCCCAAAAATATTAGATTTTAAAAGTGGGACTATAACTCACTTTCACAGATTTTTACTTCGTCGGGAAGTAAGACTTGGCCACTGGTTGATTCACGAACCTATAACAATATATACATATATATCAAAGTATGTTCAAAATATATTTACAACACTTTTAATATATTTTGATGTTTTAAGTTTATTAAGTCAGCTGTCCTCGTTAGTAACCTACAACTAGTTGTCCACAGTTAGATGTACAGAAATAAATCGATAAATATTATCTTGAATCAATCCACGACCCAGTGTATACGTATCTCAGTATTGATCACAACTCAAACTATATATATTTTGGAATCAACCTCAACCCTGTATAGCTAACTCCAACATTCACATATAGAGTGTCTATGGTTGTTCCGAAATATATATAGATGTGTCGACATGATAGGTCAAAACATTGTATACGTGTCTATGGTATCTCAAGATTACATAATATACAATACAAGTTGATTAAGTTTTGGTTGGAATAGATTTGTTACCAATTTTCACGTAGCTAAAATGAGAAAAATTATCCAATCTTGTTTTACCCATAACTCCTTCATTTTAAATCCATTTTGAGTGAATCAAATTGCTATGGTTTCATATTGAACTCTATTTTATGAATCTAAACAGAAAAAGTATAGGTTTATAGTCGGAAAAATAAGTTACAAGTCGTTTTTGTAAAGGTAGTCATTTCAGTCGAAAGAACGACGTCTAGATGACCATTTTAGAAAACATACTTTCACTTTGAGTTTAACCATAATTTTTGGATATAGTTTCATGTTCATAATAAAAATCATTTTCTCAGAATAGAAACTTTTAAATCAAAGTTTATCATAGTTTTTAATTAACTAACCCAAAACAGCCCGCGGTGTTACTACGACGGCGTAAATCCGGTTTTACGGTGTTTTTCGTGTTTCCAGGTTTTAAATCATTAAGTTAGCATATCATATAGATATAGAACATGTGTTTAGTTGATTTTAAAAGTCAAGTTAGAAGGATTAACTTTTGTTTGCGAACAAGTTTAGAATTAACTAAACTATGTTCTAGTGATTACAAGTTTAAACCTTCGAATAAGATAGCTTTATATGTATGAATCGAATGATGTTATGAACATCGTTACTACCTTAAGTTCCTTGGATAAACCTACTGGAAAAGAGAAAAATGGATCTAGCTTCAACGGATCCTTGGATGGCTCGAAGTTCTTGAAGCAGAATCATGACACGAAAACAAGTTCAAGTAAGATCATCACTTGAAATAAGATTGTTATAGTTATAGAAATTGAACCAAAGTTTGAATATGATTATTACCTTGTTTTATAATGATAACCTACTGTAAGAAACAAAGATTTCTTGAGGTTGGATGATCACCTTACAAGATTGGAAGTGAGCTAGCAAACTTGAAAGTATTCTTGATTTTATGAAACTAGAACTTTTGAAATTTATGAAGAACACTTAGAACTTGAAGATAGAACTTGAGAGAGATCAATTAGATGAAGAAAATTGAAGAATGAAAGTGTTTGTAGGTGTTTTTGGTCGTTGGTGTATGGATTAGATATAAAGGATATGTAATTTTGTTTTCATGTAAATAAGTCATGAATGATTACTCATATTTTTGTAATTTTATGAGATATTTCATGGTAGTTGCCAAATGATGGTTCCCACATGTGTTAGGTGAATCACATGGGCTGCTAAGAGCTGATCATTGGAGTGTATATACCAATAGTACATACATCTAAAAGCTGTGTATTGTACGAGTACGAATACGGGTGCATACGAGTAGAATTGTTGATGAAACTGAACGAGGATGTAATTGTAAGCATTTTTGTTAAGTAGAAGTATTTTGATAAGTGTATTGAAGTCTTTCAAAAGTGTATAAATACATATTAAAACACTACATGTATATACATTTTAACTGAGTCGTTAAGTCATCGTTAGTCGTTACATGTAAGTGTTGTTTTGAAACCTTTAGGTTAACGATCTTGTTAAATGTTGTTAACCCAATGTTTATAATATCAAATGAGATTTTAAATTATTATATTATCATGATATTATCATGTATGAATATCTCTTAATATGATATATATACATTAAATGTCTTTACAACGATAATCGTTACATATATGTCTCGTTTAAAAATCATTAAGTTAGTAGTCTTGTTTTTACATATGTAGTTCATTGTTAATATACTTAATGATATGTTTACTTATCATAGTATCATGTTAACTATATATATATCCATATATATGTCATCATATAGTTTTTACAAGTTTTAACGTTCGTGAATCACCGGTCAACTTGGGTGGTCAATTGTCTATATGAAACATATTTCAATTAATCAAGTCTTAACAAGTTTGATTGCTTAACATGTTGGAAACATTTAATCATGTAAATATCAATCTCAATTAATATATATAAACATGGAAAAGTTCGGGTCACTACAATTATAATCTCTCTTAGAACATTAGTCATGTTCATTTGAAACTCCATACCTACGAATTCTGGATCATTATTTGCTTGATTTAAAGTCGGGAAGAGAAAACAAAAGGATGGAACTCCATAATATAAAGGAAGTGAAGAATGAGGATTTATAGTGAAATATCCGACAGAACAATCAAAACAAATTATCGCATTTAATCAAAGATGGTCCTAATCATCGAAGAACCAAATCTTATTACGAAGATTTCCTCTAAATTCCTTGATTCCGGAAATCAGCCTTGACTACGTCAGAGGTTAAGACAAATCTTTATTATCTTATTTCAGTATTTTGTGATAGCTTCACTTATACGCTTCGAGTAATCGAATCATTTTATTCATATTACTCTATGGTAATAAAAATTCTATTTATCAACTCATATTCGTCATGAAAACATTCTTATTGTTAACCATGACGACCACATTCAAATTTCGAGACGGAATTTCTTTAACGGGTAGGTACTGTGACGACCCAGAAATTTCTGACCAAATTTAAACTTAATCTTTATATGATTTCGACACGATAAGCAAAGTCTGTTATGTTGAATTTCAAAATCTTTGAATTTGTTTCATGAAACCATTCGACCTTTGACTATGCCCGACGATTCACGAACATCGATGTGTAAATGAATATGTAAATATATATAAATTCTATACATATGTAGTATTGTAATATATATACATATATAATTAATAAATGTTAAAGAGTTAATAAATTCTAGATATTATATAATAAATGGAAATATATTAAATTTAATTACAAGTTTGAAAATAAATGTTATATTAATATTATTATCAATACTAGTATTCTTATTAAGTAGTATTATTAATAATATATAGATTATTATTATTACTAGTATATATAAATTATATTATTAAATAGATTATTATTATTACTAGTATATGTATATTGTAATGTATAAATATTAAATATTAATTATATATATACATATAATATAACTATTAAATATTACATAATTAATAAATTGTAAATGTAATTACAAGTTAGAACTTAATTAGTATATTAATAATGTTAGTATTACTTTCATCAAAATAAATATTAATATTAATATTATAATCTATCATGAATATTATATATAGAAATAAAATTTAATACATGTGATTTGCTATACTAGTGTTATTATTCTTATTATTATTAGAAAATAGCACAATTTAATTATTAATAACATTAATAATATTATTATCATTTTATGATTATTAGTATTATTATTATTATTATTATTATTATTATTATTATTATTATTATTATTATTATTAATTAATATCATTAATATTATTATTATTATTATTATTATTATTATTATTATTATTAATATTATTATTATAATTATTATTAATATAATTAATAATTATAAAAAAGGCATACGTACGAAATTTGGGAATCAGATTCAGTTTCCAGTTCTTATCAATCCTGTTCTATTTTTTGTTTTGGTCTCCAAATTTGTTACATATCCTAATCAATCGTACATCTAGTTGAAGATTAGCTATCGGTTTAATATTATTTATTTTTTCTGATCGAACCCCTGCTACGAATTTGTTACACGTTCCAATCATCTTTATTCAATTCTTGTTTTTATCTCCAAATTGTTACTTGTCAATACCAATCACGAATCTCTCAATATATACATATCAGCATTTGCAGTGTAATTGAATTAGAACCAAAGTATATAAAATATATATATATATATATATATATATATATATATATATATATATGTATATATATATATTTTATATACTTTGGTTCTAATTCAATTACACTGCAAATGCTGATATGTATATATTGAGAGATTCGTGATTGGTATTGACAAGTAACAATTTGGAGATAAAAACAAGAATTGAATAAAGATGATTGGAATTAGAACCAAAGTATATAAAATATATATATATACATATATATATATATATATATATATATATATATATATATATATGTATATATATATATATATATATATATGTATATATATATATATATATGTATATATATATATGTATATATATATATATATGTATATATATGTATATATATATATATTTACGACACCCCTGTTCTTTCTTCTTTATTTTCAAAACTCGAAATCGAACTAATTGTCAAAATGTAATATTGCAGTCTTGTTAGGATTATTTCACTCAAACTATCTGAAAAATTTGGGGTTCCAATTCATTTTATCGATCGAGAATTTTGAGGTCAAAGTTAAGTTTCAAAAAGTCAAAGCTTTGTGTTCATCATCAAATTCGAATCTGTTTTGAGGTTTTAAGTTCGATTAATGATTCCAATAGTTTTTATATATGATTAGCAAACTTTTTCGTGTTATAATCTTTATCTAAAATGCTACAAAAATCAATTTTTAATATTCTTTTTTTTTCTTTTTTCTGCGACAGCAGCATTTTGCTGCAATTTATTTTTTTTATTATTGTTTTCAAGAAACATAAACATTTGATATTAGTTTGTTATTATTTTGAAGTAGTTAAAATCTCTGTTTTGATTATTGATACATTCCTGGGCGATTTTGAAATTGAGGAGAAGAAGAAGAAACTAGGAACAGATACATATTTCGATATATAGATAAAAGATGGAATATAATCAGAAAAATTAATATGGAAGAATGGTTAAGGGGTGTGCTGGTGAACGGGAGGTCTTGGGTTCGAGTCTCGTATGGGATAATTCTTTTTAGAAGAGCTTTTTATAAAGGGTATACACTTCTATTTTCATTATTATTATTATTATTATTATTATTATTATTATTATTATTATTATTATTATTATTATTATTATTATTATTATTATTATTATTGTCATTATTATTATTATGATTATTATTATTATTATTGTTATTGTTATTGTTATTATTATTATTATTGTTAATAATTATTATTGTTATTATAATTATCAAAACTAATAAAGTAGTAATTATCATTATTATGATTTTAGTTACAATTGTAGTTATTAATATTATTGCTAAGTTTATTTATTACTATCACTATTATGATGCAAAGTAATATTATTATCATTAATATTAGTATTATTATTATTAAAACTATTACCATTAGTAGTAAAATTATAGTTATTATTATCAGTATTATTATTATTAACATAAGTATCATTATTAACAAAATCATTATTATTAGTATTATCATTATTAGCATTAGTAATAAAAGTGTTATCTTTAGAATTATTATTATTATCATTAATATTAGTATTAGAAACATTTGGGAATTATTATTATTATTATTAACAAAAGTATTATTATTAAGATTACCATTAGTAATAAGATTGTTATAATTATTATTATTATTAAGTATTATGTACTAATATTAAAAATTATTATTTTCTCTACCATTATTACTAAATTATTCATTTTACTACTGATATTATCGTTATGAGATTAATAATTAAAAACTATCATCAATATTATTATTAACAAAATTATTAACTTTAATATCTTCATTAGTAATATTAAGTATTATAGTTACTATCATTTTTACCATTATTTATATTATATTAGTTACTATATTTTAACAAACAAACGATACATTTATATTTAATACATATAACATAACAAAATTTATATTCAAAATAAATATATGAGACATATATATATTTTTGATATAAAAATGATATAACTAATAAATTTATATATATATATATATATATATATATATATATATATATATATATATATATATATATATATATATATATATATATATATATATATATATATATATATATTGTTCGATTACAATTATGTGTATTAATAAATAAACAAATGATATAGGTTCGTGAATTCGAGGCCAACCCTGCATTGTTCAAATTCGTCATATGTATTTTTACTACAAAATACAGTATTGTGAGTTTCATATGATCCCTTTTATTCTTTACATTTTTGGGCTGAGAATACATGCAAATGCTTTATTAACTGTTTTACAATATTTATATGCGTGAGTCTCATTTGCTCCCTTTTTAAATGCTTTTGCAATATATATTTTTGGGACTGAGAATACAAGCGCTGCTTTTATAACTGTTTTACGAAATAGACACAAGTAATCGAATCTACATTCTATGGTTGAATTATCGAAATCGAATATGCCCTTTTTATCATGTCCGAAGTTTTCCCGGAATGATGGCGAATTTATCATGTCTGAAGTTTTCCCGGAATGATGGCGAATATATCATGTCCGAAGTTTTCCCGGAATGATGGCGAATTTATCATGTACGAAGTTTTCCCGGAATGATGGCGAATTTACATGTCCGAAGGTTTCCCGGAATGATGGCGAATTTATCATGTCCGAAGTTTTCCCGGAATGATGGCAAATTTATCATGTACGAAGTTGTCCCGGAATGATGAGGATATTCTATATGCAACTTGTTAAGGTCGATTACCAGGTGTTCAATCCATATGAATGAATTTTATGCATGATGTTTATGGGAAATGGAAATATTAAATCTTGTGGTCTATCAAAATGATGAATTTTATTGTTTACGATAAACCTATGAACTCACCAACCTTTTGGTTGACACTTGAAAGCATGTTTATTCTCAGGTATGAAAGAAATCTTCCGCTGTGCATTTGCTCATAATAGAGATATTACTTGGAGTCATTCATGGCATATTTTAAAAGACGTTTCATTCGAGTCGTTGAGTTCATCAAGATTGGTAATAAGCCATTCATAGTTTGGATAGAGTATGGGATAGTGTGCATGTCTGTCAACTTTCGTTGTAATGAAAGTTGGTCTTTTAAAAACGAATGCATGTTTGTAAAATGTATCATTTAGAGGTCAAATACCTCGCGATGTAATCAACTATTGTGAATCGTTTATAATGTATATGAACGGGTCCTTTCATCTAGATAGAGTTTGAGTAGCGTATCATGCTACTGTGTTTAACTCTTTTACCAAGTTTAGTGTAGTATAATTATCATGTGATATTAGTGATTGCCATGCTAGATTGATATAGTATGCTTGTTGATGTATGTGATTGTATGTGCACTATGTGATTGACACCAGTCAGGCCTGGGGAGACTGCGGACTCGTGACCGTGCCTAGGGAGGTTAGAGTCCGTATGAGGTCAACCGTGCCTAGGGAGGTTGGGTCCATAGGCTACTGATTGTGAGTATAGTGTGAACGACGCACCCCCTGCGTTAGGATGACTATACTGTGGATTGAGTAGCGAGGACTATCGGTAGACTCTAGCCCGATCAACTAGGAGTCGTGTGCTCGTACAAGCCGCCGATCCTCATATTGTCGTATTTGTATGGTAGTGGTGGTTAGCATGTGGTGGTGATATTTAGTGTAAAGCTTGTGTGATGTTTAAGCTTATCATGTTAGATAGATTCCATTTACTTAGCGGTGTGCTAACCCCCACATTTACACCCCTGCGGATTTAGGTACTGCTGGGATTGGGAATTGGGCTGAAGACATGTTTGACTCGGAGTACTCTGATGTGTTATAATGTAAAAGGAAAACTATATTTTATTTATAATGTTTGTGATAAATTATTTAATTATGTGTTTTGTAAATAATGTGGTGTTTGTTAAATTAAGACTTCCCCTTGATTGAAAAAAAAAAATTTGGCTGGTGTTACATGAACTAAGGCTATGTAAGTTTTACTTGCAAAGTGGCATTTGCAAAATTAATGTATAAGTATACATTAATGTCCAACACATGTACAAGGATGGATCAACTTTTGGTTGGGACTTGATGACCATCCTAAGTATGTATAAATACATTTTAGATGTACATGTTCTCCTATAACACTTATGTGTTATTCTTTAATCAAGGTTTAATTGTAATTAAAGTGTCATTAGGTGTGATTAACCAAGATTAGTGTTCTAGTGACCAAAACTCCTTTGGGTATGAAGGAGACAACTATTTTAAGCATTTTTAAACAAGTTTCATAAATTATAGATGCCCCGAAGTGGTCGGACTAAAATTGTAGGAAATTCAGTGAAACGATCCAACCCATCGATTTCCGACCCATAAAATATTTCCTTTTTACATAATAATAATAACAACATTTAGGTCCCAATTATAAATTCCCAAAACACATTTGTTACAATAATAAGTTTGAACATTACAAAACCTGTAATACATAAGTTAAATCAAAGCGGGTACAACAACCCATGACCCGTTTGACATAATCATAAATAAACATTGACCCGACTAGTTTACTTTTCAAAGAAATCAAGCATGGTGATTGGGGACACACTACCCAATCCTAAATCAATCCGAAAGCACGCCTTCTAAAGCAACCTACAAAGTCCACTTGTTCCCATGCTTACCCGAGCCGCCACCTTGCGAACCTATAAAAATAATATCAACGAGAGGGTAAGCTAAAGCTTAGTGAATGTAAAGATGCTATACCCATACATATGCATAAAACGAGTACATCAACACCAAGCACAAGTAATAATCACATACCGCATCTGCATAACAAAGCAAGCTGTACAATACGCACATATAACAAGTAGCTAACGCTACATGCCATCGAGCTATATCCACAAGATTAGCTACAACACAACATTTTGTATATACAACAAGGTTAACCCCTTAACCTTAAACACATGAAGGTTGGCTGAACTACATATGCCTAAGTGAATCTGAACTACACGAGATTCACTACCTTCCACCCGACTACAATTGAGGATGGCTGAACTACACATGCCTTATGAATCTAAACTGCACAATATTCATACCTCAACTAAATGACTATAGGGTTGGCGGAACTACACACACCCGAGTGGATCTGAACTACACAAGATGCACACCCGAAGTCATAACATCACAAATGGGAATGTCGAAACTACACACGACATCGTGAATCTGAACTACACAAGATTCACCATCCCAATGGGAATTTTGGAACTACACACGACATAGTGAATCTGAACTACACAAGATTCACCATCCCAACTCACCTCATCAACATCATCAACATCAACGGGGTTGGCCAAATCACACGCCAACGTGAATCCGTATACTCACAAGATTCACTACCCCAAGGGTGGTAACCCAAAATGCATAAGCGTACAACATGGACCCGATCAAACCCACAAAGTCCATTCTCCCATACTCATGTAGAGTAAACCCGAGCAAGGGTCACTCTACACACACGCACCCATCCTACGCATATATATGTAAATAGCAAATTTACACTCACCTTGTCACCTTGATGAATGTAAACCAAATACTCCGTAATTGCCAATGGAAAGTACCTATTCCATTTATCACATAACAAACAACACAATTAGGGTGGATTACAAACCAACCCAAATTGACACTTAGTGCAAATTTGACCCAGTTGCACTCCCAAGCACAACCAATGCCCAAACTAACCAATAATTACTCAACACTAGTGAAAATGGTCCTATAACGCCAATTAAACCAAAACAAAAGTAGTAATACTTGTCTTCTTCAATTTGACCCATAAACCCTAATTTTGACCCATTTCAAAATTAATCTTTCAAATACACCCAAATGGGTTCCAATACTTCCAAAATCACTAAACCTAGTGATTAAACTTCAAATTACTAGCCCTATCATGGCCAAAACATCAACCAACCCAAAATCTACCAACAAGGTTCAACAACACTAATTACTAGCTTCAAACTTTCATTAATGAACTAAATGGGTTTTCTGAAGAACACAAAGTTCAAACCCTAAACTTGAAAATCAAATCAACAATTAAAACTCGGAGTTAGAACTTACCACCACTACTAAAGTGTAGCTAGAAACGAGATGAACAATTTTAACACTCGGATTTTGTTGAGAATCAAGCTTCTTCTTCTCCAAATCGAGCTCTCTCTCTATAAAAATGGGTTTCCCTCTCTAGGTCAAAAAGAGAGTATTTGAGTGGAAAAATATGGGATAAAATGAAGATAAGAATGAGATGGAATCAATTTTGTGGCTAAAAATCCGGCTCCCATGTTAAATGACCAAAAATCCCCCATTTAACCCCTTGTAAAAATGCTGAATCAGGTCTTGGCACGGCGTACCACCTAACTGGCACGGTGTGCCACTTAGGTTCTGAATTTGCTGATGTTTTCCTTAGCACGACGTGCTACTTTTTTGGTACGGTGTGCCACTCTGAAACTTGTTTTGCTGAATCTTGCTTTGGCACGGCATGCCACTTTCTTGGTAAGGCGTGCCACTCTGAAACTGAATGTGATGTATAAAATTAAATATTCATACGCCACAATTGATACGCCCAATCATAATTGAGGTAACCCAACCATAATACATTGTTAGAAATGTTGTACAAAGTATGTTTTTTTACATTAAAACATGTTTTATGGCTCCGGCCTCTTATTTAAATGCCTGCACATGTACGTTTGAGTTCAGGGTGTTACAACTCTCTCCCACTTAAACTGCATCGTGTCCTCACGATCTAAGCCCTCATAACAGTCAAGAAAGTACACCTTCCTCGACTCTTCAAGTTCTCACATAACTCGGGACCTTTCGATGCCGCCATTACATCCTATCGGTCTCACTCCTTTAATAAGCAACGTTCCAACCACACAACAATTCCTCCACGATTCCGTGGCACTTAATATGGCCGCTCACCTACTCAATATATACTTCGCTCTTCTACCATTAACCATGAGATTCCATACACTTGTTTATATAAATCTCAACCAAACTACGCAATCCTTCGGATTTTTGGATGTCTATGTTACCCCCCATCTAAACACTACCCATAAACTATCCCCTCGCTCTACACCGTGCATTTTTCTCGGTTACCCATCTAACCATGGCGGATATCGTTGTCTTGACCTTGCTACCAACAAAATCATCATCTCTCGGCATGTCACTTTTGATGAAATTGTCTTTCCATATGGATCCATGACCCCTATTAATTCTCCATCATACTCTTTCCTTGATTCTCTACCCGCTTCTTCCACTATTAACCAACCAACGGAACAACCAACACCACCATCATCTCCACCACCACCGCTATCACTGCCACCACCTCCATGCTGTATACCTTCTACCATGCTTCCCACCTAGTTTACACCATTCATTGTGCCTCTACTTGTAGAGTCCAACTCACTTCCCACACCTTCTCGTCCCATGGTCACCCTCTATTGCAGGTATTACACGAACCACTCAACGTCTCTACCATATCTCTCGTTCCCAAATCCTACTCTCAAGCCTTAACTTATCCCCATTAGTAAAATGTTATGCATGATGAATATAATGCCTTTATTCAATATAATACTTGGACTCTTGTGACACGACCTATGAACGCGTGAATTGTTCATTCCATGTGGATTTTTTTTCACAAGTATAATGCAGATGGAACCTTGAGTTGCTATAAAGCATTTCTTGTCGCTAATGGCCGTAGTCAGTAGATTGGGATTGACTATGATGAGACCTTCAGTCATGTTAAGCCTGCAACTCTTCGCACTGTACTTAACCTTACTCTCACTAGGTATTGGCTAGTTAATCAGCTTGATGTTAAGAATGATTTTCTTAACGGTGATCTTGTGGAAACTGTTTATATGCATCAACCACCTGGATTTCATGGTCTTGATCACCCACATTATGTATGTCTTTTGCAGAAGTCTCTTTATGGTCTCAAGCAAGTCTCACAAGCTTGGTTTCAGCTTTTTACTACATTTACTAAAAGTGTTAGTTTTTCTCACAGTCACTGCGACACGTCTTTGTGTATTTATCGGCAGGGTTCAGACATTGCTTATTTATTGCTCTATGTTTATGATATCATTTTGACAAATACCTCTATAGATTTTCTTCATTGAATCATTCAGCTAGGGATGGCAATGGATCGGATATGGATCGGGTGAGGCCGTATCCATATCCATATCCATTTATTATTTCTAATCCATATCCATTTATAAAAATTTCATCCATCCATATCCATATCCATCGGGTGAAGCGGGTTAATGGATAATTATTCATATCCGTTTAAATTTATTTTATTTTTAACAATTATAAGCGGTGATTCACTGTATATGATCAAAAGTAATAATTTTTAATAGTTTATGCCACCGAAAGTCACATTTTTACTAATCTATATAACAAATAGTCAACAAATAGCCTATTAAATGTGTAAAGATATCAATTACATGTAAGTTGCTTACTTTTTAGTTACATGAAATCACACTTAAATCACCAAAGTACATACATTTAATGATTTAAACAAAACAAAATAGAAGAAAAATTTATATTTTTAAAGAAAATATAAAGAAAGATGAGTATAAATAATGAAATATCACTAAATAAATGATATTAATTCGAGTGATAAACTTATATATTTAGTTATTTCGGGTGAAAGCGGGTTCATCCATGGATGATACTTTTCATCCATATCCATATCCATATCCTTTTCGGTTCATCCATATCCATATCCATATCCATTTAGATCGTCCATATCCACGAATAATCGGGTGGATTGGATGGATATATACTGGATTGGGTATCCATTGCCATCCCTACATTCAGCCTCTACATCAGGAGTTTCTCTCTTAGAAGAAATATGCTATTGAGAGTTTTGTGCGTGCTAAATGCTTCACTATAACCACAATCGAACTCCCGTGGACACTCATTCTAAGCTTAGGTCTAATGATCTCGTTGTTTCTGACCCGTCATTGTATTGCAGCCTTGCAGGTGCGCTTCAGTACCTCACGTTCACACGTCCTGATATTTCTTATGCTGTTTAGCAGATATGTCTATTTATGTATGATGCTCGTGAGCCCAATTTCTCGGTTTTCTAAACGGATTCTTTGCTATGTTAGAGGGACTCTTGATCCGGGCCTTCAGTTGTTTGCTTCATCTGCTGCCTCTCTTGTGGCTTATTCAGATGCTGATTGGGCATTTTGCCCCCTCACCCACAGATCCACATCTGGATACTTTGTTTTTCTTGTTAATAACCTGATAACATGGTCTTCTAAGCGCCAACACATGCCATATCGATCTAGTACTGAGGCTAAATTTTGTGGTGTCGCAAATTTCGTTGCCGAAAATTCTTGGTTGTGTGACCTTCTTCACGAGCTTCATTGCCCATTGTTCTCGGCCACTCTAGTATACTGTGATAATGTGAGTGTGTTGTACATGTATTCCAACACCGTTCAACACCAACAGATGAAGCACATTGCGATCGATATTAATTTTATTTGTGATCTTGTAGCTATAGGACATGTTCGCGTTCTACATGTTTCATCTCGCTACCAGTATACATACATTTTTACGTAGGGTCTGCCGTCATCACTTTTTGAAGAATTTCATTCAAGCTTGACCGTTCGCTCCTCTCCCACTCCAACTGCGGGGGCTGTTTAGATGATATATTATGGCCCATGTAATCGGACCTTCTGTATTTATTATTATTGGTATTCATTCTTCATTTTATGTCAAGCAATAACATAATCTGTTTTAGTTCTTGCCCGTGACACGATCACCACCATCACCTTCTTTTTTTATACTGACGAGGTTTTTAACCGCCCATCCGATCATTTTTCATGCACTCACGCATTCGAGAGGACCCCGAAAACGTAAACTAGGAACCCGATCCATCAATCCAAATGGGTATGTGGACTAGGTTTGAATCCCGAAGGATATCTGATAAAACCCCCCAACATGACTTCTTAGGAACCACGATAGACAAGAATCGGACTCGTGAACTCGACCTGCCCAATACACAAGGTTTAACGACCCGTCAAAGTACACTTGACGACCATCGTTATCTTGGTCCCACAGCTTGATCATAACTTTATATGAATTTAATAAATAACCTTTCATTCTTTATTTAAAAATGATTTCCTTAAGGAAACCTACCAAAATGTGTAAGTTTAGAAAAACCATACATTATTACTTAACCAAAAGTTGACCAAAACAAAGTCAACAACATCCACTATTAAATGTATCAAAATAGAATGCAAGTTAATGTTTAACAAAAGTTGCCATCACAAATATGCAGACTCTCTAAGCACAGCGGAAGCAATCAAGCATGAACCTGAGAATAAAACATGCGAGTAACTGTCAACAAAAATGTTGAGTGAATTATAGGTTTAATATTGCAAACAATATTTAATGTAAACCATAAAAATTTATGTTTGAAAACATAAAAACTCCTTTTTGGACCACAAAATTATATGCTAGAAAACATATAAAAACATTATTCCATTTTCCGTGAGCCACCTGGTAACCACTTAACCATTTATTTACCCTTGCCAAACACAATAAATAATATACACCGAACAAGTGTATCTACAACAAAATACGAAGTACTAAACATTCCGATTATAAAATTGCTAAAGCGACTAGCTCGAAATGGGGTTGTCAAACCCGATAGATCTATCCGTAGGATTCGCGTTCACAGTAGAAATCAGTGATTACAGTTACCAGACTAGGGAATATTTTTTTTCAACTCACAATGAATAATTTAAACCAATTTCCACTTGTATCCACAATATAAAATAAATTGCATGTATTCTCATCCCAAAAGATTTAAAATAGAAAATGGGACTATAACTCACCTTAAAGCAAATGAAGTAACCACACAAAAATGCGAACAACAAACGAAGTAAAGTGATCAGGAATGATCACAACGCCGGCCTATAAATAAAGCAGGTCGATATAAATAACTAACTTAGGTCAAGTCTTAGTATGATAGTTATTGTATATGTTGCAAGTAGACATAGAACAATACTCAGCATGCATCGGTTTGATCGGAACAGCGTACGGACACACACTTTCTATTTTTAGAAAGTTTCTATTTTTAGCAGGTTTCCATTTTTGAAAAGTTTCTATTTTAGAAAAGTTTCTATTTTAGGAAAGTTTCTATTTTTGGAAAGTTTTTAAGTTAGGAAAGTTTCCTTATTTAGAAAGTCAACAAAAGTCAACTGAAAGTCAAAGTCAACCGAAAGTCAACTCAAAAGTCAACCTTGGTCAAACATAGTCAACTTTAATTTTTAAAGTGTAAGTTGTAATAATAATATAAGTTATAATGTTAATTAAAGTTAAATATGTATAATTATGTCATAACATAAGTTTAATTAAATTAAAATGAATTATTAAAGTTAACATAAGTTTAAATGATATAATTAATATAACATAAGTATTTAATTAATTAATTAAATATTAATCATAATATAAGTATTATTAATTAATAATAAATTTTAAATCATATCATAAGTATTATTAATTAATAATAAATTATTAATCATATCATAAGTTTCTAATTTTAATTATTAAATCATAAATATTTAATAATTAAATTATAATTAAATAATAACTAAACCTTATAATAATTAAATAATTAATTAATCCTTATTATAAGTCTCATTATAATAATCTCATAATATAAGTTTAATACTTATCATAAGTATTTTCATTAATAATAAAAGTATTATTAATCATAAGTTTAATTAAAAGTTTAATTAAATCATAAGTAATAATTAAATGATATAATAAATATATATCATAAGTCTTAAATTATAATAATTACTTTTTATATCATAAGTAATTTAATAATAATTAAAATCATTATTTATATCATAAGTCATAATTAATAACCATAAGTTTTAATTAAAAGTTCATCGGGTCATAACTTGAGCCCCGGGAATCAGTTTTCGGCGAGCCTTATATATATCTTCTCCTAACCAACCCACCCGAAACATTAGTGTGCTTAAGAACATCCCAAGAACAGTCACCAAATCGTGACTTACAGCCCTTAATCAGTTTGGACCTTTAATCCGTTCAAAAACGTGTTTTAGTCATAACGGGTGATCCGTGGCTCGGATTTAGATGACCCGAACATGAAAGTTCATCCCATCATCAATCCTAACACACTAGTACACCCTAAAGACTCCAAAAATGGTCACAAAGTCGGACCATACCTGATTCAATTCGTTTTTATAAATTAATCTCAACAAAACACCATTTTAATCATATCTAGAGTTCCAGGAATCGAAATGACATGAATCCGGAGTCTAAAATTAATGTCTTGATAAGAGGAACTCATCTAGATACTTTAATTTCACTTTTATATCAGTTACATAACCATAAATGAACGAATATGCTGCTGTCCCAATTCAATCAAACCGAAAACATGTATAATCGAGCAATTCTACGCATACAATCATCAATACAATAACATGTAATCATCATACTATCAATATTACATCAAAATACAGAAAAACAAATAAAAATTGAAAAGCTAGGGTTAGGGTTTATACCCTAATCAAGAAAAGATTAATATGAGCGCGTAGAGAACGGAATGAGGAATCCGATTGTATAAATGATTTGATGATCCAAGTAATATTTTTAATTGATGATGATGATGATGTTTATGGTGCTGTAGGTGACAGCCAAGAACAAGGGAGAGGGAGAGCAAAAATTAAAATGTGGAAAATGAAAGAAATGAGGAGTGTATTAGGTTTTGATCAAAATGCTCCAAGTTAGAAGAAATGGCACAAACACCCCCTCCCTAAGGGAATTTTCGGCCAAATAAGCAAGGGGGTGGGCCCCACCATTACAAAATGTTAAAAAGTCAATTAGCTTGTGGCCCGAACGCCCGATCGAAGCACGAAACGCGAAAACGCTACTACGCGATTGATTTTTCGGAGAGATAACAAATACGCGACGAATGAAATATATAAACACTAGATATAAACATATGACATTAAAATATCATATTTAAAATAATTAGGACTTAAAAATCCCAAAATCTTGCCCGTTGGTTTGAAAACCGAAAAGATTCGCCGGATAGAAATCCGCGACACGTAGAAACGTATAACTTGAAATATGAATACAAATATTCATATAACACATAATAATTAATATATTATTACAAAAATAATAATATAGGTCATAGAAATGACGTGGCACGAATAACAGTTAACGGTCGTTAAATAATTAACGGTAAAAGATAACGGAAAAAGTAGGGTCGTTACAGTACCTTCCCGTTACGGAAATTTCGTCCCGAAATTTAAGCAGGTGCAGGGGTTGACTCCGCATCTGGGAACAACTGCGGGTACTTCTGCTTCATCTGATCTTCACGCTCCCAAGTGAACTTGGGACCGCGTCTGGCGTTCCATCTAACCCGGACAATAGGAATTCTGCTCTGCTTAAAAGTCTTAACCTCTCGATCCATAATTTCAACAGTTTTCTCAATAAAATGAGTTTACTTATCAACATGAAGTTCCTCCAGAGGAATAGTTTCATCGGCCTCGGCCAAACACTTCTTCAAATTCGATACATGAAAAACATCGTGAACAGCACTGAGTTCTTGTGGCAATTTCAAACGATAAGCCACGGGTCCAACTCTCTCAATAATCTCAAATGGTCCGACAAAATGAGGACTCAACTTTCCCCTTTTACCAAAACGTATCACGCCCTTCCAAGGTGATACCTTCAACATAACACGATCACCGACCTGAAATTCAATATCGTTTCTTCTCCTATTGTCATAGCTCTTTTGCCGACTTCTGGCGGTTCTCAATCTTTCCTTAATTTGTACGATCTTCTCGGTAGTCTCATGAATAATTTCTAGACCTGTGAGTTGAGCATCCCCAACCTCATTCCAATAGACAGGAGACCTACACTTTCAACCATACAAAGCTTCAAACGGTGCGGCTTTAATACTTGCATGATAGCTGTTATTATAAGAAATTTCAGCTAGTGGCAAATACCTATCCCACCCATTACCAAAATCAATAACACATGCTCGTAACATGTCTTCTAACGTTTGAGTGATCCTTTTACTCTGACCATCCGTCTGGGGATGATAAGAGGTGCTCATATCTAACTTAGTTCCCAAGGCTTCCTGTAAGGATCGCCAAAACCTCGATACAAATCGGCTGTCTCGATCTGAAATAATAGATACAGGGAACACCAAGTCTAGAAACAATCTCCTTCAAATACGAACGAGTAAGCTCCTCCATCGAATCCGTTTCCTTAATCAGCGAAAAGTGAGTTGACTTAGTGAGTCGATCTACAATCACCCAAATGGTATCATAGCCACCCGCAATTCTCGGTAATTTAGTAATAAAATCCATCGTAATACCTTCCCACTTCCACTCGGGAATCTCAGGTTGCACCAAAAGTCCAGACGATTTTTGGTGTTCAGCTTTAACCTTAGCACAGGTCAAACACTTAGTCACATACGTAGCCACATCAGCTTTCAAATTAGGCCACCAATACAGCTCCTTAAGATCATGATACCTCTTCCCTGAACCAGGATGAATAGAGTACCTAGACTTATGAGCCTCATCTAAAACAGGTTGTCGCAGATCACCAAACTTCGAAACCTAAAGGCGTCCCATAAAATACCGAGTACCATCGATTCGTACCTCTAACTGTTTACTCAAGCCTCGGACCTTCCCGTTACAAAATTCTCCTCCTTCAAGGCTTCTTGTTGTGCCTCAAGAATCTGCCATGCGAGGTTTGTTCGAATTGTCATATTCAAGGCTCTAAACCTGCGAGGTTCAGCCCTTTCTTTACGACTTAACGCATCGGCCACAACGTTGGCCCTTCTCGGATGATATAAAAGTTCACAATCATAATCATTCAACGTCTCAATCCATCTTCGTTGCCTCATATTCAACTGTTTCTGATCAAGGATGTGTTGAAGACTTTCGTGATCAGTGTACACAGTACTTTTGACCCCATATAAGTAATGTCTCCAATTTTTGAGTGCGAACACAACAGCTCCCAATTCTACATCATGGGTTGTATAATTCTTTCATGAATCTTCAACTGACGTGACGCGTAAGTAATGACTTTTTTTTTCGTTGTATCAAAACACAACCAAAGTCTTGACACGAAGCATCACAATAGATAACAAAATCATCATTACCCTCAGGTAGTGATAACATCGGTGCAGAAGTTAACTTCTTCTTCAGAGTTTGGAAAGCTGACTCTTGTTCACTCTTCCACTTGTACTTCTTCCCCTTATGCGTTAAAGCAGTCAGAGGTTTCGCTACTCGTGAAAAATCTAGAATGAACTTTCTATAATAGCCTGCTAATCCTAGAAACTGGCGAATTTGAGTAGGAGTTTTTGGAATTCCCCACTTTTCAATTGCCTCAATCTTGGCAGGATCAACTTGTATTCCCTGTTTACTAACAATATGTCTCTTAACCAGAAAGTACACTTAGAGAACTTAGCATACAACTCTTATTTTCTCAATAAATCAAGCACCAACTTCAAATGTTCTTCTTGCTCTTCATCACTCTTAGAATAAATAAGGATGTCGTCGATGAAAACAATAACGAATTTGACCAGATAGGGTCTACACACACGGTTCATGAGGTCCATTGAACACGGCAGGTGCATTGGTTAATTCGAATGACATAATAAGAAATTCATAGTGACCATAACGGGTACGGAAAGCGGCTTTCAGAATATCAGTTTCTTTAGCCCGCAGTTGGTGGTAACCGGAACGAAGATCAATCTTAGAATAAACGGACGAACCTTGAAGTTGATCGAACAGATCATCAATTCTCGGAAGAGGGTAATGATTCTTAACCGTAAGCTTGTTCAACTCGCGATAATCAATACACCATCGGAACGAACCACCCTTCTTCTTAACGAATAAAATAGGAGCTCCCCAAGGGGACGAAATGGGACGAATGAAATATAGTTGCAACAATGAAGGAAGAAATATATGGAGTAGTCACATCGGTGGCATAGATATTTAAGGCAATTCTCTCAAAGGAGATAACGAGGATCATGGACTTCAAAGTAAATTTTCATTACATTTTCGAAAGGAAGACGTACGAAAGGTGTGATATTTCAACGAGAGTGTACTTCCTTGTACAATGAGCGAGGAAATCTAGGATGCATCCATATTCTTAAATTTATGTGCGGATGAAAAGAACGCGAATCATGGGTTATAAATAATGGCCGCCTCCAGGTGAGATGAATCTCCAAAAATAATTTTGTGCACCTCAAAGTATTGAATCCTAGGATTGATGTTTACGAGGGTGTTGTGGTTGACAGCGAATATTGAGAGTAGAAACTCCTCAAACTGTCTAGTGAAACATATATCCATGATACTCACTATAACAACAGTTGGGGTAGAAACCCACCTAGCACCTTTTCTACAATAGGGTGACCACCGAGTGTACCCCAGAAAATTGATTTATCGGTCGACGTTTCGGCCATGTCCAACCATAAGAGGGGAAAATTTTATGAGCGCAAAGACTTTCCTACAAATTTTGTAAAACCGGAATCCAAAGTGGTGTAAGAGTTTCTATCAATGAACTTAAGGGTAAGTTTCATTCTTAAACGGAGGATGAGAAGAACTGTGATCCAAACACTCTGTAGGGTAATGCGAAAATTTGATAAAATAAATCAAAGGAGTTTTGAAAAAGCTTTAAACGTTTGATGTGACAACATAAACGGAACAAAGTTCTTAGTGAATTTAGAAGTATGTACAACGTGTACCATTTTATATAAAACAAATTGACTTAGTCAAAACAGCTCAATAAATGAGTGGTCTTAAAATAATTGTGTAGGTATAATTTAGTATATACTAGCCAAAATAGGTAAGGGTAAATTTATTCATTTGAATCCATATATACATATATGATTTTTATAAATTGTATACATGACAAAATATTTCATTACTTCTATTCACCCATAAATCCCGTGAGAACTGCCCAATTAAACAAATGTGTAAAACTCCCGATGATAAACAGAGTATCTGTATTTCAGAGGTTACAAGTTGAAGTAAGATCGTGAAAGATCGAGTAAATGACTTGAATCGTCGTGCGACATTTGACCAACAAATGTTACGAGGTCATGAAAACTAATGAGTTAAATTTTATTTTGACTATTATCAGGACAGAAGTCCTTGGGCCAAAACTGTTCCCGAGCGAAGCAGTTGCTAATAAGCGAGTTATGGAGGATAGGGCATGAGATAGATAATCTGGTTAAAACGAGCTTCTCGTATATCAACATATAAGATAATGAATATCTTCCCTACCCATGTAATACATCGGAATTTCTAAATGAGTATTGTAAAAATTTTCTCTGACTCGCTTTCTATTCCTCATGTCACAATATTGAGACTTCTTTATGAATTAACGTAATATAATCACGTTGGCCCGACGCCATTATATTTCACTAATTCATAATTCCGTTCCAATAGCACTACATGAGGTCAGGACACACGATCAACCTCGGATTTCCACACAATTTCCCTAAAATTATTTCTTAAACAATGTGCTAAGAATAGCACAAGAGACATAAACATCAAAAGTAACGAATAGGAGTAACGATGACATAAAAATGTCTTCGAATTACTAAGAATCTCTAAAAGTCGAGAATGACATTTTCCGGTTCAAAAACCAAAGCACATAGGCACAACGGCACAAAGGCACGTAATATAACAAGAATGTTATATACCTAAACATAATAGCTGACATTGAAATGCCGAGCATTTAGAAGTCAAGAATGGAATCTCGAGTAAGATAACTCAAACATTATATATACATAACCATAATAGATGACATAGAAATGTCGAGAATTTCAGAAGTCAAGAATGACACCCCTCGGTTTCACTACCCGAGATGTTCTTATAAGGATAAGTTCGCATGAGTCGGAGAATACGTTTAAGTCGGAATGGGATTTCCTCCCGAATTCAGAACATAATAGAGATGTATGTATGATAACAATATACATACCAATACGATACAAATAATCACATATAATAATATATTATCGGCCGGGCTGTAGACTAGACTCACTAAAGCACCCTATTGACTCAGGTAACGACATCAACGCAGCCTAATTCCCTACAACCAACGCTCTGATACCAACTTTAACGACCCGTCAAAGTACACTTGACGACCATCGTTATCTTGGTCCCACAGCTTGATCATAACTCTATATGAATTTAATAAATAACCTTGCATTCTTTATTTAAAAATGATTTCCTATAAAGGAAACCTACTAAAATGTGTAAGTTTAGAAAAACCATACATTATTACTTAACCAAAAGTTGACCAAAACAAAGTCAACAACATCCACGATTAAATGTATCAAAATAGAATGCAAGTTAATATTTAACAAAAGTTGTCATCACAAATATGCAGACTCTCTAAGCACAGCGGAAGCAATCAATCATGAACCTGAGAATAAAACATGCGAGTAACTGTCAACAAAAATGTTGAGTGAATTATAGGTTTAATATTGCAAACAATATTTAATGTAAACCATAAAAATTTATGTTTGAAAACATAAAAACTCCTTTTTGGACCACAAAATTATATGCTAGAAAACATATAAAAACATTATTCCATTTTCCGTGAGCCACCTGGTAACCACTTAACCATTTATTTACCCTTGCCAAACACAATAAATAATATACACCGAACAAGTGTATCTACAATAAAATACGAAGTACTAAACATTCCAATTATAAAATTGCTAAAGCGACTAGCTCGAAATGGGATTGTCAAACCCGATAGATCTATCCGTAGGATTCGCGTTCACAGTAGAAACCAGTGATTACAGTTACCAGACTAGAGAATATTTTTGTTCAACTCACAATGAATAATTTAAACCAATTTCCACTTGTGTCCACAATATAAAATAAATTGCATGTATTCTCATCTCAAAAGATTTAAAATAGAAAATGGGACTATAACTCACCCTAAAGCAAATGAAGTAACCACACAAAAATGCGAACAACAAACGAAGTAAAGTGATCAGGAATGATCACAACGCCGACCTATAAATAAAGCAGGTCGATATAAATAACTAACTTAGGTAAAGTCTTAGTATGATAGCTATTGTATATGTTGCAAGTAGACATAGAACAACACTCAGCATGCATCGGTTTGATCGGAACAGCGTACGGACACACACTTTCTATTTTTAGAAAGTTTCTATTTTTAGCAGGTTTCCATTTTTCGAAAGTTTCTATTTTAGGAAAGTTTCTATTTTAGGAAAGTTTCTATTTTTGGAAAGTTTTTAAGTTAGGAAAGTTTCCTTATTTAGAAAGTCAACAAAAGTCAACTGAAATTCAAAGTCAACTGAAAGTCAACTCAAAAGTCAACCTTGGTCAAACATAGTCAACATTAATTTTTAAAGTGTAAGTTGTATTAATAATATAAGTTATAATGTTAATTAAAGTTAAATATGTATAATTATGTCATAACATAAGTTTAATTAAATTAAAATGAATTATTAAAGTTAACATAAGTTTAAATGATATAATTAATATAACATAAGTATTTAATTAATTAATTAAATATTAATCATAATATAAGTATTATTAATTAATAACAAATTTTAAATCATATCATAAGTATTATTAATTAATAATGAATTATTAATCATATCATAAGTTTCTAATTTTAATTATTAAATCATAAATATTTAATAATTAAATTATAATTAAATAATAACTAAGCCTTATAATAATTAAATAATTAATTAATCCTTATTATAAGTCTCATTATAATAATCTCATAATATAAGTTTAATACTTATCATAAGTATTTTCATTAATAATAAAAGTATTATTAATCATAAGTTTAATTAAAAGTTTAATTAAATCATAAGTAATAATTAAATGATATAATAAATATATATCATAAGTCTTAAATTATAATAATTACTTTTTATATCATAAGTAATTTAATAATAATGAAAATTATTATTTATATCATAAGTCATAATTAATAACCATAAGTTTTAATTAAAAGTTCATCGGGTCATAACTTGAACCCCGTGAATCAGTTTTCGGCGAGCCTTATATATATCTTCTCCTAACCAACCCACCCGAAACATTAGTGTGCTCAAGAACATCCCAAGAACAGTCACCAAATAATGACTTACAGCCCTTAATCAGTTTGGACCTTTAATCCGCTCAAAAACGTGTTTTAGTCATAACGGGTGATCCGTGGCTCGGATTTAGATGACCCGAACATGAAAGTTCATCCCATCATCAATCCTAAAACACTAGTACACCCTAAAGACTGCAAAAATGGTCACAAAGTCGGACCATACCTGATTCAATTCGTTTTCATAAATTAATCTCAACAAAACAACATTTTAATCATATCTAGAGTTCCAGGAATCGAAATGACATGAATTCGGAGTCTAAAATTAATGTCTTGATGAGAGGAACTCATGTAGATACTTTAATTTCACTTTTATATCAGTTACATAGCCAGAAATGAACGAATATGCTGCTGTCCCAATTCAATCAAACCGAAAACATGTATAATCGAGCAATTCTACGCATACAATCATCAATACAATAACATGTAATCATCATACTACCAATATTACATCAAAATACAGAAAAACAAATAAAAATTGAAAAGCTAGGGTTAGGGTTTATACCCTAATCAAGAAAAGATTAATATGAGCGCGTAGAGAACAGAATGAGGAATCCGATTGTATAAATGATTTGATGATCCAAGTAATATTTTTAATTGATGATGATGATGTTTATGGTGCTGTAGGTGACGGCCAAGAACAAGGGAGTGGGAGAGCAAAAATTAAAATGTGGAAAATGAAAGAAATGAGGAGTGTATTAGGTTTTGATCAAAATGCTCCAAGTTAGAAGAAATGGCACAAACACCCCCTCCCTAAGGGAATTTTCGGCCAAATAAGCAAGGGGGTGGGCCCCACCATTCCAAAATGTTAAAAAGTCAATTAGCTTGTGGCCCGAACGCCCGATCGAAGCACGAAACGCGAAAACGCTACTACGCGATTGATTTTTCGGAGAGATAACAAATACGCGACGAATGAAATATATAAACACTAGATATAAACATATGATATTAAAATATCATATTTAAAATAATTAGGACTTAAAAATCCCAAAATCTTGCCCGTTGGTTTGAAAACCGAAAAGATTCGCCGGATAGAAATCCGCGACACGTAGAAACGTATAACTTGAAATATGAATACAAATATTCATATAACACATAATAATTAATATATTATTTCAAAAATAATAATATAGGTCATAGAAATGACGTGGCACGAATAACAGTTAACGGTCGTTAAATAATTAACGGTAAAAGATAACGGAAAAAGTAGGGTCGTTACACAAGGTATTTAGGTAAACCACTCGGCCACGAGGCGTGTTCCTACCATCAACACCTTAACTAACCGTGCACCCCCAAAGCCACCCCCACTGCCTCCTTCAACATTACCATCACTAAACCCGTCGTTATAAAACCACCCAAATAGCCGCCTTTCCTCCATCCGAACCACCAACCGAAGCCATTGATACATCGAAACTTATGTGATTTGGATCACAACTTCACTTCTTATGCGTGACGGGTCACATCATGGGTCATCCATGTGACGACCCGGAAATTTCCGACCAAATTTAAACTTAATCTTTATATAAATTCGACACGATAAGCAAAGTTTGTAAAGTTGAGTCTCAAGAAATTTTAAAGTATTTTTATGAATTCAATTGACCTTCGACTGCTCTCGGCGATTCATGAAAAATTAAGTGTATATAGATATGTGTGTATGCATATAAAAATAATAATTCGAAATATAATTTGAAGTATTATATATTGTTGTTATTAAAAATTTATAAAATAAAAATAGGATATTATAATAATTATTATTTAAAATATATCTCTATATATAAATAACATATATTAAAAATAAATATTAAATTATTGTAATACTCGTTTGATGTTTCGATGGATATTAAGCAAGTTAAATTCAAACTTATGTAATTTTAAAATAAACGGTGATACGAAAATGAGTTATATAAGTTGTAGGCTTATTAAAAGTATATCTAGGATTTAATTAATTAATTTTAACACTTTTTATATTTTACCCATAAATGAGAGGGACAGTTGATGTAATTTTTATTTATTAAATTAATGACTGAATTTTATACCACAATGACCGAAATAAATAAATATATTTAATTTAAAAATTTGAGATTTTTCTGAACACTTATATCCGCCACTGATTTCGCACGATACACAGTCCGTGAAAACTGTCGGTAGTATACATCCAAATAAATATCACGAGATTTAATGTTTTTGATTGGTGTCACTCCCACTTTGAGTTATATGTAATATTATATTAATATTATTCATTATTTAACATATGCATATTTACATATTTAACATGCATGCTCGATCAACCATCTGGTATCTCATTCCCTCTTCTTCAATCTATCTATCACCACACTAAATCATCACTTGTCCTACTACTTATGTGATACAACTAATCATCTTCACCAACTCAACGTCACCACCCACATCAACTCTCACCATAATCAACCATCTTTCCATGTTTACTTCGGTCCTAACTTTGTTTTGATTTGAAGGTAATCACGATCGTAAACTTGATTTCTAATATCTATTTAGCTTTATTGCACATCTAGTGTTCATATCTATAATCGGGAAAACCCACTTGATCATCACCTTCATCGACCCCCATCTTCTTTCATTGTCTTTCATTTCTTCTTGTTTCTTATTTCCTTCTTAATGAACCCGTCACAACACAACAACCCATCAACAAACCAACTATCCATCTCCCTACATGTTTCTTCTCGCTCGTGACCACCCTTACCTCCCCATCGAACACTGTGTAGTAATGTCTTCTGTTTTGGCTAACAAACCAACACTACTCATTCCATTAACAAATCGAAACCAACACAACCACTCACCACCTTATGTTTTCTAACTCCTGTTTCTGTTGGTTCGAATCACAACACCACCACCGAAGGCCCCCATTAACCGCCATCTGCAGTGTTTAATTTCTCTTACTATCGTGATCAGACCCTAACCACCATCAACACCTTCACCCAACACCATCACCTTTGTCCTAAAATCAACAAACCCACCATCAACAAACTGCTTTCGTCTCTGCTGTTGAACCGAGACCACCATCGGCCAAACTACAGTTGCCATCAATTATACTATCCTATTCGAAAACCGTCATCCTTTTACAACCCACTTCCATCACCTTGAACTTACCATATCCGACACTCCACAGCTATCGAATCTCCACCTTCACCACCATCAAAATAGATTTTTTCTGAAGAGGTTCCTTATTACGGTTTGGGGTTTGAAGTTTTCGTTATGAAGTGGACCAAGTAAATAGCAATTATGTTTTCATTTAGCATTAAAATAAGACAAGTGTACGAGTGATCTTGAGTGGGTAATATTTAATGCCTTAAGTTCATGTATCATGGAGACAAGTAAACCCCACATGCCTTGACCAAATGATTTAAGCAACTGAATTCTAAATTCTTTTAACATCCATAAACTTCTAATGAACTAAACTTCAATTGTTGGGCCGTACTATGTTGTGTTATCGGGCCACTGATGGACCAAAGTAAACGAGAAAGATCCTAGTATTGGAAATGGTACATGCTAATATCCATTACCGATTACTGCTATTCGAATTGCTGGTGACACGAGTAGATGATAACGATGTTACAAAATAATGATGATGTAATACTTGGTGATGGTACTCGTTTGGTTTTGATGAAGGAGAAGGAAAAAAAATATAATATAAGTACATTTAAGATCTAAAGTAAAATAGAAAGATACATGGTAGTGTAGTGGTTAAGGGTGTTTGTGTTTAAGCGAGAGGTCACGAGTTTGAGCCCTCGCAAGGACGTTTATATTTTTACAGCATGCTACATTGAGGTAGCAATTCTTATTATTATTATTATTATTATTATTATTATTATTATTATTATTATTATTATTATTATTATTATTATTATTATTATTATTATTATTATTATTATTATTATTATTATTATTATTATTATTATTGATATAAGTATTATTATGATTATGATATTATTATTATTATCATTAAGAATCTGAATTATTATTATTATTATTTTTATTACTAATTAAGAACTTGATGAATATAATTATGGATATAATTATAAATATAATGATATGAAGATTATGATTCATTTATTTAATTTGATTAGGAGAAGATTATGATTAAGAAGGTATAAATAGTTGGTTATGAGTATAATTATAATAAAAGTCACAATTAAAGGAATTATCATTATTATCAAAACTATCATTCTTATTAAAATTATCATTTTATTATTATTAACATTATCATTAAGAATAACATTTTTAATAAAATTATTACTTTTAGAATTATTATTATTATTATTAGTATTATTGTTATTATTATTATACTAACAAAATTTTATTATTATTATTTTTTACATTATTATTATTATTATTATTATTATTATTATTATTATTATTATTATTATTATTATTATTAAAAGTATTATTCAAATTATCATTTTTTTTTTCTTTCTATCATTAGTAGTAAAAGTATCATTTTTATAAAAATTATCATTATTATTATTATAACTATTATTATTATTATTATGGGATGAATAAATTTTTTTTATCTATTATTATCAATATTATTTTATGAAATAACTATTAGCTATATGAAACCATATTTACTACATATCACATAACTATATTAATATTTTTACAATAAATATTAATAAAGGAAATTAATTAAGTTATTAATGAAAAACATAATTAAAGTAACAATTAATACACTAATAATATATAATTTGTTCGATTACGATTATATGTATTAATAGATATACAATTGATATAGGTTCGTGAATCCAAGGCCAACCCTACAATTGTTCAATGACGTCACATGCATTTTTACTACAAAATACAGTATAGTGAGTTTCATATGCCTTTTTACCCTTTATATTTTTGGGTTGAGAATACATGCACAATTTTTATAAATGTTTTACGAAATAGACACAAGTAATTGAAACTACATTATATGGGTGAATAATCGAAGCCGAATATGCCCCTTTTGCTTGGTAACCTAAGAGTTAGTAAACCGATCTACTAATTGACGCGAATCCTAAAGATAGATCTATTGGGCCTAACGAACCCCATCCAAAGTACCGGATGCTTTAGTACTTCGAATTCGTTTTTATCATGTCCGAAGGATTTCCCGGAATGATATGAGATATTCTTATATGCATCTTGTTAATGTCGGTTACCAGGTGTTCACCATATGAATGATTTTTGTCTCTATGCATGGGACATATATTTATGAGAACTGGAAATGAAATTCTTGTGGTCTATTAAAATGATGAAAATGATCGTTTATGATAAACTAATGAACTCACCAACCTTTTGGTTGACACTTTAAAGCATATTTATTCTCAGGTATGAAAGAAATCTTTCGCTATGCATTTGCTCATTTTAGAGATATTACTTAGAGTCATTCATGACATATTTCAAAAGACGTTGCATTCCAGTCGTTGAGTTCATCAAGATTATTATTAAGTCAATTATAGTTGGATATATTATGAAATAGTATGCATGCAGTCAACTTTCGATGTAATGAAAGATTGTATTTTCAAAAACGAATGCAATGTTTGTAAAATGTATCATATAGAGGTCAAGTACCTCGCGATGCAACCAAATGTAATGTATTCGTCCAGGTGGATTAGGACGGGTCGTCTCAATCCATTTACCACTCTCGTCAACTCCGGTCACACCTACAAACCACCACAATTTGTAGTTATTCAAAATATACATGAACCACCGTGGAAGATTCCGATAATTTTTGTGGTTCGACGAGTGGTTGTTACTTGAGAATGGGCCCCCGTTTATACGACCGTCCAGAAAACTACCATGAAAGATCTCTTCAACCTTGAGAATAAAGTTGATTTTCAGCTAGTGAGTATTCATATAATTTGGATTGAGCAATTTGCTCATTATAGTTATCAAACAGTCCACGTTCCACCGGTCAACAAGTCTCATGCGTATTTTCATTAAGCATGTCACATGATCACACTAGGGATCACACATGCCCGTCTACATGTTATCCCCACGTTTCCACTTTATGCTTGCATTAATAATTTACTTCAGTTAATTGTTTAGTGAGAGAGGCACATTTAGATTCCAGTAGCTTTTTTTCATTACTATAAATTGTAAGTGCATTTAGTTGATTGATAGGAATGAATAATGTATATTGTTAATCCAAAAAATTTATCTCTTGTGCTATTTTCTTTGAAAATTGACCACTTCGAATTGGTCTTTTATCAGTTTGGAACTCAGAAAAGATAATTGGTGAGTACCCAAGCTGATTTATAGTCCAGGGGAGGCTGCTAAACAGGTGTTTATAGTACTACTATATTAAATTATCAGCCGTATTTTGGTGTGACATATTATAAACCGTTACTTTTTTATAGTTTATATGATATGATGCATTATGATTAGCAAATTGTTCTGCTTTTATTTAATTTCATTCAGTGAATCTTCTCTAGAGGTGGTAAGATGGTGGGTCTGATCGGGTTGGGTCATTACTCATTAGTCAAATTGGGTTTAAGTTGTGCATTATCAACTAAGAAGCCAAATAGATCATCAATCTTAGTGTATTTTATGGGCTACAACTTTGAGCCACTGTCTTTCATAAAAAAAATTCTTTTCCACCGCCCTCTGTTCATCCTTCATAGTCAACTCCATCTTTGACTTACTTGAATGCCTTAAATCATAACAGAATCAAGAAACAAGAAACAAATTTCAATAAGATGAAGTTCAAAGCTGTTCAAAATTACTCTATATCGTAGGATAATAATCACATTATCTTTTGGACCCAGCTCATATAACACATATATACGTGAATTATCTACAGTACTATCATTCTAAAAAATCCATAGTTAACATTAGTCAGTTTTGTGTTGTAAAATAGGTCTAAGTAATTTTCATAACAAAAACAATATGAATGAATCTTCTATCTAAGGAATAAAACTCCCAAGTGTTATTACCCGGGTCATAGCAAAAAAAAAATAAAAAATAAAAAATAAAAAATAATAAAAAAATAAAAAAAATCAGGCAATAAGTCTACACATAGGGTATATATATTTATTTCGAAAAGCCCTAGAGCAGTAGACACTCATAAGCATGTAAATTAGGTATTGGAACTTGTTGGATTGGATTCTCTTTAATGTACTTCCATAAAAATTTAGTGGATAGGGTCAATAGTCTAACTTTGTTTGATTTAATTATTGGAAAAGCCATTCTTCTCTATAATTTATTATATATATATATATATATATATATATATATATATATATATATATGTATATATATATATATATATATATATATGTATATATATATATAATAAATTATATTCGAGCAAAAAATGAGACAAGAACGAACAAAAAAGTGATATTCGAACAAAAAAAGGCGGGCGAACAATTTTGTGTTCTACATTTTTGATAGTCGAAAAAAAAAATGTTGAACACACGGGTAGTCGAACAAATATGCTGATATTCGAACAAAAATGTGTTATACATTTTGAAATTCGAATTTTTTTTTTTTTTTTTGCTTGACTATTAATTTTTTTGTTCGTCCGTGTTTATAATTTTTGCTCGAATTTCTTTTTTTCTCTCGCCCGTGCATCTTTTTTTCTCGAATTTCAGTGTATTTAGTGTGTTTTTGAAGTTCCTAGAGTTCTTACACTAAAAAAGTTCTCACTGAATACTCTCCATATATATATTATATTATATTATATTATATTATATTATATATTATATTATATATTATATTATATTTATATAATATATTATATAGGGATATGAATTAATATTAATATTATATTATATTATATATTATTATTAAAGATTATTATAATTATAATTTTAGAGGGTCCATTCCATTATTTTGTTTAATACATGATTTATAATCAATATATAATATGTTTTCTAATTCTAATGGCATAAAGTTTGTGCTTTGGAATATTATATTTTGATTTGATATGTATGGCCAATTACTTATTGTTCCAACACACACTCATACATGTTGAATTAATTAATTGATACTTCAAATAAAATAATTCTTAGGTAGCTATTAAATGGGACCTCGGATTTGAACATAAGTTAATGATACTTAAATGATAATCTTGAGCCCGTTATAATTTGTTTGACTTTTATCTACTTAATAATAATCAATTAAATTGTTTAAGCAAAAAAATTATAATTTTTAATTTATTTAATATTACACATTACACATGCACTATTAATTTATTATAATTTGCATTATACTCCCTCCGTCCCATATTTATTGTCACCAGACAAAAAACACACAGTTTTAGGAAATCCCACTAATTTTATTTCCCCACCAATGAAATTTCTTCTCTCTCCAGATCCAACAATGAAATATTTTCTTTCCTTTCTATTTATGGAAGTGAACAATTAATTTGGGACATCCCAAAATGGAATAGTGGACAATAATATAGGGACGGAGGGAGTAATTAGTTTTGCCGTTTTCTTTAATTATGCCGTTAGTTAAAGTTAACAATAGTATTTTTTTTTTTTTTTGCAAAAAAATATCAATGAAATAAAAAAGGTAATTCACCCAATAGTGAACTACCTACCAATACAAAAGATTCATTGTGATTGGACTTACATATTGAAGCCATGTCCATACATTTGAACATGATCGGTCCTGAGAATTTGAATGCCTAGTGCGAACATCTCAAAAATATGCCCAATGCCCCTTCAAAATATATTAATAACACAACACAAATATTTAGGGGTGTGAAACCTAGTCAAGCTAGGTGGCTTATCCACACGCTGATTTTTATTTAACAAATACAATTCAAATACACATGTTCGGAACTACAAATCACCTAAAATGATGTCTACGTGCATTTTTTGATGCAAAAACTTCAATGAATTTTCCATAATCTACATTTGATAGAAATCTATTTTCAATACTTATAATTGCTAATCCGTTTAACCGTTCTTGACTCATTGTACTTCGTAAATAATTCTTCAACAATCTCAATATTGAAAAACTCTGTTCTGTAAATGCTACAGTGACAGGGAAGTTAGCACAATCTTGTATGCAAGTAAAACATTTGGAAAAATATCTATCTTCTTTGTAAACTCCATAATCTCAAGTGACGTCTATGGCAAATTGGGGAAAAAATGAATCAGATATATAAAATCATTCTGGAGTCATGGAGATTATTTATGGTATTGTATAGAATAGATAAAAAGAAATTGATTATCTTGATTTGGGATTTGGGAATCGTCAAATTGATGAGGAGAAGGGGGAGTAGAGGACGTTTGGATGCCCCAATGATGCGACGAATCAATTTTACTCCGTATTTAATTTTACTTTAATGATGGTGGACTCAATTTTTTAGTTTTTGTAAAAAAAATTTATTATTTATATGGGTTAAAATGTTGGACTTAATGAACCTAGTATATATGAAACTGGACCAATACTATAATGCCCTTTTGATTGTGTTGTCCAGGTGCGGTTGCACCTTCAGCCCACCCAAAGTCCGGCCCTGCAGTTAAATCAAGTGCCAAAAAAATTACAGAAAACCAATTACAAACACGAAGATACTTGACTACATTCTTTATCATCTTAGAAATTCCACCTTAGCAAACCCAAGTATCCTCTGTAACCAGAAACATACCAAATTCGCACCATCTTTACTGACTCGACACACTTGATTAGCCACGGTTGAGAGTTCCAAATATAAAATTGATAACTTGGACAAATAATTGCATTTATCATCCATTGAAAGACTTTGACCTTTATGCGTGAAGCTAAGGATGCCCAACACGTATACTTAATTTTGAACACAACGTCATTCCTTACTAACCAAATCGCCTATATGGTTGCCGGCCCGAATAGAGACCAAAATGCATTTGCCTTAATGCCTATGCCGACACTCCAATCAACCGAAAATTCGTCAATGGAAGCGGGCATAATCCATTTAATGTTCCGTCATTTAAATAAAGTTGCCCAGATTTTGTGCGAGTATGAACAATGTAACAAAAGATGATCTAAGGATTCTTCTATATAACTGGCACACCACACGCACTTGTCATCCACTCCATCATTTAAACAATGTCGCAATCTTAGAAATTCTTTGACCGGCACACCACCATGTATTGCAATCCAATGAAAAAAGGCAACCTTAGAAGTAATTTTCGGGTTCCACACAATCTTTACCCAATTAAATTCTACATTAATGTTTTGATCTCTAAGTTTAAAACAATCTCTTCTCCAACTTGATACTAATCCCCCTGACCTACTATTCGAAGAAACTTGCACACCATCATAAATGACTCATTTCCAAACTTCATTTAACACTCTATAAGATACATTTTCAACTTTAGTTTCCTGAATTGCTACAAATTGAACTTGGAACTTCTTTACTACATCTCCTACCATAACGCCCTTTTCTTTACACCCTAGCCCCCTTGTATTCCACGAAACAATTTTCAATGTCTCGTGATCAATTTTTCATCACTATCAAACATGTCTGCTAAGAAATTGTAATAAACATCATCCTTTTTTTTTTTTTTTTTTTCATCTTTTCAATTTTCTTTGAATTGAGATATGTGCATTATAATAACTCACTAGTTAATAACTGTCACTTAACAGCACCGTCATTTACGGCCACACACTCTTTTTTTGGATATTCGGAGGGTGAGAACATACGAATTTGATTATTTGTGTCACTGTCAATTGTTGTGATTTGTTTGTGTTTAGAGTAAGTGCAACAATGCTAAGTCCATTGTTTGTATCAATTAGATCAACTTGTATCTCAACTAGATTTTATGATCTATTTTAATTTAGCGCAAGTGCAACAATGCTATTTTAATTTATGTTATGTTATTAAGATACACCGAACAAAAATAGCTAAAAATTCAAATCAACAAAATTATTAAGACACGATCATGGATGGAGCTTGTATAAGATGGCGACTTCTTGTACCAGACTACTGGAAATGGAATGCTAATAGTTCTAGTATTTTTTCGGTTAGTAGTGCTCGGAAAGAATACTGGAAATGGAATGCTGATAGTTCCAATATTTTTTCGGTTGGTAGTGCTCGGAAATTGATACAAAACGTTAACTCCATCCATGGTTAGTAATACTCCTTTCCTTTGGTTCAAAAAGGTTCCTAATCGGGTAATTAATATTTGCTTGGAGATTATTTTAAAATCGTCTTCCAACCAAACACAATTTATGTAATCGAGATATAAATGTGCCGAGTTTGGATTGTGCCTCATGTAACATCCATCAGGAAGATAATGCACATATCTTTTTGCATTGCGATATTGCCCATCAAGTTTGGAGTCATATAGCTCAATGGATTGATTATAATGTGCCACAACGAAATGAGGTGTTGGATATTAAAGTTTGGTTCTCAACAAATGGTTTAACAGGTGCTAAGAAGATTGTAGGGGAATGTATAATCTTAACTACTTTATGGAGTTTATGGAAATTACAAAATAGCATTATCTTCTAAGACTCGGCTTTGAAGAAACGGAATCTTATAGATTTCATTGTTGTTTTGAATGGTGTTCATATTGGCACAATAACTCTGTGATCGATTGGTGTTTGTGACTTCAAAATCAATTATACGCTTTGTATTTTTTTCTAGCATCTTGCTAGCTATTAGTAAATATTTCTTAATGTTGTTCAAAAAATAATAATAATAAGATGGTGACTTCTAAATTTTTTTCACATTAAACTACTTCCATTCATGACTCCATTTCTTTCCCGGACATACTCTCACATTAATTAATGTCATGCTACCATTTTCTCTCAAAAACACAATTAGTGTCATACATGACATACATTACCAATAAACCGCGAGCTACTATATTAATAATTTATAATTTATACTATCAAAATATATGTTGGGAAGTCAAAAATATAACAAAAATAACCATTCCATTAGTCCTGATATATGCGTAAAAGCGCAATAGTGGGGACATAGTGGCATGTGAAGGAGAGGTAGTATGAGTCGTTTATGGAGGAACTCGCGGATGAGAGGGTCGAATCTAAGTTATTCAAGTCTAAAACGACGGTTGAACCAAAAAGGGTGAAGGCTCATGATTAAAGATCATAGGGCATAACTAAATAAATTTTATAATGGAGTGTAATGTTATAATATATAAATATATATATATAAATGGATAGTCAATTATTGATACACAAAAGTAATATTATTGTATTACCTAAACTTGTGATATTTTTGCTATAAATAGCCATGAATGCAAGCATTAAACTTGCACCATTTCTCACACTTACAAAGTGTTTCTTTCTTTCTCTCCATTATCATCTTTGTTCTTACACTTCATTATTAGTATTCTAAATCAAGAATCAAATCACTAAAGGTAGTTATAAGCCTACTGAATTATAACATCAAGAATCAAACCACTAAAGGTAGTTATAAGCCTACTGAATTATAACATCAAGAATCAAACCACTAAAGGTAGTTATAAGCCTACTGAATTATAACACGTTATCAGCACGATAATCTTAATACTAATTATGGTTGGCTCTGCCACCTAAATGATATATGGTCGGTTATACCACCTGAATAATATATGGTCGACACTGTCGTCTAATTATCATTTATGTTACTAACATTTATATTTCAATTATGTAACATTTATATGGCCGACACTGTCGCCTAATTATCATTTATGTTACTAACATTTATATTTCAATTATCTAACATTTATATGGCCGACACTGTCGCCTAATTATCATTTATGTTACTAACATTTATATTTCTATTATCTAACATTTATATGGCCGACACTGTCGCCTAATTATCATTTATGTTTACTAATATTTATATTTATGTTATATAGCATTTATTAATGATTGCTTACATATGATCGACACTGTCACCTACTTATCATTTATGTTATATTAAATTTATGTTTAATTTTTATATACTTATGAATATAAAGTGACTATAATTTATCATGTTGTTTGTTTTAATAGAAAATGTCGAATCTGGAAAAGCTTAAATTTACTCATTTAGAATCAACTGGAAACAACTACATGCCATGGGTTATAAAAGTAAAAATGCATCTTAAATCAATGGGTATTCTTGAAGCCATAAATGAAAACAACACTTGTTCTGAAAAAGAACAAGCAACGGCATGTTGCTTTATTCATCAACATATTGATGAATGCTTACAAAATAATTATGTGACTGTAGAAGATCCCCATGTTTTATGGGAAGGTCTCAAAAGTAGATTCAATAATCAAAGAGAAATTTTACTTCCAGCTGCTATGGAACAATGGAGAACATTAAGGTTCCAAGACTTTAAGAAAGTAAATGAATATAGCTCAGCTCTGTATAATACATGTTCACAACTTAAATTCTGTGGACATGAAATAAGTGATGCAGACATGATGGAGAAAACTTTCTCCACAATGAATGCTGCAAACATCACAGTGCAAAGAAATTTGAGAATGCTAAAGTTCAAAACATATCCTGAACTTAATTCATATCTCTTAGTTGCAGAGCAAAATGATGAGCTATTAATGAAAAATCAGCAATCCCGTCCTACTGGTACACTTGCAATCCCTGAAGCAAATACTGCAAATAATTATAAACAGGGACAAGGACGCGGGCAAGGTCGTGGTTATAATAACCATCACCATCATCATGCCAAAAGCCATAACTATGGTAGAAACCATCCTTATGGTAATGGTAATGGGCGAGGACGTGGTCGTGGTCGTTGCCGTGGTGGTCAAAGAAATAATAATCCACGAAAATATAAATATCAACCACAAAACAAGCCCACTAAACAAGATGTTGAAGAAAATTCTTCTAAAAATTCTGAAGAATCTTGCTACAGATGTGGTAGAATGGGCCACTGGACTAATACTTGCCGAACATCTAAACATCTTGTTAAGATGTATCAGGATTCGCTGAAAGATAAAGAAAAGGAAGTAAACTTTGTGGATAACGTCGATCCAACAGTCACTGAGAAACCATCTGATTTATATGAAGATTTCTTGAATGTTTAAGTTGTGTGTCTTTTGAAAAATAAACGATTTAATATCGTCTGTCTTTGTCATTATGTTTGCTAAATGTTTCAGTACTATCTATTTGCGTTTAAAATATTGTGTAATATTAATGTACTCACTATTTATTTCTTATATATGAAGTTCAATATGAATTTTGCTGGAATACAACATCAATCAAGTGGTGGAGATCTCTGTATAGCAGACAGTGGAACTACACACACTATACTTAAATCCGAGAAATATTTTATTGATCTAAAACCAACGGAAGGAACTATACATACAATATCAGGACCTGCTAACTTGATAAAAGGGATAGGAAAGGCAAATTTCATACTACCAAATGGTACAAAATTTTTAATAAATGATGCCTTATTTTCTCCCAAGTCAAGCAGAAATTTATTGAGTTTCTCCGACATATACCTTAACGGGTATGATTATCAGTCAGTGACAACAGAAAATGAGAAATATTTAAGTATCACTGACAAGAGTCATGTGGTTGAAAAACTGCCAAGACTTAGTTCTGGATTACATTATACACATATAAATGTACCAGAAATACATATGGTAGTTAACGAAAAATATATTGATCCTGGTGTATTCAGTTTATGGCATAACAGATTAGGCCATCCAGGATCAACAATGATGAAAAGGATTATTGAATGTACTCATGGACATCCACTAAAGGATAGAAAAATCCATCATGATACAATGGTTCCATGTACATCTTGCTCTCTTGGAAAATTGATAACTAGACCCTCACCACTTAAGGTTGAGAAAGAATCACCAATGTTTCTTGAAAGAATTCAAGGTGATATATGTGGACCAATTCATCCACCATGTGGACCATTTAGATATTTCATGGTTCTAATAGACGCATCTAGCAGATGGTCTCATGTTTGTCTGTTATCAAGCCGTAATGTGGCATTTGCAAAATTTCTTGCCCAAATTATTAAATTGAGAGCTCATTTTCCTGATTACACCATTAAAAGGGTGAGACTTGATAATGCTGGTGAATTTACATCTCAAGCATTTAATGACTATTGCATGTCTATAGGAATTGTTGTTGAACATTCTGTTGTGAAACAACCCAACCCGTACTCCGTACGATAAATTTTTTTTTTTATATATATATACACATTTATGCGCCAATTAAATATGTAGACCAAATCACAAGTTCCATTAATACGTACAACCATTTCCAATGTTTACAAAAGGCACAAAGGCCATTAATTAAGTTAATACAAGTTTGACCGAATACAATGATAGTTTATAAACCAAACGACCCAACGAGCATGGTTTGGGACTAAACTACCCAAAAGGTGGTCAACTTCCAAAAGCTCCTACAAGCACATCGTCAAGGACATCTAGTGTCCAACAATCCCCTTCCCCTTTTCCTCACCTGCAACTAAAAAGATAAACAACGCGAGGGGTAAGCTAACGCTTAGTGAATGCAATAATTATACATGATCATATATAATCTACTTACTTGCATACAATTACACAATACCACATACAAGCTAGCAATTCACCAACATGCAATCGATCATGCATAAACTACTACCCACGTTCCACATTAAGCTAGCAACACTAATAGCATATAGTTCACAATATAATATGCTAAGCACAATTCGCACAACCATGGTTAACCAAGTATACAAGAGAACGGTACATGATAGTCCGTTGGAGTTCATAACATCCACTAGTGTTACTTACACACCGCGTAATCACTAGTCCCCCGGGTGATGTCTTAAACACCGCGACTAACTCACCCTTACAACAATGTGGCGTCTTAAACACCGCGACGGATCCACACTTCATTCAATACAATGAGTGGTGTCTTGAACACCGCGACACTTCCACTCTCATGACCTTGTGGTGTCTTAAACACCGCGACAATACCACAAGTCAATCACACAATGAGTAGTGTCTTAAACACCGCGACAATACTACTCATTACCTAGAATGTGGTGTCTTGAACACCGCGACACTTCCACATTCACACCACACAAATAAATACATTATATACGTTCACGCATAATTATTCCACTCACCTTGACGCAAGGATGATGAATATTCGCTTCCAACTCAAAGCCAAGTACCTATTACATTAAGTACCAATTCAATACATAAACTAGTGGAATTAACCACATTACATTTACTTGGGCATTTAATGACTCAATTCGCATTGAATGACCCAACTACACCACAACCGCCCCCTTAAAGGCCAAGACTCGCCTTTAATTACCAACATTAGTGCATTAAAGTCTACTAGCCTTAAATGACATCCACCTAGGGTAATTTACACCCATTTTACCCAAACTAGGTCAACTAGTACGTTCTTGACCCAATTGACATCTCTTTCAATTCTAACAAGTGTTTAATGCTTACAAAACCATTAACACTTTCAAACTCACAATTACAAGACCAAAATCCTAGATTATGGCCATTAGGGTTTCATTACAACAACCTAACCCAATTTCACCCATTTTACTCCCAAATGGGTCATACAAGTTTCTATTAACCAAAACCCTAGCCATAATCAATTAAAACGCGAAACTTAGAGTTAGAACTTACCGAGACTATCACCACGTAGCTAGAGTCACAAGGATCAACTTTAATACTAGCTCCAAAGATCAACCCTCACTTCTTCCTCTCTCAATCTCACTTTGAATTAAATTGGGTGTTAGAGTTTTGGGAGAGAAATTGAAGAAAAAGGAAAATGAAATAAATGATCTAGTGGACCAGATTTAATGCACCCATATGATCTATACGTCTATTTACCATTTTGCCCCTCAAAATCCCTTAATTTGAACTAAATCCGAAATCTGGCCAGCAGGCCTGCCGCGGCGCGGCATTAATCGTCGCGGCGCGACGATACACTAAAAAGGTTTATTCAGTTTAGGCTGGTTCCTGTTCTAAAATCCTTTGGTGGGCCGCGGCGCGGACCCCCTTGTCGCGGCGCGACAATTGACTGCAACAGACCCCTTCGACTATTTTACACAATTCCAAGGTTTCCTCAATACGCGTCCAAGCCTCAATCTAAGTCTCACGAGACCGAACACTACCCAAACTCATCTACATACATATATATACATTTATATACACATTCACACACAACTAACAAGTTAGCTATTCTAGCCGCATATCGAGCAAGTTATAGACGCACAATTGATTAGGTGTGTACCTTTAAGCTTGTACGGAATAACGGGGTGTTACAACTCTCCCCCACTTAGATCGGAGCGCGTCCTCGCGATCCAAGCCGCGTGACAAGCCGGAAGGTAAACCAAAACAAACTCTTCGGATTCCCATGTAAACTCGGAACCCTTTCGATGCCGCCATTGTACCTTGAAGGTTCTAACTTCCTTGTTCCGCAACATCTTAACCTTTTCATCAAGGATTGCGACCGGTTCTTCCGCATACTCTAACTTGTTATTTAAGGTAATCTCATCCAACGGCACCCAAGACGAGTCATCCACAAGACACTTGCGAAGATGGGAAACATGGAACGTATTATGAATTCCCGCAAGTTCTTCGGGTAACTCTAATCGATAAGCAACCTCACCAACACGTGCCACTACCTTGAAAGGACCAATAAACCGAGGAGCTAACTTTCCTCGCTTTCGAAACCGAATCACACCCTTCCATGGAGAAACCTTAAGCATCACCATATCATCTTCTTGAAACTCAATCGTTCTTCTACCTTTATCGGCATAAGACTTTTGTCTATCTTGCGCCGCTTTAAGTCGAGCCCGAATCATTTCAATTTTACTATTCGTCTCCAATACCAAATCGGAACTTCCGATTTCTCGTTGACCCACTTCTCCCCAACAAATGGGAGTTCGACATCTACGCCCATAAAGCATCTCATAAGGTGGCATCCCAATACTAGTGTGATAACTATTATTGTACGAGAATTCCACCAAGGGTAAATGCTCGTCCCAACTTCCACCAAAGTCAATAATACACGCCCTTAACATATCCTCTAACGTTTGGTTCGTACGCTCGGTTTGACCGTCCGTTTGAGGATGATACGCCGTGCTCATCTTCAATTGAGTACCCATGTCTTCATGAAACTTGTTCCAAAATCGAGATGTAAAGCGAGTATCCCGATCCGAAACAATAGACACCGGAACGCCATGTCGCGAGACCACTTCCTTGATAAACAACTTAGCCAAGGCCTCCGACGATATTGCTTCTTTAATGGGAAGAAACAAAGCGCTTTTCGTCAACCGGTCCACGATCACCCAAATCGAATCATATTGAGTTCTCGCCGTCTTAGGTAACTTAGTGATAAAATCCATGGTAATGTGCTCCCATTTCCACTTCGGGATTCCTAACGGTTGCAACTTACCATACGGCTTTTGATGCTCGGCTTTAACTTGCAAACAAGTAACACATCGTTCAACGTATTTTACAACATCGCGTTTCATGCCCGGCCACCAATAATCTTTCTTCAAGTCATGATACATTTTCGTCGCGCCCGGATGAATGGAATATTTCGACTTATGTGCTTCATCGAGTAGCACCCGTCGGTAATCACCCGTCTTAGGCACCCATACCCTTCCTTGAAAGGACAACAAACCCCGCGGATCCATAGTAATAAACTCCGATTGGCCCACAATTCGTTCCGCGTGCTTATCGTGAACATAAGCCTCTATTTGGTCTTCACCCATCTTTTCAAGAAAGTCGTTAGTGATAATCAAACGTAACGATGTTATACGTATCGCCGGATGTTGAGTCTTTCGACTTAACGCATCCGCGACCACATTCGCCTTACCCGGATGGTAAAGTATCTCACAATCATAATCTTTCACCACATCCATCCATCTACGTTGACGATAATTCAAATCCCTTTGAGTAAAAAGGTGTTTCAAATTCTTATGATCCGAATATATCGTACACTTGACACCATATAAGTAGTGGCGCCAAATTTTCAACGCATGCACAACCGCCGCCATTTCAAGATCATGAGTCGGGTACCTCGTTTCGTGTTCCTTTAATTGTCGAGAGGCATAAGCAATGACTTTACCCCTTTGCATAAGGACGCACCCGAGCCCATTTAAAGAAGCATCACAATAAACCACCATGTCTTCGACACCTTCCGGTAACACTAACACCGGAGCTTGACACAACTTCTCTTTCAATAATTGAAAAGCAATTTCTTGCTCGTTTTCCCAATTGAACTTAGCACTCTTCCTTGTCAACTTCGTTAATGGAGAAGCAATCTTAGAAAAGTCTTGGATAAACCGACGATAATAACCGGCCAATCCGAGAAAACTTCGGATCTCCGTGGGCGTAGTCGGTCGTCCCCAACTCTTCACCGTCTCAATCTTCCCCGAATCCACTTGGATACCGCTTTCGTTCACAATGTGACCAAGGAATTGAACCTCCCTTAGCCAAAATTCACATTTAGAGAACTTTGCATACAACTTCTCTTTTCTTAGCGTCTTCAAAACTTCACGCAAGTGACGTTCATGTTCGTGCATACTTTTCGAGTAGACTAGTATGTCGTCAATGAACACAATAACCGACTTGTCCAACATAGGTTGGCACACCCGGTTCATAAGATCCATGAATGCCGCCGGTGCATTCGTAAGACCGAAGGGCATAACTACAAATTCATAATGCCCGTAACGCGTTCGGAAAGCCGTTTTCTCAATATCTTCCTCACGGACCCGCATTTGGTGATAGCCGGACCTTAGGTCGATCTTAGAGAAATACGTTGCGCCTTGAAGTTGATCAAACAAATCGTCGATCATAGGTAGTGGATAACGATTCTTGATCGTCACTTTATTCAACTCACGGTAATCAATGCACATACGCATACTACCGTCTTTCTTCTTCACAAATAAGACCGGAGCGCCCCATGGCGAAGCACTCGGTCGGATAAAACCCTTCTCGAGCAATTCTTGAATTTGATTCAATAACTCTTGCATCTCCGTTGGTGCTAAACGATAAGGAGTTTTAGCAATGGGGGTAGCCCCCGGAACCAACTCGATGCGAAATTCTACTTGTCTTTCCGCCGGAACACCCGGTAACTCATCCGGAAAGACATCTTCAAACTCATTAACTACCGGAATTTCACGAATAGGTGGTGGCTCATTACGAGTGTCGACAACATGAGCAAGGAAAGCCATACCACCGGTAATAACGTGACGTCGTGCCCGAGCAAAAGTGCATATCGGCACCGATCTCCTTCGTTTGTCACCATGAATAATCATCTCTCCCCCACTTGGGGTCTTTACACGAATAAACTTGTCGTGGCATGCAATATCGGCTCTATAACGATCGAGCCAATCCATACCAACGACTACATCAAAATCACCCAAAGTCATCGGAATAAGATCAATTTCGAAACTTTCGGCGCCAAACACAACATTGCAATTTTTACACACATCAACCACTAGCGCCGTCTTGCCATCCGCTATTTCAACTTCTACCGGACGACTCAACTTTACTAGCGGTTTATTTAACTTAGGCACAAATCTTGGAGATACGAAAGACAAATTAGCACCACTATCAAAAAGTATCCGAGCCGGATTAGAATTAACCATGAAAGTACCTGAAACGACTTCATTGGATTGTTTAGCTTCTTCGTTAGACATCAAGTAGTTACGACCCCTAGCCGTACCCGCTGCCTTCTCTATCCGCTTAGCATTATCATTACGCAACTCGGGACACTCGGGTTCCTTGTGTCCCTCCTTCCCACAATTGTAGCAAGTGAATTTTGTAGTAGAAGATGGTTTGGTACAATCACGAGCCATATGCCCCCTTCGCCCACAATTATGACAAGTATAGGGGAAATCCCCCGAGGCACCTTTCTTCACACTCCCCACACTCTCGGTTGGGCCTTTCTTTGACTTCTTGCTTGAAAAATTTGAGTGACTCGAACCTTCATACTTTCTCTTCCTCAACACAATCGCTTCAAACCCTTTCGCCATATTAAACAACTCATCGAAGCTCTTCACCACGTTTACGCTAATCTTTTCTTGATAACTATCATTCAAGGTTCGATAGAAATCTTCTTTCAACATTTTATCATTCCCGACATACTCCGGGCAAAATTGCGTCTTGGACAAGAACACGGATTTGAGAGTGTTCAAGTCCATCGACCCTTGCCTCAAGGTACGTAGCTCATCCTTAAGTCTTGTAAGATCGGCCGAAGTTCGGTACTCATCGAAGAACTCCGCTTTAAATTCCTCCCAAGTGAAGTCCATACATTGTTCTTCACCATAGAGTTGGATCTTAGCATCCCACCACAATTTCGAGTCACCCCTTAACATGCTACAACCATACCTAGTCTTCTTGTCGGGTGGACACTCACAGGTACGGAAGGCCCCCTCCATATCGGAGATGAATCGGGCACTCTTGAGTGGGTCCCGATCGCCCTCAAAAGTAGGAGGTTGAGCATCCCTAAAGTTCTTGAAGAAAAAGTCACGCCTTCCCCCATTTTCTTCTTGAAGAGCAATCTTAATTTGCTCCTTAACCAAAGTGACGACTTGTTCGTCAATCGTCTCGAGAAACATCTTCTTAACATCTTCGCGAAACTCCGCCTTTTGGCGCTGAAAGATGGCCTCAACCTTGGCCGTGAACTCGGGGTCCTCGCTCGTGCCCCCAATATCGGTGTCGTGTCCGTTTCTCATCTTCATTCTATAAAACGGAAAAGATTAAACAACGAAACTAAAGACATGACACATATATACATATACACCATACCACTCCATCTCGCTCGACAATCGTCGTACATCGCTTGTTTGACACGATTTGCACCCGTAGTAAGGGTAGCTAATCATTACTACGCGAGCACGTCGCGTAACTTGCTAGTACAACGTCCGTTCCGCTTGATGATTGCTATATAATACAAACAATAACGCATGATTAGTTCATATAAACCTATGCGCTAACCAAGACCCGGTCCGACCCAAAGTCCTACAAGTCCCGCACAATACGCACACAAAAGTCTAAGTCTAGGCGCCTATCTCAAGTCACCTAAATCCCTTAGACCATGCTCTGATACCACTTGAAACAACCCAACCCGTACTCCGTACGATAAATTTTTTTTTTTTATATATATATACACATTTATGCGCCAATTAAATATGTAGACCAAATCACAAGTTCCATTAATACGTACAACCATTTCCAATGTTTACAAAAGGCACAAAGGCCATTAATTAAGTTAATACAAGTTTGACCGAATACAATGATAGTTTATAAACCAAACGACCCAACGAGCATGGTTTGGGACTAAACTACCCAAAAGGTGGTCAACTTCCAAAAGCTCCTACAAGCACATCGTCAAGGACATCTAGTGTCCAACAATCCCCTTCCCTTTATCCTCACCTGCAACTAAAAAGATAAACAACGCGAGGGGTAAGCTAACGCTTAGTGAATGCAATAATTATACATGATCATATATAATCTACTTACTTGCATACAATTACACAATACCACATACAAGCTAGCAATTCAACAACATGCAATCGATCATGCATAAACTACTACCCACGTTCCACATTAAGCTAGCAACACTAATAGCATATAGTTCACAATATAATATGCTAAGCACAATTCGCACAACCATGGTTAACCAAGTATACAAGAGAACGGTACATGATAGTCCGTTGGAGTTCATAACATCCACTAGTGTTACTTACACACCGCGTAATCACTAGTCCCCCGGGTGATGTCTTAAACACCGCGACTAACTCACCCTTACAACAATGTGGCATCTTAAACACCGCGACGGATCCACACTTCATTCAATACAATGAGTGGTGTCTTGAACACCGCGACACTTCCACTCTCATGACCTTGTGGTGTCTTAAACACCGCGACAATACCACAAGTCAATCACACAATGAGTAGTGTCTTAAACACCGCGACAATACTACTCGTTACCTAGAATGTGGTGTCTTGAACACCGCGACACTTCCACATTCACACCACACAAATAAATACATTATATACGTTCACGCATAATTATTCCACTCACCTTGACGCAAGGATGATGAATATTCGCTTCCAACTCAAAGCCAAGTACCTATTACATTAAGTACCAATTCAATACATAAACTAGTGGAATTAACCACATTACATTTACTTGAACATTTAATGACTCAATTCGCATTGAATGACCCAACTACACCACAACCGCCCCCTTAAAGGCCAAGACTCGACTTTAATTACCAACATTAGTGCATTAAAGTCTACTAGCCTTAAATGACATCCACCTAGGGTAATTTACACCCATTTTACCCAAACTAGGTCAACTAGTACGTTCTTGACCCAATTGACATCTCTTTCAATTCTAACAAGTGTTTAATGCTTACAAAACCATTAACACTTTCAAACTCACAATTACAAGACCAAAATCCTAGATTATGGCCATTAGGGTTTCATTACAACAACCTAACCCAATTTCACCCATTTTACTCCCAAATGGGTCATACAAGTTTCTATTAACCAAAACCCTAGCCATAATCAATTAAAACGCGAAACTTAGAGTTAGAACTTACCGAGACTATCACCACGTAGCTAGAGTCACAAGGATCAACTTTAATACTAGCTCCAAAGATCAACCCTCACTTCTTCCTCTCTCAATCTCACTTTGAATTAAATTGGGTGTTAGAGTTTTGGGAGAGAAATTGAAGAAAAAGGAAAATGAAATAAATGATCTAGTGGACCAGATTTAATGCACCCATATGATCTATACGTCTATTTACCATTTTGCCCCTCAAAATCCCTTAATTTGAACTAAATCCGAAATCTGGCCAGCAGGCCTGCCGCGGCGCGGCATTAATCGTCGCGGCGCGACGATACACTAAAAAGGTTTATTCAGTTTAGGCTGGTTCCTGTTCTAAAATCCTTTGGTGGGCCGCGGCGCGGACCCCCTTGTCGCGGCGCGACAATTAACTGCAACAGACCCCTTCGACTATTTTACACAATTCCAAGGTTTCCTCAATACGCGTCCAAGCCTCAATCTAAGTCTCACGAGACCGAACACTACCCAAACTCATCTACATACATATATATACATTTATATACACATTCACACACAACTAACAAGTTAGCTATTCTAGCCGCATATCGAGCAAGTTATAGACGTACAATTGATTAGGTGTGTACCTTTAAGCGTGTACGGAATAACGGGGTGTTACATGTTGCTCATGTGCATACACAAAATGGTTTAGCCGAGTCATTGATTAAACGTTTACAGTTAATCTCTAGACCATTGATAATGAGAACAAAACTCCCTGTATCTATATGGGGTCATGCAATTTTACATGCTGCTGCATTGATTCGCATCAGACCAAGTGCAAGTCATAAATATTCCCCCCTACAACTTGCTTTTGGTCAAGAGCCAAATATTTCCCATCTTAGAACATTTGGTTGTGCAGTGTATGTTCCAATTGCGACACCACAACGTACAAAAATGGGTCCTCAAAGGAGGTTGGGAATATATGTTGGATATGAAACATCTTCAATATTAAGGTATATTGAACCTATGACAGGTGACGTTTTTACAGCACGTTTTGCTGATTGTCATTTTAATGAAACATTGTTCCCTAGATTAGGGGGAGAAATGAAAAATAAAGAAAATGATGTTTCATGGTGTGAACCTCAATTAAAGTATCTTGATCCTCGCACAAAAGAATGCGAGACAGAAGTTCAAAAGATAATGCATATACAAGAACTTGCAAATCAATTGCCTGATGCATTTACAGATACAAAAACGGTGACAAAATCATATATACCAGCAGTAAATACTCCAGCTCGAATTGAAATTCCAAAAGCTGGCAATAACGTCACTCATGAATCTTTGCCACGTCAGAAACGTGGAAGACCAATTGGTTCAAAGGATAAAAATCCTCGAAAAAGAAAATCAGCTGATAATGAAGTAAAAGAAAGTGTTCAAGAAGAACCACAAATCAGTACTCCTACTGCAGAGGAGATTGATGATGTCAATACAGAAATTGCAATCAATTATGCATATTCAAAAATATTATGGAACCGAAATGAAATGAAAAATCTTGATGAGAAATTTTCATTTAATGTTGCATATGACATCATGAATAATGATGATGATCCAGAACCAACATCTATGGTTGAATGTCAAAATAGACATGATTGGGCTCAATGGAAAGAAGCAATACGAGCTGAATTAGAATCACTCAATAAAAGAAAAGTTTTCGGATCCATCATTCTCACTCCTAAAGATGTGAAACCTGTAGGATACAGATGGATTTTTGTCCGAAAAAGAAATGAGAAAAATGAAGTTACAAGGTATAAAGCTAGACTTGTAGCTCAAGGTTTTTCTCAAAGACCGGGAATTGATTATGAAGAAACTTATTCTCCTGTTATGGATGCAATTACTTTTAGGTACTTAATCAGTCTGGCAGTTTCTAAAAATTTAGAAATGCATCTCATGGATGTTGTGACTGCTTACCTATATGGATCACTTGATAGTGATATATATATGAAGATACCTGAAGGATTTAAGGTACCAGAAGCATCAAATGCAAAACCCAAAGAAATGTATTCGATTAAATTACAAAGATCTTTATATGGGTTAAAACAATCGGGACGTATGTGGTATAACCGATTAAGTGATTACTTGATAAGCAAAGGGTATACAAATAACCTTACTTGCCCTTGTGTTTTCATTAAGAAAACAACATCCGGATATGTGATCATAGCTGTTTATGTTGATGATCTTAACATCATAGGTACAAATAAAGAGATCTATGAAGCCATTCAACTTCTAAAGAAAGAATTTGAAATGAAAGATCTCGGAAAAACCAAGTATTGCCTTGGTTTACAAATTGAGCATATGCCTAATGGTTTACTTGTACATCAAACAACATATACTGAAAAGATTTTGAAACGTTTCAATATGGACAAGGCAAAACCATTAAGTACTCCTATGGTTGTTAGATCACTCAATGTTGAAACTGATCCATTTCGTCCATGTGAAGATCATGAAGATATTCTTGGACCAGAAGTACCATATCTTAGTGCAATTGGAGCTCTTATGTATCTTACAAATTGTACAAGACCTGACATTTCTTTTGTAGTTAATTTGTTGGCAAGGTTCAGCTCTGCTCCTACCAAAAGACACTGGAATGGGATCAAACACATATTTCGATACCTTCGAGGAACTACTGATTTAGGATTATTTTATTCTAACG